>NC_044578.1:7631629-8308972 GCF_901933205.1 Camarhynchus parvulus
GATGATACCAGCCAAATATTCCTCCATTCTGCTTTTAAAGACTTACAGAGGCAGAGTCTCCAAATCCAGGCAATCTATCCCTGTGGTGTTTTTTCCATCCCCTTAAAAAGGTTTTCCTCCTGTCTAACCCAAAACCACCACTGCAGCAATTTAAGCCCATCACTTCTTGCCTTATCCCCAGTGGATATGGAGAAGAGTTCATTACCTCCCTCTTAGCAGCAGTCTTTAACATATTTGAAGACTGTTATCATGACTGTCTCACAGTTGTCTTTTTCCTAGACTAAACAATCCAACTTCTGTCAATCTTTTTCACAGAACTTCTCCTTTCAGTCCTTCTTATCATCTTTATCATTTTCCACTATTTTCTCTTATTTTGTAGACACTATCACCCTGTTCTCTCTCTGCCATCTTCTTGGTTTTTATCTTTGTGAGGGGAATAATTTTTCTCGCGGTGCACAAGCACCAGCTGGCACAATTCAGGCTTTGGTGATGGGGCACTGCTGTTACACCAGTAAATAAGAGCAGAATGCCATGAACCACATTACCAGAATGAGGAAACAACATCACCTCAGCCAAAGACTTCAGGGCTCTATGTTAAAATATGGAGAGATTAAATGCCAGTCAGCTCAAGCTGAGCATTGGCATGAAAGGCTTCTTTGCTTTGGTTTTTTTGTTTTAATTTTTTTTAATTTTATTTTCAAAGAAGGATTCTAATGAAAAAATGTTCGAATTAGGTCCATAAGCAAAACTTCTCAGGAAGTTGGTTGCCTTTGAAAATATTGGGAGGCATAGTTTTCAGGTCACAATAGTGATTTTTATTTTATTAAAATCAACTGTTTGAAAATCTGAAATTGCTGGGAAAAAAGAATGCCTGGCAAGTATGCCTAAGTATATGAAAACCACCAAGCAGGTCTTTAACTTGTGGTATGCATGCTATTTCCATCTGTGTCACTAGCAACCATTCCAGCAAACCACTCTGATCTAGGTTCATAAGCAACAAACTTTTCCACATCTTGTCTCTTCCTAAAAATACTCCCCAGAATCACCATGAAGTGACAGATCTAACACGCCAGGGGTGCCTAACATTTGTGGTGTTCTCTGCACACAAGAACACAAGGTGTCTATTATATAAATCTGGGCTGTTCTCTTCATGCCCCATAGATCTCTGAATAAATACAACTTAAAAGGAAAGATACTTATTTCAGCACAAGTCTTAGTATGGAGATTTGGAGCAAAGAGGTAAATATTTATTCCTACATTTATTTCTTGGAAAGCTGTCTCCATAAACTGTTCCAGGATGCAAATTCCTCTCTGAAAGCTAATTTCAGGCATATCTCAGATAGTTTCAGAGTGTGCTTTTGTTTCAGATAAGGTATAAATGCTTCAGACACTTATCTATGTCTCTTCTAAAGGTCTTCAGTTTGCAAAATTAAGTTATAAGTATCTTGACAAAGAACTTTTACACCTGATTTTTTTTCTACTTTTCCTTCCACTGAAATTAGAAGAACAGTGTTTAAGATTATTCCTACAGCACTGTCTTTTGCTGGATAAAACATAGGGAATGCAAAAGAAAGAAAGAAAATGTAACCACTAGATATTGAAAGAGAACACATGGATTTATGGGCAAATTATCCCAACAGATCTGGTTTAGTGACACCCAAGTGATGGAGTCCAGGAGAAATTTGGTTTAAGCCAAGTTGTGCAGGAGGTCTGCACAGGAAGGGATGTGTGACAGGACTGTCACATTGTGACAGTCTCTGCATTTCCTTGCCCCTCTGCAGGGCCACGCTGACAGCAGAGATTCTGCCCTTTGTTTATTTTTGAATAATGCTAAAATATTGATTCATTCACCTTTTCCAACAATTACCCTAATTCCAAAAGCTCCAGAGCACTGGTGTGCTCAGAGCAGCCTCCACTGGGGTTATGGGCAGTTGTGACCCATTGCTGTGACATTGGGCGCTCCAGTACAAACCAGGCAGGCACAGGGTGACCAGTCCTTTGGCCAAGCATCTTGCTTTGCTGGCTATGACTCTCTTAAATAGAAGTCCTCTATGTTTATGCTAAAAATGAATTTTGTTGAAAAAAGAAAGAGCGCCACAGGCCTTGGGAAAAAAGTAAACAAACAAGCCAACCAAGATATGTAAATCTGTTTTCTGAAGAATCCTGTCTTGTCTCATGGATATTGTGCTCCCTCTGATTGCAATGTTAGCAATGCTGCCTGGAAATTTCCCTTTTCTGCTGGCAGCCTTGTGCTGCATCAAAACCTCCTGTCTTGAGGTGATCTGAGCTGCAGGTTGGCTGAAAAAAACCAGCTCCATTCATTTCTGGGTGTAACTGGCAACAGCAATGGTAAAAAGCAGAATGGATCCTCAAGTTGGCATCTAAATTGTTCCTGCTTTCAGGGATCCACTTTCAGACATCATCTCTGAGGAGCCTTCTCAGTACAGCCAGCTGGTTTGAGAAGGAACTGTGGGAATTTCACTGGCATTCATATTGTCATCATCACTGTTTAACATTCACAAGGGTTTGAGACCTTTTGAAGATCTCACTCTCTTTGGGAGCACAGAACACATTAAAAATCATGGTCCCAAAGTGCTTGTTATCCAGCTGGCAAAAAAAAAAAAAAAAAATTACAAAAAGCACCCAACCCTGAAACTGTAAGACAGAGACAGTTCTTTTCTTTTCAATAAAGCTAGTACTGGGAAATACTGGATCTGTTAATATAGCACTGCCTAGGTTACATACATGGTTTTACCCTTTAGTTTGGATATCTTCAGCTCCTACAGATACCTGTGTTTTACTAGGGGCCAGTACCCAGTGCTTCTTATCAAAGATGAGATCAATTTGGCCAAATGCCAGATGGAGAGAAAACTTTCCCTGGCATTATTTATGAGTTCTGCCCTTCTCCTCTGGAGCCTCCTTCCCCTCCAGCCAGTGGGGCATCTTACATGTGGAATGAGGCAATTCAATGGGAAGTCAAGGGGAGAGGGCTGGTCATTATCTGTTCACCCATCCTGGTGTCAGAGACGACTCCTCTTCCTCGCAGCTCCTGGAGGCTTTCTGGTAATCAGCAGGACCTTGTGCTTTTCCTCCTGGCATCAGCAACTTTCCCCTTTTATCACATTTGTTGCTGACTCCTTCCAGTCTGCTGCTCTTTGCAGCTGTCTGCCAAAACCAATATTCTCACAGCTGCCAGAGGCAGCTTAGACTGGCACATCATAAAAGGCAGCGAGGGCCATATTTCCAGATTAAAATAAACCCAGCCACTTCAGCGCCTTCTGACAATGCGTTTGACATGCCTGTGCTGTGGCCTCACTCCTTGGCTCTGACAGGACACAGACATGGCCATGGCAGCTCACGTGGGCACCTTGCTCCCCTCTCCATGTGCCCAGCAGGAGTGGCCCACAGTGCCACAGACATAATCCTGCCCCTCCCTCACATCTGCCTTCCTTCCTTGGGATTACAGAGGGCTGTAGCTGAACACCAGGCTGCTGCCTCTGGTAGAGCTTCCCTCCTAACATTTCCAGGATTATATGCATGTATTTTTAATGTATTTATTGCTGCCTTTTGATACTAGTAGGAATAGGCAAGCACCTTGGCCATTACAGTACAATATATTTTATTTTCTTTTGGAAGAAGGTTGTTCTCCATGTCGACCCACAGCTGTAGCAAAAGGGAAGGGCATGTCTATGCATTCCCAGCCAGCACTACATCCTTGTTTTCTGACAAAAAAATTATGAAACTGGCACAGAAGATTGCAATTCCAGAAGACAGGAATTCCCAACCCAGGTGGTCCTTTCCCATTTGCTGTTCCAAAGAAAACTTTAGCTCATAGACAATGTCTAGCAGGAAAGAACTTCAGGGCAAAATAAAAAAGAGCAAGCCCTGGGCAGAACAGGATAAACAGCGCCTGAACTTTCTGCTTTGGGTGAAAAATATACTCAGAGGCTTTGAAGGTATAAGGCCTCTTTGCTTTTTTACTTAAATCAGTCGGTAAAATCATTTGAAATACTCTGGGGGAAGATCCCAGGGCATGTGTTTATGGGTCACTGAGGGTGAAAACACAGTCTTAAGTCATAGGGTAGCAGTCAGTGTTTGCTGAAAACTCACCTTGCAAGGACCCCAGCTTCCACATGCCTCTCAAGCCTGCTAAAAAATGAGGCCACAGGGTGTGGCACACGCTGACCCCTTCCAAGGACCAGCAGAAATGCAGGGGTGTGTCTTTTATGTTTCTACTTCTGACACCACGAAGCAGGCACAGTGTTTTGGGGTAAATGCCAGGCTGCCCTAGTGCTGGTTTTCCCAGATTCCTTCCTCACTGCTGGTCTCCCCATTGTCACATTCCAGATGAATTGCCAGGTTTGCAGCATCCCTCCCTTCAGGATGCTTTAGACACAGAGGATGGTTTGTGGGGTCAGTGAAACTTTACAGCCACCAAGAGGCGTTGTTCCAACCTCTAGGCTGCTACCATCAGGAGGTTGACTTCAGTGCTGCTATGAAAATCAAAATCAATCAAAATCCACCAAAATTTGATCCAAGGAAATTCAAGATTGCACCATGTCTGGAGATAGAAGCTGCTTTTTAACATAGCAATGACTGTTAATTATATTTAAGGACATTTCTGTCAGGTGCAGTTAATAGATCTAATCAAGAATTCTTTTAGGTCTCCCTCATTCTGCCGCTCTCTATACATCTTAATTTTTGGGGAAAATCTTTGGGGATTTGTGTTCCCTGTCTCTTCTGAGGGTGGGAGACATATCTTGTGCTAGGTACCTTATCAATTCATAGCATCTTTATAAACTGATGGTGGGAATGACTCAAGCATTTTAGTGGAGTTTAAATGGTGCAAACTCCCTTATCAGATGCATCTTCCTTACTCAGAGCCATGTAAATTCCTCAGATTTTAACACAGTTATAAAACCAATGAGATGAGTCTCTCTCCAGACATGCCTGTGTCTCTATATTGAGCATGGAAGGAGATCAAACATTGCTTAGATTGGATGTCTAAATCTTGCATGGGTAAAGTCAGTGCCAGTGTGAAAGAAAAGGCCCTCATAAATTTCATCTGTGGAAGCCAAGAATATTATGACTTTTAATCTATCAGCTGCCACTTGTATGCTTCATTAGCAAACAATTTTCTACTCTATTTTTTTACTCTGTTTCTTAATTTTTGAGTGAAAAATTTTCCCATGAGAAGTTAGGGTGTCATCTCATTCAGAATTCTTCCAATCAAATGGTTGATTTTCAGATTATTTTTTCTTTGCCAGAAGGAATGAAGATAAAATATTCCCCATCAGTGTTGTACTCTATATCAGTCAATGTTTCTCATTGAAGATGCGGCTCTGAATTTGTTGTGACCTTGTCTTCTCCTCCACTGAACACTATCTCCCCCAAAAAAATTGGAGGGCAAACAGTTAGTCAAATGTCTGGATTCCTTATCTAGCCAGGACAGCAAGCAAAGTTATCTCTAAACATGCAGGGATCTGTTGTGTCTGAACTGTGCTGTTCAGAATGGAAGGACTTCCACTCTAGGCTGGCTCATCTCTCCCTTTCTCTCATTTTAGAAGACATTTTAGGCAACAACAGCTATAAAAAATTAATCTGAGCCTCCTATGACTGAAATGTTCCAGTGTCAGGATTCTCCTTACATTTGGATGAGAAATAATTTAAGTCTGATAACACCTTTTATTCCACTGGGGGGAACATTGATGCTCTCCTCTTCCGCTCTGACATGGGATAAAACAAATATGTGAATTTCCCATGAGTCAGATATTTTTTCCCATCCATTGGTATTTTTTATGCAGTGATTCTATATCTGGAGTTGTACAAGAAGGAAAGATTGCCAAAAATACCAGCTCTTCCCAAACAGCATGACAGATACAATATATGCAATGCAGATGGAAAACGACACAGCGTGGACACTTTTATAGTATGAAGATTCTCAGCACTGTCAAAAGCAGAGAGTGAAAAAACAATAGGCCTGACTTTCCTCCCATCTGTCCTGGTGTAAATCAGATAGAAAACCAGGAGAGCTGCACCTCTATAAAACCAAGAAGTGAGATTAACTAAGAACTGGACCCATCTCACCTTCTAATCCCTGTAATTATTCAAGTTAGCACCATGTCACAGACCAGCTTTTATGAAAGGTAAGAGGAGAAATGGGCTGAAGTTTTATGTGGAAATTGGAGGTTTGTATAAATTCCTGTCCTCCCCTTTTTATATGCTTACAGCTTTTGAAACTTAGCAAATATAAGTTACAAAAGTAAATATTCTTTCTGGAAGGGGCTACAGCACCTTCACAACAAAACACCTAATCACTGCTGTCCATGTTCCTCCCCATCTTGTTTCTCCCTGCCCTGTATACTACTGAAAACTCTTCCTGATTCTCAGCCTGTTACATTTCTTAACCTACCAGAAATAAGCTGTGAAATTTATACAGAAGCAACATAAAAAGATATGACTGAGAAGGAGAGAAATAGCTGTCTGCAAAATCATGCCTAGTCTGCAGAAGATGAAAACAGTATAATTATTCACAGTCTTTCAACTCAAGGACGGGAAAGAATAAAACAATTTGGAAAGTTGAAGACAGCTTGAAAAAAAAAAAGGTGGTTTTTCATTCAGCTGTGGAAATGCTTGTCACAGGAGCTTGTGGAAAGTAAAGTTTTACGACAGCCCAAAAAGTAGTTTTGGGGAAAAAAAGCCCAAATCTATCAAGAAATGTTAAATGCTCAATACAGGAAGCCACCTGAATTGTATCATACCAGAGATCCTGAGGGACATTCTGTATAAATATGCTGCCTGTTCCATTATCCTGGACATTGGATGTGGGCTGGAGGCATGGACCATTGGCCCGTCTCAGTGATTATTCCTGTGTCAATCCATGGGATGCAGCCTGCTGGGGCAATGTCTGCATCTCCTGCTCTGGGAACAGGAGATGACTGCAGAATCCACATGTTCTTCCAAAAACGTCTCTGTGTTCATCCCCAGACTTCTGGCATTGCTTGTTGCCTACCCAGCAAGCCAGTGGCAGGAGACCTGGCTGAGTCTCAGGTTCACATGGGAGCTTCTTTCCTTCCTTCCTTCCTTCTTGATCCTGTCAGTCCCACATCCTGCTCTCAGCTGCAGAGCGCCTCAAAATCCTTTTGACAGCCCTTGAAGGCTGTGGTCCAGAACCCCAGCATTTAATTGTAGTGCTATCCGAGCCTTTTAAATCACGGATAATCAAAGAACAAAGTGAAATCTGCTCTCTGAGCCCAGCTGCACATATCACAGAGGGGTTTTACAGCTTAAGCCCAATGGGGCACTGCAAACCCTGGTTGAGTCAAGAAGCCAGAAGATACTCTCCACAGGAGAGTGCAATTGTAGTATACAACCCATCTGGATACATGCAGAAGGAAACAAGGCAGATGAGAAGAAATATGTGGGACATAGCCAGGGGATGAAGGCATAAAAACTGGCCCAAGCAGGATTGCAGCAAATTACCCAGTAATACAGCATCATCAAAATGAAATCCTTCTTGAAAGAGAGTAGAGAATAGGATTGGAGAGCTAAGGGTCTGTACATGCTAGGGGAAGGGCCAGATGACTGACTTTGCAATGCCTGAAATCAGACATCTGTTAAGGATTGTACGTGACAAACTCTTTGTTGAGAGTTAATGAGGTCACTTGAAATGGTTCAACACAATAAATTTAATGAGGCAATAAAAATAATTAGAAATGGCCTGGCTTGTAAGAGTTTGGATCTGAACTTCCTCCCAGTTCAGGGCTATTTGGACTGAAGGCTTTTGGCTTGGCCCATTACAGAAGGAGAAGTGAGGAAGTAAACTGGAATTCATATCTATCTCTGTCTTTTAGGTGGTGGGGTGTGCATTCAGGGTAGCGTTCAGACTGTTCTTGTTTATTTTCTTGAAGCACTGAAATCATACTACATGTAAAAAAACTTCATTGAATATGTCTAAAGTAACAGATATTTAGATCCTGTGACGTTGAAGAGAATAAAATGCTAACAGGTAGCTGGGAGGAGAGATGCAAGTCTAAGAACCGTTTAGCATCAAATCCTCTAAAATTGGGATTTGGCTGTGTAAAATGTACCCAGTAAAATTCACCATGTAATTCAATCACTCTTCAGAACTTGCAAATCCATTAGTATCTAGCCCTTAATTACTATGTTCTATGGCTTAAAAGTTTTTCAGGCTCTGGAATTAGATGACAACATATCTTAGAATTATCTTGTGTGAGGAGATATACCCATCTGACATCCAGAACTCTGCTGTGATCTGGCAGCAGGTACCTAAACATGGCTACCTAAAGCCTTGGAGACTCATGAGCCATTAATACAAGTCTTAAGCAGAAAAAACTCTTTTTAATATGGTGATGTATTGGTTAAAGAACTTTCATGGAGCGGTAGTTCAGATTTCCTGAAGACAACCCCAGAACCTGTATCCATCCCCTGGGATGAATATTCTGGCCACAAAATTGTTACCACTGCTTTGTTTTTAACAAAAGCCAGGCCCATTTGATAATCTTGGTGGAAAGAAGACTTAACAAATTGTATCCTGCATGGAGATGTGTCTTTATAGCAGGTTGGTCTTCTTCTGCAAGGAGGGAATTGGATCTGCAGGCGCACAGAGGGATCTGCCACCCTACACTGGCAGAAGACACTTGAGTGGTTACTCTCAAGGTTTGAATTACACTGTAAACAGAAGATGAGATTCTCAAAATGCTAATTCTAGGTGTCTAAATTAGATACACTATCATCCTGAATTATTATGCATATAACATTCTACAGGGAATTATATATGCATTAAGTCAGTACAGTAGCTACTTGTTGGAGAACAAAGTGTTGTCTCATACGTGGAACAGCTCACACTGAAGATAGATGTGCAAACCATGTGCCATTCCCTCACCTGTGCTCTGCAAAAGTCAGTACAATCATGGCAGCCCTTTCTGGTGTTGCTGTCTAGGTATTGTTACCATACACAAGTAGACTGAGAAACAGGTAAGAAAGAGCAAAAATAATCAACAATTTGACGATGAGCAGGCTGAATTACACACTGCACACTCCAGCCTACTGAAAGTGCCTTTGCTATTTATGTGGCACAGCCTTCACTTAATAATCAATCTCAAACTATTGATCCATTCAAACAATGTGTATCTTGTTCCAGTTATTAACACAACCTATGTCATGTTGTATCTGGAATGTGGGCTTCCTTCTGTCCCTGATTAAGGCTGAGAGGCCTGGATTCCCAAGGAAAGAAAGCTGCTTCCAGGTTTTAGTGTGTTTTCTGAACCAATTGGATTAAGTGAAATCATTAACACCTCAGCACAATGACTTTTGGACCCTGCTGTTGTTAAGAAAAAGCACAACTAAGGCCAGTGCCACAAGTCCAAAATCAACAGAAGTCAATGAGAGCCCTTTCAAACTCTGATTCAAAGCTGCTGCGTGTCAAAATCTGCAATGTGCCATGGGGACATCCCCACTCTTGCACAGAAGTGAAACTTTGCTGAAGCAATAACTCCTCACACAGCTGCCTTGTTACCTTTTACTAATTTAACTTCCATTGCAGTCTTGTGTTGGCTGTTTAATCCCACAGCATCAACCCTACCAATATCTGCTCTCACATTCAGGAACACTGACACTGGCAGAGCAGTGGAATCCATGGGACAAATGATGCCACAAGACCTGTGAGCACCAGGGGCAGCAAAGAAGAGCTCATTTGCCTCTGTGCCAGTTCCTCATCCCTGCTGAGATCCCATGTATGACAATTGTGTCACACCAAAAGGGCAGCAGCTCAAACCAATGCTCCCCAGATTATAAACTCAGAATCACCTATCTTGAGCCCAGGAGCCATTATATCATTGAATGGAGCACTTTTTCTCATGAGTGGAGCACATGTTATTTTGTCACATCATTTGTAAATCTGGAGTAATGCTGTAAGATTTTTATCTCCAACCTTTTTTTTTCATGTTGGGTTTTCGACAAGGTAAATGAAAATCCATCTCACTTGGCTGAGTTACAGAGCGTAACTTCAAGGGCATTCCTAATTTCCAGCCTTCTGTTGCTTTTGACATAAATCTTGGGAGCTGGACTACTTAGAAAGCAGCAGGACATCCCCAGTCAACATTTCCTATTCTTTCTTTTCAAAATATTCTTGTTTTCATTATAAGGCACTCTCAGAAAGGGGAAGGTTTTATTAATTTTTTAGGTGAAATGCTACAAATATGAGATCAAGAGCAAAACTCATGTCAGACAAAATCGTAGCTGCTAAAAGTGATCCATTGAGCTGAGCTACATTTTGCATATGTGTGTATTTAACCTCCTTGTTGCTACAGGATTTTTTGTTACTCTTTCTTCCCCCTCTTCCAAGAGCTGATGGAGTTTTAAGATTCCAAGGCTAAGATATTTTAAACTTTAGTATTAACTGTATGTTTCCTTTGGGATATCCTAGGTAAACTAAATGCTGATTTTCTTGGCATACTCTGCTAAAATTTTATTGGTATCAACATTTTCTCTGTCTCAAGTCACATGGCAGCAAAGTTCTTCCTGAAAGTTCAACAAAACCCACACTAAGAAAAAGGTACTGTCCCCTCATTTTAAACCATTATAAATTAGACTTTAGGCACTGGGAAATTATTCCAATGTGTTCATCTAGATACAAGAATCAAACCTGGAATGCATGTATCAGAATCCTGGTTATCATAATGTTAGAAAAAAATAAAATATAGAAGAAACACATCCCTTCTAAAGAAATATCTGTATGCTTCAGAGATATGCTTCAGTGTATGAATATATACAGACATCAGACAAAACATAACTGAAGAGTATCAAAGTGAAAACCCTTCAGAGAGGGTATGACAGAGAGATCTGACATGTCACTCATTTATGATGTTCCCAGGCTACTTTTTAATGCAGCTGTAACACCAGACTACAAAAGGCAGTTTTGAACATAGTGTCTATTTTGGGCACATGCATCTACAGAGAAATGTTGGGAAGTGTGTCCATGAATTTGTGTCTTGTTCTGTGAAGACCCATCTACCCTTCAGTGAGATGTGCTACAGGTTCTCACAGTTCCTATCACTGAGCTCTCCAGGCCCTCTGGGATTTCTGCAGCCAATCCTTGGGTTGCTGTGTTTGGTGCGTTTTGTGGTACCACATGTTCTCATGTCAAGCCTCAAATTAAAGGCACAGCTACAAGAACCTACGTGTGTGTGGCATGTGGGGCTCAGAAACGGAAAGAGGGAAACCCAACCACTTCTGTTGGGAGCTGCCTGTGGGAAGCAAGACAGGGGGATGAATTTAGACATAAATCTGCTCTCAGTTAGGTGGCAATTCAAATATCTTTTATCTTTCAATAAGAACATTTCACAGCATGATATTATTTAAGAATAATTAGCAAATTTAAAAAACAACAAAAACAAAAACAAAAAGCACTAAACCCCTCAAACCTAATCAAAGCATCTTAGAACTAAAATACAGGTAGTTAATGGCAATTCATTTGACTATGTAAACTATCCCACTTGGAACAGATTTTGAGTTTTGAGGCTGGACTATAAATACTTTACACACAACTCTCCGTATAATCAGTTTTCAGCTGGGATCTGAGTGAATAACTGATCTGTTCCAGCTCACCTTGCCATCTGCTCAGCTGTGCCAGTGCTGTCTGCCTTAACATCCTGCTCTGCTGTTTCTCTAAAAACATCACCATTCACTACACCCTGTTAGGTCCTTTCAGAAGGCTCAGTCTTTCAAGAATGCTTTATGTTAACCTAGTAAAAACTCTGCTTAGAGATTTCACTGAGAAGGAGGATTTTTGGAGACCAGACAAGTAGGCCTGTTGGAAATTAATTTACAGCCACTGGTGGAGGAAGTGCAAAGGTGTAAATTTGTGACAGGGAAAGGGAAATTTACTGTATTTCATTTTATTTAGTATAAAGATGATTTTAAGTCATGTCCTTCTCACTCCTGTGGTCAATGTCTTGGTGGGGAAAGACTTATTCAGTGCTCTTTGGGCAAGGGACTTCTTAGGACCTTTCTTGTATTGGAAAAATATCTAACAAGTTTCTGTTAAAACAGCAATGGCATTACAATAGAAAAAAATTCTTCATGGGAATTTTCTGGAATGTTATTTGAAAGACTTTATAGAAAGAGGTAATAAAGGAATCTTCATAGTCAGTGTGCACAATTTATCATGTTGAGAATGAAATCTCATGTGTAAGACAGCCTTGGGTGAGAAAAAAAGAACCACCTTAACACCACTAGTCCTCAAGAACTCTCACTGCCCAGCACTAGACTCTTCCATAATGCAAATTGTTCTAGGTTTATTTCCAAGTGTCAGAGCCCTGTGCAGGATTGGATGCTTACATCTAGATGGCCTCTCACATCAGGACATCTCTCATCCATGCTCACGAGCACTCTGCAAGTTTAGGTGTCCCTATGTGCTCATGAATGCTCCCTGGTGCATCAACCCTTTGGAAGTTTCTGTTGGAATGGTAATTGAGGAAATCACAAGCCTGCACTATTTATGGAGATCATCTGGTCTCACAGTTCACTATGCAATATGGAAACAACATGTAGCTGGATATCAAAGGCCATGACAGCTGCAGAGGGCCACATCTTTTTCCAATATCACTGCTTTGAGGGGGGAAAAATGTCTCCTTTCTGAGCTCTTCTCGATCATTGATTTGACTCAGAGCCTGCAAGGAAGGTCTGCAAATCAAAAGGTATCAGTGAATGGTTTGTGAGTTATTTTGTGAACAGAGTACAGATCATTAAAGCCAAGTTCCCTTCTGTTTCTAATCACTTCACCTATAATTTAGTCCCTTTACAGCAAGAGAAAATACAGAATGAGTGAATGGCAGAGTCTACAGAGTGATGCTCATGAAGAAGAAACAAAGCATTTGGTTGCAGTCAGGCCTGGACTAGGCTCAAGGCCTCAACTGTGTTGTTGACAAAATACAGGTAGGTCTGAGAGCAGTTAGCACATTCCTTAAAATGTAGGGAACATGGCTTAAAATGGCAGGAGCAACACAGATCTGAAGAAATCCAGTGATGTGATTTGACTCACATCAGTCCCCAATTTGCTGTTTCTACATAAGATCACTGGAAAATCCAGTAAAGTTGGCAATGAGCTTTTGTTGCCCATGGCAAAGAAGCCGCACCCTTGACATTCATCATTCAGAGCTCTGCTGTCTGTGTACTCTGAGTCCATGTGCTACAAAGGCAAGGCCAGGCAAGTTGAGGAGAAAATAAAGGCAGGCCTGTGGCATCCCCAGAAGGGCCAGATCCCTGCCCATGTTTCTGAACATAGCCATTTCATGGAAAGAATAGCAGAGGGTTACTTATATATCCAGGAGTCCTCATAGCTACAAAGCATTCCTAAATTCCATGGCACTGACAAAGCAGGCCAAAATTTGTTTCAGGTTTTTACTTTTCTTCCACCTTGGCAGATTTGTTCTCTTTAAAGAGAAAATCTATGTAAGTTGCTGCAGAGTAGACAGATGACATGCTGCTCCTTTTGTTTGCTTATTCCTTTGACTATGCCAAAAAGAGATGTGGAACAAGTTACTTTGCAAATTCTTCCCTGAGAAATCACTTGACTGATGCTCAAACATGACTACTTTGCTTCCTAGGCTGTCAATTCTGATTTGCCAGTCCTGTGCTCTCAGTCCAGTTCTATAAGCAACAGGAGCAGCTATAAAGATAGTAGCACAAATACAGCAAAGCGGCGTGGCTTTAGGATGGGATCACATTCCACATCTATTAGTCAGTTGACTTCTTGACAGAGGAATCCCTAGAAAAAGAAAAAAATGCTGTTTGTCCCCCTTTCTTTCCATAAGAAGGCTGTTGGGGAAAAGAGGTTTCTTCCCATGTACCTCTGTTTTCATCACAAATGTTCATGCCCTGGTGAATTTTCTTCAGTGCTTTGATGACCTCATTTTCAAATGCTATAAAGAGAAGTCTTCCACCTCTCTGAGACTCCCACTAACAGATCTCCCTGTTAATTTATTCTGTATCCCTACAATTTCTTTTCCCTCAACTGCACTGATCCTATCTCCTCAGACTTTGTGAAATCATTTCTTTTAAATAGGATTCTTTTTTTTTTTTTTTTACATCATATCTAGGGAGGACAAGGAGTTGCATTCATACCTTGTCCCATCTTCATTATGTGGAGAGATTTCTTTGATATATACAAAGACCACTAAGGTTTATAACATTATATTTCTGTGTGGCATTTCTTAGCCACATCTATGTGCTGCTCTTGGCCACACACCACACAACTGCAGTGCTGAATGCATTATAAGACAGAGACAGAGATGGAAGCAGGAGGATTAAGAAAACAAATGTTAAATGGAACTCTAGATAGATTCGACATCCCAACTATTCCTTATCCCTCAGCACACACATTTATTATTTGTACATTTCCAGCAGTGTAGAAAATGCCTTTTCCAAATTCCATACACTGAAAGGAGGATAGTCCCCCCAATGAGGGGGATCCCAACATAATTTGTTCTGCTCAGACTTTCAGCTCCAAAACCTCTAAGACATGACTATTTTATGTATTTATATGCTTAAGAAACAAAATGTGGCACTCTCTACCAGCTTCAGAGAGGATATAAAGGCCATATTACTGCCATGTAACCTAAAAATTACGAAGTCTCCAACGACTGAAGGGCCACAGTGCTAAAAGAGTCAACGGTCAGCCTCAAGAGGCTGAATGAGAAACACAGATATTTCTGTTTAGAAGGGAGCTCTTTTGTGTTCAGACTTCCTTGGCTTCTTCAGCTTCTAGAAGCCTTGAATTTGAGACTTCTGCAGTTTGCCTCTGCAGGTCCTTCTGCTAACCACAGAGTGCTTTGGATAGGCAATGCTAGCTTTGAAGCTGGCAAAAGTCTGGAAATTTCATATAAAACAGAGCAGCTTCAAGAAGGATTTAAATACAGTCAACTGCGGCCCTTTTCCTGACAGCAGAATAGAACTAATTACCATTAGTCACACTTGTAGAACAATTAATACATTTTTCCTTTGCTAAACAAATGCAATTTGCAAGACCAAACCATACAAAAGGGTGGAGGGGTTTTAACACATGCCAGTTGGATTTGGTTTCTGTGTCTCCAGATGGCAGTGAGTACAGAACAAGGCCACATTTCTCGGCGTGAACAAGAATCTCCATCTGCAGCCTCTGTGTGCCACAAAGCCTGTGACTCATCTGACTGCTTTGTACTGGCTGGGCTACTGCTGGGTTTGTGTAACCATGTCCTCCCAGGACTGGGCTCCCAAGTGCCTCAGTAGGCCCAGATCTGCACATGGTTAAGTCAGAAGAAGGCAGATCTAAGCACATCAAGGATGTTTACCAACCACAGAATTCAGGATTCAATTTCTGTCCCTGAAAGCCCATCTGTCCCAAAAGCTCTGGGAATGATGCCCAGGACAACCGACTGACCTGCCTGCCCATGTGTTTTATACTCCGATTGCAGAGCACTTTCCAAAGTTTTGAAACAGTTCACATTCCAAGAAATGTGAATGAAGACAGGTCATGCCCATCTTTACAGACTGAACACAGATGCCTTTCTCATTTTTCTTTAGCAAACTCTACCAGCTCCTCCATTTCTGTGGAGCTCACTACAGAAAGATGTCCCCACACTTTGTGTGACTTGTCCCCTCTGATGGAGAGGCTTGCCTGCAAGAGAGAACAATAGTTTCATACCAGTAGAACCACCAGACATAGGCAGTGATGTAACAGTCCTTCTAATACACTTCCTAATACCCCTCTAACAAAAAATACTGAAATACTTCACAACCATGGACTTAGGTGAGTGCAAGTCTCTATCCACCTGTCCCCTTTGCATGCTGGTGAACTCTCCTAAAGCCATACAGACAAATGAATCAAACATCACCTGGTCTTCCAGCTCTGCTTTTTCCAATCTTTAGTCATCCATTCTCTTAATACCCAGATGTTCATTCCTCAGTGAAAAGTAATAATGTTTTTATTTTTCTGTGCTGATGTAGCTTGAAGGATCTATAGATGTGTCTGAAATCCACAGGAGTAACTCAGGATGAAATAACATTTTTTATTTTCTAACATCTATGATGGGCAAAGGAAGAACAAGAACATGAGACAGAAGAAGAGTCTGAACCCCTGTCTTTTAGCAGGAGGCTTTGGACCTTGTTACCTCCACAGTAAATGGCAATTTTTCCGTATCAGAGACACATCAGTGAAGAGGTTTTAGGTTTCTCTGTTCATGGGAGATATAAGGAGATATAAGTGGGAGAAACATGACAGATGCACATTTATATGTTTGAAATACAGAAATATTACCAGCTACCACGGGGAAGAGCAGGCCTAGGAGCTATGTGAGGGCTGTCTAATGCCCAGCCTTTCCAAGTGCTGACCATGACCAAAAGGATGGATGACTGGGTGTGGCTGTTGTCCCCACTCTCTGCTCAGTTAGCTGGTACAGAATAGAAATTCCCACTAATTTCCAAACCAAGAAAGGCCAAAGCTACTACTGAGAGCCTGCCAGCACACATCACGTGGCTTCAGGGTTCAGATGGTGGGGGCTTTACTCTTCTCACCACTACAGAGGAGCACAGGGCCTGTGGGAATTCATGCCTTGGTCGGTTTTACAAGCTCTGAATGCATAAGACTGAATTTATAGAGTTTTCTTTCTGCTGTTTTTTCAGTATAGTGGCTCCCTCTGTGAGATGGCAGGCAAGCAGGCAGCTAGAACATTAGGAAGTATTGTATTTATTGGGTCCTGCAGTCATCAAGAAGGTGGGAGGCAGAAAAAAGTATCCTCTTAGGAGAGATACAGATTAGACTTTGAGTCAGTTCTACAGCCAACTGTTTTAAAAGCCCCAGAAGAGGCTTAACTATTTAAAAATGATTTAGCGGGTGAAACTGCTTCGTATGAATTATTTGGTGGAATTAAGGAGATGAGAATGATTAGAAAGGAGTGAGGAGCTTTATCAACTCAGCACTAAATGTTCAGCTGAAGAAGGGAGGGCAGGCAAGACAGCTCATAGATGCCTGTGATTTTCAAGTGATCCATGAATGTTTATTGGGATGTCATGTCTCTGACCCCAGAATGGGATGGGAGCCAATCTGCATAAAAGATACTCTTATATTCCTGGCATAAGTTTTGTGGTGAGCAGAATCTGCTGTATGTATATTTTATGTTTCAGGTTGCAGGGCCCTGTGTGGGAGTTTTATATAATGTCTTTCAATATTTATTTGGTTAAACTTTACAATTATGATCCTTAGAGAAAATGATTCTCAGATGCTGGATCGTGCCTGTGTAATTTGACTGAGATTAAGCACACAGACTCTCTCTTACACAGCAGCATCTCTATCATGTGTGCTCCTCTAGCCCTTCACTTCTAAATATCTCTGATAATATATTTATCCTCTCAGCCAGCAGATGGGCAAACCAGTGACAGCTCCCCATGGCAGATTGATACACAGACACACTGGCAGACAGTGCCTACATTTAAGTGTCTCCCTGGGGTGCTTGTGCTTCCCAAAGACAAACTGGTAGGTTCAGAAGGTGTCTCAGACCACCAAAGACCTAAACTACCTATGGAAGACAGAAACTTCCAGGGATATCGGCTGATTCAATATATCTAAGTTCAGACAAAGCTAAAAGTACCATTATTAGTGATTTTTTCCCCTCAGACTGCCTTCCCTCTTTGTCTTCTCTGGAAGGATCCTCATCTACAGGTCTGACTTGTACCTGCTATTGCCTCATTTCAAACAACTTCTCTACAGCTCTTGAAAGGACACATGAAAGATGTCTAGAGTTGAAGAAAAAAATGTTCAGAGTGGAAAGATTAATGTAGGAGAGGGACTGTGTTGGCTGACAGGATGAGGACTGAGAAAACACAATCATAGGTGGAGGGATAATTTAGCTAAATACCAGCTCTGCTGTACATTACTGTGCAGTGGAAAAGGGATGTTCTCCAACATGAAGAAGATCCTTTGCTTCTTAATCATTCCAGACCACAGAAACTGAAGCAATTTGCTAGTAGAATGACAGTCAAACAGATCCAAGATCTCTCCACCAGCAATGTGGAGACACCAAAGATATTCCAAACATTATCCCAGCATTTTGGTCTGCTTCTTGTTGTTTTCTGCAGATCTGAGCTGATATCATCACTATTGTGTTCACTGGGAAAAGCCTGTAGTGTTGTGTCTCGCTCCACTGTCCTCCACATGGAGGTCCCCAATTTCTGAGTTCTTCATAGATTATTAAAAAGAGACTAAATTAAACAAAGGTTTACTCTTCTACTTCTTTATCCCATTCAACACGTGGAGCTGCCCAATTTCTGAGCTCTTCACAAACCATTTAAGAGAGGCTAAATTAACAAGTCTACACTTCTACTTCTTTATCCCATGTATAAATATCCCCAGAATGAGATTACTGTATCATTTTGGATGCATGAACAATAAAGCTGATCAGAGGCTGAGAGATTAACCTGGTGTGGGTTGGGTTTGTTTCATGGTGGTTGAACCAGCTCAAATACACAATGAGACAAACGTGTGCCACACAAGCCACCAAAACTTGAGTGGCTTGGGACAGGCCAGGGCAGGCAATCATGTGGGTCTGCTCACACCAGCGAGAACAATCATGTCTTTACCGTTCCCATGTAATGGAAGCAGCCAAAGATCTGTCAGCACAGTAGTTCTCATTAAACCCCAGTGATTGCCAGTGGTGAGTGGAACCTGGCACTTCCCAGGCAGAAGTATGTGCTGCACACACACTCTCTCTCTGAGGTTTCTGGGAAGCATCAAGCTGTACAGCCACTCCGTGCAGGCTCTTAACACCAACATCTTTGATTTGCACAGGGCTTACTGCTCACTGAAGAACCCTCTGTCCAGTGTGGGCACAGTTAGTCCAGGGCTTCCAGGAAGCATGGAGCTGTGGGCTCCAGAAAGGGCTGGGATTTTCAGGTGCAGTGGAGATATGATCAGTTTGTTTCCTCTGAGCAATACTCAGTAGCTCTCTGCTCTTCCTGTTGGGTAAGGAAATCCTAGAAAAATATCAAAAATCTTCAGATTCTTCCCAAACTGATATCCAAGTAAAAACCAAGCGTATTTCTATGTAAAGGCAGATGTGAAGTACCTCAAGCCATTGCACAGATGCTAGAGACAGTCACAAGAAAAGTTGGGCTCTAGTCACTGCTATGTTGTGTTATGTTTCATTTCACATTCCCATGTGGGTAGGAGGGAGAAGGAGAAATTAAATATCCTGAAGTTGAATTTAGGTCATCAGGAGTCTCTAGGGTTAATGGGAACTGTTATTGCTGAGATGCCAGGGAAAACTATTTCAGAACTATCAGCTCTGCCAAAAAGAGCAAAATGAATCAAACATTTGAGTTCCTGTGTAGGAAGTAAAAATAATTATTCTGTTATTTATTACTGTAAAAAAGGTCTAATTTCAGCCAAACTGTCTGAAAAAAAAGCATTCAAATTTTATGTGTTTGTGGCTGTAGGAGGATTTGACTTGGATGGTTTAAATGAGTCCCTGTGTGTGTGTGTAAATGTCACAACATGCCATACAAGCAAGGGTCTGACGAGTCTGAATACAGCTGCATTTGGACTTTGGGAAAATTCAGATTCATGGCCTGCTTGAATTTTGGCACAACAAACCGAGCCAAAGCCTTTACCCAAACACACCCAGGACTGTGAAAAGTTCAGTCTCTGGTTCCATGTCTGTTGCTGCCCTAAGCAAGCGTGAAGTGGGCTGCATAGGCCTTTTGTGTGTCACAGATGAACCAATATATTTCCTGCTTTGGTTTGGAAGTGCATCTTGTTGCAGCTTCTTAATGAGCTGTCTCTACAGCAGATGTCAAAAGCCAAATTTAAAAAGTTTATTTTCCATCCTAAACTCAGTATTTCCTGAGAAAACAAACTCTTTGTGAATATGTGAATATTTAAATCTGCGTGATGACCTGTGTTTCTCCAGTGCCAATGCTTTGTGTGCTATGAGAGAAAACAAGAGCTGATTCCCAATGTCCTCTTTTTCTTCCCACGCCGCTGGCAGCCAAGCCTTCTGCTGAGGCAGCACACTTGGACCTCAGAGGCACTGAGGGAGATCCTCCACTGGAGGAGGCAATGAGGAAGCTGAAACTTCAGCTGTCTGCCGAGCTGCTGTGCACATCCCAATCTGAGCTGTGTCTCTGCTGGATGAAGTCCCCTCAGTTTTTCTTGGAGGAGTCCTCCTGTGGAAGCAGTGTTTTTGCAGGCAGAGCACCTCCAGCTGTTGCCAGCGGTGGGCTCTCACCTTCTACCAGAGTGTGCTATGAAATAATGATTTCCCCACTAGTTGCAGAACAGTCATACAGAGTAATAGAAAAATCACATTACAGCTATCAAATTCTGCAGAATGGTTCAATAAACATAGGTGACAACCCAATTCTCTGCTACTTCTGTAGAGAGATCTAAAATAACATATGTAGATCCTCTGGGCATCATCCCCATTCTTTTAGATGAGACTTTGCCACAAAAACGTTTAAAAAGTAACCACGAGAGTTGCTGTTTTCTCAGTTTTGGAAGATCACTGGGAATTGGTCCAAGATCGGATCTTACTTAAAGGAAGATTTCTCCAAAGGGAAGTTCCACATGATATGAGTTCCCTAGGGATGGAAGAGCTCTTGGCTCTTGGCTGCTCCTTTTATGAGATGTATCTGGACTGGCCAGAGTGAGCTGTAAATGAGACATGATCAGGGCTGGCTTTACAAGGCCTATTTTCCCAGCTGGGGCAACCTCCAAGGCTGCACAGCTCAGTGTGAATTCCCCTCCTGGAAAACCAAGAGTGCCTTGTCAATCTGCTCTGGTCCTGCTCGTACTCATCTTTTGGTTATGTTATGGGTGACCCTTTACAGTGTGTTTAATGGCTTTATGGGAATCTGGGAAAACATCCAATCATTCATAGTCGAAATATTGCACTTTGGACTTGGTACCAATACAAGCAACCTAACCTACTTTATAAAACTGACTGGGAACTGGTTTCCCACCCCTTTTACTCTTCCAAGAACTACAGCCACCACAATAAAGTAGCAGTAGAATTTATGATCATTTACAGTAAGTGGAAACAAGGCGCTTCTGGTATTCTATCCCTGGTGCTATTTTCCTTAAAGCATCAAGACTCCTAAGAAATGCTTCATGCACAGTCACATGCAAGTATCTACCAGGACTTTGAAGTTGCTTTGACTTGCCCCAAAAGGAACAAAAATCTCTTTGCAGTTGCAAAATAACACACAGGTTAACTCAGATAAAGTCGCCCACAAAGGCAGCACTCCTGACTCAAGGCCTATAAAAGATGCTCAATTATTTTTTTACTTATTTTCCATCAGTATGTTTTATAAAAGTCCCTTCTCATGGTAATACTTTCTCATACATAAAATAGAGATTCTGACAAATGCAGAAGCAACTTTAAAGCAACCTGGACAGAGGGGAAGGCAAGGGGTCTTTCATTTCAGAAAAAGCTGAGAAAGGGAGATCTTCCCAGCTTGAGTGATGGCTCTGCAATTTAAGTTATGACAAATAAAGATCCCAGATCATCACTCCAGTGTGTGCACTATTTTTAAAAGAAGGAGATGTTATGTATGTCAACCTGCCCAGAAATCCTTTAACCAGCAAAAGGAATCTGAAACCAAGATCATCAAAAGCCAAAAAGCCAAAAAAAGGAGTATTTTGCAAAGGTTTTGGGTTGTAAGGGCTGGGCAGAGGAATAAAATTGCTAGAAAACATATCTGGGAAAACAGATTGGCCATTGACTTGTAAGAAGACCTAAATCTGCTGCAGTCAAACATAAACTCATGCTGTTCTGGGGCTCTGGATTGCTGGATGGAGAGTGGCCAAATGAAGGAAGTGTTGCCCATGGTCTCACTGTGCGTAAAAAGGGATTGAGAATGGAATATGGATGAATCTGAACTACCTGGGGAAGGGAAACTCCCCTGCTGTAGCTGCTGTTCTTTCTGGTATTGCAGTTCAGGAACTTCTATCAGAAGGACTCAACACTCCAGAAAATGTTTGGTTTGGTGTGTGAGTAGAAGACTTGTGAAGGGGCCAGAGAATGTTCCTTGGAAGGCACACCAGCATGAACCTGACTGGTCCCACAGTGCCAGAAAACACTTTCATTATTAATTATCCATGAATGTGGAAACTCAAGCGCTGAGCAGAGCAGATCTCCAGGTCATAAGGGATCAAGGGCAGTGCTGGGGCTGAAAGACAAGCTCTCAACATAAAGAATATGATTCAGTGTTTCCCAAAGTTCTCTGTAATTCTAGGCGTGGGGAGGTTGGAGAAATGGGTGAAAACAGAAAGGTGTCTTAAGAGTTCCTTTAGAAACTTGTAGTCTCATATTCCCAGAAACAAGTGGCTGCTTGAATACACCTAGAGTGAAGCACCCAAGGCCCTAACTAATAACTTATGAAAATAAACTTATGAAAATATTCTTTGGAAAGGAAGGCATAATCTCTGATGTCACAGACATTGCATGTTTGCTTACATCTATCCTATAGAGTTTAGTGTTTGATATAGCACATACACAGTAGGAAATACCTGTAATAGATAAGGCAGCAGTGGAACCCTGAGTTTGCAGAGACTCTGAGCACCTCTAAATTGCTCCTTGCCCTCAGGGTTTGTTTTTTATTGGTTTCACCGCTTAAAGCATAAAAAGAAGCCCATCATGAAGTGCTACAAAAGCTGCTGTCCAAACTCTTGTTGAACATACATACTTAAGGGAAGGGGGGAAGGTAGAAGACTTTCACCTTCTTTTGAAGGAGTCTCAGCTTTCAAAACTTGAGGAAAACTTAAATCATGCTGTTTCTCCAACACATAATTATAAACTGACCCAACCATGCAGGTTGGTTTCCTCCCTCTGTATTGATGCATTTTGAAGTCTGCTCTGCCAGTTCTGACATTGTTCTTTGAAAATTGTTGTCATTATCTTCAGAGTTATATAACCTGAAAGTAAAACAGAGTGGTCCAAATTGACTGATTTTATATTTCTTTTCTTTTTCTCAGCAAATGGCCCAAACCACTATGATTTATTGTTACAAAATCCAATTCTCTCCTTCCCTGTCGTAATTTCTCCTTGTGACAACAGGGGAGGAAAAAAGTCATTTTCATACAGGTCTGGCTCACCTGCAAGTGACTGCGTCTTCCTGTGGCTGATTTGAAAGCAACAAATTTAATCCAGAAATATTGTTTGTTCATGGACCTTCCATAGTAAGTAGAGATAGTTTTTGCTAACAAATCTCTCTGCAAAAGCAAGCAAAATCACAGAAACCTGCTCTGACTGCTGTATAGAAACAAAGGAACATGTCAAGTTTTCTTGGCAAAACTAACCCATGGCTTCCACATAGTGAAAACAAGAGTCATGACAACACATCAGAGGGCAGGAAAACTCAAATAAAAATCTTGGACTTCTTGACATGAGTTTTGCTTTAAGAAGCATTGACTAAGAAAGCATGGTAGTAATTATACATTTGCACTTTATTCTTCATTTAAACACGTTAAAAAAAACCACCATCAGGGAAAAAAAAAAAAACATCCATTACATTAAATTACCAGCAGTGGAATTTTGCAATGGCCTGGAGAGAGCAATCATTTGACTTTAGGGGCTATAGGGCACATGAAGGGTTGTTCCCCTTCCTGTCTCCGGAACGGAGCCTTCAGATTGGTGAAGCTTATTTTGGAAATCGAGGGCCCTTGTAAAATTTCTCTCGAAACACTCCATCACCTTCTGGCAGAGCTGTTCACAGTGGATCCTGCAGGTAGAAACACTCACCATCTTTAACCCTGAAGCAGGAACTGCTACTGCTTGAGGTAAAGCAGCAAAAGTTACTTGCAGCTTCTCCCCAGAACGAGTCTTCTCCCTTTTTATCCTTTTCTTTTTCCTGAACAAAAAGCTGCTTAGTGAATTATTAATAAATGCTGTTAAAGAAACAGCTATGTGAACTGTTCCATAAATTGCATATCCTACTGCATTCTTTCAGAAACCACATCTTTTGCTTTATTTGAAGACATGCTGAAGGCATAACACTCTTTCTCTGAAATGAAAATGTCAGGACACAGCAGAAGAAGCTCAGAAGAGCCTGGATATGACAACAGCTTTGATTCCTTCCTCCCTCTCAATTCTGACCAAACACAGCCAGTATTTTCAGCAGGGTTCAGCACACAGAGGCCAGGCCAGGTTGTGAGCAGAGCTAACTTCTCATTCATGCATCAAGGAGGGAAAAGAAAAGCATTCTATTCTGAAGTCTTCTAAGTGGGAAAGCACTTCAGGGTTGGACTTTGCAGAGCCACATGCTTCTAACTCACTTTAAGGGAAAAAAGCAGGGTTCCCATAATGGTTTTCACTGCAAACACCATCCTGTAAGTACAGCAAGTCCTCACTCTCTGAGCTCTCTGTGCACACCTCAGTGAGTTACTGGAGCTGAAAACATCTCTGAAGGACTCTTCTCTCACTTAAACAATTCATTTTGTAAAGATGTAGAACCATTCCATTGGGAGCTATTGAATTAATTGTGACAAAGATTCCTTGCCTACAAGATTCTTTTGACTACAAAAGAGGAGCAAAGACAAAAGAGGAGAGGCTACAATTAAAGTGGACACACTACCTCAGTTACCACAACTTTTAATCTTCCCTGGTAGCTCCTGTCTCCTGAAACCCAAAACAATGAGGTGTCACCCAGCATGCTCCTCATGACAGGATCTGATGATCTCTGGAATGTTGTCTTCTTCCCCCGTCAGTTTCAGGAGAAGACAAGCCCAAGGGTGTGTGGAGAGGAGTACACATGTGAAGCCAGTCCTGGAGTTCCTGGCTTGGATCTTCAGTAGAGCTGGCATAAAAGCTGATTCTATACCTTGGATCACTACAGCTTCCTAGGAACTGGCTCTAAGACACATTGTATGACAGGAATTTCCTGAAACATCTCCACACATGCTTAACTAAAAGATTAAAGCTAGAATGGTATTTTTGTGTCTTTCATCCTCGTGCATTCAATTCCAGACACTTCTAAAGAAGGGCAAGGACTGAGATGAGCCCTAAATTCCCCTTTCTTGAGGAGATTAAGCTCTTGGTCATAGATATCCAGATGTCAGAACCCAAAGCCTCTGCACAGTCGTGAAGATGATGTCGAGAAGTTCACATGAGACACATCAGAGTGTGCAATATCCTCAGCTCTCTTCCAGCCTTAGTTCTGTTGATCAAATATAAGTTTGAGTGAATAAAGTAAACCAGGGAGGCATCCAAGATAGAAAATAATCTGTCTCTACACTGCTGTAGATCTATATATGCCACTGCCCAGTTTCATCTGTGTCTTTTACCTATCAGAGCAGCGACTTGGCTGTGATCAAATCCTGCTTCAGTGACTTACTGTGAGGCTCTCTGATTCACCACCCTGCAAAACCCACAGTGACTTGAGGGGGTTAAATGGATCCTTCCTGCCTTTTCCCATACAGTCAACATCTCACAGTGCTCACAGGGGATTTTTTTCCATCCAGTCCCACAGTGTGATCTCCCTTTCTCTTCACTCCATGGATCATTTCCAACAAAGGCTTTGGACAAGCAGCAAGGGAAAGTATTTGCACAATTGCTGCCCATGTTTAGGGTCCCAGCTAATTTCTTGGATTCTGACTCCTGAGCCCTTCAAAATGCTAGGGGCTTACTCCACTCTCTCAGGCACTGGTTGGGATGGAAAGAGTATTGAGTCTGAAAGCCCTGGCTAAAAACTGCCCTGAAATAAATGGGATGAAAACATTTCCAGCTCCCTCACCTGGCTGAAAGACACTCTGAAGAACTAGCTTACTAAAATGCACTCCTTTATTCAGTTTTTGCTATTCATTTTACTGGGAGTCCAGATTTCTTTCTGCCTTCCAGTTTTGCCTTTGTTGTTGTTGAGTTTCTAAGGAGTCTGTTAGACACGAGAAACAGTATCTCTCAGCACACAAGTGTGTAGGGGTGCCAGGCCAGGGAACGTCATTAGCAGACTTATTTAGAGAAAAGGGTGAGTTAACCACAAAATGCTCTGCTGATAATTTGTTTAGCTGCTCCTGTGGTCAGAAGTGTGGTCAGGCTCCCAGCATCCAGGAGCTGTTAATCACCTGTCAGCGGGCTCTTGCAGTCTTCTGCAATTGCAGCCCTTGTCGTGTGAGGCTCTGTCAGCAAGGGAAATGAAAAGAGCAATACTCAAAAAGCTTTTGAGAGAGAGCAGAGCTGTGGCTGAATCTAATCTGTGGTGTATCTCATCTGGGAGTGGGTTTAATTTGCTAATAGAAACTCCAGTTCTTATGGCAGTAAGGGACCATGCAATTAACATTATTTTGCAGCTGGAGTTTTAATGATTCCATACAGCTTGTCTTTCCTCATCTGTTACTCCATCCCACGCCTTACAACGTCTGAATACATGAGCCAATATCAACAAAACTGGACACACAGGAGAAGTCCTGTGCATATTATGTTTCTACATCTCACTAAATCAGGGCAGAAGAGACAGCACCATCCTGAGAGAATCCTTTCCCTGCAATCTCAGCTCCTATGTACCTGAGACAACATCTACCCCCTGAGAGGAGTGCAAGTGCCCCAGCTGCAGAAAAAACCTCGAGGTCACATCTAATTAGAGACATCAGAGAACACAGTGTCAGGACAGAGTCCCAGGCTAGAGGAGTCCCACATGGTCCCTCAGACAGATGCCCTGAAGAACAGAGCACACTTCCCTGAGGCTCAGATAGTCCTTATAAATGAGCCAGAGTTGAGTCCTTTTCTCTGCCCTTAATACTGGAAAACTCAGGGCCAAATCAGCAAATCAGAGAGAGGAAAAAGCAGTGCTGGCCATGAAAACTAAAAGCAGAAAGAGAACTTCAGCACTAGATCTGTGTGAGAGGTGTGTTTCACTCTTTCACGGAGGAAAGAAGAAAACATGACAGCTCAAAGTAAATGCATATTTCCAAGAAAAATGCTATGTGATTAAGTGGTATGTTTTGATCACTAGTGGTGGATATTTCATCATCCAGGAAATTACTGTTAAGGGTCACTGCACACTAATTAAGCTTTACTTGCTCCGAATCACCTCATCACACCCCATATCGTGTGCTCTGCCTTTACTCTGGCTCCACATGTCCAGCTCTGGGCACACACTCACACAGAGAGCTGCTGGAATGACACCCCATGTGCTGGACAGAGCTCTGCTCCTGCCCACACTGGCTGGAATACACTGCTCCTCACTGGCACCAGAGCACTCTGTCCCAGCAAGAAGTGCCTGGCTCTGCTGATTTCCAAGGTAGCCTTTCAGGGCTGTGAGTTGCCAGATGATGTCTGCACATTTTTGAGAGCCCCTGGGAATCCACAGGTTGATTTTGATGGGCTTTAGGCTGGGCTGTTACGCTCCAGCAGCCAGCTAATGCAGACCAGCAATTCCAGCAGGGAATGCTCCAGCACAGGGGCTGTGTTGGTGGGGAGGCTGAATCCAAGTGACAAGGAATAGATAGATGGGGAGTGATTTTGGGGGTAATTAGATACAGCAGTGATGTGGGATTCAGACTGGTGCTCAGTGTGCCCCTCTGCATGAGGAAATCCTGTTTGATTTCCACCTGGATTCAGGGGTATCCAGGTTCTGGAGCTGGCAGGGCTTAGTGAATATTTTTCCAGGATAGACATCAGCTCAGATACATTGATTGCTTACTCTGCTCTAGATACTCTGGACTTAATTTTCAGAACAGCCAATGAGCAGAGCCATGGGAACCAGATCCAGTCCTGCTCTGCTGGATTTCAAGCCCATGAGGGACTTACAAGCCTCTTGGTTGACCTGCAGCAAAACTGAGTCCATAAACCTCACCCGGAGTTTCCTGCAAGTGGGCCAGGAAGATGTGGGGAATGAGGCTGGGCCTTCAGAGGGGGCTGGCTGGATTTCTGCTGGACTTCCTGCCAGGTACAACTACAGCACCTCTCAGGCTTCAGATGTGTTGCACCACGGTGTACATATAATACCATCTGGCCTTGCCTTCCCATGCTGTATCTCGGTTGAGCCCAAATATTTATGCCTATTCAGCACTCACTTTATCCTAAATGGAAAGGACTGCTGCCAGCATGTAAAAGATATATGTAACACGATGGATCAGCCAAACCTGGACACTGGCAAAGCTTTCTGAGGCTGCAGAGCAGGGCATATGCCTACAAGCAGGATTTCTATTTCCTTGCTGCCAAGGAGCTTGTGTCTATCTTAGAGAGTTTATTTGTGGGAAGGAAAAAAGTGGCCCATAAACGTAAAATGTAACAAAAGAAAATGCCAAACTAAGTCTGACAGGCTTTTCTAATACCACTTCATTTTGTGGAAAAATAGCATCTGTCCACTGAAATTAGACCAAAATACTGAGATGTTTCCTAATGAACTGGCAACTATAGATGCCAAAGGGGTGAGAGCTGAAATCTGGAGAGGATATTAGCTTTTCCCCCCGATCTGAATATGATCTTTATTATTATTATTTTTGCTTCTTCTTTCCATTTAATTTGGCAACGGACTTACAGAAGAAGTAAGGGGTTTTTTTGTGTTCTCCCTTCTGTGAACTCAGAGTGAACACAGCCAAAATTAACTTCTCCCTGGGAGGTGAAGATAGAAGAAAAGGAAACTAATCTTCATTTCCGACCTCCATCTCCCTGACATTATATCCTTTATTTACAAGACCTGCGCATCATCTGCATATGAGAAAGAAAGGAAATAATGTCTCAAATTGGAATCTGGAAATATTTATTCACTTTATAATGGCATTGCCTTAAGAAGTTTGATTTTTTCATCTACTCCAGATTGCACTGTGTAGGAATAGTAACCTCCTTAGCCCACCACTGAATTCTGTGGTTCATCAGTGTAACAAAAGACTTTTGGAGGGTTCAAAGTATTTGCTTTCTTTTCTGACAATACACACTGGAAAAATATGCAAAATAAACAAGGAAAAAAAGGAGTTGTTTCTGAGGAGAGGCCAAAGAGGGGAGGAAGAAGTTCGCTGGTCAAAGAGTTTGATTAAAAAACAAAACAAAACAAAACAAAAACCAAAAACACTGGAATAAATAGGCTTTCATGAGTTTTAGGCATACACTTTAGAAAGTGTATGCCTTTAGAAAGCAAAACAAATACTTAACAAGCATTTTGTTAAAATACTAACAAATATCTTTGTTGCACTTAGGACCCTGGTAGGGAGAGATAGGAAATTTTGCAGATTCTGCTAGGAAATGCTCTGACTTCCGAAGTGTAACGCTTGTGATTTTATAATGCATCTTCTCCTACAGGTTATCTTTCAGATGTAGACAATATAAGCCTGTCATATTTTTGTTTATGCTGCAGTCAGATATAAAGGTTGTAAATTTGAGTTGATCACAAACCTTGTCTAAAGCACGTGTGCACTTCCGTGACCCTGTTTATCTTCAGTGTTTGGCCAGCTGAGATAACAGCCTGGTGTGTCAAACACGTGACATGTGTTATCTGGACACCATGAACACTTTTGTTGCAGGGACATGTTGACACAGCACTTTTGAGGAGATGTAGACAACATGATGGCTCCACTTATGCTAAGGAACAAGATGAGTGGTCTTATGTTAATGTGTGTGTCTCCCCCCATGCCTAACTCTGTCATCTTGGGCTTGCAGTGTGGAACAACTCAGATGAATTCAACAACAGAAATGGTAAAAAAAAAAAAAAAAAAGTACTTTGTTTTGGGTATGAGAAGGATTTCATTTTGTTATTGTGGGATCGGGGAGCAAAAGGTAGGCAGCTCTTTTCTACAGAAAACATGTACCCACATGGGAAACTTGCCTTTGGGTTGTTTTTTTAAAAAGTGGTTTTTTCCTTTGTTAAGAATAAAAACACAGTATTTGAGATTGATAGGCTTGAACACATTTGGAGAAAGAAAAATTAAGAACTGCTATTCTTAAGGTCCTTTTCAACGACTAGGACAAATCACAGCCTCACTAAAAACATCACATGTCAAATTCTGTGATGCCTGTATCCCTGAAAACTGCAGTTTTTCAGGGTTGCCTCTTTTCTTGGGGGACTGTAAATCCACTCTGCTCAATCTACCAACACCCTTCAATGTACAAGGACATCAGAAAGGACAGAATGTAGCTGGGAAGCTGCATTTTTTGGGGCTGCAGGGAGAGATTTAATCTCATAGTGAATAGTTCTTTATGAGCATGCCTACACCACGAGATGGAAGACAGCAGAGAAGGGCAGGAGTTGGTAGATGCCCTGTGTGAAAGCATCAGATTATATCTGGAAGTATGACTGGCACATCTGTGGGATACCAGACAATGCCAGACCCCTCAGCTCCAAAGGCAGGGCTGAAAGAGGCTGATTTCTGCAGGTAGCACTACAGAAACCAACCTGGGTCCAGCTGCCTCTCAGGTTCCCTCCCGTACAAACAATTTCAGGGGAGGTGAGATTGCATGACAAATTCAATTAGAGATGAGCCTGAGGGGGAAAGAAGCTGTCAAAACAGATGATTAAGATGAATGCAGTTTGCAGCCAAGGGGAGTAACCAGCATTAAGTCATGCCCACAAGCAAGGGAAAATAACGTGCTAGAAACTACGAGGTAAAGTGGACTCTTTTTTTTTTTCCATTGTGTTCCTCCTGTTTCTCCTTTTCCTCCTCTCCCACTCTCTATAATGCTACTGCTTGGCTACACATTAAACACTTTGACAGTCACACAAAATCATCTAACATTTCCATGGCAGTGAAACACAAAAGCATAAACAGTTTATTTCTTGTGAAATTTGTAAGGAAAACAAACATTTTACAAGGCTTTGGTTCCCTCTGCCTTTTCCTCCCATGAAGCCCCCAAAATTATTGCCAGTGTAAAAGACAAGAGAGAAAACAGACCTTAAGTAAACAGAGTCATGAGTGTTATTTACTATCCCCTGGTTATATGCCAAGGAGATATCAAGCAAGCAGACATTAGGAAAATATTTATCCAAGCATTAATATATTCTTTGCACATGACACATTGCACATCATTATTTAGCTGGGCTGATAACACGGAAGCTTTACTAACAGCATATTTCTTCCTGCGCTTAGAAGTCTTTAAAGCATTTTTAAGCCTCGCAGTAAATCACAGCCCAGTCTGCAGATATGTTCTGTATACACATGCAGATTCTGCTTCAGCCCTTCTAATCATATGGTTGAGTGTCCATATCTGTTCATCCCTGGGACCTGAATGTCATTTCAGTGATTGAAAAAGGAAGGGCAAAGCTATCAATGTCTGCCTCATCCTAAGCTCCTACTAAACTTCCCAGCAGCATCCGCCTCCAGTGCTTAATGAGGGCACTGGTGGGGTGAAGCAGATCAGAAAATACAAGAACTGAGACAAATCTGGAAAGACTCCTGAACAAATCAAGAAAGCCTTTAAAATGTCTAAAGCACTCTATTGTTTCAGGGCTGGGAGGTCGTGGGCTTTTTCTGGTGATCTTTCAATATGTCTCCTCAGAATAAGTCCTAAGAACTTTTATTTTTGGTCTTATTCTCATATTTTTTTACTAAGTTTGGCAGATGAAAATGTTTAGATAGTTCCCATCTGTCCTAGGCAAGAAAATGAATCTCTTACTGTTCTGACTGTGTCTGTGTAATAAATACACATTCCAAAATGTGGGAATTACAGCAAACCTGATTGTATTGACTGAAAGTGGAACTGATGGACACAGAATTAGAAGCACAGATCTCTTAACTCATGACTAATGTTTAGTCAGCATTAAAGGTGTAGGGTCCACTGACCAGAGGACACCGTGGAAGGGGAGGAAGAAGAGGGTCAAGGCATGGATGTGGGAGGATTAGGCAGTGGGAAGCCCTGAGTTTCCTTGCATCAGACCTCAGAACAATCCCACCAGGACTCTGAACCCCTCATTGTGCCATTTGCAGTAAAAAGCCTAGGGAGACAAAGGTGTAGGTGTCAGTGTTCTGTAACTCAGCACTGATCTGAAACACTTCCTGGTGATGCCATTTAGCTAAGTCTTTCTCTAACTATTAACAAAACATTAAAATATTCTAGATCTTTCTATACCTGCTTTACATGGAAAGCTGGAGCCTGGAGAACTTCAGTGACACGATGAAAGCTGGTGACACCCTCAGGAACAGAAACTGAGTCACGATTCCTCTTGTCCTGTCTGAACTCCCAGGCCCTCATCAAAAATCCTGGACAGTCTTTGTAGCTACAGATTTGTGCAGAGATCCACAGGGACTCATAAAGACTAAAGCCGCCTTTAAAAATTACTTCTTAGGCATGCAAAGGCATAAAGTTAAAACTTTCTGAGATAAGTTGTAACTTACAGCCCCAGCACATGCCTGCCTACTAATCCATCTTTTCAGTGAAAAATGTCACAAAGAATTGCAATCATTCCCTTTAGAGCAGCAAGATCCACAGGCCACTCAGTCCAGCAGCATCACGCTTCCACTTAGTTGGGGATTTGTCATGATCTCCAACAAAGGGTTCACTTCATAATGTTCAAATAATGTGCCATGTTAAGAAGAGAAATAAAGAAGGGAATTGTTAACACTGTGAGATTTCCCACACTCTCTTAAGGGCTTGAAGCCTGGGTCCTGTGACCTCTCTGTGCTATTGGCTGATGACACGCGCAGTCACTTGCCTCTGGGACCTGGCTTTCCAGCTCTTGACTCATAAGGGAAACTCCAAAAATCTCCAGAATCTCTAAGAGTGCTGCAGTGAGTGAATTGTTCCAATTAGGCTTATGACTGTTGGTTTGCAGTATAGCAATTGTGGAGCACCCCAGCCGCAGGTTTGACAGAAAGGGAGGAGGGAAAAAGTCTGCACATTATTTCCCAGTGAGAAACTCTGGAAGAGATAAGAATATTTCAGGAATAACTGATAAGCTACATCCTGCTGGTGTTTTTTTTTATTTTATATTAATGGATTAGCTGAGCTGAATCAAGGATTCTGGGTGAGGAATGTCTCCAAGAATAATGGAAAGATGACACTCATGGGAGTGATTTTCAGAACAGACTGAAAGTTGCCTACTGGTTTACTGGCAAGAGTGAGGTTTGCTTAAGGAATTGAGGTTCCATCTCAAAATTTCATAGATTTTTTTTAAACCCAGACAGGATTATTATCTTCAAGTTGTTCTCTTTTGTGCTAAAGTTTCTGCAGCACCTCCCACAAGCCCATAACTTCTGTTTAACACCTCTGTAAACAGTCTGGATTGAGATATTACAAATGACAGGGACTACACCTTCTCCCAGAAAATGCATTCCATTTCAATCCAACATCAATAGTCCAGCAAGATTTGTAACTTAACCTTGAATTACAGGCGGCAATAAATATATTCCAGTTTGTTTAGAAAGCCCACTCCCGTTTACCTTGCTAGTGTCTTTCCCATGCTTAAGCTGGCACTAGTTAATTCTGACTCCTGCAGACCTCTGGGATATCCATTTCTAGCCTAACTGGTGGAAAATTGGTTGTTGATGCTCAGGAAATAACTGATTTTCCATCCATTATATTGTAGCCTTACTGAGAGCATTTTGCTGCTGATACACAAACCGCTGATTACAGTTTTTAGTTAACAAATAGGTTTTGTCAATCGCCCCAGGCGCTGCCTAACAAAGCTGTGCTTAACGGCTAAGGAGGCCGACTTCTTTGGGGATATTGCTTGAATGGGGCACAGATCTAGAGTACACAACAGTTGCTATTCATCAGGCATAGGGGAAAAAAAGCCTGGCAGCAAGCCAGAAATGTAAAACAGCTCTGTAAGTTGGCAGAGTAGTTTATAATTACTGCTATTAAAATATACACACACACATATATATCTATATGCATACACACACACTTGTCAGATTTGCTGAGATACAAAATGCCCTAACTTCAGGGCAATATTTCTGTGATGATTTCATTCAGTGATTAAGTATTTCGGAAGGAAGATACAAGATATTAATTAAAGCAGAGGATAAATACCTTCTTAATTAGCTGATGAAATACAATTTGCATGGAAGTGAATTTTTTTTAATAACTGCTGAATGTGCCTGGGGCAATGTTTCAATACATCCCCACTTTTTCCTTTCTGTCACCCTCAAGGAGTTCTAAATAAATATTTGGAGACTAATTCTGATCTTGCTCACTGTGGTGGAATTACTGTGGTCTGAGAAATCAGAAAGTGAAATCAGGCCAGCTGATTTTGCTCCTTTTTCTTTCCCTTCCTCCTGCATAGAAGAGTGGAAAGAAGCACTCAGAGCCATATGAAATATTCTGGGTTTGCACAAAGAAGACAGCAAGAGAGATGCTACTACAAGGCTTTCCTACACTGATGATATTATCATGTAAATCCTCACATGGGGTTTTTGTTCCCCTCTAAGTTTTCTGGCACCATGAGATATTCCCTTCTTAGACATATGCCAGTCCAGAAAATCTGAAGGATATTCCTGAAGCTGTGGAATTGCCAGTGTCTAAAAGATATCCTTATTCTTTTGGGTTTTGCTTGGTTTTGGTTTTGGTAACATCTTTGCCTCATGTAACAGCCTGCAAGTAGTGCTAGTTTAATATGGAGATGCTGAATATTTTTCTTTAACATCCCAAATCAACATGTGGTCCCAAGGTCATCTCTTTTCAGCACACTACTCAAACTCTCTTCTGAAGCTGGAATTATTCATTTCCTTGTGGCCTCTTCTATGTCATTTATCACAAAGGAATCCAAGCATTTAATAAATGATGATGAAAATGGGTTTATTTTCCCAACTTGCTGGTGAGGAGTTAGTTTGGCTGGTGCCACTCCTGCCTTATGCATGGGTGAAGGATAGAAAGATGTATTAAGTCCCACATTTCTCCCAAGTTCAAGAAATTCAAGGGGCCTGTGACTTGATTTTTTCAGCTGACAGTTCTGCTTTCTTCAGAACTGCCAGGTGATCTTCTGGCTGCACTTTCCTCAGCCTCTTCTCACACTTGCACCTTACCAGACCTCTGCATCAGCACGGTCACAACAAGCATCTCCAGCACTGCAGAGAAGACAACTGAAGTCTGCTTTAGAGGAAGCATCTACTGATTCCCCAGGGCCTCCTAGGGAGTACTGGATGTGGACCACTTTCCTGTGCTATGAATTCCCACACTGAACCTCTGACCTTATGAAGATTTTCATTTTTTTGCTCTTTCACCACTTCATCCTTCTAATGGAAATAGTGCCTGGCACCCAGGAGGGAACAAGCCTGTGGTTTTGGAGGCCATTCTGACCTTCCTACTTTGAGCTTTGCTGCAAGCAGAGGCAGATGTGTCCTGATGATAACTTATTTCAATCTGCAGAGTGAGAATTTCCTGTGCATTAAGAAAAGGACAAGAGTTTGGGGTTGAAAAGGCCAATGTATATAATTAACTGAAACAGGAAAAACTGTCATAAAAAGTGGCTGAATTAATGTTTTCAGGGGAATTTAGCTTCACTATTAAACAGCTAACAAAAGAAATAGAGAAACTGGATGGTCTGTATGAGATGGACTTCAGCCACCTGAACAAAGACCAGATCAGCCATTTCCACAGATTGCCACATCAGCTGTGGATAAAATAAAGGCAATTTGTCCCTGGGACTGAGGTCTCTGCTGATGGCTGAGGATTGGAAAGATCCAGCTATTACTCTTTTTAAGGTTGTATATGAATAAGGTAATGTAAATTGTCTCTTCTTCACAGTCTTTCCAGGGATCTCCGTTTCCTTCATTCTGTTCCCACAACAGAAGTTCAGAACAAAGGAGGAATTGGAAATGTCAAATTAGCTGTTTCTTCCACCATGCTGTAACTAGACAGGGGAAGGTTTAGAAGGAGACAAGGAGGAGATGGCAAAGGTATTCACAGGCCATAATGTGACACCTCCAAACAATGGGCTCAAGATTATGCTTTCCAGATTTTTTAAGATGAATATTTGTAGATTTTACTAAGCAAAATAATATACTTTTCCTCCTATATTTACATTCTGTTTGGCTTTTTTTCTTGTTTTCTTTTAGTGCAATAAGATCAGTGTTGGCACCTGACTTGTTAGATTTCAACCCAAGGTTCAACTACAGTACAGAATTTTATAATGACAAGGTCTGGCCCACGCTTATAACACAGCTGGGCTCCCCCCCTCGACCTGCACTAAGCACAGGGGAGGTGAAAGTCTGCTGTTCTCAAGCAATATTGAGGTCTCAAACACAATTTCAGTCTTGCCATGCAAACTGACAGGGAACTCACAGCTGCATGCTCATTTAAAAAAATCTCCCCACTGCAGGCATCAAAGCCTCAAGGCTGAATTTCCCCTGTATGCTCCCACCCTGGCACAGATACGATCCCAGTGCTACAGAAAGCACAGTCTCTCTCTCCAGGCAAAACCTCTTCCACAGCCCAAGTTACACAGGTCAGCCTCTTTACTGGGTTGCTAAAGATATTCTGGTTGTCTGTTCTGCTTTATTGCATCAGCAATTTCCTTTCAAAAATCCAGCCTTTTCCCTTGGCTTCTTATTTAATTTTCCAAAGAATTTCTACCGTGCTATCAGGAGAAACTTCATACAGAACCCGCCCGTATTCCCTCTCCAGTGCTGCATTCCTCCCTGTCGAGGATGGACAGGTGCTTTCAGATGCACCACAGAGCCACAGAAAGCAGGAAAACTTCTGTCCAGCTGAGGATGAAAACAGGTACCTGTCCTGGCATATGACCCAGCTCCAAGTACGATTTTGGGAGGGGGAGGAGGATAATCATACTGGGTTTCTAATGAATGTCACCTAAGGCAGGACCTTACACTGACGTCACATGGGGACAGCACCACAGGGTTTCTCAGGAAACATCTAATATGGCATATAAGGAAGGAATATGATTTTTTTTTGTGATTTGCTTTTAAATTCTGGGTGGGGGGGAAGGGGGAGAGGGCAAGGAATCCTATTCAGAACCAGAGAGTTCAACAAATGATTTCTGCAAAGAAAAATGCTATTCTTTTTACGCCAGCACCTTTTAGTTGTAGGACTTAAAAGAGTTTGGGGTTCTTTGTTAACCACTTGGACTGATGCCCAACAGTTGTTTTCATTTATCCTCAACATTTTCAACTGCTCCCATTGAAGTGAGATAAAGTAGTCGAAAGAAAAATAAACGGGGCTCCTTTCTGCCCCCTTTCCCCAGCCCTGGGGTCAGTGCTGTGCCTTGCTCTCTGGAGCTGTGCGCGGGTGCCACACAAGGCGTGCAGGGCAGGCAGGAAGGACAGGCTGGGGCTGAGGATGGGGCTGGAGCTGTGCTGAGAGGCTCCCAGAGCTCAGCTGCACCTCCCAGCTCTGCTCCAGCCTTCCTGCACTGCCTTTGCCAAGTCACTTCACCTCCCCGTGCCTCGGTTCCTCATCAGAGAAAGACAATATCGCTTCTTTTTTCTCATCTTGTGGCTTTTTCTCATCTCTAGCTTTGTGTCTGTAGACAGGAAGAGTTTTTAGGCCAGGGTAATTTCTTACTACCTGTTTCTTGCCCTGCCTAAAACAATGGGGCTTTGGTCTGTAAGAACATTTAGGTAATAGAAAAATTTAGCTAATAGCAAGAGTACTTGTCCAGATCTGCATGTCCTCTGGGTTTGCCTTACCTTCCTCATGGCCAGAACTGTTGGAACAGTTTTAATCACTCTGTGAATATGCTTGACAGCTTTGAATCAAACCCAAACCCAAATTGAAAACTGATTTGAATTGTTATTTCTTTTCAAAACCAGAACTGAACCTACACTCTTACTTTGAAGACTATGTGGGACTCAAAAAAACCCCAACCAACAGAGCAAAACTTCCTTTGTAGCTGGACCAAAACTCAACTAAAAAAATGACTGATTTGAGTCCATAATAGATTTACTTCCTTGATGATTTCAGTTCCCTGTTATTCATCATGTCATGTTAGCTGAAGTTATTAGGAAATACACCATTATTTGTGTAAAAATTAATAGTTCCTGAAAGCTTTAAAGTCTTGGCATAAATGGTTACTTGGTAGAAACTTGTTATGAAATGTCATGGTCACTTGTAGCCAGTCTTCCATTTAGAAACCTTTGATCAACTGATTGGAGAGAAAGCACAACTAAACCAAGAAACAAGTTGTAGGTGGAAAGCACTTACCTGAAACCATAAAAAAAGATAAAAATAACAAAGGCAGCATTTTCTGGCAGAAATTGTGTTTGGATCTGATTTTCCAGCTCAGTTCTGGCTGCTGATGTGACCAAGTTACTGTGCTTGAACTTGAATGCTTCTCAGTTTTGTTTAAAAAAAGAAAAAAAGGTAAAGAGGAGTTTGGGATGTTGTGTTCCAGATAGTGAGCTGAGCAGAGACAATAAAATGAGGAATTTCTTCCCTCTGTTCAGTAAAACTTTTTGACCAAGTCTCATGATCCAGCCCAAAACTATACATTATACTTTGTCTTCTGGTTTTCTAAGTTTGACTTTTAAATGAAAAGTCCTGCTAAAAAATTGAAGAATCCAAACATTTTGGATGTCTGGTGCTACTTACCAGTCAATCTTGTGTATTTAGATACCATTTCTTTACGGTCTTTGATCTGTGCAACTGCAGACAGCCACTGTCAGAAGACAAAATCATTATAGATCATCTCACATCATGACACAGGGGTGCATGCAGTGGTGCTCTTCTTGAAGTCTTCTGCCTGCTGTTGTTTTCATAGCCTTAAAATTGAGGCTGTGTTGAGTGGACAGGACAGCCTTGCTTTTGACTGGACACAGAGAGAAAAGGAGAGAGAAGGAACAGGCCTGGGAAAAGCCCAGGTATGCCAAATACCTGCAATTACCTGCCTCTACCCTTCCTTTCACCATCTATGAACAAGTAGTGACAGGTGACTGCAATGACTGCAGCTATTAATCTACAGCTCAGATGAATTAATTCCATTTTAGTGGGAAAAAATGTTCCCAAACATTCAGGGCTAGGCCAACAAAATTAAGTAGAAGCAGGAAAAGCGGGGAGAGGGGAAAACAGCCAAAAATCCTCATATCTTCTTCATTCTTACTCTCATATCTCCAGGGAACATGTGCAGTCCCAGCTCTATCTGATATTTTGCAGCCACCAGAACAAGAATCTGGATGATGTGACAAGGCACCAGCAGGTGAGGAGCAGTGGAGCAGATGTGTCCCTGTGCAAACTCCTGACTAATATCTGAGATTTTTTTCCCCTAGATGGGGCTGTGCCCACCACACAGCAGGTAAAGAGAGGGGGCAGCCTTCTTTTCAACAGGAAGCACTTCATGGACTGCCCTTTGCAAGCACATGGTTTTGTTTTGCTGTGCCAGAACAGTGCATGTGCGCATGGCATGACAGCACAAGTTCATTTCCATTTCCACTGCTGAAGAAAAAGAAGACTGGCTGAAGGTGAATCCCTGCTCTGGTGTTGTTCAAGGCTCAGATGGAAAAGCAATCAGACAAGATCATTCGAGACACTGTTGTTGAGAAATGGGTTTGTAGAGGCAGTAACAGCTGTCTGTCTTCTAAGGAAACCACAGCCACTGCTGAAAGCATAAAGCTCATCTTCCCCTTACATCCTTCCATCCCAAACCCACAGCTCCATGACAGCCAAACTGTGCTTTGTACAGGGCTGACAGACCAGACCCAGAGTGCTCTGCACACAGTCAAGTGACAGAGATAAGGCTGATGATGCTGGAGCAGATGAATTCTGTCTCTGGCTCCTGTCCTTGTTTGTTTGTTGCCGTGTCCCTGTAAGCTGTTTCCACTGCACTAAGTGACTGGTGAGCCACCCCAACCCACTGTGTGGGGAAGATAAAGGCACCCTGTGATCAAATGCACCCAACACCTGATAAAATCCCCCCTCCCTCTCTCCTCCTCCTGGGGGTCTGCAGACAGTCCCTCCTGCAGGAACCTGTTTATGTGGTCATGATTGAAACCATCTTCTGTGACACCTACATGGAGACTGACTGGCTTGGACTGAGTTCTCTACAATAATTCTCTGGTCCTCCCCCTCTTCTCTTTGAATGTGAAAATGGGGTCAGTGTCTTGGGAAAATGAGCCCAACCGGATCAGGTGATGATGCAGGATTAGGTGCGGTTCCCCACTGGGTGTCAAATCCCAGCACGCCCACTGCTAGCCCATTATATTTTAATGGCAGGAGGATGATAAGTCAACACTTCAAAGAGAGAAAGAAGGCTGTGGAGGGCTTTCTGGATTCCTCTTTAAGGTGAAGAAAGAATCAGACTTAATTGAAGCTACTTCTTATCTGTTTCCATCTTTTCTGTTTCAAGAAAGTAGGAGGTTAAAATGGACAAGAAGAATAGCACAGGAAGAGTCTGAGAGAGAAAACAGTTTTTCCCTGTCACTGCATGTTTGTGAGTTTCTTCCTTTGCCCTTTATGGATAAAATGACACAAACCTGCCAAAACCTGCACAGAGTCAAATTCTTATCTCCACCCTCCATTACCAGAACTTTGTCCTTCACAATTTGCCAGACCCCTTGTTCTGCCTTTCATAAAATCATAGAATCATTTAAGTTGGAAAAGACCTTTAAGGTTATCAAGTCAAACTGTTCACAGCGTGAAGTAGAAGATGCTCAATGAAGTAGCCATATGTAAGGAATCTGTTCAACCATACAATTAAAAATCACAAAATCTGACATTTTCAGCTACCTAGACTGATGCAATCTGGCATTTATGTTATTGTGCTGAAAATCAGTCATCATTTTAAGTGCTTAGGCTGTACTCAGATAATTTTGCAAGGATGTCAGCTGAGAAGCGAAAGCATTGGCTTTACCAAAAGCAAAAGTAATATCAAAGGGAAGAATTGCAGGCATTTATGCTGCACAAGTGTTTTGTCACAGCCAGTGAGGCTTTTTTCACTGAGAGAAAAGGCTCATGTCTTTTGAGTTTGATGGTATGGGAAACAAAATGACACAGCCAGAGAAGATGGAGCAGAGGTCGTTAAATTATGTGGTGAGAGGTAAGTGCTGGCTTCTCCCCATAACCTTCATTGTGGCCTGCTCACACTTGCTCACACAACAAACTTGTCTCCACAAGGTTTTCACCCTGAAGTACCTCATGACAGTGAACCCCAAGGAGGAACACAATGTTTTCTTCCAGTGAGGCCATAGCCTGAACTTCTGTGTTCCCTCCCTGACCTATTACTGGATACAACAGTCTGGACAAGAAAAACAGGAGCAAAAACCAAAGTAGACAATAACCTTATGTTTCTGCTACAGGCTAACTTCATGCTCATCACTTTCTGTGCCAGTAAAGCATGGTTTGTCTTTTATTCCTTTTTTTTTTTTAAGAAAAAGCTTCCATTTAACATCCAGAGCCAGATTCATGAACAACTATTACATCCTAAAGGTGACTGTTTCTGTCCTGTCATAGACACAGATGGTGTGAACATATTCCTTTGTCTGCTGAACTGTGGTTTGCAGAGGCATGAGTTAAGAAATGTTAAAAAATATATTTTTATATCTTTTGTGTCTCCCTCCACCATACAGAGAAAACATATATGTTCTGCTACTTGAAAGAAATGTAAATGTCAGGACCTGCAGCTCCTGGGATAAAACATTCAGGTATGAAGAAGAGAAACGGGATGATAAAAAGGTCTGGGCAAGGGGCCTTAAGTGTGCAGTCAACATAGAGAACTGGAACACCACCTTGGTGAAAACTGAGGCACCCCTGCACTTCCAAACAAACATGGAATAACCAAAGCACCACTTTCAGAAGGGAAGCTGGGTGAAGGACAAGTCAGCAAAAATGTGAGAAGGTTTTACTTTTAGATCGGTTATGAAAGGAAACCAAACTTGTGAGCCTTCATTGTTGTGTCTCTGAACATGACAAGAAATCCATTATAGTATTACCCAATAATGTTTAGGTCCAACCAAATATAGTGTAGATGTAGAAGAATGAAAAATAAGTTCTTGCCTATTTCTTGAAAAGAGGTCTCTGGCAAATCATTCATAGAGGGACTGCATGGATATTTCCACCTTATCCATTGGAAAATCCACATTATTGTGCCACCCTTGAATCACAAATTCATAGGACGTCATTGAAAGTGATGTGCATGGCACAATCTGTTTTTAACTAAGACAGATCATGAAGCAAGTTTTACATAATGTCAGTGAAGATACCAAAAAGTTGGAGTAAAGTTACAGTTAAATGGAAATGGGAAAAATGATGAGTGAAAGCAACATAAAGTGAATCCTCCAGATCAGGGAAGAGAAGCACCAAAAAAATCCCCTGAACTGAGTAGAATGTGCACAATGGGAAAGAGTTGTCATTTCATTGCTACATACTCGAGATACAGCTTTGTCACTGCAAGTGGAGTGACTGTATGCATTCACACACCCAGGTTACACACACTGCTGAGGAACTCTATAGGTCTTGCAAATTCTTCTACTTGTAGAAATAAACTGCCAAGAATTGAGCCACTCCTGACCAGGGTGGACTGGACAATGCCCACACCTCCTAATCCAAGATGTGCTTTTGTTCAAATCTCTCTCACAGAGCAGCTTGACTGACAAGGGTTGCATGGCCAGTTCCTTACAGCTGAAGAGAGCTCTCAACCAGTTTCCCAGTCACTCATGAGACTAAAGTGGCAATTTGTATGAAGTCTATGTGTTAGACTGAGAAAAAGCAACAGGTATGTGCTGCTCAGTGTGTTGTAGGTGTTGGGCGGGCAGGATCCACAGTGGCAGGGAAAGGACAAAGGTAAATGAAAATGAAAAGGGCAGAGTGTTCTGATATTAAATTATTCCACTTTATGCTGCTGATGCAATCCGAGCAAACCAGCAATTTCCTCTTGGCCTCTGTTTTATGAGCAATTCTATTCAAGCTTTGATAATAAAAGGCGCACAGGTGGGTAATTAAGGAGGTGTGAAACACAAACGAGTAGCCAGCTCTCTGCTAGTGCTTTTTGCAATGTGCTCTGGAAGGCTCTCCTCATCCAAGTGCTGAGTGATTGAGTGACTTCACAGACTGACCTGGGGACTCATTTTCATCCAAAACAGAATGAAATTCAAAAGGTTTCTGTAAAAATTTTGCTCTAAAAATTGCTGACAGGTTTGCCATTCCAAGAGCTGTACAGGAACAACACTACCTCACTTGCAATCATGCTTTTCATGGATTGCAGCAGAACAGAGACAGCCATAGCAGGTCAAAGCAAAATTCCACCCAGCACAAGATGCATCTGGCAGTGGATGTTCAGAGAAGAGTGGAATAGGGAATGTATGGAGAGATCCTCCCCCTAGCACTGCCCCTCAGCTCTTGGTTGACAGACTCACTGGAGAGGTTGTATCCTACCCAGCAAACAACCTTCCATGGAGCTCTTCTCCACAGCTCAGTGGCAATGTAACATCCACACACTGCTGAGGACAAGACTTAGAAACCTTCTCTCCAAAAATATAAATCACTCATTGGAAGTATTGTAAGACCTGCAGTGTAACAGCAGGGAAAGCCTTGCAGGTACAGGCTGAAGTTCTGCCTGGTATGAGAACACTCTTTACACAGGAATAAACCATGCAGCTAACATTTTGATTTACCTAACCACATAAACGCATGTATTTTTAACACATGCTTTAATATATATTAACAGATAAAATTCTATTAATATGTTTAATTATATAACATATGCTACCTAAATATTCCCTATTCACAGAGGCGACAAGAGAGTGCTAACTGCTTTTTTAGCTTTGTTGAAAAGGCTAACAATGAACAATGTATTTAATCCATCTCAGACATCCATTTTCTTCCATATTAATTTTTCTAACATTCAAGTCCAACAAATTTAATTTGAAAGTATTCAGTCAGCAATAGAAAAGTTTCACCTAGAAAAAACTGAAATGAAATTCACTGAGGATTTTTTCCTTATTTCTGTTAAACAAGTGGCAACATGCCACTTCTTACTCAAAAATACCCAACCTTCTAAGCCAGCCAGAAAATCTTACAGAGGCCAAATACAGAGGGTATGAGCCACTACACTGAATCACAAAAGCAGGTCCTTTGGGCCAGTGCTTTGCCTTTATAGCAGCCAGTAGCCAGTGCTCAAACAAGTACAGTAAGACAACTACTGTAATGTTTTTCTTCTGCCCTTCCAGCCCTCAGAAAGCAGCAGTTCATGGTCTTCTTTAGCAAAAGCTGCCTTTGGACACATCCTGTTTAACAGTCTGTGCTGAATTTCTCCTCTGCTAACCTGCCCCACCCTTTTGGAGATGTTTATCCTTGAGAACTGTGTGTACAGCCAGGTGAGTGACAGGAGGAGGTTGATAGATCACCTCCAACATCAGTTCCTGGGTTTTTTTCTTCATCCCATTAAATTCAAATGATGCCCATGCACACCACTATTAAACATCAAGGAGGAGCCTCCCTACTTCTGGAAAGGGCAAGTTTGTTTAGTTCTTTTCCTTGGTCTATTTTGGTCCATGTGAAAACAAATCTAGCATCACTGGTGCTTGGCTTACAGCCTCCCTAATAATTTCTCAAGTTCATGTATATCATGGGACACAAGAAAAAGAAAAGAAAAGGAAAGAAAACCTGAGAATTCAGAGAGCTAAATCCTTAAAGCTAAAATAAAATAAAACTCCATATACCTTCCATATAACTTCCATATCACTTACAGGGCCAAAAGGATTTATCTCTTCTTAATTTTTGCCTGTACAACTTAACTTCCATGTTCTTTGTATGTTTTACTAGAAATCATGACCCAAACTCTGCTTTGTTTTTTACCATTGTTATTTCAGGTTTGATATTTTGGTTTTTTATCTGGTATTTTTTGTTTGTCTTCCTGAAGACTACTTCAGGGCTCAGCAAAGTTTCTAAGCCACAGGAATAAAGCCAGATTGCAAAGCAGGTATCTAGGTGTTCCTTCTGGTTGCAGTCTTACTTGCTGACATCCTTTCCCAGGAATAAATCTTGAGGCTAGTTGATCACAGTCAGCCAAAAATTTGCTTTATGATCTATCCCTCCTGTCCTTGCTTTAGGCGTGATGGTTTTAAGAGAGGAAGTCATGGTTGTAATTAAACCAACAAGACCACAGTGATACATCCAGAGGGAACACAACTTCATGGTGCACATCCCTGTCCACAGGGATCATTATCAGGACTACCAAAAATGTATGGTTTTGTGTGCTTTGGTCTTTCTTCCTAACCCCAGTCCTTGCAAACTGGCACCTCCTCCATCCTTGTACTCTTTTAACCAAATGAGTACAAGAACGCTGTTCCTGTGCACGTCCTTCTCATCACCTGAAGTGTAGAAAGCTGGGCAATTACAAAGTGACCCAAATGGCTCCACAGAGAACCATAATCTGAGATTAAGTCCATTTAGGAAGCCTGATACCAAATATCCAACTGCAGCACAGTAAAACCAAAATTCCCTACCGACTATCTCTGCTCATAAAAGTGATTTAGATTGGTTCTCCCTCTACATGAGTTCTCTGCTGGCTGTCTGAAACAATTAGCAGAGTAAATAATAGATTGCAATGTTTTTCTTTCCATCCAGGTTTGTGTTTTATATGAGTGAACAGTTAAAACATACATCTTAAAACGAAAAATCCTGGAACCTCAGAATTCCCTTAGCTGCCAAGGGAAAAGGAACCAGCAAATCTCATTTGCAGGGAATAGCAACAAAAGCCTTGCCATTCCTGCTGGAGATGCTCAGTTCAGGGTAGGGACTGCAAACGGAACTCTTCATATCCTCAGCTCCTGTGTGACCATTCCATCTGACATTATTGCTTCCATGTTTTTCATTTTACAAAAGGAAGAAAAAATGGGAAAGAGACCCAGACTATGGACTTCTCCCATGTGTGAGTCTGTCATGTAGGAAATCCTGCTAAGGACACAGGGTCTCTGGCTTTTCTACAGATATGCAGAATCACCCAGATCCACAGCAACATACAGATTCACCATGTCTTTGTTCATGGCTTCTACAGGAATTTAGCAGACAAATTCATGCTAGGCTAAGCCCCTAAAAACATATATAGGTGTGTTGATCCATCATTTAAACCTCAAAGGGCAAACAGCAGAGGCTGTTCTCCCCTCCAGAAGCTGTTGCAAGAAGTGCAGCATCATGTTCTTTTGGACATGAGGATCTCCTCACACTTTTGCTGCAGGGGGAAATCCCAAAGTGACTGACAGGCTTTCTGCGCTGAGAAGAGCACAGGAGGTGGATGCAGGAGACTCAGACATAGACATAGTTATGCTCTATTTTCATTCAGTTTGAAAACCAGAGGCTTCCATCACCTAGGAAAGGACATGAAAAATTGTGGGCACATCCCTGTAACACAAAGTCTTCACCATCATGAAATCTCCAGGGTCTTTATTCTTTGGCAAATGCCCTGGCAAGCACATTTTATCAATTGGCTTCTGTAAACAAAGCTGACTCTTTCTTTGGAGGAAGATAAATATGAAATGCAAGTTAGGTAGGTTTCTGCTGGTTAAACCTGAGTCCTAGGAGAGAGGGGGAAAATGCAGAAAGGAAGACCTGTGTCAGAGCAAAGATGAATATCTTGCATGTGAATATATCAGATGCTTAAGAATCCAATGTAGGAACTATCAAGTTTCCAGTCACATCATCAGTGTTGACTCTGAAGTAAAAATCAGTGACTTTTTTCATTGAATCCTATTGATCTATTTCTTCAACAAGAAGCTTCTTCATCTAAATCACCAATTTATTGTGCCTCTGATTGTTTAAAAGGATGTCATGAGTGCCATTGAAGAGTCACTTAAAACACTATTTGTCCACCACAAGTAGACAAGTTGCGTTTCCATCTGAAACTTTGCTCTGTGAATTAAACCTTTAAACATAGAGTGGCCTTTGTTTGCAAAATTAAAATAATATGTATTTTACATGTTTGCCGACTCTTTCAAAAGGATGGCCAAATCTGCTGTTCAGCTATTCAGGCCTGAAATGCAAAGGGGGAATAAAAATAGTAACTGATGAAATCCACATACAGCTTTCTGTAACCAGTGGGATACAGGGACACGATGGTTTTGCATCAGTAGGTGTAAATAAAGTTTGGCTGTTTACTACACCCTGACAGGCGGCTCACTCTGGGCCTAAAAGAGAATATGCTTTGTACTCCTAAGTCCTTTCTGAGGGACAACAAATTAACACTTCTGCCAGCTCAAGAAGCAAGATTTTTGCTTTGACCTGTGAAGTCCTAGTCCATTCTCTGACAGCCAGTGATGCCCACAGTGTATTATGAATGTGAAAAATAAATGATCGGTCAATCCTGGCAGCAGGCAGACTTCACTGTTTCTGCACTTTTTCATAGGATGGTATGTGAGGTACTTCACTGTTTGGAAGTGAGTCCCTTCCAGAAAATGTCCCTGACAATTTGGGGTGAGAAAGCAGTTCAAATGAAATATGGTGTGAGAGACAGTCCTCCAAAAGCAGCACACACATCCCTTACAATGTCCTTTCTGACATCACTACCACAAAACCTTGGAAAAGAGCAATTTTCTGGCTATCCTCCACTTTAGCAAGCAACAGAACACAGTCCTGTGTATATTTTGTATTTTGGGAGAGACACTGATATCACAGCCTTAGGAAACTGACATTATGGAAAATAGAAATAATCCTTTCTGCTCTAAACCTTCTATCCCAAGATGTCTGAACTGCATTATATTATTTTACTGTCCAAAAATGTTTAAAAGTGTTTCAGGCATTCCAGTGAGCAACTAGAAATAGACATTCCTTTCCCAAATCATCAAACATCTTTGTCCCATTTATAGCATGAAAAGCAACCAAGAGATAGAAAAAATAAGGAAAGGAACAAAAACTGTCTTCCAGTCTGCTGGCACTTTATTCTGGAGAGGAATATGTTCAGAAGCCTTCAGATCTGGGAGAGAAAGATTCAACATCTTCTTTTTAAAGTAATTTTTTTTTGATATTTAAAATATCCCACATCCTACAAGGTTTTAAGAGTTAGCACTGATACAAAATTGTGAAGTAAAAACTTCCATTTGTCCCTAAAAGCCTTACTTCTCAAATTCTTTCACAAAGAGTTTGCTATTTCAAACCAGAATTAACAAACCTCTGAAACTTTCTCTTCTCTGCCTGGTATTACAATAGAAAATCTCGTCTCTTGCAAGCAGACAAGGAGAACATTTCTCTAGGGGGAACTGCAGCTCTTCCACACCTAAGAGCCAGTCCCACCAAGAGCACCAGAGCCCAACACAGAAAGAGGGAGAATGTTCAAATGCCTCACTTTTTCCACTGTTCAGCTTTTCTTAGATTGTTATGTGGATTTTCATTAGGCATCCAAGTTTGGGAAACTTTTATTATTGTTATAAACTATGCTCATTAAGTGGATTTTCTAATCCTTTCATGCCAGACATTTGGCCAAATCCAAGCACAGAATTGATTTGGTATCTGACACACAGTCCCATGGGAACCATATCCTGCCACTGACACAGGAATAGATGTTGTCATCAGATAGATCCATTCCTCCTCTATGCTTCTAGCAGAGCTACCTGTTTTTAATAATGATGATATTTGGGGAAAACATCTGTGTTACCTCGCCATGTGACCAAAGTTCAAGAGAACAAGCCATATGCTGCAAACATTTCTTGGAATTGCAAACTACTGTTCTATTCAGCATCCAGCTGGAGGTCGATATTCCCAAATACTCAGGAGTGTAGGTCAGCAAATGCCTGTCTTTCATCTAGAAAACCTGATTCCTAAGTCAACAAGGCCAGGCAGGATTCATGACCATGTCTCTGCCATGTGTGGCTTTAGAAGTCAGAGGGCTATGAGGTATCTTCAGCTCAATGAGGGGGCTAATTAGTATATGACAGAACCATCACAGTTGAATGCAGAAGTTATTAATCACTCTGATTTTAGCCTGTTTGGTAATGTTCCCAGCAAGTTGTGTAATGAATCTACTGTGTAACTAGGGACACAAAGGAGTGTCAGCTCATCCCAACATTAACCAAGACTTAATTTTTTTTGAACTGACTATCTCCAGAACAATGACAAGATTATTCAGCTCATTTAACAGAAAGCAACAATCAACACCATTCTGGGAGAATCCAGAACTGCCCAGGACAGAACCATACAGCAGCTTGCAAATTTCTAATTGACTGCTATTGAAATTCAGAAATGTTCTGTTTCCTAAATTATGACTCGGGGAAGGTCATGATTTAGCATCTGTCCTATTTCTGATCCTCTCTTGGCACTGCCTAGACTTACACTCAGGCAGCATCTCCATGGAGTTTGTTTTGTTTTCAGTCACGTGCAAAGGAACAACAGGAACTTGGGATAGTATTATTGTTATTTCTGCATTCTTCTGCAACTCAATCTTCTTCCTATCTCCAAAGCTCTTTATAAAACAATGGATTTTCCAGTACATTAGGACTTGCCACTAGCCCAAGGATTTTCACTGCTCCTGGCAGCCCGCTGCAGTGGCAGAGTTCCCTCTGCATCCTCGACCTGCTGCTGATTGATCCCCGTAATCCAATCCATTTTCAACAAGCCACTTCAGCGCCAATAAAAACAAGGGGCTTTGCTGATTTCTGGTTTCAGCTGCAGCTGTTGGAGCCACAAATCTAAAAAGAAATATTTTAAGTTTATTTGTAAAAATATCTACTGGTAAAAAAATAAAAGATCCATTACTTTTATTCAGTTAAACTCAGGGGGAAAGTAATTACTGCTTCTTTTTATGCATTATATCTTCTTTCTTATTTTATCCCTGTATACCTCTCTTGGTGTGATCATAGTGATTCTTTCAGCAAATAGGTGAGGAAATGTTATGACTGAATTCCCTCAGGGCTTTGGAAAATGTAAGAATCAACAGTTTGCATAACATGGGTGCTGTAAACATTTCATAGACTTGAAATCTTTCATTTAGAAGAGACTGTTTTAATCTGCCTTTTCTACAAAGCACCAGCCAAATAAAAATCCCATGTCATTCCAGATTTCTTGCACTATAATTATAATTTTTTATCTGAATTGAGAGAAAAAACACAAAACATTTCAATCCTAGCACCCTTACACCAAACTAGACACAATTCCCAATGGTTTCAGATACATGATTCCAATTCTGCAATTACTTGCAAAACTGAAGTTCTGAATTTTATTTTTAGACTGAATTTGACAAGTTACAGCTTCCAGTCATGGAATCTAGTAAGGGGTTTTGATGGTGTGGTTGCTGTAGAGTAAAGCAGTTATACCATGTTGTTAATAAGAGAAAGTTTAGATAGTTTATAGATCAGATAATCTATTTTGGGAAAATAGATGTTGGCTCAGAGAAGAGCCAACCCTTTCTCTCCCCTTTGTAAAGAATGTTCTCTTGATTCAGACCAATATGGTTCTTCTCATACCTTTTCCATCGTTCTATACCTGCATTTCTGCTATTAATATTTGTGGCTTCACTGGTTTTTCTAAGGTTGCTAACACAAATAAGGACTGTGATGGGATCTCCCAGAGCAGTAGTCATCCTTTAAAGACAGAATATTCCACAACCACTTTTAGCACTACAAGTCATAAAAAGAAAACTATCGTAGGCTGATCTTTCCTAAAAATAGTCGTGCAGAGAGGTCTGCAATTGATAACTGAAAACTATGGAAAAATTTGTTCAAGCTATAAATTTTTTGAAATTATTTGTGAATTACTTGGGTTCACTGCAGTAGTTAGTGGCTTTTGGGTAATGGTTTAGCTGTCCTTTTGTTTACAGCCGTTGTCTGCAATAGCTAATTTTACTAGGAAGGGCAAGGAGGCAGTAGAAATAGAAAGCATGGGCCAGAGAATTGTACTGGGAAAACTATGAGAGCCAGCAAATTTTTTTTTCATTGAGCCTTATATGCTACATTTGGCACAGCATTGCTTTAATGAAATTTTATTGATTCCACGGCACGCTTCCAATGGAAATCTGCCCAGATTCCTGGGGGTCTCTGCTGAGGCTGGAGACCTTCAATGTGCTGATCTTTGGCTGTAGCCTTTCTGTTAATGGGTCTGTCCTACAGACAGGGGATCACGAGAGCCCCAGAGAAGCTGCTCTGTAAAATGAGACATCTCTCAGCTCTTGCAGAAAACTGCTGCTGCCATTTCCTCAGAAAATAGAGAGATTATAATTTCCCACAGCACTTGAGGGACTAGGGAACTTCTGGTGTATTAAAGAATTAAAATGAGAATAATTTCAGGTCCAATTTATCCAAATATTTGGGTGGAGAAGGGGAAAAAATTAAATCCTTACAAGCTGAAAAGCCCTGTCCCTCAACATCATCATGGTTCAGAGAAATAATAACCCAAAGTATGAAAAAATATTTGTTTGGGAAAAGGTAAAAATAGGGAGTGCTGGTCACTCAAAGACACAAAAAGGAGCACCTCCAGCAGTTTTCTTGCAAAGGAGAGGATGTTTACCAATTTGCAGTGAGGAGAAAGGGAGCTATCTCTACCAGATATATTAGAGCAGAAGAGAAGAATATAATATTGCCTACTCAAGTTCATGGCCAAGAAAATCTTTTAAACCATTGAGAAGCTCTCAAAAGAACACCTGTATCAGTAAAATAGTTAGTTAACAGTCTTGAATTACACTCTATAGATGCCAGCTGTACCCACTCATGAAGAAGAATTTATAGTAGAGATGTCAGGTTACCCAGAGAAATTAATCACCAACAGTCATAGGCTCTCGAAGCCAGAAAGTACTAAGGAAGTTCTGTTGCTTTTAAAAACCAAAAAACTCTCAAGGGCCCAGTCTGAGGGGCTGGGGCATTGTTTTCCATTTGCATCTTTGGGACCCACCCTACATTTAGTTCCCTCTGACCATAAAATGAATATTTATTGGGTAGGGGAAGGAACTCATCAGGTCACCCTGACCTCCACTACACAAGATTTCCTCTCTTACATTATATCAGGAATTAATTTCTCTAACCCCCTACTGAAGCAAGATTAGTGTAATCAGAATGGGGAGAGCAGTGCATAACCAGAAGGTTATTGAAATAACCTTCAATTTAATTGAGTATCTTCTCTTTTAAAGAGTTTCAGGGTAGGGGACAAGCCTTTAAACAGACATGACAGCATCAAGTTTTATGGTTATGCAATAAAACAGTTTTATTGTAGCATTTCCACTAATTTTCATTTCTCTAATGGTATCTTCTCAATGTTGGGCTCAGAGGGACTTCTTTCTCGAGAACTCATGAAATTTAAAAGAAAAACATTAGTTCAATTTCTTGGAGGATTGCTATTGTCCTAAATTGAATTTTTCTCCTTGCAAAGAGTTTAATCCAATGGACAGTTAAGGGAGAATGTGCTACCACAGCAAGCAGTCATCACTTAACATGCAATTCTCGGTTTAGATACATTTTATCATTAGCTGACATACAAATTAAGGCTTACCATTGTCCCCCACCTCGTGTGCAAACAGAAATGTTTTCATGAGGTTTTTTACCCAAGCAGAGCATGTTTCCCTGCTAAGGAGTATTCAAATATTCCTTGCTCTGTTTCTAAACCTTACAGGAAAAAAAAAAACCAACAACAAAACAAAACAAACAAACAAACAAACAAAAAAAAAACACCAAAAAAACCCAACCAGCACAACAACCAAACACAACCATTCCCATACAGTGCAGATCCAGTCCTAAGCTAAAACCCCCACCTATTACAGTAAACAGCCACAAAGAAGCAGCTCTCCAAAAGATTTTGCTTCCCACATTTACTAGAGTCCATAGGAGCCTTCTATCAGAAAGCAGAGAACCACGGGTTGAGTAACATCCAATAAGAAAACATCTAAATCTTCACGGCACTGGCTCCTGAGAGCTGGGGAGGGAAATCAGCTGAAAGGGGGTGTTCTTGGGCAGCCCTGTGTCACACAGCTCCCAGAGCAGGGTCAGGCACCCAAAGCACCAGCCCCACCAGCTCTGAACTCGTATTTTCTTCATCCTCAGGTGGGGTCAACTCCCCTCACCTCTGTGACCCTGTAATCTTGTTTCTACCTTGCCTATGCTTCTCTAAACTCAAGATTTAGAAAGCTCTTCAAACAGCTGCCCCTTCTGCAGCAGAGGAAGGGAAGTTGGGCAAAGCTGAGGCTGGAGCAGTGAAACAGCCACATGGGCATAACCACTTTGTCCTGCCAGATTTGGAGAGGCAGCACTGGCTTGCAGAGCTTGAGAGAAAGGGCAGGGTTCCCACAGCTGATTCACCAGAGCTGCAGGTTGGGTGTGCCAGGAAGCAGGAAGAGACAAAAGTCAGACTAAACACCAAGTGCAAGGCTCTTCTGTGCCTGCACACTGGATTCTGCCTAGTTTCATAGCACAGATGGATCCACCACCCTGAAGATCTGCAGATCTTAAATAAGCCCAACTCATTTATGATAAGGAAGTGAAATACATTACTCTTAAACAATTTCTTTTATACCGTTGCTGTGGCACAGCCATGTCCTAGCTGATGTGGATTCAAAGAAAGCTAACTTTGATAGAAATCACCCGAAAGTCCCCAAATGTTTCAGACCATTGCCTAGTGCAAACTGCAGGCCATAGTGAAGCTTGGCTTACAGTGGGGCTTATGCAGAGGTGGAGAAGTGGATCAAATTAATTTGGGAGAGGTCCACTAGTTAGGTTGGAGATGCCCATTAATCATATTAGTCTGTACCAAAAACTAACAGGTTGCCTTTAGAGACTGTCCTCATAGATGTGATAGATGAGAATAATTAATAAAGGCAGGTGGTTTAGGCACAGACTCAAGGCCCCTACTGTTAGAGCACCAGTGTCTTCAAGAGAGATACTTTAACTCTTAAGATGGAGAAAGACAGTTTATTTTTATTTACAATGAAAATTATGTTAGAAAACAATTCCGTCACTGTTCTGCTGTTGCAAACCATGAAAGTTTGTGCCTAGTATTTTGTCAAGATGTGCAATAGGAAGAGCTGACAAACACTGTGTAGGAGTGGTTATAAAGCTGGCAACCTTACTGCAGTTCTGGGCCCTACAGTAATGTTTCCAAAGAGGGGACTGACCATACAGCATGGCCCATCAGCACCACCTGTTTTATGGCAGAAAGTCCAATAGATTTCCTAATTCTTGGTTCAGTGCAGCCTATTATTTCCATGTCATCTGTGCTCTGGCAATCCCACTCCTTTTCCTCCTGAAACTCTTGTCTTCACCTGTGCCTTTATTACTTTTTATGTTTTCTTCCTTCATACTAATTTCTCCCTCATCTTGTGTGGTTTCCTGTAGGCAATGAGCAATGCACAATCCCAAAAACCAGATCCCACTGTGGTGCAAAGTCAGCATCATGCTTAAGTTCTAGATAGATTAATTAGTCTGATCCAATTACATCACTTAACAGAATACCAGTGCTATACTCAGTATATCTGTGTAGTGTTGCTTTGTATGGTATGAGTACATTTAATGAGACCAAAATATTTGGCCTCCTAAAATCTGTGGTGATGGTGGGAGTGAATTTCATTCACCTGCCACCTCAGAGAAGTTAATATCTTTCACAGCCTCAAATTTCAGCTGAAAAGCAAGAACAGAAGCTGCTTGGGAGAAATTGCTTGAAAAGTAGCAATCAGGGAGAAGGGATGGGGCACAAGAGAAGAGAGTAGGGTCATGAGATGGAGTGGGTTTAGGTATTACTGCCCATGTTGAAAATGACAACATAATGCGTGTCACGTAATTCAGAGACAGGGCCATTTCTTGAAAATCAGAAGTTAATTTATGCAGACCTGCAGTGAAAAAAATCAATCTTCCACCTTTCCTTGGGGAAAAAAAACCCCCACGCACTATGATTTATGGCAGAGGAAGAGAATCTTAGATTTTCTTTGACTTCATGCAGTACTCCTTCCACATGTCTAATGTACTGCCTGCAGCTATGCTTCTTGTGGAAGGTGAGTGTGTGTGTCAGCACTGTCCTTAACAGACTTAGAGAGTCTGATGAATTTTTCTTGTATTATCAGCTTTTTCATTTTTTTAATTGCTATTTCTTGTTTTTCTCTTTTAATCAATTTATTGCATTTGTTCTTTCCATCTGTGTGCAGTTTAATTTGCCTTGAGTTAAGGTGCTTGGACACTTTTTGATGATAAATATGTCTAGTGAAATACCCAAGAAGAGTGACTTAGCTTTGTGGCAGGAGCTGTTAATGTTCTGAGTTTGACCCCAAGGGCAAGAATAAAGTCCTTAATTGCAGTCAATTGCATCCTTGATCTTTCTACTGTGCTGGCCTACAAAAGGGCAAATTATGACAACTTTGATGATTTTTGTACTGTAAATAAGCCCATATTTATAAGCATTCATTCACTGCCATTTTGTCAAGATAGAACCACAGAGACCAGCAGGATTTGTAATATAGGTGCATGAATGGCCTTCCAGTAGCACTAATAAAAGTAACATTTTGCAACTCCTGTCTGTGAATCTGAAAGCAGACATGTAATCGCTGCTGGTCACTCCCAATCTGGAATGGGTTTGACCTGCTGACCTCGGGGTGAAAGGCTCTGCTCTGCATTACCATTCCCAAGGGCTCTCTGACTCTCTCTGAGGCTGCTTTTTTATTATTTTGTAGTTAACCTCAAGACAGCATCACCAACAAAGGATAACATCTGCAAAACACTGGCTATCTGAACATTTTCTTGCTTTGGAACCAATCATTGGCACTCAATGAATCTGAAGGTTAAAAAGAAATTGCATGTCCAAATACTCACTGCAAAAATAGAGAAATCAGAATGGGGGAAAAAACCCTTAATAGCTCCTTCCTGTGCGTTTTTTCATTTATTCACATGGTCTTGATATTTCATTTAAAGTAATAGAAGATGTAATGATTTGGGGAGAATCATCCAAATTTGTTCCTTTTAACAAGGAACAAGAGACAACCCATCAACCAACTCCCCTCAAAAAATAGATGGGCATCAAGAAAGTTTTCATTACTCTTGGGTTCATTCAAAGTTTTCATTGTCCCTGGTCTTTTACCATTCATTCAGACGTTCAGGTTCTTCACTCATCCATGCTGATGCTATCCCCAGTAGAATCCTGATGTATAAAATACTGCTAACTTTCAGAAGCCTTAATCACACACTAAAAACAATTGCAGAATGCAACAGAACTATCCTTTACATATCAACCACTTTCTGTCCCAGTACAATATGCAAACACCCCACTGCCTTCTGCCAGGAGGATATGACCTCACTGGAGAGTTAGCCACAGCAGGAATCTAGAAAGACCCACTTTCAGTGGCACCAGGAGGACCATCCAGGACTTAGATGGATCTCCACCCACAGCAGACCTGATCCCTGGAAAGCATTATTTTCCCCTGCTAACAATGAGTCTTTATGAATTCTGATTATTTGGGAAACTCTGCTATGTACCTCTGTATACAAATGTCAAATCAGCACTTAATGAGCATGAAGTGATTTCACATTGAACTGTCCATCTTATAAGCATCAACATGTCCAAGAAAGGAAACTCATTTGTTTATTCCCAGCAGTACTTTGGGATGCAGCCTTCACAAGCAGTGGGAATTAGACATGAGGAAGCAGCAAGATATTTTCCCAATTACATATTCACCCATCAATCATAGTTCTCTTTGAAACCTGGCTACTGGCCACTGGTTCCTGCTGGGAAAATGCTAGAAATGCAAGAAAAAGGGACATTTTTCCTTTTGTGCCAAACTCCAGTGTAGAGTTAACTTGAAGCTGTAAGTAGCTGTAAGCCCAGCTCCTCTCTGGCAGATCTCTGAGAGGAGATCCATTGTGGAATTTCACAGCTGGATCTCAGCATCTCAGCCTGCTCCATGGTTTGACATTTTGGACATGTTTCACCATTGTTTCCCCAAATTTTCAACTCCAACTTTATTAAAAGAATAAATTTAAAAGAAATTCTGTGCTTTGAGAGTGTGTTCTGGTAAATTTCTTTTTCCCATTACAACAGAATGCCAAAAAACAGAGACTGAGGCTGGACACATTACTATAGATATGGTATAGAAGAAGAAAATAGATTTAGAGAAAACTCCAGCTGATTAAGCCAGCTGGCATTTTCAGGTCCATATTTCTAGGACTTCATAAAACAGTCTGGTTCTTTTGGAGAAGAAGCTTACTCTGGGGTGGTCATTTTTTTGTGGTAGCAAAGGCAAAAAGCAAGTATCACTACTTCTTGGGTGAATGAAACTGCTCCAAGGGACACAAAGCCAAGAGTACTGTGGGGAGACTTGGTGTATGCCCAAGCTCTGATCTCCTTTTTGTCACTGAGGAACCAGGAGGAGACCAGGCCACAAGTCATATGGGAAAATATGACCCCAGGAAGCAGTAAAACCAAAATAGTCGAGACAGAAGAATGTTTCTGTGGAAATTAGGAATACACAATGCGAGGATGACAACTACTAAAATGGCCCCAAACCAACATTTTAGAGCAGCCAGATGTTGAGGCTGCAGGCAGAGAATCTCTCTAGGGTAAGTCTAACTCATAAGCAGAGAGATTTTCCCCTAAATTCTGTGCTTTGCTTTTCCATTTTGAAGGTTTATTCTGTCTGACAATGTCTCTTTTTGCACTTACTTGTCACTTAGACACAATGACTTTGGAGCAGGTGAATTTCCACACTCCATATTTATCATTCAGACATCCACATGGTGTCAGGCTCAATGGTGAATCTGGCAAGGGGAAGCATTTTGAAGGAAGATTGAAAGCCAGCCTTGAAAAATCCTCTCTCATATGACAGATATTGATCATTCGTGATGCAAACAATTTTCCACTAATGGCAAACATAAGGAATTCACTGTGTTCCTTCCTGTATCATCATCATGTAGGCATAAGAAAAAATCAATTCCTAGGCTTTCTGGAAAAAGGACTGGAAAAAAAAAAGAAATAAAGAAGTTGGCATTCAAGTTGATTGTGTTCTCTTCAAAGTCTTGGACCAGCTCTGACCATGACCATCTCCTGAAAAATCTGCATTCTCTCAGTGTAATGGAATTTCCCAATATGCCATGGTCATTTTGGCACCCATTTCTCTGAAGCAGCTATAAATCTGCAGGTCACAGAACTCTGTAAAAGGAGAAAAAATTTACCCAAGAGTTCTTGGGCTGGGCCTGGAGATCAAGAAAGGGACAGAAATGTATGTCTCATCCAAAGAAAACTCTGCCTGACTTTAGACTACTAATAGCTCAGTGGGAAAGTCTGTTTAAGTGTGCGCATCCTTCAGAGGTTTCTGGGATGTAACCTGTTAGACCCTCATCTAGAACACGTTTCCTCAGTTTTTGAAGGCTTGCTTGTCTGCAGAGTATCTGCCAAGCAAAAGAAATGAACATTAGGGAGCAAAGAAACCCAGTGGCAGCTGTGCATCAGGTCCCAATTAAGACATCAAACTAAACCCTTCAGCCCTAGTTCTCAAACATCCTTGTGTATAATATTTCCCATGAGGCTGGAATTCTTCTGCGAGGTTTTTGCTGGCTTTAATGTATAGCATCAGTGTTCAGTGAGCTCTCAGGGCACTCAAGTTGCTGTGTGAGACAGCAGGGTATGTTTTTTCAGCCCCACACCTCCAAATAAAAGATAAGGGCATGCCCTGTGTTATGACATGACTTAACTTGGACCAAGGGAGCAGGTCCCAACTGTTTGGCATGATGCTGCATTTGAATTTGCCATGGAGTCATGCTGGTTCTGAGCATTCTAATGTCCTAAATCCTAAATCTAGCCCCTGATTTTCTAATAGTCATTTCGTGTATTGCACATGCAATCAAAAGGAAATTCAACTGCCCGATTCAACTGATCTCTCTCCCCTAAGAATGGGTGGAGAGGGCATTTAATTGTATGAGGGGATGAGAAGTCTGTGAATTAGAAGTCCACTTGCCGTGGCTTTGAGTGAAAACAGCCTAATTATGTTTAAGACACTTCCTGTACAATTCCTTTGTGGACCCCAGTGCACTTTGGGCCAAATAACCCCTTCAGGTCACAGATGAAGTTTATAGGTCAAGATGTCTCCATCATGGCATCTGATATCAGCTCAAGTCCCAAGGAATATTTTGCCCTGATGTCAGTGAAAATCTCCTCTTTACATCCCCTGCATTATTGCATAAAGTCTTCTATTTCCTACCATTTTTCTGCAGTCTCTTGGAAACACAGTCACAGAATCACTGCAGAGTGTCACCATGAGTGCAAAGTGCCTGTCTTACTGGCAGAGTGAAATCATACATTGCTCCCTGCTGAGAGGACCTAAGTCACCCAGCTGTCCTCACCAAAAATTAACTGAATAATCCTGCAGATCACTTAAAATTCCCCTTGCTGTACTTACAAGACAGCCCTGCTGTGAACGGGAGCAGCATGCCCAGTCATCTCCCACTGCTCCACAACACAGAACAGATTTGGTTTGAAAATAACCGCAGTAGGAACATCTACACTGCCAAATAGCTGAGCTCCCTGGTTTACTGTCAGATCCTGCTTCTTCAGTTGTCTGTGGTGCTTTCCCTTGGGATCTCCTTGGAACTGGACTAGCTAATTCCTTCAGAAAAATCTCAGTGCATCTCTAGAAGCAGCTTGCTGTAGCAACCCCTGCCATTAAGAAAGTAGGAGCATGCTGTCCAGCTCCCTAAACACTCTCCAGGGAAAACTTTCACTCATTCCAAGCCCCAAGATTAAATGTCCTTAATGAAAAAACATGGTGACTATTACTGGATACCACACAATCTGTAGCTTTTTTCATGCAAAACTACCTGAAACAAGCAAATAAAGGATTTTCCGTATCTCAGAGTTATAGAGATGTTACATGTGGCTCAGAAGGGACCAAGAAGTTATTGTGAAGCCCTGGACAAGGTCCACTGACTTTGGAGAAGGATAGATTTGAGCTTGGTAGATGCAAACCACTTCTCTCTCTGCAATGCCAGGAGTCACTCCTTGGACTGAAAGCCTTTAGAAGCAGACATGCAACTGAAGAAAAGCCTAATAGGACCATGATTCCACCAATCTTGATGCCTACTACTAGGTTTCCTATAAACAATACTTCTGATGGAGAACAAACACAAATTCACCATTGCACAGGCACATAATTGGATATTTAACCTGGCAGTATGCCAGCTTTGAGAAAACAGACAAACCCTGAATCAGAATAATGTTAGATAGGGTCTAACAGGATTTGTCTGTTCCATTTTGTCACAGCATCTGCTTGGACAAAATCCTTTCTCAGGTTTTCTTTGAATTAACAGGGAGAACCTGCATTTTTATTCAGCGCCCTACATGACAAGAAAAACCCAGGATTCCATCTGGAGATATAGCTGAAAGAACTTGCTTTTAAAACCTGGAATTTAGTGAAAGTACTGGAGCCACATAAGTCTAAGTTTCTAGGACCAATAAGCCAAACACAACGTGCATAATTCCCCTGCCATTACTGGAAAGGCACTGAAAAACTTTCCAGGACGAAGTTAGCTATCCAAAGCAGGGGATGACAGTGCAAAATGGCTCTTTTAGAGCTAGACTAAGGTTGTGAATGAAAAAATTGTATGAAAACCTGCACAGTGTTGTAGCCAAAAATGAAGAAGAAACACCCCCAAGGATTTGGGGCAGATTGATGTTGAGAGGAGGTCTTAGCACTCCTGGTTTCTGGCTGCAAATTGAAGTGTTGACAGTTGGAATTAACTTTTGAACACAAGCATGATAGCAAAATGTGATCTCTGGACATAATTGTTCTCCATAATACAAACATGTATTTCTAGGAGCAGCAGAACTAATGAAGCCTGGTTTCCTACAGATGAACATCTAAGGCTAAATTTCTTTGCTGTCTAACAAGAGTAAGTTTGTGCTGTAAATTGTCTGACGCTATGCAGCCTCTGATTTCCATGACATTTCTAGCAGCTTGATATTTTTGGAAAGAGAACTCCACTCTTTCACTTGTGGTTAAAATAAATCAGCAGATTTTAACACTGTTGGGCAGGCAAGGGGGGGCAGGAGGCCATGACAGAGAAAAACAGACATATGGAGCATGTAATGTCATATTTCTCACTTCCTTAGGAAACCAATCTGGAAAGATAAAGATGGCAGAACCCTACCACATTCTGCTGGAGTGGAGTTTTAATTGGTGCCATGAGTGTCAAGAAAATCCCCTTTCTAAAGAATTGCAAGAGAAGGAGCTTATTGCTCTGAGTCATCTCTACACAGCCCTTAAACTACACAACAGGTGACACCTTTGTTGGAGGCAGACTAAGGAAAAGATGAATTACCTCTTAAAATACAAGTCAGATGATGAGGATAAAGTTTTAGAGTGGATAATTCCCCTTTTCAACATGGGATTCAGGCAAAATTAGTGGTTCTGAGTATGATGTAAGGTTTACCCATCAAGTTACTTCCTGGGGTTAAATATATTACTGAATTGGAACAGTTAAGGAAAGGCCCCTGCATATACTTTCATAATCTGATTTATATTCTCTTTTATCTCAGACTCCACCTCTTCAAGTCATCTTTTGACAGACCTACTGAGAGGACAAAAAAGGAAAACAGGAATTGGAACATTCCTGAAATTGTCTCTGCAAGACACACATTAGTAATTTACCTGGCAACACTTTCCTAGGGAGCTCTTTGGTTTGGAGAGAAGTAAAAAAAAAAAATCCACCTCAAGCAGTATGTGTTTTATCAATAAGTTAACAGTAAGACATATATCAGAGGCTTGTAAACTGATCTGGTGAAAATAGGTTGTGACTTACAGTCCAAACTGAATTTGCAAGCACTTTTCAAGGATTAAATTGCCCCAACTCAAACAGAAAAAAAACCCTAAAACCAACAGGCCATCAGGAACAACAAATGATTCCTAGTATTGCAGAATACTTCTAAGTGTGATATGAGCAGTATTAATTGTTCAAGCACAACAACAGCTCCATAACCATATTGATAATATTTATTTCCTTACTTTCATATTTCATGGTGTCTGTCTGCGAATGTTGGACACTCACATGATATTTAGGAGATCTTGCTGTAGGGTTCTGTCTGATTTTTAAGCTTGTTTTCTTTTAAGACTCTGGCTGGGTGAGCTGCTGAATCTTGGGGGACTCTTGAGCACTCTTACAATGCAAATGTGGTTGTCGAGCTCTACCTTCTTGTGGTTCATCTGCTTATCCCCAAGCTCAGTCCTGACCCTGAAACTTCTTAAGCATTTTCTTTCCCTAATCAAAGGAGGGAGTTCAGCTCTGAAAAGAGCAAACTAACATAAAAAGGTTTCACACAGATTTTCTACACACTGGCACTTTAACCTCAAAACATAAAAAAGATTACACATTGTTAGAAAGGCAAATCACCAGATTGTTTCATCCTTTCCTTGGAAGTCCTTGGAAAGGTCAGCCAGTGTGCAAGGGGACACGGCTAGCAGCAAGACAGCTGCTGGCTGTTTCATTTATCACCAAAATGATGCTTTGATCAGCCTCTGCAGGGACCACAAACTCCTGCCAGGAGATTTTATTTCCACAGAAGCCATCAAGTAAATTTCCATGTCGCCCAGAGCTCCTGGGTAGCTGTCATGGCATATGTTACAGACAAGATGGCCACAATACACAGAGTATCCCCACACAATTTCAGAAGGTTTTGAGCATTGGCCCATACAGAATAACAACATAACTCATCAGAAGGCTTCTAGTATCTGCCTATACAGAATAACATCCATCCACTTCAGAAGGGTGCAAGCATCTGCTCACCTTGTCCTTCAGCTCAACCTTTTAAACCCCTCACTTTACACGCTTTGCACCTGTGTGTCTCTTCTGTGATGGGTCAGTGCACCTGGGCACTCCATGGCTCATTGCTTTCAATGCTGTTCACCTGATTTTCACAGCTGTACCCATTGGGGACGAGGCTCTGCTGCAGCCCCACTCCCAATTACCACAAACTGTGAACCTACAGGTAGCTCCTACCTCACCTGTGTGGGATCACTCCCACTGTTTGGTGTCACAGTGGATCACTTATGCCAATGTCATCCTGTTGCCAGCACCTGTGGGATCTGAACACCAAGAGGAGAAGAGGGAAAGCAAAGATGAGGATTCAAGTCAACAGAAAATGTGCAGACTATGTGTGTTGCGCACTTCTTCCAGACTAACAGCATTCCTCCTCAGCGGAACCCCAATTTACTCCCAGATCATTTGCTAGGGAATGATTCAGACATAAATGGGTAGAGCCCTATTTTTGCAGGGGGAGAAGAAAAGGAATAACCAACAGGAAATCAGAGGGAGAAAGGAGGTCACAAGGAGCTTCTGAAAACTCGTTGGTCCAGTCAGTGATTTCCCATCTGCCTGGGCCTGCTGTACTTGTCAGTCTAAAACTGCTAAAGCACTGTCAAACACCCACCCTTTCAGCTGTCACCTGAACTGGTCTGGGAACAGTCTCAGAGCCAGTTCACTCCTTCACAGGAGTAGGAAACAGGACTAAGGGTGAGGTACTGACTGATCTCTGGCTCTCTCCGACCTCTGGCTCAGAGGTAGGTGGGAATCTTCCAGGGAAATTCCTGGGAGGGGCCCAGCTCATTTCTTAGACCAAAGAGGTCCAATTTGGAACCAACTTTTCTTTTCAAGCCAAATGTGCCTGGTGGAAGTACCACCTTTGTGCCCTCTAAGAGCATCCTGCCTCTGACTCCACACCACTGCCACACTTGGAACACTACCAAACACATTCCCAAACATTCTCCCACCTTCTCTCCCCTTGGGAGAAGTTCCCAATTTTTCAGCTCAACCTTGATGGCTGGCTAGTCCCCTGGAAAAATCTTGGGAAAACACAAACAATGCACAGCTTTTTGATGAGGTGAAATAACATTGGTTCCAGGGAGATTTCAGCAAAATGCTCCAGCTGTGTTTGACGTCGGTGAAGCCCAGGCAGAAAGTGTTCTGCACTGACTTCTAACACTCCTTTTGGCTGATCTAGGCCTTATCCCCTGCAGATGTCCATGAATCTGCCTATGCTATGAAACACAACCCTTCAATTGCCTAAATGCATATTTACACAATGTTCACAAATCTCTTATGCTGAAAAAGATCTATCCTTTGATTATCCAACACAGTCAACCATCTTCATTGGGATCCTGCCCAAGTTTATTTAAGAGGAGGAAAAAGTTATTATGAAAATTACCACAGATTTTTTTGTCCTCTTTTTGCAATGAAACGTTTTTGTATCAATGCATAAACCACAAGAATAATCATCAGTTTAAGAGTTTCCTGCGGGTGAGCCCTTTCAAGTTGAGCTGTCAGGAGGATGGGTGGGGAGCTCACTTGGAGGAGAAGTGAGAACAAGTCCCTTTCACAATACCCCCTGAGGCAAAGATCAGAATTACTCTGGGACAACTTGCTTCACCCTCCACATGTTGTGAGAAGGTCTCAGCCTTCAGCACTCTCTGGCATCAGCTTGCACTGAGAAAAAGCCATTTTTTAGCGGGTTGACACCTCTGGAAAAGGGAACATGATGTTCTCTGATTTGTTCTGTGATCTGCAGGTGAGCAGAAAAACATTACACCTGGATGTGTGCTGTTGCCCTGAGAGCTGAATCCTATGCATAACTGGCAGAAAGTGCTCTTATGTGGGTAATGAGGATATAGGAGAGAGCTGCAAAGAAACTGTTTTCTACATGTCTTTGGGATTCTTAGATGGATGTTACATAAACCAAAATCTGGAAACAGCTTTTTTTCTTTTTTCAGAAAAGCTGCTTTTGTTGGATTGGATACACATAAAATTACTTTCTATGTTGCAGAAGTTAATTGAAGGCATGTAATTAGCCAAATAATAAATTCTTGGGGACGAGGGAAGGAATTGTGCTGGTGAAATGGGATATTTACCCTTCATCTTCCAATGTGATCAATTACACCCTTCTGATGAAGGCTTTGGATACTTGGGAATTTGGATAGCCAAGTCTCTTCCAGCAGGATCTTCTGCTGGCCTTGCAAAGACTCTCATCTCCCTGTTGTCATAAGTGGTTTCTGATCTTGTCTACAACTTGCTGTCATTTTCATTGCAAAACCACATTTTTTTTATTTTTGCAAATGAAGAAAAAATATTTTATTAAGTCTTCTTATTAAAAATCAGTGGCTGAATGTAGGGCATTGTGATTTTTTTAAAAACTTCAAACATACATTTTAGCTTTGAAGATGTTTCAGCACTGGCACTGTTTCTCCTTTACTTCTGAGATTTTCACAGGGGATCTGGACAAAAATGAACATTTTCTCATGTTTTCTCATAAAAAAACAAATGGCAAGTAAAATTCCAAGCCAGTAGAAGCTGAGTTTCCTGATTTCCAAGTTTTTCATTTTCAGAGGTATGAGTGGAGCTGATGTTAGTGATCTGAAATCAAAGCCCACTTTTTCAGATGTCCACGTGAACTGACCCATATTTTATAATACCACTCTGACAGTAACATTTGCCCATTATAACTTACACTAACACTGCACAAATATGTTCAAGCCACATTGAAAGAGAACTTGGGGTGGGGACAGGGGGGAAGTTGATTAAAAATCAAAACAAAATAATGATTTAAAAGTTCAGACAAATCAGAATGTCTGATACAAGGAGTGAACACATGGCAGAGAAAACATGATGTTATTGCAAGACAACCTCATGATTTGATATTTCTAATTATTTGTGTGGGATCAGGAATTAGTTTTGTGTTGCCTGGGGTGCCAGGATACTTTCTTGTGGTGAAGTTCACAGGTGTTCTGCCTCTCTCTCCTCTCACACACATTACCATGGTAGCTGAATGTTTCTCCAAAGTATGCAGCACGTACAGAATAATCTGTCCATCACTGCTCCTCACATACAGGATGACCTTGAGTGAAAATCCCTGCACTGCCTTCACCACAGCTCCTCAAGGACTTAACAATGCCTACAGAAAAGGTAAGTAATGGTGGAGTTATCAACAGTTTAGAGAAGATCTGATATCATTTGATGGAAGGATGACAACTGAACCTGCATTTGAAATAAATTTTCAAACACCGTTTTTCTCACCCTTTTTTTCTATTTCTCTGTTTTCTAAGCTGTAAACAGGGCTTCGTTTTTGGTCTGGGAATTAAAAAGGAAAAGTAAAAGGCTGTTTGATAAAATCTCTTATTGGCACCATAGCATCTTACTTTAATGAACAATGCAAATTTTAAATAATCACAGATTTTTACTCATTACTTAGATTAGGCATTACCACGATCAAATGTAATTTGAATTACTGCTGTAGAGATAGTTCTGTCCATGTTTGGTAGGAACAGGAACAGAGATTTGTGTTCTTTCCATTCTATTAGTTAGGATCTTTCAACCTTTTCCTTCAAGACTGAATAATTTTTTAGTGTGGATGAAGAATGTTCAGAACTTTCACATGTGGGATCCTGCATCACACAATACATCTGCTCCACAGGCTGAAGATCACTGACCTACATTGTCTTCCTCTGTATCTCTCCATGCACAAGCCCCCAGAGTTGAAGCCAGCACCATGATAAGGAGTGTGATGAGTGTAATACTGAGACATTAATTTTGGTACTGGAAGTGCCATCCATGCTCTTCTATCTGATGGGTGAACACTATGCCAGAAAGTGCTTTAGACCTCCAGAGTGGCCCAAAGCCTGGAGGCTGCAAAGACAATTCAAGGTTTATCAGTGGGTATTGCTGTTTTGCTCCTGTATGGGTAGGGTTTGAGCTTACAGAGGGGAGCACCATAGGGAAGGCAGCTCTCAGTGGCTGAACATTCTGGGGTTTGTTGTATTTGTTCTTCTCCTTTCAGGTCAGCAAAGCTGAGCTCTTTTGGGGGAAATCCTGTCATCTGCAGAATGTGAGACAAAACCAGATCTTCCTCTCTCTCACTTGCCATAGAAGCATGGCAGGCATGGTCCAATGCTCTGGCACTGGAGCAGATCCTGAAAATTAATTAATTAAAACATGATGGGGATTTGCCAGAAAAATCTGTTCCAATTAAAATCTGTCAACACAAATTTGCAAAGAAGCAATGATGATTACAATTGCATGTTGGGTGGAGCTAAAAAAACACGTTTCCTGTATCCCCTGAACATGACTATACAATTACTGACTTGCTGTGGTCCCAGTAAGAGATCCTGTTGTGTCATGTGCTTTCCAAAGAGATGATACAGATTGTTCCTGCTCTGAAGAGATCAGATCTCTGAGGAGATCTGAGGGTCTATTCACATTTTGCACTAAAGGTCCCCCCTCTTAGAGGGATCATCATCCTCTTCTTGAACCAGCAAACACACCCTCCTTTGCTATGCATCCAGCCCTGAGAGGGATTACATGCCAAGTAGACTATGATGTGTAGGAATACCAAAATTGCACCAGAGAGCTGTGGCACAAAAGTCTGGCACGTTTAGGAGGGAGGCTGAGGTTTGTAACAGGGTGTGGAAGGTCCCCTCCTACAGGAGCTCACACACAGGTGACACTTAACACACAAGGTCTAATGCACTGCATCAAATTTTCTGCCGTATTGGCTGAATTTCTTCCCACATCATTTTGTCTTGTTGATTCTGTAGCTTGCCCAAGAATCTTGATAGTTAAATTTCTAAAATCATACATATCACATGTAGTCCTCTTTCACTTATCTCCTGTCAGCATGGCAAGCCAGGCCACTGAGCAATGGAAGGAAAGGTATCTCTAGATGAATTAAGGTGCTGAGAGTTCCAGGCCTCCATTTTAAGAACTACTTTCTGAGCAGAGGAATTCAGATTTTGTGCAGAGTTGCAAACACATTTATAGCATCTCCTTAGTTGGAAGGGGCCCACAAGGATCGTTGAAGTCCAACTCCCTATTCCTGTTTCTGCCTCTCAGAGAGCCCCCAGTACATCTCAGATCTAACCTGCATCCTCCAGAGGAGATGTCTGGCTGACCCCCAGCACACCCCAGCTCCCTTTCCCCGCTCATATTTCTGGTGCTCTTCAAGAAACCCTGGGACAGGACTTGAAAGGATGCAAGTGCTTCACGGTCAGCTGCAGTCCAGAAACTCACATTTTGGGATTATGAGCCTGCACTATTCCACAGAGCAGCCTAACTCTGCTGGCATGGAGCTGGGAATAAAACTATCATTGGCTTCCACAGAAGCTAAGTCAGGCCAAAGCAGGGAGCAAAGCACACTTGAACACTTCACCTGCAAGGTCTTCTGGCCATCAGCAGTTTATGGCAGCACTTCATCCCTGTCTGGTTGCCGTGTGTGAGGCTGGGGCTGGAACTGGCTTTACTCTGACTCACTTTTTCCATATAGCTCCCCTAAAAACAGAGATCTATTACAGAATTAAAGCAAGTTTTGCAGATAGAAAAACCCAACCAAACAAACCTATGATGAGAAAAAAAATATTGCACACATGAATCACTATGAGGTTGAAGCAACAGAAATTTCCATATCAGCCTAAATAATGGGAAACATTCAGTTTAATTGAGGTATCTCCTTTTTGGTACTGCAGGCAAACAAGGGTATCTGGTTATTGTTAGTGATGAGAGGAGGGTGGGGAGGGGCTGGGAATCTCTAAGCACCTCCAGAAAGCATCCAGGAGACAGGATCTCTGCAACAGCCAGTTGCTCAGTGTGTGCTCTGCAGGCTGGACAGATGAGTATACCCACAGTTTTCTTGAGCTTGGGTTCCTTCCAAGATCAAAAATTGAATCCACCTGAGGTAAGCAGACTCACAAATCACCTTATCTTGCACGACATGACAGACAGATGTTTTTCTGTTGCACTGAACTGCACAAATGGGACATGTTCTCCTCAGGTCAGGCTCCCAGGTTAACGCCTGGCACATGGAGCTGCCTTCTTGCCTTTCCTGGGGGAAGACCAAAGGTGAAAACCCAGGAACTGTGGGCTTGCCAACAGGCAACCGACCAGAAGGTCCCAAAGGACCTCAATAGCATTGAGCCACACCTAAAATATTCCTTGTGTTGTGTTATTTGGATTCTTAAGATATGGAAGCAGGGACATGTCCATCAATAGATGTTCATGCAGCAAGGACTGAAGTGCAAAAACCAAAGTCTACCTTGCCAGGAGTCTGCACACAAACTGCAACAATACAGCATCCACTCCTTCCCCATTTCCTGTGATCTGAATTGTTGCACGTAAGAGCACTTTGGAGGCCAGATGAGCACAGCTGTGTTCACAGCAGTTGAGACAGAAGCTTGTACTGAGACATAACAGTTTGTAGTTGCTTTTGTGCCCACTTGTCAACCCCCACCTGGACGCTGCTCCCCAGCCCGTGGAGCACAGGGGACAGCATTCCATCAGGGTATCCTGCTGCAAGGATGTGTCCAGCCTGGTCCCTACAGCACAGCAGTGACTGTCAGGCATCCATTCCTCATCCCCCAGTTAGCAAATTGCCTTCTAGAAGCTCAAAAATACACCCATCACAGTAAACCAGGTAGGCTTTACAGCAGTCATTTGGGGGAGCCTTTTGAGCAGCAGGGCTATTCCCATCAGCAAAAGGCAACCCCTCATGTAATAGTTCTACAGTCTTATCATCCTCACAGTGAGCTCTGGTGAGTGATGTTAAATATTTAAATTATTGCTCTCTTTAACTCCTCCCTCTTCAGAGACTAAAGACTGTGCCTATGTAAACAAGCTCTCTGAATGTGGTGATGTGTTTAAATTGCTCTTCTTCCTTTTATTTCATCCCACACCAAAATACTATGGAGCACTAGGTGCTTCCTCACTCACAGAACTCAAGGTGAAGCCTTGGTGATGCTCATAATTTGAAGGTGCTTTGTTTTTTCCAGAGCAGGGCTCTAATTCTGCTTTCTCTAGAGAATTATGGTCAGGACCATAAACTGGCATATCAGTGTTATGAAATCTCAGATGATGAACTAGGGCACTGAACATGCTTCTAACACTTCTATCAAAACTTTGAACTTGCATTTTATGTTGTCCAGCTTTATGGGCTCAGCCTAGGCTCTTTCATTGGACAATCATAATTGCATGAAATATTACACAGTGCAGAAAAATAGCTGGCACTGGGCCAACTGAAACAAGGATTTGCCGAGTCAATTTGATATTTCTTTCACGTGCAGAAGAAATCTTTTAATTTCTGCACAAACAAGATTTGCATATGCAAACACTAGTACCTGTCAGCTATTGGTTTCAAAGAAGGATCCGTGAAAATTGTGGTATATAGCCTTCAAAGAGATAAGTTGTTTCTAAAATCTCAAAAAATAAGGCATCCTAAGCCAAGATAGAGGAAGAAATTGGAGAATTTATCCTTCCGGTGTATATGTTTATAAAACTGTTGGTACAAGTGTCTCTCACCAATATGAAACATGGCACTCAGGCAAACTGGCCTCTCTTGCTTGTCTGAATTCCTTCTGCAAGGGCAGCCCTCATATCCTGCTGTGTGTGGATGTGGGTGCACAGAAAATCCTGGAACACAACAAGGAGCAAAACACATTTCCAGTGGAGAGAGACAAGTAAGGAAACTCCATTTGTCTTGTGAGGAAAGTTGATCTTCATGGAGAGCTTTGCAGAACACCAGGCTGGTGCTACCAGCTTGAACCTAACCTTCATCATCCAAAATTTAATTAAACCATCTCATCTTTATTCACAGAGGAACTCATAAACAAAAGATTAAAAACAAAACCAAACCCAAAATAACCAAACAAACCCTCTCAAAACCTGTTCCCGTAAAACCATTAATGTTTAAATTTTAGACACATGGGAAACATTTTTTTTAAGAAATTCTTTTACCTTAAGCATATTTTTTAGAAAAAAAAAAAGGCCAAAGGTAGGTTTGTTTAATTCATATATTTTCTGTTTGACATGTTGAAAAACCCACCTCAGTTCTGAATTCTACATTGAAACTCAATTATGCTTTATAGATTTACATAATTGCAGTATTTTATATTTGTTCAATATTTTATATTCATATTGGCACAGAGGATTTGCCAATGGTTTGTGGAGACTAAATCACCAAATAGCTGCAGCCTGCAGCCTGTACATTGCATTAGCTAAAAGGAAGACACAATCTGAATGCCTAATTTATGAATTTCCAATAAAATGCATGTTTAGGCTAGGTATTGCTGACTTTTTTTGGAGATACTCAGGAAAGAACACCTATTAGTTGTACTTTATTCTAGTTGTGTGATATTTCACTACTCAGCTAAGTTTAAAATCTTTCCATGACAATCTGTCATCTCTGAAAGCACACATTAAATGAATTTGCCAAAGAAGGAGTAAAAGAGGTTTTTTTAAAATTACAAGTTTCATTAGAATTCAAACTGAAATGTCATTTCTAAAAGATCAAAAAAGATAAAACGTGCCATTCAAGAAATTGCACCGTTTGAGTAGATTTCCTTCTTCCTGAAGAGTTTTTTAAAATTTATATAAACCAGTTTATATTAACTCCAAATATTACTATTGTTTGCTGAAACAACAGTTTTCCTTATGGATTGATGGCAACAATTTTGGAGCAATTATTTGATTTCTTGAGTGGTTGAAATGCAGTAATTATTTTCTGATTCTCATTTATGATAGCAAGCATTCAAGCAGATAGTCAACATTTTCAAGGTCAGATCAGAAGTTGTATTAGCACATTCCTGCTTTCAAGTTAAGCGCGTGCTTAAGTGCCTTTCTAGGCTGAGATCTGACACCTGTTTAAATCAAAACACAACTCCACTGAACTCAGTGGTGTTGCATCTGTATGTGAGCAGGATATGTGAGAAGAAAATGAGACCCATATGGCTTTGAAAAAATCTCAGCAAAATGTTGGACTAGTGCTGTGGATTAAAAGGAGGCCTAAAAATCACAGAATTATTGTTATTTTAGTTGTCAGTGCTGTATTTATCTGGTATTTCCTGGCTGTCTATTAGGTATTTAAGATAACATAGCCTCATCATTTTATACCAGCTAAGACTTTGACCCTAAAAGTGAATTTTAAATGTATTATGCACTCCAGAAATCAAATAATGAGAGTTACAGTCCTTTAATCAGGGAGAAGAAGTGACATCATATGCTTATCACAGCACAGCTCAAATTTCCAATACTGCACTGCTAGGAGCAATCCAGCTGAGTGAACAAATAAGATCTTCACGACTGAAAATGACATCTGAACAAACCATGAGGATGCTGCCTATAAAAAAGATGATGGGATTCATTAAATTAAGTATTTATTTCTAGAAAAATTATATGCCCTACACAGACACACACATGCACAAGAGTACAGCTACACTATGATCATGAAAGACAATAACACAGTAAGTGTACCTTGGATTGAGCTGCACAGTCCACATCTAAATTATTATTAGGTAGACTAGTGCAAGCTGTGTTTCCATGAGCCCATGCAGACATATATTCATTGTGACTTGATAGAATTTGTAGATAAATGTCAGTCCTCCCACTGCTTCTATTGTCTGTGTTGTACTGTACTTTCAACTCCTCATGAAGGCCCCATGAATAGATCAATATATCTACAGGCCACGAAACAAAAGTTCGTGTTTTCTTCTTGCAAAAGGTCTATTTCTAGCTTGACCTATTCGTTCAAGGCCATAAGTAACTGATACCTAATGATAAAAAGAGTTGGCCTAGATTCCCAACAGATACAGCTTGGCAGAGCTCCACCAGTGTCCACACAGCCAAGGCAAAGATCTGTTACTTTCTGTTTCTTTAGAGATAAGTTAGGAAAGTGATACAGAAAACTGCTGGCTAAAATTTTCTACTGAAAAGAGCATGGCACTTATAGGTCCCATCGCTTGCCACGAATGCTTCAACCAATAAACAATATTCAAACCAATATTGTTTAACAAAAAATGTGTAATTCCCATTCATTTCCTCTTGTTTATTTGAAAGAAAGCTACAAAGTGTTCTCAAGATTACACAAAAGAAAAAAGAAAAGAAAAAAAGACAATGCCTTGTGATGTTCTCCTTCTGGTGTTCCAGCACAACCCTGGGGAGCCCTTCTGATTTATTTCCTTTCACAATGATGCACACTGCAGAGAGAATCAGCAAAGAGGGAGTATCTGAGGCGTATCTGAAGCTGGAGAGTGGCTGTGGTCACTAGGACAGTGCTACAAAAGTGCCTTGCAGATCTATTATAGGCAGCAAATATCACTTAGACAATATGAAATCAGTAGTCTTTTCTTCTGGGTGAGTGATCTGGAGGACTAAACATTGATACCCCAGAGTAATTTCTGTGCAGGTGCATGTCACTGGTGTGTCACTCTGACTTGTTACCCAGTGGAGTACAGCACTACAAAGGACACTAAAGGACAGTAAATGTCATTAACAGAGGCAAAGAGAAAAATTTAAAAAAAGATGTCTCTGCACACAGAAGAGAGATGAACTACAAGGCATTGCAGACACCAGGAATTTACAGAGACTCCAGGGGAGGGTGAGCAACTTTATAGAAGAGAAATCCACAGAGGTTGCCATCAGCCTGTGCCTGCCTTAGCAAGATCAAAATGATAACAGTTGGAGGTGAGGAATGTATTAGGGAGGGCTGTATTACACACTCAACCTTTTCTCATATCCTTTACCAGCTCCCTTCTCTGAGCCATGACTGAAACAGAATCCTGGGATTGATGGAACTGTGGTCTGGTCCATTGCAGCCATTCTCATGGGACAAAAAATCACAGAGCTGCTGGCCTGCAATCTGTCATCTTCTAACAATCATTTGTTGGTTGTACACACACTCAGAAATGTTCTGATCATTACTAGTTGCTTAAGTAGGCCGAATGCCAGCAGCAGGGGAGGAAAGGCTTTGGTGGCAAGCATATAAAGGCAGTTGACAATGTTGTACTGACATGGGTAAAGAAACTGCTACCCTGGCAATGTGCTGCCTTGGAAAGGCATGAGTGCAGAGCACCAGCCAGGGCAGCCCTGGGGAGAGGAATTCAGTGTGTCTGGAATGAGGGCAACATCCGACTGCACACAAAAGCCAATGCCTACAATACAGTTGTCACTGCTCTTTTGTCTGCCTGAAAAGACAGGACAATTTATAGCTGTCATGGCAAGTGGTCTGGCCAATCCTTCCTGCAATGCCTCTGAGCCTTGGCTGGCACAGGAGGGCATGATGAGATCTCCACAACTGAGATCCCGGAGTGTTGCCATATTCTCCTCTGCTCTTCAGAAAATCTGGGCATGTGTCAATTAACAGCAAATTCAAAGGTATCTCTGATGGCCCACTCTGACACAGTAGAGTTGAAAGACTCTGAAGAAATTCTACAAACCCCTGCTTAAGGCAGACATCAGATGTGGAGCACAATACTGACAACTTTGGCTAGGACAGAAGAACATCCCGAGCTGTCCCAGGCTGAGTAATGATACAGTGCAGCACGAGCAGGCAATCAGATGTAACAAAATCAGGAAAGCAGGTGTAGGTCAGAAATAGGTTTTTGCTGTCTTGGGGGATTATAAAATTCTGTCATGTTTCCTGCCTGTAAGTCCACTCCATACTGACTCTCCAGCCTTGCACAGCAGTCAGGGAGTACAAACCACCAGCCTCCCTAGGGACCTGCAGCTCCAGCAGTGCCAAGGCACAGCTTGCTGAAATAGAGGGAGCAAATCCACCAGCCTATCCTGGTAACTCAGAATCCTTATCATGCCATGTTAATGATGGCATTTACTCCTTACCCATACATTTCCAGGAACATCCATCCCCTGAATATAACATGCTATCAGGAAACTTTCCCATGGAATAGTCTTTGTTGCCTATATTTCTCTAAAGTTGGAGGTTCACTGACTGTAACACTGGCCCAGGACAGAGAGGAACAGCTAAATGGGCCCACAAATGTCTTCTGTGCATGGAGCTAAAGACTCATGAGGAGAGGAGAGCCCCAGGCTGTGGTCTCAGTCACTCAGGGTGTGAACACACAGTCACTCTGCTGGACTCAGCATGGACTATTAGTCATGTAAAACAACAAATTTGGTCCTTTAATCTTTTTTTTTTTAACTTGCTCTTTGAACTGTGTCCAATTTGCCAATATTAGGAATTCAGTGTTTGGTCCCAATGCCAGATACAGCCATAACAGATTCACAGAATTGCCAAGCTCAGATAAAAACCTTCAAGATCAGAAGAGCTGATTACTGCCTTATTCCACAAGATAATGCCCTTTGCACAAGCAGCCTCAAAACTTTAGTTATGGGGGTTTTCTTTGCATCCCATTTTATGTGCCAGAATGATCCCTCTGGAAACACCCCTATGTTTCCACCAGTCTTACTTCTGCAAAAGTTTATTTTCCCTGTTTCCTACTAAATAGATTGGTCTCAGATTTATTTTCTCCACAGCCTGCTTCCTTGCTTGCCTTCTTCTCTCTCTCCTGTGTTATTTTTGTTTTTAGTAACACATCTGTCTTTACCAGCCTTGATCCCACCTCCTAGCTGAAGACTGCAGCAGAATTCATGACCAAGAACATGTCACGATCTTGACAATTTTTTTGTTTCTTTTAAAACAAGCTCTGCAAGTTGAGAACCTGGATCTATACTGATCTCTTCAGTGACTCAAAAAACAATCCTGCCTGCATCTTAAAGCTGTTTATTTTCATTGCTCCCATAAAAAGCATTTTCAGCCCAGCAGCAGTACCTCTCTCCAAGACAACTTTGCATTGATTACCTCAGCAGGTTTCATTGCAAGATACTGAGATTTTACACTTCCCTAAAATCCAAATACTCTGATAAAAAAGTAAAGGTTTGCCAGACAAGATGAACGTTTTGTAAACCTATACTGTTGATTTGCATTGTTAAAATAAAAGTAAAAATCTGTCAAGAAGATCCACTTCAGGTATGGCAGGCCCAGAAGAGATCAGTTGTTGCAATTGCAGCATTTAAAATTCTTTTGTTGAACTTGAAGATGGACTATGCTGCTTTCCTCCACTCCTTCACTGCCTCCCATCAAAGGCTTATGTTTATTAAGCTATTCCCTAAACAACCTGGGATGTGCAGTAATCTCTTATCTCTGCATGTTCACATTCTCCTAACACAGTTATTGAGACTGGGTCTTTCTGACCTGACTCCACATATTTTTCTTGGCACAGCATTTATTTTTTAAGGGGATCACTATTTCAGCCAATTTTTGCATCATTAACCACCTCCTCCTCTCTATTTATTTATAATTTAATAAACCACTAATTTCCCAATCAAGGAATAAGGCCAGTTTTGGCTAAAAGCCAAATTCAGACAAAATCCCAGCAGTAATAGAAATAGCTACATGACGCCATTTTTAGAAGAAAGAATGTCAGTATTAAATATCAGTTAGAAGCTGTGAACTGCAGGTAACTGATAAAGGAGGCAAAAGATATCAGGAAAGTTATTCCTGGCAGATTGGAAGCCAAAGACATATGCTTAAGCAAGAATGTGATAACAGAATTTCTAACAATTGTCTATTACCTGACTGCAGAGTGTAAAATTGCTGATAAGAGACAATTGAGAAAAGAAAAAAATATTCAGCAAGCAGTTTAGCTCTGGATTTGGAACACTTCAGAAGGAGCACAGCAATATGGAAAAGGAGGATTCACCTCCTATGAGGTCTATGTGCACATGTAAACTCCCAAAGACAACCAAATGTCAGTACACTATTAACATGCCCTAAAAAGCTAAAAAATTCAAGAGGACCAACATGGTAAACACAGGGGAGTTTCAGAAAGGAAAAGTGGCTTAGTCTGCCAATTTTCATCCAGGGAGCCTGAAATCAGCACAGGCAAAAAGAATGGAGAAGTTGATAGATGATTCAGCTGAAAGGCAAAGAAAGAATGGAAGTCTGAAAATAAAACTAATGCCAATTAAGAATATTTTATGGAAAAGAAAGTTTGATAAGCAAATCTGCAATCAATTGGAGAGATGGTTGGCAAATGCAGTGTGCAAACTCTGGGTATGTATTTGGCTGTGCACAATGAAACATTCCACATAAAAACTGCCATTACAACAAACACTTCAATAAAGGCATGTTTTGGGCAAAGCTTAGTTATCTGAGATCTGTATAAGACTTTAGAGATGATGCACTGACAAAACAGAAAGAAACTAAATATATCACTTTTATCTGACTAGATTAATAGACAGCCATGAAGGCAGGTGGTTCTCTCTTTGTGTGGTGTTGGTACAATAGCAAGACCAATTCTTGTGTGAATAATTAAAATGCGTATCAGTTTGGAGGAATTTTTTGGGGAGGGCAAAACAGAATACCAGAAGTAAAGGGATAGACAAAACCCTTCTTAACAATTAATTTACAGCCTGATTGGTTATTAAAAATGTATTAAGATAAGTCAATTAGAAAAAAAAAATATCTTCACCAAGTGAAAACAGCTCAGGTGAATAGACCCTTTCAGGCAGCAGAGAAAGGCATCGTTACAGTCTGTACCTGAAAGGCAAAGCCAGAAACTGAGAAATAAAAGACACATTTTGAACGGAGAGGATGATTAATTTTAGGACAAACTGCCACGGGAAGTGGTGAATTCTCGTATGATTCGGGTCAGCAGAAGGTGGGATCCATCAGTCAGTGCCACATGAGGAATCTGATTAAATCATTTGCAAACCATTCCAGGCTCTGAGGTCTGTGCATTGCAGGAGAAGCCCCGTGCTGAGCTGCACCATCTGACCCAGAAAGCTGTGACAGGGAAATGTCTCTGGTCAGCTGCACGTTGCTACCTCGCTCTTCCTTGCTACCTCTCACAGAATGGATTGCTCCCTCCTAAAGTGCCCATCCTGGCAACACGGGGGCTTAAGAGATGAACAGAGCTTGCTTTGAATTGGAGGGAAACTCATATACATACCTTACCAGCAGGGAAACACATACTTTACAAGGTAAACCACACCTAAGATGTTTTTCCCTTCCCTCTCTTTTCAAATCAATCAGGCCCTGTAAGTTTGACTCTATATGCACCTCTCTTGCTTTCTGTCAAATTAAAAAATTCAATTCTAGGTGAATGTACAATCTCTCCCATTCAGGACTGGTGCTGGCAAAGCATGGGATGACGGGAAGTTGCTGCTGGCAACATGAAGATGGGCTGCAGCCACACAAATTCAGTGGGATTCCCACATGCTGACAGAGCTCAGATGCCATCAAGAGTTTGGGGATTTGGGTCACTTTGCTGTGAAAGGTTTGCTACAACTCAGTCAGCAAAGAGCAGCCACCATCAGCCCAGTCAGGGAACCCTCTGCCTGCGAGAGACACTGGGCACACCACTACTGCTCTTGTCCCTTCTCCTGCCCAAGCTCAGGTCCACACTCTGCCCTTGGCTTCCCTGTTCATTATCTTTCCACATCTTATGGAAAAGCCTGGTTGTCCCACAGACCCTGAATGAGGTTGGGAACCAGTGAGATTCACAGGTCTTACACAACTCAAAATCTGAACAAAGATTTTGTACTTGCTCAGAATTTGGGCTTTGTCAGATCTGAGCATAGAGACCACCAGTTTTCCAGCCTGCCCATTAAATTTCCCAAGCCAGCTCCATATTCATGGGAGGAAATAAATGAGGAGGAAGGGCTGGGAGAGATGAACTTTGTAACAAGCCACATTGGTGTAGGGAACCAGGGAAAGGTAAGTAGTTTATTTTATCAGCACTGCACAGGAAGTCTCAGTCCCAAAAATTGCTCTCATCCCAGCCAGCACTCCATGTTATTTCTGGCACCTTTGTAAATTCATTTGCAAAAAAACCCTTAGGAGTCCCTTGGTATCTCTCAGCTCCCTCCACCTCAAGTATTTTACTGCAAACCAGAGCTACTCCTACACTGTCAGGTTGAAGCAGCTCTCGGGGGCTCCCAGCACTGCAGCCAGCACAGACACACCGACTCCAAAATTCAAATTCTGAATTCAAAAGGCTGCCCCTGGGCACAGCCTGCTTAGAAAGTCGGGTTTTTCACTGGCTCTGCCTAAACTGAGGAAATTAGGCCAGCTCAGCATGCAGATAGAGGAACTTTGCACCTTCTGTACAGGTCTATTTTAAGAGGAATAGCCTGAGAAAGACCTTGCTGCCTTGTTTCCCTGTGAGAGACCTGTCTCATTTCATTCATGCCATATTAAACCTGATTAAGAGACAATCATTTAATTTTCTTTAGCTCTTGTCTTCCAAAAAAATAGTGATTCTGCATTTGGGGGTGAAAGACACATTTTTAAAGCTTGGTTGCAAATTTTGTTTCAAGAAGAACTTGCAAATAATTCATCGATTTTTCTTGTTCAGAGGGATAATCTGTTTAATTCACAATCTCCTAAATCTGATTTTCAGGCATAAAAACTGGAATTCGGGGGTCAGACTCGGGCCCACCGGTTTGATGGACCCATAGAGGGCACCAGACACTCATTTTTCAGTGCACTGGCCAGGTGCTTATCCTGTCCTCCACAGTAACTGTACACAGGGCTCCAGACTCCTGGGATAAGGAGTGGGAGCTCCATGGAAATAGAATATTTTCATTCTAATCTGGACTGTTGGAATGGTGGGTATTTCAGTTGCCTCTTCCAAATTAAATATTGAAATAAAATGTTGGCTTGATCTGAAATTACTTTCTCAAGTATCTGATGAAATGGGGAAAAATCAGCTAAAATATTTTCTTTTCCATTGCAAGATTTCAAACAAGAAATAAAAAATAATCTTTGACATGAAAAGTCTCTTCACATAGGAAAACACAAGCATTCAATTTGGAAACAAAAAGAACTGTTTTGACTTCTCCTTTTTTTTTCCTTCTACAACAGAAAATGAAATTAATTTACAGTTTGGTGTCACTGAATCTGCATTTTTCACCAAAAAGTTCAAACAGGACACTTCCTCCTCCCCCTCCAGCCCCAGTTGTCTCCAATCAGGGATCTTTGGAGGAAGTGTTTCAGTGGCCTTTGTAAAGATCACACCCTGAGAATCCCATTTCACTATTTACTCACAGGCAGTGCTAAATGAGAGGTAAATGAACGGGAAGAAAACACCCCCCAAAGTGACTCAGTGTCATGTGAGAAGTGTGCTGTCTGCCAGAGCCACAAGTCCTGCTGTATTATCACAGTGGTTTATTTAATCTGTGAGTGAACTCTTGATATCATCTAACACATCTGTTCCCATCTTCCTGCCCATGGATCTCTGTCCTTTGCTGGGTTTACCTCCACATCTGATGGGGCAAGGGGGCTCAGGCAGTCCCACCCCAGCACCAGCCTGGTCCACCCTGTGGGACAGGGCACCTGAAGCTCTACCAAGACTGAAATACTACACAGAGCTGATCGAGGCTTTGCACAAAAGTGGATGTGGCCACTTAACAGATGGGATCTAGGAAGTTGCTCTCAGTAAACCTAAATAAATTTGGGAAAGGGAGGGCAGGCACATCAGACTTGGAAGTAAGATTATGATCAAAATATTGAGGCAGTTACTCTCCTTTGGTAACTGTCCAAACTGGTATCCTCAATTCCAGACCCTTCAAGTCTCCTTAAGTCTGAAAACTTTCTTAGTTCAGGCTTCTCTATTTTCACCAACCTTTACTCCCACTCATCTCCCATCTTTCAAACAGCTTTTCACTTCTTGCAGCATGGAGGATGCAACATTCACAAGTTTTCAGTCAACTTTAGTGGAGCTGGATTAAGCCCAAATTCCTGCAGCAACTGGAATTCGGGTGTCTTTCTAAGACCACTTATTTCTTATTGCCTAGGACAGACTTTGCTCTGCACTCCTTCCCTATTTCTCTTCCTTAAGAGGCGAGATTATCCTTAAATAATGTTTCCCTATTGTTTTGTGTAGCAAACACTCTGTGCTTCCTGCTTTATACATGGTTTGCATTCTGTGCACATGGCCTAAGAGATCAGTTGTTCTGCCTCAGGGGGCAATTAATCCCCAGCACTGTAATCTGCACAGAGGCATTTAATCTTTCAGGAAAGATGCACCTGAAAGGAACTTTCTGAGAAGCACATGGCTGATAGAAACCACTGAGTAAAGCCAACAGTTTAGCCAGAGGCTGGGAATCTCCTTTCTGCTCTGATCAAGTTTCCCCAGCAATTAAATGCGGAGCCTTCCAACACAAGTGTTTTTCTAAGGCTGATGAGCAAAAGTCTCAGGGATTCAGTTTCAGCACCTTCTCACAGGTCCCTGTTGCGTAACTCAGCTTCTCCCATGAGAGGGTCTGGTTTTTTACCTCCCCCTGGTTGGGAGAATTTGGCCTGCTATTGGCCTCAGCCCTCATATAGAAGTCCAGTCCCTATATAGTGGATTTGCAGGGCAGAGACTCTTCCTGTTGTACAAAATCCAAGCAAACAGAGGTCCTAATCTCTCCTTTGGCTTTGGAAGTGCAACTAAGGCCACAGTCATTTGAAAGCACTTTGATGAGGTAATTACAGAGTGATGCATCCTTCATTTTGTCACCTTGCTCTGCACCAAGATATTCTGGATTACATTTTCAGACTTTTCAACTTCAAGATATTCAGACCTTGCTAAGGGAGCCAATATCAAACCTTTTGCCAGGGATTTCTCTGGAACTTGGCTGAAATTCTAAAGCTCTCTATTTCTAATTTGGCTTCCTCTACTTCTTTTCCATTTAGGCTGTTCCTACCTGTATCCTGAAATAGCTGTACCTTTTTTTGCATATAGGGTTAGTTGAGGACAATGGGAAAAAACACAGGAATCCTAATTTTAAAGCAGTAGTGGACAGTCACTACAGCCTGCACTTCAGTGCCCAGATATGAAGAGAATAGTCAGATGTGGACCTCATCCTCACCTGCAACACATTCTCTGCACACCCAGCAACACTTTACAGCCATTCAGAACTTAGATTTATGATTTAGGAGACTGTTGCAATTTAACTCACTGCTGGCTCTCCATGTTGGGAACCACCACACTATGAGATCCCTCAAAAGAGATGACTCATCCACCTTTCATTGGTTTCCCTGTTTCCATTCATTTTGCTTTGGCCTCAATCAGGAGTTTTCATGTTTTTGCTCAGCTACAGACTCTCAAGCATGGGTGGAAAGAGAAGGCAGGTAGCCTTGCTTTCCTGACTTATCCATGCTCAGCACATCCTTTTGTTCCCAGTCCACCAGAGCCATAGGCACTGCCTTCAGGCCAGCATGGCCCAGCTGCATCCCCCAGCACCCTCTCACACAGCTCCTCTCCAGTGCTGGCTCAGCTGATGGCAAGGAACAACACTCACCCTTCTCCAGCCTTGCAGTGTGTCTCTCCATACCCCCACTGCCTGCAAAACTGCCCCACTGAACCAGTGCTGGGATGAACCAGCTCCATTTGCAAGGTCTGGTGCCTTTCCTTTGCCTTCCCTCACCTAGGGAACAGGTCTGCCAGGAGTGCAGGTGCAGGCAGCCCTTCGTTGCAAGAGGTGAGGCTCACAGGTCAGCAGCACACATCAAAAGGGCCACATAAAGACCTACACTCAGGGCTGTGTTTTCAAACCCAGGACACAGGCAGATGGACAAAAAAGACATGAAGCAGATAATAAGTTTAGACAAACATGTCTTCTGGAAATGGCTCCCTGAAAGCCCATTGACTTTTCCTGCCAATAATGAGGTTCTTGCTCTAGGCTAAGGGATGTCTGTAATGCATATCACATATGAATATGTTCAGAATAAGGGGTCTTTAATTCAGCAACCAGTGCTGGACAAGTATAGGATGAGGTCAGTCTTAACTAAACTAAAGTTAAATCCCTTTTGAACTGGTATCACACAAAAGCTCATATTCTAGGAAAAGCAGAAGGAAAAAAAAACCAACAAGGCAAAACCAAATCTATGAGTCATGAAGTTGAAATAGGTTATTCAGTCACTACGTCCTGCAGCCACATTTGCCCCCCAGTAAAATGGGTTTGAAGTCTGGAATCTCATTAAATATTCGTGACAATGAGCTCAGCAGTACAGACACAGAAGAGTCTCCTTGTCAGACCAATGTTTTCCATGAAGTCCCACCCGTCTCCAGTCTTAGATCACTGCTGTAGCTCCTTGGACCATGTCAGGGAGTGATTCCTGCTGCATAAGTGTCCCCTTCAGCATCCTTCTCTGCATTCCTGTTCTTAGTATTTTTTAATTGTATTTTGATCCATTCTTTAATTTATTATCTCTGTAATTGGTTAATTCTCCTCAGTTTCTTCTTTAAACTTTGCAAAGTACCACTCTTAGGTTTTGTAGGGATGGGAGTGAAGGGTGACAGTTCTAAATGGGAGCAACAGATGTCTTGAGGAAAATAATAAGAACAGAGAACATATACAGCAACACTTCTGAAACCACCCAGCCTGTAAGGATTCCCTGAACCAGGCTTGGTTGCTTTGTTTTTAATAGCTCTTGTTAGATTTTTTTTCCCCATGGACTTGTCCAGTCATCCTTTGATCCCTTGGAGGTTTTTAGCAAGGACAATTTCCCCCAACAAAGCATTCCAGACCTTTCCTGTGAACTGGCTATTCTTGAAAAGATCTCCTGATGCCACATTACACTTCTCAAATGTTTAGTAGCTGAATTCCTGGTAGGCTCTTAGATAAATCTAATATGCACACTATGAGTAGGATACAGAACCTGTATCCTGAACTCCAGCAGTAAGATATTTCAGGTGAAAGTTGACCTAAATGTAATTACTGGTATCTGTATTATATTATAGTATAATTTTTTTAATCATCTGAAGGAAAATTACCTGTGTTTATAAGAAGAAATATAACTGAATATCCATGAAGAACTGGTAACATTTTTAAAATCTGGTGGTTTCAATCGACATCAATAGGTATTAGCTACACTGAGAAAGTTTTAGAGGTCCAGATTGTACCCTGAGAAAATAATAGGACAACTGCAGTTCCAGAAAGCTCTTGCCACAAAATGGGCAACAAAATGAAATCATAAAGAAACTAAAAGGAATAAAGAGGGCTCAAGTGTACATTTAACTGATCTCTCTCCCTATCTCCCAGAATTCTGAACAGCAAGAAATCAAAAGCAAACATTTAATTTCCTCCAAAATAAAGCAGGATGGAAGCAAGCTTCAATTTGAGCTTTAGGCAGAGGCTACCACAGCTCTTTTATTTTAGTTGCTCCGCTCGTTGGTAAAAGATACCTTCAGGAGCTCCTCCCCACTGTCCTTAGGGATCCCAGGGAAGAACAATGCAGTGATTTTTATCAGTGGCATTGCAACTGTAGGGAAGGATTGGCTTCCCTGGCAAAGAGCGAGGAGCGTCCTGCACCTCGGCCCTGAGTGAGTCAGTGCAAAGGCAGACTGTAAATCACTGCACCCTGCGTTGCACAACTGGCTGCTGAGGAGGCAGGAATACAGCCCCTGGGGAAAAGGAGCAGCCAAACAGTCTGAAAAGTAAAAGTCACCTGCAGGGACTACAATCCAGAAACCCCAAACTGAACTCCACAAGATTTCCATCAGCGTTTCCAAAGGAGAAGTTAGCAAACTGTGGATTGAAACGTGAAATCATTGGGCAAACTGAGTGAACCACAAAATGAGTAACTTCCTCCGTGAGCTCCCCCCGGAGGGGTCGGGATTGCTCTAAGGTGCACGGCCTCTGTGATGTAAATTGTCTTGAACCCTAAGAGGTTTTGCAGATTTACATGATAAGGAACTGTTTTCTCCCCCAGCTACTAAGCACGATGTGTGGGAGAGATTGAGTGGGAAGGAAAGAAGAAAAGCAGAAGCAGAAAGCTGGAAGGAGGCTGTAGGGAAAGAAGATTCTTGCAACACACTGTTAGATGAGATTGGAAGTCAGTGGGGTAAAGAGAGCAAGAGCAGGATTTGGGCAGGATTATTGCAAAAGGAACTGCAAGTGGATATCACACCTGGAGCTGCTCAGGCCAATCTACCAAAATGTGCTTTCACTCGCAGCACCCATGTACAGAGGGCTACCAGGCAGCCATGGAACAAAACAAACACAGTCCTGATTTTCTAAAACATTTCTCCAAATATCAGAAATCATAAATCCAGGTGATTCTGGAGCTAGTGATAATGTCTTTGGATTTAAAAGGACTTGGTGGATTTTTTTCCATTCATTTTGCCCAAATTTTTGCCCTTACACAAACCTTTCACTTCTGTGGAATCACATGACAAGGAGTCCATTATTTAATCAAATATTTAATTAGGCAGAGGTGCTCCATCACCCAGGAATGGTGCCTTGGACAGATCCCTCAATGCAGGAAGAATTGTGGGGGTTATCTGAGAGAACTCAATGATCTTTTGAGTCTAGATAACCAAGAAAAAAGGGCTACAGTGACTTCCAGGGACTGGAAAGTTCATGGAAGCAGAACAGAAGTTCTTAATGGTGATAGGAACAAGAGCAGTCAGGGGAACAGAGTACACAAGTAAAGCATTAGGAGTTGGAGGTCATTTCCAGACACTTCATATATCCATAGAAACAGATGAATTAGCATGAGACCCCATCTACAAAAGCAGTGGTGATATGAGGGTGGAGAAGAATCTGTGCCTCAGGCTCTCTGCCCACAAAGGAGAAACAAGTCAAGCCTGGGAGCATGGAGTGGCTGAAAGGGTAAGATGAAGACAGGAGATAAATAGGTTTGGGGAACTACTAACATTCAGTGAGGGGAAGGAGCAGAAGGTTGACATGGACGTGATTTCTCTGTGTCTGAAGGAAATTTTCAATTCTTTCAAGGGAACATTTTTCACCTCCTATTCCTCCAGGTCTTGTCACTACAGAAAGCTTCATTCTCTTCATGTTCTCAATGGTCCAACTCCCTCCAGATCAGCAAACTTACATAAATGGAAGTCAGCAGAATGAATCCCAGGGCTGGAAGAAGAAAACTCCTTCATCATGAGTCCCTCAGTGCAGCATGTGAGAAGGGTCTTTCCTTTTAGCCTTGGAGAGAATATCAAATTGCTTTTAATGTTGCATCTATCAATGCTGGGCCACAAGACATTTGTTTGCTTCAGGTGTCATGGGAGCTGAAAAATCTTTTTGCAGGGAATGATATTATCTCTCTAAAGCCTTATCTTAAGGAAAACATAAGCGATCTTGCAGGGAAGCCTCTCCCAGTTGCATTTTAACTGAACAGGAGGTTCCTTTCCTGACATATCTGTTAGCACAGGAATATCTGCACACACACATCCACACAGCACTTTAGCAACCAAAGAATGCAAAGCCCTCCTCAGATGGGCTGGAGGAGGGAGGCAGCCAGGGGAAGAAGGCTTCCCATGCCATTCCAGCTTTGAGATATCCCTGGAACGAAGGGGCAATTACACAAAAGCCAAATATGTTGGTTCTGAGCTGCTGCCAGCAGGAGATCTTTGTGTCAGCAGGGCTGAGCCCTACCATCCTCCAGTCACCATCCTGGAGTACCTCACTGCCCATCTGCTGGCCTGAGGATCCTAAACCTTGCTCTGAAAGAAACCTTACTGGGCTTTTTACAGGGCAGTAGAGTGTGATGCTGTGGGCCATGGCCTTGGGAATGACACAGAGAAAGCAGCTCCTGCCTTGCTGATGCTGCCAGAGAGGGAAGGGATGGATTCTGTACTCTGAGATAGGGACAGAAGAGGTTCAAATTACTGGCAGATTTTGGAAAGCTTTTTAGGTGGTGTCTTCAAAGGGTATGTTACTTGTCCTAACTCTGATGGTGTCAAAGAATATTTCAAAGGGGGTATTGTTTGAGCACTTTCAGATGTCTCACCTTTAATGTCTCTGAGCTTCTGCTCCTCCAGTATAAATGGAATTGCCTGCCTTGCATGTGATTTACTCTATAGGGGAAACTTTTACCCTCTGGAAGACTCCCACAGCCCCTGAGATTGTAAGAAGCAGGATAAATAATCACACCAAGAGTGTCTCTTGAAGTCTAAATGTTGTGGTTGTTAAAAATTGAATTCTTAGGTTGTTAGCACAGTTCTGCAATAAACTGCTGAATTCCCTTATGCCATTATTCTCTCTGTTACTGTTTATGTTTTCCAGTATTTGTTTTCTATGGAAGAACTTTTTTCAAAACACATTTTCATTTTAAAATGTTCACTGTTTTTACCCATTGCTATCTTATTTCATCCTAAAGAAACCAAAACATTTAAATAGAAATATGATTGTGGCTTGCAAGAAAATCTCTGAAGTCAAGATACAATGAACGAGTAAAAAGGTCGATGTCACTATCATGTTTCCAGCTCATCTGGGCACAGTTATCTCTGCTTGGGTTTGTACAGCAGCTTGCTCAGTGCTAGAGCTCGTCTGAGGTTTGTGGGCTTCCCTTTTAGACAAACAGAAGTAGTAATACAAAATCCAGCAGCATGAGTTCAGCCCTGTTGCCAAGGACCCCCACTCTTCATCCCTCCCAAGCCCTGAGGAAATCCATCGATTACATGCTGTTTTTGGAAGTCAGCAGTTTTGGGTGGTTTTGAACTGGGGGGCCTCTTCTAAAGCAAACATAAATCAGCACATATGTATACACCCTCCTGCACACACAAACTCCATACATCACTTTAATAAAACCTACCAAAACAAGGAGTCCAATGCTCTCAGAGAATTCACCTCCATAAGATGAAGAGAGAAAACAGTGTCAGAGACACAAGTCACCTTTACTACCAGAAGTCTAAAATTTTGTGGTCATAAGGATGGCATAAAAAATGCCTATAAGCCAGCATTTGGAAGCAAGGGTGTTTGGATGGTTAGTGTGGCTAAAGAAAGAACAGTCAGTGTTAAAAGGCAACAGGGATGAAAAACATAAAGAAAATTCTGGCCTTTAGAAGACTTGAAAGGGACTGTGGCATCTCAGGACAAATGCTTCTGCCTTCCCTGCTTCCTACTTGAATATCTTGCTGGAAAACAGGAGGTGGGGTATCAGGCAGAGGGAAATGTGTCATTTACTGGCACTGCTTCCTTCCCCAGCACTCCCACAGCTGCTGTGGTTTTATTCACAGGCCCACTGAAGGTCAGAGGAATCCCATACCCAGTGTGGAAACACCAGTAAGGAATGAAGCAAAGAAACCCTGCCCCTGAGCTCAGCCAGTGGGCTATAAGCAGAGTTACTGTGGCCACTGCACAACAGCACAGACTACTTCTGTTCCTGCCCAACAGCATCTTACCTCATCCATCAGCCCAGGCTTGGACTGCAACATGACTGCAAACTTCTAGCCACAGTATTTTTCACTTTTTGGGTCAGGTTTCTTTTTGGGGTAGCTGACTGTACCCTCACAAAAACAAAGACAAAAACAAAAACAAAAAAAAAAAAAAAAAAAAAAAAAAAAACAAAACAAAAAAAAAAAAGGGGGGCCCCAAAACATTTGTCACATTTTTACATCCCAAATCTGAATCAGATCAGCATTCTCCAACATTCCAACCCTTCTCTCAGTGCTGTACTGTGGCACTGATCCCTTTCCTAGAGATACTAGGACAAGACAGCAGTTTGTGACTGGCTCCTCTTTCTGAGGGATTAGAAAGATCTCCATTTCTTTCCATTGTGAAAGAACATTTTGCCTTGGGCTTTCTGCATTTTTGGTGCAATCCCAAGGCTAAGCACTACTCTAAAAACAGAAACAACAAAAACGTATTTTCTGGCATTCATTTCTAGAAGAAATGAGAAGAGCCCAGTTTAATATGCATGACTTCAATAGGTCCAGTAAAATCTATTCCTTGTATACAACCTAATGCTCTTGCCATAAATTCAGATTTGTTCATGACCACAACAAAGCCCTTCAATGGTTGAGGAAGATCATTACAGGATTTTCCTTGTTATTACAGCCCAGCAGAGAAAGCGGTTTCAGCACAGCTGACAGAAGTTTCCATCTAGCAAACCGTGCAGATGGGTCACAGGCTTCCAAAAAGTGTATCAGTCAGAGATGAATTGGATTAAAGATAATCTGCAATGTGAAATCTTGTTAGAAAAGGGGTTTCCACTGCTTCCAGAGCTGAAACTCTCCTGGACTGAAAAAAGGCAGCTGATGTTTGTTTTTACAGCTGTGCAGAGTGAGAGGTGTGTGTGTGCGTGCTGGGGAACAACACATATGGTGGCCATGTGACACGACCCACAACCAGATGAAAGAAAACTGTCCAATATCTCCAGCAGCGTGGTTCAAATTCCACTTCAGCCAAATTGGCGGGCGTGACAAATGCCAGCTAGTCCTTTTTCCCTACATTGATTTAGGAGGCAAAGTACCCCGTTTGATCACCTGCATGCTGTGGTTTTCATCTACTCCTAAAATTTTTGGGACACCAAATAGGGAAAAGCTGCTGGTTGTTAAATCATATCATTGCTTCTCCAGTTCAGGTTTCTTACTCTTCCTCCTTCCTTTTTAAAAATGGTGGGTTTTTTCCTTCAAGGTTTATGCCATTGTGGCAGCACAGGGAAATGAAACTCTGTGCTCCTGCAGAAGAGGAGGGTGATGCAGCACCAGAAAATTCACTATCAGGGGACAGGACAGAAGCCCAGACTGGAGCAGAAGGAATCTGACATAAAGCAGACAGGTACAGAAAGGGACTGGACAAATCTAGGGAAGAGAAATCCATCTGCAGCTGTTAACCAAAAAAAGTGACCTCTGCTCTCAGACTTCTGCTGTAAGGGACTGAGGGGAAAGAATTGCCCAGCCCATGCTGTCTGTATTTCCATTAATTCTGAGTGATAGACAGATGGACAGGCTTAGGGGTCTCCCTGATCCACCACTGCCATTGGAGATGGAGCTTCCTTAGCAACTGCTACATACAAACTGCACCCATACAAATAATTATGGTCTTCTTTTACTTTCATCAGTAATACTGATGATTCCTTCATGCCCATATGGGACTCCCAACTATTACTGTGTCCAGAGGAAAAGATGGCTTCTCCTGCCAACCAATCCATGGATGACACAAGTGCTGAGACATACCAATACCAATAGCACACACCCTCTTAACATGTTTTATCTTAGGTCAGTTTTACTATTGAGGAGTCCTTGCCGTGTTTATTCCTTATCCCTGGCTGCCTACGATAGGTCACAAATGGTTCATGCTGGTGCATGATGCTTGGGAGTGACAGCATCAACCCTGTTCTGCTGAGGAGGGAATTTAGTGAGTCACAGTTCAAACCTTTCTTCTGTAACTGGCCTTGTTTGTGGCTATGGACAGATCTGTTCTCTTCCCATGCTTGGGCTGACCCAGGCATACCCATGTTACCCAGGTGCCCAACAAACAGTGGCTGCTCAGGGTTTGGAGTCAGATGTGGTACATGAGGCATCACACAATAAAGACTCAATGCTGGACAGGTCCTTCTGCTCCTGCAGTAACACGCTTTGCATCAGTGGTAACTCTTCACTGAGTTATGAAGCTGGTAACATTCAATCTGTAGCTTCACTTGAATTTCTAAAACTGACCTAGGAAACTCCTTCAAGTACAATATATTTTCACGAAGTTCCAAATGGACTTGCTAGCAACACCAGGAAAGGCGTGAGGACTGTTTTGCTTCCCAGTCTGTTAATGTAAAATATAGAAATACAATTGTCTCAGCAAGGGAAGGATCTAAATATGCTCACTGAGAACAGATGATATAGTCCAAGCTGAGGAGACACTCCCTCTGAGTTTGACTGTCAAAGCTTTCTATGAACAAACAATCCAGCAAAAGCCCTGACTGAGAATCTAGAGAAGCTTGTTGAGTTGTTGCAGAGTGACTTTCCCAGGAGCTGCTCTGTTTGCATGTGTCCCAAAACATTCAGGGCAGAAATCTTAACAGAAGGATCAGTGGAATTAAATGAGATTAATCTTTCACACTGATGATGGTATAAAGTGTCTTGGGTGTTCCAAATCTCTGCTTTGAGGTGACCTCAGAAGCAAAGGGTTTTGTGGATTGTCCAGCAGTTAATGCTTCCTCCCTGCCTTGAATGAAACCTGTCCACACAGGAACCCCTTAGGCTTTATTTGAATTCTTAAGCTGACTTTTTAAATGAGCAGAAAACCACCTATAATGAGTACTTGGTTAAATCAAAAATTACTTTTGTTGATCTGAAACCTTTTCCTACTCACTTAAGAATGGCATTACCAGAAATTTATTTATGTAAACCTGTCCACACAAGCTTCACATTAAATCCATTAGGGGAATAATCATACCTTTAATTCAATCAGCTCGGTGTTGATTGCAAACCAACGACCATTAAGTGGCTGCAAATAGCCTATAGTTCTGTCAAAAATACCTTGTCCACTTCTGTAGGGAGCTTTACTAGAAAACAAGAGTAACTGGAAACCTTGAGCAGTGGCAACCCAAGGAAAGATGATAAAATGCTCCCTGCTTTTCTGCCCAAACTAAAAATTCCTTCTGCAACTGGTTGCTGAGCATCACATTAATAAGATATGCTTAAGAAATAAAGACTGTTCCTGACAGTAAAGTGGGGGAAATTACACTGACTCAACTATTTCCTTGCTACAATTTATTAGATTTTAAATGTGCTCATGTTGTACCCATCAGCCTCTCTGCTGCTATGGAGTCTATGCCAGAATTATGACAAATGAGATTTTTCTGCTCACTACAAATTTTATCTGAATTATCTACCATGTTAGAGGTCATGGGTATAACACTTCATTTTTCTCAGTACCATAGATATACTGAATGTGGATGCCAGGTCATGAACTATTTCACAGGCTTGCTATCGTGAACTCATGTGAAAAAAACTGCAGTGCACAATTAGGCTTATCTTCAAGACTTCCCAAGAATGAAGTCCAGTCTATACTGATTTATCTGATCTTTCCTATAAACTGGAATGAGGATAGTGTGGGGGCACAGAATTCACCCTGCACCATTGTAGCAGAATGAAAGGAACAATAATATCAAGGACAAGGACAATAGGAACGGTGAGCAGCACCTGGGGAGTGGAACACTGACAGGTCTTAAAACAATCTGGCTTTTGAAATAAATTGCCTTCTTCTAAAGAATGACTTAGTAAATACAAAGCACACACTGAGTAGCCACTGACCCTCACAGAGGAATCTGCCACCCGTGTAGAGACAGAGCTCGAGGGAGAGCTTTCTGCAGCTGTTCTTGACCGCTAGATAGCACTGGAATGACCAAGTTGGGAAAAAGCCCAGTTAATGTCTTCCTCTCAAAGACAGGGGTGGTGGGGCTTTGTCAATGTTTGGGGTTACAAATAACTCCAAAGCACTGAGAAAACAAAGCAAGAACATGTGAAATGTGGGATTATCCCAGATGTTGCACTTTAACTTCAGTTGGCAAAACCACGACCCGAGTAACCTAGTGAGATGGATTGCAGTGCAACTGGATGTATATTATCCATATTATTGGCCTAATATTTCAAGCTGATCTTCTGCTTACAGTTCATGTCAGCACATAGACTGGCTTATTCAACCTCTTGAAAACATCTTGCAGAGATAAAACACATGTGTATATATTATAATCTTTGGTAAGTCAGAGTCTTCTTTTAAGAAACAGTGACGTTTACAGGGGGGGACTGATCATTTTCAGATGTTTTGTTTAATTCAACTAAGCAGTTAGACAGATACTAACAACACAAGAACAATCCTAAACATTTTAGAGCCAGAATCTCTTCATCACCCTGGACCAGTCACTGATCTGCAGTCCTGTGAACTACATTTACACTTTAAGTTTTCTTCTCATAAATTGGAGTTTGGATGTGCCACCAGTTTTAAAACCTTCTGCAACACTGTCCCTTTGAGGTGCTCATTGGATTTGTAATTAAGTGAGACATCACTTCTTTGAGCTAAGACTTCTTCCCCATGCAGTTTTAATTTTTTAATAGGTGGGAACCAGAAGGAGAGAAAGGGACAAGGGAAGATGCACAGCTGAGCTAAGAATTAGAGCACAAACACTGGAGACGCAGTCATCTGAACACACACTGGTTGCGTACATTGCCTGGTGAATAAAAGCTTCCAGCCCCCTGTAATACAACACCTGAAAAACCACTTGATATCCCAGAAGCTGGCCCCACTATGTAACAGGAGATTGCTTGTAAATTTAGAAAAGAAATTGCCAAGCTACCGAACTACCGTGGGAAACCTGCCAGGGTATCACCTTAAGGAAGGCAGTGCTGGCTACTGGGACTGTGGTTGCTTCTCATTAAATGCACGAACAGCTTCTGGAATAAGACATTTCTCTGTAGTATTACTCTGGCAGCCTGGAATTAAGGAGTCAGAGGACAAGCCCTGCTCTCAGCTAGCAGGAACGTGACAGCCATTTTCTGGCCCCGCTTTCCCAGCTGCTGTTTGGAAAGGATCACCAGGCTTCCCCTTACAGGGAATGACTTTAAAAAGCAGGTCTTTTGTCCATACATCTTTCCTGTGCAGTTTATGCATGACAGCAAATCAACCATGGAGACTACATTAGTAAATATATTATGATGACAGAAACTGTGAGAGTATTTTGCTCATCAACATTTGAGGCAAGACTGCTGACTGGTTTAAATGGCACAGATATGTTGATTTCTAAAGACTGTTACAAGTGGAAAAGCTCAGGTGACACTCAGACACCTCCATCCTGTTGATGACCATCCAGAATTCCACAGGGAACAGAAAGACAAGGACTTGAGACTGCTGCATAAACCACGAAGGACAACCACTCTTCCCAGTTGCCCCTAATTACAGTGGAGAAATCTCTTTGATTTCAAGGCTAGGAAGCTACATCCACAGCAGAATCAGGATGTGGCGGGCTGAGATTAGGGTGTGTAAATCTTCACACATAAACTTTGTTCCTTTGTGATGAATGTCATTTGATGAATGTCCCAATTTTTATTTTTCTTTAAGGACTGACACAAAGATTGTAATTGCTCAGCAGTCAGGTTGCCAAAACATCCCTTTTCCTCTCTTCATCTAAAAAGCTGTATTGTATTTAAATATTTAATGTTGACAAACACTGAGAATCAGCTGCAGAGAGCTGCAGAGTAAAATACCAAAAATGAAAGATACTTATTTGCACTTTTTCCACAAGGTGAAATGAGCACTTATAGCAGTGACTTCCCTGAGCAATTTTGAGTGGGATAAACGGCACTCTGAAAAGGCCTGTTTCTTTCTGAGTTCAGTAATGTTTTTCAGAAGAACTGAGACATTTATCTGCTATTGAAGTTGAATTCTTAAACCATTAGAGGACTGCCAGTGCAGTATGCTTTATCTTTGCACTTTTCAGGAGGACAAAGTTTTCCTCTCAGGGAAGAGCTATTTCTTTATGGTTTTTCAAATCCTTTCTAATAAATGATACAGATCCACATGCCCAGGTTTGGAAGGATCTGCAGTGCAAATTCTTTGGAACTCCTGACTGTTCTCAAAAAATACTGAATTTTTATGCTTTATGGACTCTATAGATACTGATGGAAATATAAATTCTTCTGTTAGCTGTCAATGACTCAGCTTAGCTTTGTCCTCATCATCTGAAGCAGCACAGAAATATCAAAAAGGAAGAGAAAGAATTCATTAAACAGACATGAATGCAAAGATAAAGTGTGACAAAGAGCTGGAAATTTGACAACTGAATGGTAGAGGTGGTTCCCAACAGCTTTCAGACACTTTCCTCCCTTTTCCTATACAACCTTTTTTTCCCTGTAGAACCTTTGATCTAAAGCCCTGTACAGAAGAAAGGATATTTGCTGACTGTCCTGCTGTCGCCCTGAAGAGACAAGAGAGTCTCTATGAAATGCTGCAATTACTCTGACAAGAGTCACAAGTGAACAAGTGAACTGTGCTCACTCTTCAAGTCTAGACACTGCTCTTGAAAACTATCTGGAGAGACATCCATCAACATGGCTGCAAACATTTGCATCTGCATAGGATAGCAGAGCCTGAATTTTATCACACACTACAGGATGGCTGGTTAAGCTTACTTAAGTGTGGGATTAAAAAGCATATTAATTAGTTAAAACAAAAAATGTTTTATATTTTATATTTTATATAGATGACATGAATGCGACAGAGCAGCTGAGAGTTTTGGGGCTTGTGCAAAATGCAGTGAGAAGCTTTCAAGACAATCTACTCCAGAAGGTTTTCTGTGTTTGTGACACACTGGCCATTTTCCTTGTCTCTTGCTCTCCTCTTTATCACACCAGGATAAAGGCTATTGTACAGTTGGAATTCTCTCTGCCAAGAGTCATAAAATGTTGCTTTTCCCTTTGTTTCAGGATTTCTTTCCCAGAGGTTCTTTCTATCCCAGTGTGAGCCTGAAAATGTTATGACATGTATTTCCCATTTATTTTGAGACCCAGAATGGGATCTGGATGCTAATTACCATGGTAACATGTATACAGTTTTACTAAATGGAATGGAGGTTGTGGGGAAGACACTTGGGTGAAGAGTGCAATGTATTCATGGTTTGTGGTATTAAAGATACAGGAGAAATATGACTTGAAACTGAACCTTCAAACTTGCCCTAGAATGAAAGAGAACTACCAGCCCTATGGGCAGCAGTCTGATAGACACAACTGTTCTCTTAGCATATAGTTTTTAAATGTAGCCCTTCTCTTTGTGTTCACTTAGTGCCCTCCTTTGCTGTGTTAACTTTAAACAGTTTTCTGACTTTTAACATCCCATTTGCACCCTTCCTCGTATTCAGTGGCACAGGATTTTCATTGGCACAGGTTTTCAGTGTGTTGCCACCATGCTAGGGAGGGTATTCCCAAGAAGCCATAGAGGCAACTTCTTGCTTTCCTTCAAAACTGCAAAGCATGAAAAAGCTTTGATAACAGACTGACAGACTGAGGCTGGTGCCACTTACAATGAGGCAACAAAGAAAGTTTATTTCATCAGCTGTATCTGCTGTTGTCTCTCATCTCACTCTTGAGCAGGAACTGCCTTTATGCACAGTGCCTCTATCACATCACAGCAGCAGTTAGCTTCTCTCCAGGACAAAGGCTTCTGAGAGTCCCAGCAAGGCAAACAAAAATTACATATGACTCCTCTCTCCCAGCACCTCTGTCTTTGTGCATTGCATCCTGCACCCACCAGCATACACAAGCCCTCAGATGTGCTGAATGCAGACAAAATTTCAAGAGCTATGTGGTAGCTGCTGGCAAGCGCCAGTGCTTCAAAGGCAGCCAAAGTCACAGCTTCCATTTCTGTTACACTCATAGTCCACCCTGGAAAATGTTTCTGATGTTGTTACAGGTTTTACCATGATGGCAAATTCCCTTCAGCATCAGCATCAGAATGTCCTGTACCTTCTACTCTTAACGAAGTACTGCCCACCCAACACAGGTGAAGGTTTTACACTAGTCCTGTCCCACAACAAGGATGGCATCCTGTGACTCAACATCCTTGTAGGCTGTAAGTGGTCCAAGTGAGGCTTTCCATGTGAGAGCTGCTGGGTAATCCAAATTCCTAGCTGTGGCAGGAAATGAGACAGCAGGGATAGCTGAGTCTGAAAAAGATGGGTTACTTCAAGACACTTCCCAGTGGGACTCTGAAGGGAACTACTGTGTCTTGCTGAGAAGCAATCCTATTTCATGAGAGGTGTATTTTGAGTCCTGTGGCTCTTGGCTATATGAAAATTTTGCTGTGAAGCAGAGAGGGTTGGAAAAGTAGGCCACTCCCTCAAAGAAGTCTTTCGCTAGTCTAGAAATATCATTAGATGTGAAATCACACTCTTAACTTATGCTGGCAGGTGATTAGGGCAGACCCAGCGTGAGGCTGCCAATTGCAATATGTGTGAGTTTGCTCAAATAACTTGGGTAGGTTTCATTTCTTTAACAACACATTGCAACCCATGGGTCATGTGTCTGCCAGACTCCAGCACCTGAATCTGCATCCCTGACATCTGAGCAGCCACTGGCTGACATTTGACACTGCTCCACTGAGCTTACTAACTCTCACTACTTGTCCTGCTGAACTTTTCATGGCCACTCCATCCATTACAGCTGCCCAAAGGGACAGGAAATCAATGCTGGTATCAAGCAAATGCAAATTCTGAGTCAGCCACATGGAGCAAAGGAATCACAACTTCCAAATATGGCAGCAGGCACAACGTGGAAGCAGAGAATTGTGGTTAACTCAGCCCTGAATATTTCTGGGCATTTTACCCAACACAGCAGGAGTGCCTTCAGATGAATGAACTGGGCTCCTGACACTGTGTGTATAAATTTTCAAGTGGGTTTTACTGTCTCCTTTCTCCAGAGGAAACAAGGGCCACAATAGACACACACACACACACACACACACACACACACACACACACACACACACATGCCCTCCAAAAAAATCAGTAACAGAAACACACATAGACAGAAGTCCCCAAGATCAGCCTGTTGATTCAAACCATAATAAAAAACACACTTGGGTTTGTGAGTGGTTCTCTGGAGACTTGAATGAAAAAAAAAAACCTATGCACACTTTCTGTCTGCTATTTTTAAACCTGAATTTTGAATGGATACCCAAGGTCACCTAAGCTGAGCTTTGACAGATGCAATGTTTAACTGATTGGAAAGAGAACAGCAGGGCGGGATGTGGCAGCAATAAAATACCAGCATTCTCTTGTCAGGCCTTCAGAATTGCTCAGCAGTTGTAGTTGGGTGATGCACTTTCATCTGGTGGGAGAGTCCCTGAATTTAGGAGGGTCTCTCAGATTATTGGTTTTTCCATGCTCCTCCTGGAATCAGGAAAGAAGATGCTGACAACCCATGGATGCTTTGTGTAAAAACAGCATTTAATTGGTAATGCTCATGGTGAAGTGCTTCTACAGAGAGCAGAGAAAAGATTTGGAAATTATACTTGGCAGCTCTGTTATCCCACCGGCCCCTTCCACTTCTCCCTTGAGTCTGGATTTTCCTGCTGCTGGGGTAACTGTCAAGGTACAAGGCATAAACTCAAAGAATCCAATGATATCCCCAATACAGCTGGCCTGCCTTTCTGGCCATGTTCAAATTCAGGCTGAAAACATCTTCTCAGAGCTGTAAAATCCTAATTTTACGGACAGTACTAGCAAATCTCCTTTTAGGCTATTTTCTTAATCATCTGGATAATGTCTTTTTGCCATCCTGCATCTTTAATTAAAATGCCTGTGGAAAACTTGGAAGAAAATATTTCTGCTAGAAGTGTCACTGATGTCACAAAATGATTTACAGCCACCACTGCCACCACAAGGAAAATCAGTGGTGAAATACAGACCCAAAACTGAACCTTCCAAAGTCCAAGCTAGCATACTGTCATGAAGAATCCTTTCCTCAGAACCAGTCTAATATTCTTTATAACTACCATAAAAGTGAAAAAAAAAGGGGGAAAATTCCAACCTTCTTTAAAACTACAAAATTTTTTTTTTTTTGGTTTTCAAACCTAGATCAAAAAGATTACTCTGTGATTTAAACATATTGCATTTTTGCAGCCAGCAGTGAAAGCATTAAAATGAGAATATTTCTGTCCTGAATGTCTGTGAATTTACCATCTGCAGAGAGGAAAAGGCTCAGTTGCCTTCACAGTTCACATACCAATTGACTGCTTCTGCCTTGAACTAAATTCCATTGGATTTCCACCACTGTTCAGTAAGGCTAATACTGTTCCCTAAATATCTATCCAACATGGAAAAAAATCAGGCAAAAATTTACTCAGTACAAAAGCAAATCTCCCCCTGCCCTACAGTGTTAAACATTTACTAGTACTATGTACTGAAGTCTTAATAAGTCCAGAAACTGTGGATTTGGGACATTTGCCCTTACTATGAGGGATCACTATGATTTTTTTCCCCACCTCAAGCCTCAGACAGTATGTAGATCTTTGGTCTCTAAACTGAAAATTTTAATTGTTAACATTTTTAATCTCCTTCCAGCAGGTGGAGGTAGATGTGTGTTAGATTTTCCTCTGGGAAAACAACTGAGATCTATAGCCCAGAAAGCAATTTTATGTGCACCTAAACAACTGTTTGTAGCATCTCCTATGTCATCCCTTTATCTATCACTCCCTTTTGTTTTCTTCTCAAAAGCAGGAGAAGTTGAGAAAATGAAAAGGAAAAATATTTCTGCATTTGCAATGTGAAAATGTCTTGTCTCCCTTGAAACTTTGAAAATCCTGTGTGGATAAAACTAAAAACTCATAATAAACTTGAAAATGTTCCTATTATTGTTTATTTGTTGTCTCTAACTCAGTTTTTCCCAGAGTCTCAATTTGGAGATGGAAAGTCAGCACTTGCTGGAAAATGCCTTTTTCCAGAAGCCGTCTGCCTTGCAAACAAGGGCCAAATGTTTGAGGTAAGAGACTGATTACATCTGGAAAGCCCACGTGAAGCTTTCTTTACGGGCTTCTTCCCTTGGCCTCACCCTTTGCTCTAAACACTGATGAGAAGGAAGAGTTTCAGGAGACATTCTCCAAGTGGATTCCCTCAGACAGCCTTTTCTCAGGGCTTCACCAGGACATTACTGGTGTCTGGGCACATGCAAGAGAGGAGTCACAAACCTTGTGGGGAGCACACAAGGGGAGCTTTCTCTGAATAGAATTCAGTGGATATGGAAGGGCCTCTCCACTAATGACTCAGATGCTCAAATCCAAACATTCCTATCCCATGTTGATCAGATAATGATCTTTAAAAAATGGTAGCTGCCATACAAATGGGGAGCAGAGGAAGTCAACGACTCAGATTCCTGGAGGATTTGTGTTCCAACCTGAAGGAATCCCCTGGCTTGTCAAAGGGATTAGGGTGAGCCTAACAAGACTCATCCACATCTTCTCATGGAAGTTATTTGGGTTCATTTGGGGCAATGAGGATTTTTCTCACTGGGTTTTTTTTTGCAGCCCCCTTTTGATAAGGGCTTTCTCTGGAAAACCTCAGTTGTCAGGGTTAATGGCTTAAGCAGTGTTGATAAATTCTGTTTATGTTGGGTGAGGGGGTTCAGGTGGCCCAATCTAATGTAAGCTTTCTGTCAACTGTAAACAGCAGCTTTTTATGTCAAAGCTGTGTTTCTGCCTTTTGACAAAGAATTAACAGACCTAGGAAAGAAAGAACCCAGGGAGAGGACAGTAGGAAGAGAGGTTTAATAGGTCATTTCCACTACAAGTGGTGATAAGTTGACAAAGGAGTTTGTCTCCTCTGCCCAGGTACCAGAGAGAGTTCACATTCACCATATTCTGGCTCCTGTTTTGTTCTACCCCAGGAGCTGGAGAGAAATTTGTGGTGGTGTCTCTGCCAGCTGGGAGGAAAAGTCTGCTGTCACTGCTTAGACCTCCCCAGTCTTATGGTGAGCAAGGGGAGGTTCTGCCTTTGACCACAGCCTTTTCCTGAGGCACTCATTTAGAAATGGCTTGGCTGAAATGGGTCCTGCCTGGGAAAATATTTCCTGTATGGATTCACAGGAAGCTTCCCATGTGTTGTCTGTAAGCAGAGCTATTCCTGGTTTGACAGCTCTGTGAAGACAGTCGGACTAAATTAAGATTTCTCTATGCCTGTGGTCTGGCATTAGGACATGACACCTTGGATGGTATCTTCATTATCTAGTCCCACCCAGAAATGAGACAGATCCAAGACTCTTTGGCTTACAGAGAGGAGGATTGGCCACTGGCCCAAGCTAAGAGCAGAGTGAATGTGGAGCTCTACATCATGTGATGCAGGAACACCAGCTTTCCTCTCACATTCCCAACCTTGGTAACCGGCTGTGCAGAGAAGGAGAATGCTACAAGGCACATGCTTTGTCCCAGGAGCTGAGATGAAATTGGTCCATAGGTCAAAATATTTTTCTGCACAAGGATCAACATTCAGTTAGGAAAGGCATTGTGAGCCTAAGGGTCCTCCTAGGAACGGGAGAGAAAGGTCACTGTGTGAGATGAGATTAATTCTATCCAGAACAAATTAGAGAGGGTAGGATGAGGAAGAGGGTCTATAGGAATTACAAGGTTAACTTACTGAAATTTGTGTCCTATAAAGAGATCATCCATACTCCAAAAAGCTTGTGATGAAAAGTCCGCAACATCATTTACTCTTTTACCACAGCAACCAGTAGAGATAAGCAAAGTCCTGTTTTAGAGAGAACTGTGTGAGAATGCTGGTGTAATTCAAGAACCCCACTAGCTTTAACCTGTAAGCGTCTCAGAAACTTTACAATACACAGGGACCCTACTCAAAGGATGAAGACTTTCTAATTCTGTTTAAATGTGATAACATGTGAATAACTTGGATTGGATGTGGCAAAGTAACAAAGTACTTAGGTCTGCTCCAGACTTCCTTTTGTGCTGTAGCAAAGATCTCAGGAGGGAAATGGGAGTTGTGCAGTATGTGACAGTGTTCATTTACTGGATGCAGGTACCAGAATTAGAGAAAAATCATAGACAGAAGGGTTTTACTGGGCTCACATATCACAGTCTCACCGACTGTGGAGCAATATTGCTTCCCAGGGAGGTCTTGCCTACCCCTGCTCTGCCAAAAAAGTCCCAAGCCAAGACTACCCTTGCATCTCTTTCTCTTTGCTGGGATCTTTTCTATTACCTTCAGGATAAGGTGGAACTTATCTTTATAACCATTTATTAATGTTGTTGACTGATGCACTGGCAGGAGAACAATCTGGTGGAGCAGTGAGTCTGCTCAGAACGACCAGTGGGAGGCCTGGGTGAGACAGCAATGGACTGCAATCAGCCTTGCACCATCTGATTTTGCTTCTCTTATGCTGACAGATTCTTGGCTCAGACCCAGTAACTCACAGAGGGTAAAGGATGGCAGCTAATATTTTGGCATGGGAATTAGCAGAGCATTACAGGATGTCAGAGAACCATCATCTCAGAGGGCCACAAGGTGGTAAAAATGTGGCTTACAGGGTTAAACCATGTTAGAATGAACTTGCTCTGCCAGTCCTAAACAGCTGAAAAGTCTGTTATCTCCATTTATTAGTTTAATCCTTTAATCTACCTTGCTGTCCAATTAGATTAATGAAACAAGAATCCCATTTACAGCTTGACCTGTATTATCACACTTATAACATGGGAAAAAATGTACTTATGAAAGGAGTGTGGAAGTTCCTGGGTGAGGACTGCCATAGGGTTTATTTAGTGAGGGCTGATCAGCTCATTAGTGACCTGAAGAGCATAGGAGGGCTCGTGGGACTAACCCACCATCACAAGACAAGGCGATGTTCTTGCTATGATGTTGCCTAACAAAAATTTTAATAGTTCAAAGGAGAATTTATTGCTTCGCGCAAATGCTCCTGAACTCACAGATTTTATTTTTTTTTTAATATATAACGGTTGGGACTAAACTGCTTTATATATTAAGAAATGGATCTGCTTGCAAGCAGGATCTGTGATAACTATTTAATGGAAACCAGCAAAATGCTTTGCTGGTGTGTCTGTAGGACTTCCCTTAAATTGCTAGAGGTGTTCAGATGAGTTTCCCTGACAAGCACTGACACTCTTTTTCTCTTTTCTTGGGCCAGATTCTGGTCCCACAAATTACTCTCCAGAGCATTTTGACTTCAATAGTCCTCTCTATAGTGAGACTGCTTATGGAGAAGGGCCAATGCTGAACCACCCTTGACACCAGGGACTTTTGGACATCAACAGGATTGAAAAAGTAACTACCACCAGAGAAAGACTTTTCTGAAAGGACTCCCGTGCTCCATTTCATACAGTGCCTGAGGTGCTTTTGCTTATCTCATTATCCAATTAAAATTTGCTCTGTGCTAAAACACACTAGATAGGGAGGCAAAGGTAGTTAAGGCACTCATGAGGATTTGGGAGAGCTTTGTTTAGTTCTTTGCTCTAAGACTGGTTCCCTGCATGACCCTGAGGCTGTCCCTCAACCCTGTGGTGTTTCATTTGTAAAATGGGCAGGGTATTGCAGAGTTCCTCCACAGGAATGCAGCAAGGAGAAAGTGTTAGACACAAGGTTGTCTCTACTGTCCTGGTAAAGATAAGATACCATGGACGCCAGAAGAGCTTATAATCAATTGAAACAAAGCTCTGGGAATTCTCTGTGTTTCTTTACTTCCCTCTGAGCGTTATCTGCATTAATGGATGAAGGCACATGAAAGGTGCATTTTTTTTTACCACTCCCTCAACTCTTGCCACTTGTTCTTTGGCCTCAAAGTCTTACTACTACATCTGAAATACTACATGTTAAATCTATCCTGAACCACATTTTTTTAGTCACTCTGTACCCTGTGATCTCTGAACTAACATCTGTCAGGACTGCTGCTTTGGTCAAAGCCACAGGAACATGAGGTAACACACAGCTTTCTCATTCTGAAAACATGGTATGGGAATGACATGAGCTCACCCACCACTTTTTCACTGAGGAAACAGCCTGCAAGTGGAATTAAAAAAAAATTTTTAAAAAGTGCTTATGGTTGCAAAGGATCCTGGAAAAAGCTTTAAAAAGCCATAGTGGTGAACTGTTTCTAGCCAAGTTTTTGGCAGTTCCATTATTTGAAGATAAACCTTGCCCCTGCAGACTTCAGTATTCTGAAACAAGTATTTTGTGGCCCAGGAAATTTCTCACAGAGGCTGATTAGATGACCCTTAGCCTATAAAATCAGAGAATAATTTGGACTCGACGGCACCTTTGGTGGTTTCTGGTTCAATTCACATCACAAGGCTTTGATGGCTTCCACCAGAACTTGTCTGGAGGAAAAGGAAAGATAATATGATGGAGATAGCTCTGGAAACTGTAAATAGCAACATCTTTGATGATTAGGATGGGTTTATTGCTTTTCCTGTTAGGGAAATTACTAAGGGTGTCTTCATAAGACATCAGAATCCAGTGGGTTGGAAACAAGGTATTAACAGTCTTGGCTGTGTTTTAAATATACATTCTTTTGCTATATAGTACTGAATAGAACAATTGCTCTTTTTGAATTGCCTAATGAAAAAGCTACCATCCTCTTCAACAGTAGCAACACAGATCTGTGTTCACTGGATAAGAAACTTTCCAGGAGTCAGGAATCCTGATTCCAGCTCTGGCTTGCTCTGTCATCTCAGATAATTTACTTCTTTTTCCTCTCATCTGCAGGATGTCCTTTGAAATGAAGGATGAAGATCTCCATGAGTGAACTTTGAAAATAAAAGTTACTATAATAATTGAGGGTATATTTAGTCTCGCTTGAATGACTGAATGCTTGATTTAAGAAGTCAAGGAAAACATAACATTTTCTTTAAACAAAGTCTGGTGAAAGCTGCCAGAAAAGCAGAATTTTTAGTTTTTAGGAGGTATTTACCTGAATTCTACTTGATGATAGGTACTTGAGGGCAGGCTCTGCTCTTCGGAGAAAGATGGACAGAATATTAACTGGCTTAAGTTCAGTTTTGAAGCTGATTCCACACATGGGAACAGCACGATCTGTTGTTAGGCCTGAGTGGGCACAGAAATCCTGAGCAAAGGAATGGGAGAGCTCCTCTGCCCCATATAAATGAAATCTTAGCACTTTCTCTCAGTCCAGGTAGAGGACACTGCTGCAGAGGGACTGCACACCCAGGTCTAGAACATCCTCCTTTTCTAGAACAGAAACCAGACATTTCCAGATGGTGGAAGAACAAAGAAGAAAGACCATAATTGGATCTCACTGTTTGTGGTTTTATTTTCTCCCCTCCCTTTGCTTTCTAATGAGAGTCAGCAATTTGGAGAGTTTGTGGACACAGTGTTCACTGGAGGAGCTTTCATTTCATGGTTACCCACTTGTGCTCATTGCCAACTTAACAGCTAATTGAAACAAAACTGAGCTTGTAGATTAAATGGCAACCCCTGGGATTTGTTTCTGCAATTACCAGCACTCCTCCTAGACAGATTCTAATTCAATACCAAGTTCTTAGACCTACATGCAGAAAACACTGGGAAAAATCCCACTGCCTGGATGACATCAGAGTTAACTCTGTCCAGTCCAATTCAGCTCCTGCAGTCCATGACAACTGTAGGTGAAATCATGGCCTATTCAAATCTGGGAAATCTGCCACCAGCTTTGTATAGTTAGATGAAGGCTAGGATTTCACCTTGGAAGGCTGTAGGAACTCTTTTTTCTTGACAGCACCACATTTCCAGCTTCACAGCTTGCCTTGCAATGGCTGAAGTTTTACAGAGTGCATTTTCCCTCAGTGTGGTCAAAGCTATTCATGCATTTCATAAAAACACATGCTCAGCTTTGGAGTGCAGCCTTTTGCAAGCCCCTTGCAGATACCTTGTACACACACCGAATTCCCTGGATGGGAAAAAGGGGGCTACAAAATGCAGCACTTGCAAAAAAAGCTTTTTGAAAGCAGTTTCCAGGGGTTAAAAAGTAACCAGTCACCTCTGAACTATTTTCACCAACAGATATTCAATCTGAAAAGCATTTGCAGACTGAGGGATGAGCACGTGGTTAAGCAGATTCACAATGCAATACCAGGCAAGCAAAAAGTTGGCTTTTGCTGTATCCTCTCATTGTCAGAGAGAGCTGGAGAGAATGCACACTGACTAGCAAGGATTTCTACTACCATATCTGTTTCCATGGTGTAAAGCAAAATTTATCTGCCAACTCACTGACAAACTTTCTCCACTTCTAATTCAATTGAACTTGCTTTCATTCCAGACAGTGCAGCTGGAGAGTTAACATGATAGAGCAGAAACCAGCCATATCAGGTTCTGGATCACCTTTTCTTGCCCTCTTTCAGCTCACTAGTAAGAATTCAAGCATGGAACAAATGCTAAACTTCTCTAAGTGATGCTACAAGCCAAACAACCCTTGGCTGGGAAACTGGCAGTTTTCATCCTGAACAGCCAAGGATATAGTAAAACTGCAATAGGATATATGGGAGAAAATGGCTGGAGAACTTTTGTGTGAGAATGAGGGTAGAAAAGAAAACAGATATGCTCAGCCCTATAAAAGTCAAGGGAGATTGTGTGAGCAGTGAGGGATGGACAGTACCTTGCAGATTCCAAGAGGTATTTGATATCAGCTAGAATAAGCTGGAGGTGTGTACACAGTAGAAGAGGGGAGAGAGGTCTTTATACACTCCCAGAGGTTGTTAAACTCTGGAGCTCTCTGCTACATGTAGGCCCTTCACATGGGCTCAAAAGTTAGTTAGACAAAGGCATAGAAGAAAAATCAATAAATCAATTGCTGAGGTACCAAAACACAACAGATACCACTTCTGGCTCAATATCTCTGAATGACAGTATTTCAGAGGCTGAGAGAGGAAAACACCTTGGGGAACTATGGATATCATCTGTCTTTTCCCTGGATATCTGCCAAAAACTACCAGTGCAGACAGAACCCTTAAGAAACTGGGTATAAGAAGATAAGAACTGTCTGAATCCATCTGTGCTCAGAACCAGACACTCATGCTACAGGAAGGGAGCATATGAAAGATATAGAGGTCTGCTTCTCTACACTCAGGGTCTCACAACTTCCTTTGTGAGGACACTCTGAGATGGAGACTTACAGGTGTCTTCCTTGACAGATTTTAAAAGTGATTGAACAGCGCTAATGGGAAGGAAATGCACCTATGATTTCACTCATTACATGAGCTCAGCTGCCTGAGCATTTCTGCCTTCCTGTCTATCTCCCTTCTTAAGATTATCTGACACAATGAAGTGCAATGATGATGGTGAGCTCAGTGATCCCACATTTCTCCACATCTTGTGGGAATAGTCAGGTAGAAGGGAATGAAATCTTATTAGCTCTCCCAGGGAGAGAAATTGTGCTAAGCCTAAGCCCTATTAGACATCAGAGAACTCACACAGGGCAGTGTGTATTGGAAAGGTGGCAGTATCTGTTCTGCCCTCACAGGGTAATTAGTTTTGTTGTCAAGTTGGCTGCTGAGATCTGATACCTTTGCCCAATTTGATCCACTGTGGGCTTTCCACATCTTTACTCTAAAGCCCCGCTTATGAAGAAAAACAATTTTAGCAACTTCCATGCAAATGTCACATTTTATGAGCAAGACAATTTCTCTAAGAAGGGCTTTTTTTCCTTTCTTTTTGGCAGGCTTTCAGTTCATGGCCTGGGTCTCCATGCCCCCTGTGCCCCCCCACACAGTACAGAAATGGAGGCTGCAAATTTCTGTCTGAGGCCAGCCTTGGCAAAGAAGCCAACAAGAAGAGAAACAGCCTGTGCTCTAATAAGTAAAATATTTATGTCTTGCTTTGGCTAACATACCCTCTTTCAATAAAATATTTTTCCCAGGAGGAGTTCTATGAAAGGGAGGGGGTTCCTTATTATGTCCTCAAATAATTCTTTTCTGCTCCCCTTCAAAAGCCTCAAAATCAAAGGACACTGCGCTCTGAAGCTTTTGTTGCCATTCTTGACTTTGTTATCATTAGTTATTACAACCATTATATTGATTTCCATTATGATCTCTCAGGAGGCCCTGGCTAATCAGCACCCCATTCCAGGAAAGGCTCTGACAAGTCTCTCACAGCATATGCATACACAAAGCTTGTAGTCGACAAAGACCAGCTAAACAGACTGTTAACACATTCCCATGCCAGGGGACTGCAGCATGGAAAACACCAGTTCAGCAACGGCCCCTGCAGAGCCCCGGACAGAGGGAATAAAGCTCTTCACTGGCATTGGTTATTTCTTGCTGTGTCTCAGGAGACCATTCCGACACGAGGACATCCTCGAGAGACTCTCCACTCTCCACAGGAGAGCCATCCATGGTGTCCCACACTTTAGCTCACAGCGCACCTCACAGGCAAGCACTGCTCCAGCTTTACAGCTCCCTCAGCAATTTGTGTGATTTAGGGCAGGACCAAGCTTTGGTGGAGGGTCACTGGCCTGACCTATTTATGCTCACATCATCTCCAGCACTCTGCAGTGCGGGTGACAAAATCACTCGTGGCAACTGCTCTCTCCCGTAGTGTTATATTACAGATGCTTTTGGCCTATCGCAGTTACTTGTATCATCTCCCTTATTCAAGGCAGGAGACAGAACTGTACCCACTCAGCTGAGAATGATAATTCTCAGTTTTGATGGAGCAAGATTTCACCTCAGAAAGCTACATCCAGACAGTAAAATTTCAATTCTTAGAAAGATGTGTCTATCTACTTGAAACAAATCTGGCTTGTCACTAACCACAAGACACATCCTCATCCATCTAAGTTCCTCCCCTCAGTTTTGCTGGCAGGGGTTTAATGTGAAGGCAGGGAGCACACACCTCTGTACTTGTAGACATCCCTCCCCCTCAGACTGCTTTTTGCTCACTGCTGACCTGCATTTCAGACCAACCTCACATGCACTCAAGTCATTCTTTGCCATGTATCTCTGGGACACAAGGCTTTGTTTATATGCTTACAATACCTTTGTGTCAATGCAGGAAGCTGCGTTCTTGGAGAGAAAACTCATTTTCTTTACTTGCCTTGCCTTCTTTACAAAGCTCCTCTCCCTTTACCATTGAGTTGCCAATCCTGGGATTTGAGCTGGCCCCTTCTTAGATCCTCAAAAATATGTACGTGACAGAGCTACTAGGAATGTCTCAAGTTTGAAAAGGGTTTCAGTGGTGACTCTCTTTATGATATTCCAGGGAATCCAACTCAGTCATAAATCCCTAGTAACCTGCCTGCATCAAGTCTTTGTGATGGAAACCTATCTACCAGCTCTCAGATGGGGGAAAACTGCAGATGTCACTTCACTTCTCTTTGAGCGAATGACCTCAAAGCAAAGTGCTCCTCTGAATGGTTAACTTACGACTCTGCAGACTCACTTGGCCTCTCCTTCTCAGTTACCACCCTCCCAGAAACTGTGGTTTGGTGGGGAGAAGAAACAAAAAAAACCCCAACCCTAGACTGTTACTTCTAAAGGAAACACAAGAGGAAAAGTCCCATGGATACCAATAGCAAAAACACACACAACCTGGAAGGAAGAGAGAAAAGAAAACCCTATTTGGGATTTTAAAAGAAAAGTTGAGCATGCACACACAATACTCTTTGGCAAAGGAGCCCAAGCTGGAAAATGTTGCAGCTCCAACATGCTGTGCTAAGAGAAGGTGTTAATGGTCCAGCCATCCTGTATTATTACACACAAACAGGAGAGGCCCTGCAGAACTGTAGGGGTCTTTTAATATCCCCGCCCAGATGGAAAGAGCAGAGAGAGTTATGTAGGATTAACACAGGAGGACAGGAAGGAAAGAGGTGAAGGAAAGGTAATGTCCCAACACTACAGCTCTGAGCTATCAAGGCAGCTCTGCTGTCTCACACATTGAAATGGGGATCCTGTGGTTGTCCCCGCTTCCACACCTCGGCCTCTGCTCCATGCACTCCCTGCAGGATGCTGGGGATTCCCTCCTCGCTTGGCTGCATTAATGACCGGCTGCATTTAGGGTCACCAGTCCCAAACTCCTTTCAACTTGCAGCAGGAGTCAGAGGTTTCAGGCACTTTGTCTGCCTGGGAAGAAACACCCAAGATGTGTTTGCAGCTGATGTCTGTAGCTGTGGTCTCTTAACAGCATCACAGATACTGACGGCTTTTGTGCTTGAGGAAAGAAATACTGGAAAGGCTGTGACATTGGCCTATGTGTGTTTGCTTAATGAGAGCTGATGGAATCTTCACCCGAGTGTCAACCTTCCTGGCCCTACAACCATACACCAAAATCTTCATGTGGCTATGAGCTTCCAGGCACAAAGCTCTGGGTGAAAGCCAGGAGTGTGTGTGCTTGTGGTCTGGGAATTTACATGCAGCATGGAAGGGGTGGTGCCTTTCCCAAAACCTGCCACAAACACAATGAGACACCCGAGGGCTGCTTCGCTTGACCAGGGATGCTGCAATAAAATTTCATATCCAGAAAAAAAATTTGGTCATATCCAAGTACAAGCTAAAGCTTTGCAAGAATCAATACTGAGACGAGAGCCATTATTAGACTGCACAGGACCACAGGGGGAGGCTGATTCTTTAACGTGCAAATGTTTTAATAAATATTGAAAATTTCTAAATCAACCATAAATTATATGGGCTTAGGTGGAGGAGACAATCAAGTTCTGCAAGCTAACCTCTAGAAGAGTCAATTGTGACAGTATTGAACACTCATTAATCTCTTCTGCAACAATAACCAGCTGCTATGAGAGGTGAGTAATGTCCAGAAGAAAATGCTGCTGAAAATTCAAACAATAAACTGAATTTCTGGAGGCGCCAGTACTGGCTTTCCTATTTGTAGACATGATTCACCGTCATGATCTTTATAAGAACTCTTCTCAGAAATATTTGGACACTATTTTTGACTGGTCTGTGGAGGGACAAGTCCAGAGTTATAATCAGCTGCACACTGCTAGGCAAAGTGCTGGACTGTTGAACTCATGTACAATTTTCCTGTGGATTAGATCAAATTCCTGATGTAGGAAAAACTATTAGAGCCTCCATTCTGTTTTTACTTCTGAGAGCTTAACACACATGTTACTGACTTGAACCAAGTGATTTCCAACATACACCTGTGAGAATGCAGGATCAAACCACAATGTGTTATGTTTCAAAATATTTTTTCACAATAAGTTGGTTTAGTGAACTCGCTTTTCACCCCTAGAGAGCTGACTGTAATGAGATCACACAGAGAAAGGATATGGAGTTTCACACTAATCTCCAGGAGACAACATGCCATATCCAAAAATCCTCTCTCAAATCAGTAGTACTTCCAGTTGTGGAGCAATACCATCTGTGGAGATAATTTGAAGGAAGCAGAGAGGTCAGAATTTCAACTGCCATGCTACGATTTGGAGTGTACATATCAGGGATATTGTGAGGATGTGTTTGCTCCCAGCTTATGAAGTTCTTCAGTCTATGCTTTACCTAAAGCTTCGCTGTCTTGTGAATATCTGTGACATTATTTATATTGTAAGGGGCATTTTTACGTTTTTTTTCCTCTACTTGCACTTTAAAAATACAAAATTCTTTGAAATCACTAGGAAAAAATTTTTCCCTGTGAGGATGGTGAGACACTGACACAGGTTGTCCAGAGAAGTTGTGGATGCCTCATCCCTGGAAGTGCTCAAGGCCAAGGATGGGACTTTGAGAAACCCAGTCTAGTGGAAGGTGTCCCTGCCCATGGCAGTGGGGTTGTAACAAAATTATTTTTAAGGCTTCTACAGTTTTCTAATAGGGGTAACCTCAAAATCTATCATGACAGCAGAACAACATTTGATATCTTACTGTGGATAAACCTGCTGTGAGTTTTCCTTTAGCAACAGAAAGCAGCATGACAGGTTGAATTCAGCATTAGCTAGATGAGATCTGAACTCTATTGCTACAAGGAAATGAGAATCAAAAAAGAGACTCTACTCTCATAAAATCACATTGTACTAATCCCAGTCCAACATTCAAGCTAACAAATCTGTGAGGGGAAATGTTTGTCCCTGCCCTCTCTGCATCACTCCAAGATTTAACTGGTGTTTTTAATCCTTCATTTTCAATGCAAACATTTCAAATTCTAGGGGCAAATTCATGGTGTTTGTCGGTTTTAATTAAATTACATGCTTTATTTTTTAATTAAATAGCCTAAAAGGAAATAAACTGCAAGAAATACTCTAACAAATTATTTAGAAGTATTTCATGTGTATCTAAGAAAAGAGCCAAATATAAATTGACAGCTTAGTGCAAGAGAACTTCAATCTGGGTTTTATTGCAATAACAAAAGTACGTATTTAAAAGCCTTCACACAGAGCATCTATTCAGAAACAAGCCCGAAGACAGTCAGGGAATTAAAAAGAGGATAGTGTTTTGAATTAATCTAGAACATTTTTGTGGATTAGTTTACAAGCACAGAATGCCTCAGGGGCCTAGGGAGAGAGCAGAGCACTGAAGTCAGAGGGATCTGTCTTTTTCCTGTTGCTGGTGATTAGTTCATATCTCTTTGACACCATGTTTACAAGCCCCTAATTGCCTCATTAATACCTCATTATTACTTAGAAAGTGAAGAAGCTTTTAGCTTTGAAGCTGCTTTGCTGCACTTGAAGGCAAATATACGGTGAATTTTGAATGTGTTGGTACTAATTAAAGTTGAAGTCTGTTTCCTGTTGCTTGTGGGTGGGTGTTAATGGCTTCAAAGAAAAAATTAGGCTTCAATTTATATTACTCGCCCCTTAACTTACACACACAGGAATAAGTGCAAGTAAGAAGCCCACTTCTGCAAACTGGATTTATGAAGGGACACAGACCCACAGGTCTATTTTCTTTCATGCTTTGTCAGTGTGAACCTCACTCTGTGAAGATTCGCTCACTACTAGACTGTCTGGAACAGACTGATGTTGGCCAGTTCAGTTCACACAGATCCAGCATGTACCTTCCCATGCTGCCACTCATGGACATGGTCCCATATTCTCCTTCTGCACCAGCAACTGAAACTGAGTCATCACCATGTAAAATTGCCTTGGGTTTGTCTCCTATTCTGCGTGGACATTGTTTCCAGGTCACCCTGGAAAAGTTTGGCTCAAAGCAAAACTAAAATCCGGCACAAGATATTGTGATTTTTCACTTCCAACCACATGCACATATTTTATCAATAGATATGGATACATTAATAAAAAAATACATGTACATGTATACCTAACAACAGCATCTCACTGCATCCAGTAAGCACATTCTTCCTGAAATGTGTCTGAGGCTGAGACCTTTGGAAAGGGATCCAGATTTCAAATTACTGTGCACAACTGTTTCGATATACCAATTGCAAATAAGCCAATGACCGCAATTATGGTTACTGGAGTATCATATAAGTGAATAAATGAGATGTTTAGAACCTCATTTGGGCTGTAGAGATTCACTGTCTGATAATGTTTCAAGGAATTTTCTTCCAGACAGAAGACAGACAAAGCAGACATTAACCACAACAAAATCAATTCCATGGGAATTTTTTAAAAAGAAATGTGCTTTCTTTAATTTAGCTTGCTTTCAGGGGATGTAGTGAATGGAGAAGGGGGTAAAGGAGAAGGAAAAGATGCCCATTTTTGGTAAAAGCATCCAGTTTCTTAATAAGAATTTTGGATGGGAAAAACAGTGAAAAAGTGTCTTTGCTGAAAGCGAATGGAAAACCCTACACAGACTGGAATATTTGGATACAAAAATAAAATGTTTTCCATACAAATTAAATTCCCAAAGAGGCATTTTTCACCAGCATTGTTTTTCAGTAGTAGGGGCTGGGGGTGGGTGCAGAAATAAAGCAAGTCTAGAAGGCTGAACATTCCTTGATGAAGGAGTCAGGATTTGGCTGAGAGTCCCCCAGACTCAGGGTTTAGCTCAGGCTGCTCAGAGTCACCGGCGATTAACAGGCTTTGTTGTCACAGGCCCAGGACAGCAGGTCTTGGCTTACCATGAGCACTCCTAAGGCAGAGCTCAGAACAACTCAGCCTTTCACGTTCCTTGCATGCCCCACATCTCCTCTAAGAGGAGGTAAATTGATAAAATTCTGACTTCATTTTAGTTCTGCACTAAAAATGTCAATAACATTAAATTACACACATAGCTTGACATCACCCCTTTACAAACATGACTGTAAAGAATACACACAAGAAACAAAATTTACCTAAAATCGTTGGACAGAAACACAGTCTAAAATACGGGTAAGGAAGGAACCCGCTCCTCCTGTGTTATATTTACAGTATCTTTGATTTATATCAAACATTTTTAAAAAGTATTAAAACAAAAATAATTAAGGCAAGCCAAATCCTTTCCTTGCCAGCACGCAAAGCTCGTCCGACTGGACATATTGAGGCTATCAATCGGCGGTGTGTATTTATAACCCAGCGCTCAGACAACTTGGAACGACAAATGCAAACAGCCACAAAGAAGTTACTTTGTTCGCTTGGCACAAACAAATCCCCAAGATGAAAAGCAGCCTGGCGTTTATTTTGGGCCAAGCTTCCTCATCTGACGATCCACGACGTGGCATGGAAAGGGCAGTGTTACCAAAGGACACGAAGCACATGGAGATGCATCATTAGAGCAAACACAGACCAGGGTGCCAGATTTTGTTATTCTTGCTTCTTCCTTCCCAGAATGGATGTCACTTTCCCTCCGTTCTTCTCCTCAAAGCACACTGGTTTGGAGCTTGGTTGTTTGTTGTTTGTTGTTTATTTTTTTAGAACCAGGCTTGTCGGCACAGCCTGAAAAGCTCTTAGAGCTATAATTTAAAACTGAATTGTGTTGACTGAAAACATGGCAAGCATCTGACTGCAGACATGTCTGAAGACTTCCACATGCGTAGTCAAACAAGGACTGGTGAAGACATGGTGGGATTTGCCAGCAATATTAAAGCAAGCTCTGCAGGCACATGATCCTCAACTGTGCCCTAGCAGGCGGCCTGGGAAATGCCCATCTGGAGATGCAGTGGATTCCCTCAACTAGTGAGCCATGAAGACCTGAGCTGTCCAAGCAAGCAAGACACTGTGATGGTCAGTCATTCCTGAGAGGCTTCTCAGAACAGAGAGTTCAAATCCAAGACTAGAGGAAGAAACCCCTGTGGGGTCCAGGCTGGTTTGATACTGAGACTTCATTTATTCTCCAACATGAACAAATCACAAGAGAAGCAAGAGGAGAATGGAAAGAACAAAATAACTCCAACAGAGTGTTTAGCCAGTGGACACAGGGCTTCCTGGGAGGAGAGCACAGTGCCTTGAGTGGGAAGCTGGCTGAGAGAACAGTATCAAGGAGACAAGTAGCAACAGGTAATGAACAGAGGCTGCAGAAGACCAGGAACAGTTTGGTTTTAGGAATGCTGGTGCTGTTCCAGTTCAAAGGGAGTATCTTGCCATCTTCTGCGGCTCTTTAGGGGAAGATCTGGTCAGGCTTCTAGTCCTTATCTCCAGGGGCAGACACGGACACTGAACTTTGAGTCACATTGTGCCATGCATGGAAAATGGAAGCTCAGCTGCTTGATCCTACAATGCATTCATTCTTCTCATACCTGCATCCTCTTAAGATATATCACAGACCTAAAAGCATGAGAAAGTCTTAATAAAGTTTTAAACTTCTGACAACACTCAGGCTTTAAGAGGAGGGTCATAGGTGATTTGGGAGACTTTTCTCTCATTTCACTTAAGAAAAGGACTCCTCACAGCTCTTTAAACACCAGAATAGAGATGCATATATTTTTCAGTATATGGATTCAAATCCTTGGTTTCTTTGGCAAAAGGCCATATAAATTCTTATGGATTTGTTATTGCCTGCTATAAATTTACTCCTCAGAAAGAATGATATTTCATTTGTTTTATCGTAAGTGCCTCTAAATAAGGTGAAAATAGATTTAAGTCTTCCATTGAGCATCTTGATGAGGGCAGAGAAAGAACATAAAGAAGCCAAAAGGACACTTAACAAATTGATGTAAGACTCCACCAGCTATAATTCACTTGATAAACTCAGGTCTCCTTTGCAATGAATTACAGTGCCAAGAGATTTGTTCTGTAAATTCTGTCCAGAACTTGGCAACACCATTCCTAAAAAAAAGAACACAAACTTCCAGGGGACTAGAGCAATACTTTTCATCTGAATAAGCAGAGTTTGATCTTACTCATGTTGGCTTTTAGGTGCTTCCTATTTTACATAGAGGAATAGGAGCTGTAGAGACAGTTCACCTGTACAAAGTAACATCATATCCCATCAGAAGGCTTTAAGCATCCACACATTCTTGTTCTTCAGCACAATCTTTTATGCCCTTATTGTACATGCATTGCACCTGTGTGCCCTCTGTACCCTTTTGGGATTGCTCAGTGCACCTGGGCACTCCATGTCTCATTACCTTCAATGCCGCTCACCTGACCTACACAGCTGTAGCCCATCAGGGATGAGGCTCAGCTGCAGCCCCACTCTCAATTACCACAAACTGTGAACCTCCACAGGACCTCAAACTCTTCAGTTTGCAGATTTGTAGGTATGTTCATAGCTTCACAAAGTTAAATCCATCAAGTTAAAGCCATTTCCTTGGCAGCTCTACTTATTCCATGACTCTTTATTATCTTCACAGTGACCTCATTCAGAGGGGACACTGCAGGGATCTTACCTCCTTGTATCAGCCCCCAAATGAGGTAGGCTTGGGATTCAGGGAGCAGGACCTGGACTTCAGCAGTGGCAGAGATCCAAGTGTGCAGAAAAGTGTGCTTGGTTTTTTGTGATGGAGTAGAGTGAAATCAAAGAGTCACGCTGTTTGGACTCTGGAGCTTCTCCAAAACTTACGTTCAGACTCAGACCTGCTTCCATTTATCAAACTTAGCTTGAAGAGTCTGACCATGTGGTTACCACCATATTAGCATCTGAGATATTAAGTTTATGCTACTGAACAAATTTATGACTTGAAAGCCTGATCCTTGTCACTGGGGATTCAAGATGTGGACAGATGAAGCAATTTGCTCAGAGTCAAAAAGAGGATGGGTTACAAAGTTGAGGACTAAAGCAGAACACGAGTCCCAAGTTTTTGGCCAGTGCCCAGGGGGATCCCTTCTCCTTTCCAGGGACTGAAAGATCAGTGAATTGCTCTCTAAATGCTTCCAATGGGAACTCTCCAAAACACAGCAAATGGGATTTTTCACACTTTGACTAATGAAAGTTTGGCACATGGCATGACAAATAAAATCCTCGCTGCCAGCAGTACAGATATATATAAAATTATGTTTATTTCTACAGGGCTTGTGAATAAGCAAGACATTTTTCACCCATGAAAGGCAGTTTGTGCCTTTCTATGTGCATGTGTAAGTTAGCAACAACAACAAAAAAGTGTGACTGATGGTCCCAATGAACATCATCTCAATGAGATTTAAATAGTCATAACTTTTTGCTTCTTAAATGAAAGTCTCTCTTTTTACTTCACCCTACAAACTTCTAAGTTTATTGTCACTATATTTCTCTGCTCTTGACAGAAATACAGACATAATTCATTCTTTTGTTTCATGTTTAGAAACTAGTTATCATCACAGGGCTAGGTATGTATAGAGAGAGATGCAACAAGAAGATGTGCTCAGAAAACACAGTGCCTGCAAGATCTACTTCCACATGAAAACAAAGCTAGTTTCTAACAAGGGGGGAGAGCCCATTCTTCTTGTCATATTAGGACATTTCTTTTATTTGATGCCTTTTTCCCCGCTTTTTTGGTGTTTTCCACACGACCAGTGCTAACAAGAGGAGAGACTAGTCCTTAACTCCTCATGCAGGCAGACTAAAAGTGATTAGACACAGACTGGGACTGATCAACATGCACTAAAGACGCATTCCAAAACATAGTTTTTTCTCTTTGTCTGCTCAAACTGTTTGGAAAAGAGTGCACTGAAAAAAGCCCTGAAAACAGTAATTTCTGTGAAATACTGACAATGGGATCCTACCAAATAAATAAGAGATGACCTGGCCATAGCCTTCCAGATCACAGCAAACTTGGTATCCCTAGGAGAGCTCAGCAGAGGAGCCCTTATAGGCATTTCCAGGGACTTGCCAGAGTGTGAAATGTTTATTTTTTTTCTCAAGTCCAAAAGAATTACTGGGACTATTTAAAATTTGTTTCAAAGAAACAATAGAAGAGCTTTATAGTTCTGCAATAATCAGAAGATGTAAGAAGAGATAGGTAAGTTGTGAGGTGCTTTAGCACAGCAGAGCATCAGGTTTTATTTGATTAATTCTTCCCTACAGCTTGGAATGGATATACACAGTGTGATTTCAGGGCAGAAGTAGCTTCAAAGTACGGGCTGAGTATCACAGATCCAAGCATGCACAGCTGGATCTCAAATGTATAAGGCACTTTGACTTGCACATGAAGAAGGAAAGGGGAAGATTACTATGATCTGCAATGTCAAAGCTTCTTCCACACAATTAAGTGCATTTACATGCTCTACTCAAACCAGCAGAAGTTGTTTCCAGGCAACAGAAAGAAATGAGTAGCACTCCACACTAGTATGTACAACATACATATGCACTGCTCCTCACCTGAGAGTTTCTAAAAACAGGACAAAATCATGATTTGGACAGAGAACTGGTAGTGTTCCAAGAAAATTACAGGTATTGAAAAAGCTTACTGCCATTTTTCCCTGTGGGGAAGAGGACAAGGGATACAGCATAGAGATGGTTAGGATTCCCTTCTAATAACCAAAACCAGATTTCTCATAAAAGGAGACAGCCAGATTTCTCCTGCAGCAGGTGCCCTACAAGGCCATGAGCGGGTAGCACATACTGGCTGTAGCATCCCCAACAGCCCATTCCTGTTTATCAGGAAACACCATCACAGGCTGAAATCCAGGTGTTGAAATCCAGAGAGAAGACCATCCCCATGATGAACCTGCAAAATCATTGCTGCAGTGCTGGCATGAACTTTGAGCCTCAGGGTCTCTCAGCACCACTACCACTAAGGCAGAGTCCTCATCCTTAGCCTTACTTAGAAGTAGTTTTATAACTTTGTAGGAAATTTGTTATTTATCCTTTTTAATGGCCTCAGGATGACTTGGAAGGTTTCATCAAGAATTTGTACACTGGTTTGGAGGAGCAATAGCTTTGTGCTGGACTGCTGTTAAAAAGCAGGAATGCAGGTGACCTGAACCAAAAGAATGGATGGCACAGGATGGATGAAATGAGGTGAGCAGCTATTACAGAGGGCTACACCCAGCCTCCACTCCTAAGTGAGATGAACATCTGGTTGGGATAGTGGAGGTCCACCTGACCCAGGTCTGGCCAGGCTAGATTAGATCCCTTCTAAACCTACTTGTCTAAGATTCATGAAACCAGACAGACACACTCATATGGCATTCGGAGATTAGGGAAGTTAAGATCCTGGCCAATTTCTATTGTTAAGCTCACAAAACACTGCGATAAATAATGGAAAATGCTTCAGCTGCTATTTATTTGGGGCACTTTCACCATGTGACATCAGAAAATATTCCATGGTGGAATTTATTAACATAAAAATGGACTCAGTGAGACTTTGTGATCTATAAAACTTCCAGCTAACTAGACTTTTGGTTATCCCATTGACAGATGGTGTTTTTCTGAACTGGTTATGTTGATTCACAGCACTGAAGTGGTTACTGGAAAAAAAGACCACGAGTTTAATAAGGAGCAGGCCCACACACACGCAACAAATGTGAGCCATATTCTACCAGCTCCAAAAGAAAAAAAAGCAGCAGTTTTTACACCAAATTGCCAAAATATTGGCACATTTTGCATGTCTATTATGTGTTCCAAACCACTGAAATAGGAATGCTGTTGGCAAATGAGCTACATCAGACAAACACACAACATTATTGGATTTCCTTGGAATATTCTGCTCCAGGTTAGGCCAAAGATGCAGAGACTCTCTTCCAGAAGCGCTGTCTTGGAGGGCCAGTTTAGCTGCCTTATAATAAAGACTCATCCCACTTAAAAAACCCTCTGACGCTTCTCATTAATAAATGCCAATGAACATAATATGATACCCAGGTTGTATAAATGAATGGCAATCTAGAAACCAGGAAAAGAAAATAGAGTGAATAACAATGAAGAGTGGAGCATTTAGAGGACTCTTGAGCAGCTGAACTCACAATCATTCTCCAAACATGAAAGAGGCTTCAACTGTTTATGAAATTAAGTGGAGCTTTTGGAACTGCATACTGAACTATGTTGAACAGGAAGAAATCTCTTTGCTTATTAGGCCTCAAGGAGATAATCTGTAGTGCTATGGAAACAGCTATGGCCTTTTCTATACAACAGGGAGATTACTTCTGTTCAGGTGGATGAGCTGCTTTCAGATCTTTTTTTCACAATCTCCTGATTTAATATGCTTTAGGAATGGAACAGTAGTGTTCTGCTTCAGGTGCAGACAGAAGATCTTGAAAACACAGGCTCTACCATACTTGTGGCAGGACATCAGAGAAGGAGAGGCTTCTACCTCCATAGGCTAAAATTCAGAATATTTTTGAGAGGATGGGGAAAAGGATTGAAAAGCATATAAGGGAGCATTAATAGCACTTACCTATCCCATCATCTTGTGTGTGTGTATGTGTGTATATATATATATATATGAATGCACTAATATATATAAACATACACACATAGCTACATACACCTTCTCAGAGGTGTGCATAGGTAATAATATAGACATACACAAGCACAGACTAAACTTTATACAGAGGGAGAATGCATTCCAGAGTCTGACACTGGGAAAGGTTTTCTTCAGCTATTTACACGCCTAGTCTCAGGCAGGATGTGGTCTGTCGTTGCAGAGGCCACAGCACAAGGTGAGACTTTGCAAAATGTAATACAAGCTATTAATGCTGGTTGGTCTGCAAAATTCGTACCTCGTTCTTAGAAGGGAGGATATCAGGACTGAGAGGGGATTTTCTTCAAGAACTAGATTGGTTGTTTTTGCTGCACTGAGACAAAAGACACTGAATTGGACACAGGAGGACAAACAGGCAAGAAAATGTAAGGTCGACTACAGTGACTACATTGTGTTGCTTCCAACACACATGAAAAAAAAGATGTGAAGCATTGAAACACTTGTGGTAATTTAGCAGTTTCAGCATGACAGCCTTAAGTAGTGGAGGCTTGTTCATCTGACAACTGCATGTTTCAAATCATGAATTGCATGGCTGAGCAACAATGTTTTATATGACTACAACATCAAAATCAATCTTCTGCAGGAAAATCTATTTGCCAGACACATCACAGCACAGGTGTCACAGCAAATAACAAGTCATGGCACAACAGCTAGCGGTGCAACTGCTTTTGGCTTAATACTTTTCTGAGTCCAGGACAGCTACAGAGAATGCCACCTGTGTATAAGAGTAAAGAAATCTAATTAGCATCTTTAATTGAACTTCAGCAGCATAATCGAACATTGAAATGAACCCTGCTCAGAGTGGTTGGACCAGAAACCTCAGAAGTTCCTTCCAATCTAAATTGTTCTGTGACCTGTAGCATACAAGAAGATTGAATCTCATCTACCATCTCTGGCAGAAGCAGAAGACATCTTCAGCTTCATTCATGGAAAAGGAAAAGCTGGGTTCTTACTCTTCCAGTTTTGACACAGCTTTGGGGAGAGCTATTGGCCATTCCAATAAGGAGTTCCTTACTGCAGGAAGGTTTTAAGAAATGCAAGACTGAAATTCACCGGGTACCTTCAAATGAAAGTACACCAAGGTGGAGACAGGGAAATACTGCTACATCACAGGCCAGCAATATGGTGTTTTTCCTGTGAGGAAGGTGAGCAGAGAGGAGAACATTCTTTAAAAAAAAAATTACACTTCCCTGCATGCAAATACTGATCTCTCACAAGCTGTTTTCTCTCAGATCTAATAATCTTCTTTACCTGTTGGAAACTCACTGTAATTACAAGTTTCAATGCATGCTTCTCATTAACAAAGAAATCTACCCTCTATTCCATGGAGTTTTGTTTTACCTCATTAAACATATTGTTAAAGCCTCCACAAATATTTTTTATACCCACACAGACTCCTTATTGAATCTGGCTGTCTTCACTTCCTGTTTAAGCACAACTCACTTGGTAAGTTGTTGCCTCACCGCACCCCTAAAGTGGTTGCCTTTAAGTGGTTGGTGAAATGATTAATATTTATTTAGTAAGGTTCTTTGAAAATGATAAATGACATAAATAACAGCTATAACTATTTATTATGCTTCCACAAAAATAATACAGCTTTTGTAAGATTAAAAGTTAATTATCCCATTAATTTTCTTAAAATTTGTTAAAACCAAACTAATGTAACCTTCCATTTCAGCTTAGCCCTCCTTTCTCTTCAGTTTTTAATAGTCAGTATTTTCCACCTGATTACTTCTAATCACACTGTTATACTGTTTTTACAGCCTTGAGCTTTATTACAAAGCCTCTCTGTTAGTCCAGATAGGCAAAAAACAGTAGCAGGTAGGGAGCAATACACATTTTCCAAAGATCAGCACCATTATTTAATGTTTTTGTAAATATTTACTTTAGACGCAGGCTAGATGTTACTTAAGATTTGTTCTAAACTGCTGTGTTTAAAAGTAAAAATCATGAGGACATATGGAACTCATCTGAAGGAGGAAAAAAATGTTACAATTTCACAAAAGAATTAATTTCTTTACTGTTACCAAAGAGTTGCCTTCATAAAACTTGTGGCATGCTTTTGTATCTTAGGTGGAACATCATGACACATATCATGTGGTTTTGTGGTCTCTTCTTCCTACTGCCTGAAGCTCTGGCTGCAGTTTCCCCAACCTGACTGTCCCACCAAATCTGTACACACCCTCATCGTGCTCCCACTGGGACTTCTGTTCCTGTTCCGTTCTTTTTTTTTTTCCCCCTTCTTCTTAGTCATCTTACCCACAAGCGGCATAAATCAAGGCGAGGCCGTGTTTTCACAGCTAGACAGTTCTTGCAACATCAGGGCTGAGTTCAGGGAAACGGCTGGAAAACTTGCTATCCACACACACACACACACACACACACACCTGCCTTTTGGCTCATGGAAGACGAGCACAGTGCCAAAGATGTTTGTTTATTCTTGCCCTGGGTGCTTTGATATGTATGCTATCGATGAGGGCAATCGCCTCCCTCACAGCACAGCACAGCACCCAGCACCGAGCAGGGCCTCACATCCTCACAGACCTCCCAGGCGTCTTCTCCAGGGTGTGAGATTCTGAGTCACGTCACTCCTGGTGTCCTCACCAGCCTCCTGATGAGGCCCTCTGTTCTTCCATAGCTTTGGAAGAGATTTGGGCAGATCAAGTCAAAGCCACTAAGCCAGGCAAGTGCAGCCATGCCACTTTGGACGTGGCACTTGCTGAATGCAAGGAGAGTTTGATCCAGGTGAAGCAAATGCAGCTCTGTGTTACAGTGTCATGATGGCATCCAGCCTGTAGCTTTGAAATTGTTTGTGGCAGCTTAGGGAAAAGCAACAGGATGCTGTGCTGTGACTCTACTTAGTCCTTGTTGTGTGACATTTGCTGGGACATGGACTGCACAACTTTCCTGCTCTGGACCTTAATTTCAGGTCTGGGCACAGGTACAGTGACATTTGGGCACATTTGGGGTGGGTGGGCTGGGAGTGTGTGCTGAGGCACACGTGGGAGAAAGGTGGGGCTGCTGCAGAGAGAAAGATGCTGTGGGCACAAGAAGCCAGGCTCTGCCCTCCCAGTCCTTGTGGGATTGTGCCATCACACCAGCAATGCCAGGGAAGTGAGTTGGTGGGGAGGGCACAAGAGCAATCACTGCCTACTAAGTAACACACACACAGCTGCTGCCCCTCCATATCCCAACAGCACGGAGTCACAGGTGACTCCAGCACCCAGCCATGACTCGGTTGTCTCACCGCACCATGGGACACCCTGTGTGCTAAAAATCCTGCCTCTCTGTTCTGCTCTACTTTTCCCTTATCTGAACTGTATGTCTCAGGGTGGAATCAGAAAATGGAATATTTATTTGAAATATTAAAGAGCTAGAAACACAGTGAGGAAAAACCAATCCCTTACTCCGCCTGATTTTTACCTGTCTGGGAGATCTGGGATGAGAGAGAAGAGGATGAATGGCATTACTTAGAAAGGAGCTGCTGGTTCCAACAATGTGCTGAGGAGGATGCTCTCCTGCCAGGAGCAGTGTGTACGGCATGCACACCGTGTGGTTCCAAAATGCCTTTCAGCAGCCTGTGTGGCTGCTTTGGTCCATCAGTCACCACAGCAACCGGCGTCCCTCACAGTCTCCACAGGGCCCTCAGGAAGCCATATTTATGTCCAGGTGGGCCTGGGTCTGTCACTGTCCATGGCAAAACTCTGCTGACTCCACGCATCATTATAGTAATGACAGCATTTCATCCTGTAAATTTTGATAGTTTTGATCATTGCCAATAAAGTGAGGAACTTCCCAGTTTTGGACAGGGTTTACAGTCGGGGAGGTGATGGGCAAGCCAGGGTACAGATCGGCTCTGCTGCACACAGCAGGATGAGGGCGATACCCGGGGCCGGGCAGTGTCCTGAGGGGAGAATGGGCTATGTCCGGCACCCTGACTCCCACCCCTGCCCAGAATGGATCTGGAGAGGCAGGAGTTTCGGCGTGTGACAGTGACAGGCACTGTCAGCCTGTCCTCTGCTCAGAAACTCTTTAAACACACGCTAAGTGTGTGAACTGGAGCGGCTGAACTCAAACGCCTTCTGCAACGACCTCCACAGAGGGCTCCAGACACCCAGGGATCCTGGAAGCACTCCCGTCACCAAGAATCACCTCAGGTCACGTTGCTGAGGCTTTTCGGTCCAAGTGGAAGCTGGATCGCTAATGATTCATGTTTGAAAATTCCTAAGTTTCCTTCCTTCCATCCTCCTGTGCAGCTCAGGAGGCAGGAGTCCCGGTGAGGACAGCTGAGGTACGCGGCACGGTGCTGCCCCCGCCATGCAGGGCCACGTCCTTGTGCTGCCCTCCCCGCCGGGCTCGGAGAGGCCGGGGGAAGCCGGACATGTCCTGACCGCGCGGGTCAGTGCGGCCGGCGAGGGTTGAGAGCGGGGGCCCCAGGGCATCCCCCGCAGAGCCGGCTGCCCTCGGTTCCCGCCCGTGACAAGCTCCGTCGGACTGACTCTGTCAACTGATCGAGTGTGGGGATGTCGGAACTTCTCGGTTCCGCGCTGTTTGTTGGTGGTTTAACGCGCGGGACGCGCCGCGCAGGTGCCGCGGGCCGGGCGGGCGCCGGGCAAGCGCCGCCGCCCCTCAGCCGCAGCTGGGCCGCCATCGCCCCCTGGCGGCGGCCGCTGGCGGCGGGAGGCGCGGGCGGGCCGGGGCGGCTGCGCGGAACTTTCCGCCGGCGCGCGGGTTCGGCCTCCGGAGCGGGGAGCGCGGAGCGGGGCTGGGGTGCGCGGACCGCCGCTGCCCTGCCGAGCACCGCCCGCCTTCCGCAAGGCGCCGCGGGACCCCGTTCTGGACCGCCGAATTAAAGAAAAAAAAAAAACAGTCCAAAAAATCTTGGGTTTAAACTTTTTTTACTTTCTGGCTGCTCTCCCCCCGCTTCCCCCTCTCTTCTCCCCCCCCTCCCCTCTCCTCCCAACCTCCTCCCGAAGCGGCGGGGCGGGAAGGAGCGTCTCCGGTCTGCAACACCAAAGCATGGCGGAGGCTGGCGATGAGAACCGTCCTCCCCAAAGCATCCAGCGCCTCTGACAAGCCCGGAGCCAGAGGGGGTGGGGGTGGGAAAGGGCGGGAGGGGGGAGAGCATGGGAGGGAGGGGGCAGCCAGTCCTTCCCCCTGCACTTGTCAGATGCAGATGGGACTGGCAAAGTTTGTTTGAATAAAAAAAAAAAGGCTAAAAAAAAAAAAAGGGGAAGAGCAGGAGGAGGGGGGAGGAAAAAAAAAAGATCCTAGAAATCCAAAAAGGCTCATCTGGGAAGGAGAGAGAGGAGACCGAGAGGAAGCGGGATGCAACTCAACCTGACGCTGATCTGCTTCGTCTTCGGGGGGTTCCTGCCCGACGCCGCGGCCCGGCGGGAGCAGATGGACACGGGGCAGTGCGACCTGCCCCGCTCGGTGAGCCGGGCCGGGCCGGGGGCGCGCCGGCCCGCGGGGGATGCGCGCGTGTCCGCGGGGCGCGTGGGGGCCGCGGGGCGCGGGCGGACGGGGGCGCGCGGAGGGACACCCCCCCACCCCGCTCTGCGCACGCGGGCGCGCGTGGCCCCCACAGGTGTGGCGGCGCTGCCCCGCGTGTGCCCCGCGGAGGGGCCCGGGCCGTGTCCCCCGCGGCAGTCGGGGGGTCACGGCGGGACCCAGCCCCACGCGGGCCTCATGGTGCCCGTGGGCTTTGCTCGCTGCGAGCCCGCGTGGGACTGCTGCGAGGAGAGGGGGAAGCGGGACGCCCGCTCCTCCTGCCCTGCGGGCAGCCCTGAGGGTGGCATCGCTGTCTCCTTCCTTTGTGCCCCTCCATCACTGAGCAGCCCCTCTGTCTTCCCCGCAGCAAGGAGAGCTCAACTCCTTCCTCTGGACCATTCGCCGTGACCCCCCCGCTTATCTCTTCGGCACCATCCACGTGCCCTACACGCGAGTTTGGGACTTCATCCCTGACAACTCCAAGGCCGCCTTCCACGCCAGCTCCAGCGTCTACTTCGAGCTGGACCTCACGGACCCGTACACCATCTCGGGGCTGGCCAGCTGCCAGATGCTGCCCCACGGGGAGAACCTGCAGGACGTGCTGCCCCGGGAGCTGTACCGCCGCCTCAAACGCCACCTGGACTACATCAAGCTGATGCTGCCCCACTGGATGACCCCGGACCAGCGGGGCAAAGGGCTCTATGCCGACTACCTCTTCAACGCCATCGCCGGGAACTGGGAGCGCAAGAGGCCCGTCTGGGTGATGCTCATGGTGAACTCCTTGACGGAGACGGACATCCGCTCCAGAGGGGTGCCGGTGCTCGATCTCTACCTCGCCCAGGAGGCCGAGAGGATGAAGAAGAAGACGGGTGCGGTGGAGCGGGTAGAGGAGCAGTGTCACCCGCTGAATGGGCTCAACTTCTCCCAGGTAAGGAGGCTTCTGGGCCTCGTGTCTTATCCCAGGATATGGGGGGTATTCTCCTTGCGCTTCCATCAGCTGATGGGGGTGAACCCCAAGCCTGCTGCAGCAGGGTGGTCACTCGTGGGCCTCAGCAGTTTTTGTGCTGGGCTGCCTGTTCTCCATAATGCCGATCCGTGCTGCCCGCAGAAACTCGCGTGATGTGCGTGGCGAGTGCTGCGTGTGTATCACGTGTATAATTTATTTGAGAGGCAAATGTCCAGGGTGTGAATGTGCGTGTCTGCTTGCCTGCCACTTGTGAGGTAAACGTACATGCTTCCCATCCTGTCCCGGAGCTGGGTAAAAAGTGATTTTTTTGTTTGTTTGTTTGTTTTGAAGTAAAGCAGCTCTGTGGTACTTGTCAGGAAGAGGATGAAGCATGAACAATGAAAATAGAAATTTCCACATTGTTCAGATTGATTTAAGTACATGCAAACTGTCAGTCGTCTTTTTAGTGGTCACTCCGGGTCAAAACAAAGTGGCTCGTGTTGCCCTTGTACTGGGGGAAATTGAGTGTGCAATATGCATGGGTTTATTTCATTTTAGAGCAGGTAAATTTCAGCAAACAGAAAAGGATGTAGGTTAAGAAACAAAAGTTATTGGTGTAACTGGACTCCAGAATTCTTTCAATGGATTTAGCTTTAAACAGCCAAATACTAAGCCATGAGATCCATTTCATTTCAGTGGATTAATGAGGAACACAGTAACAGCTATTAACTTTGCTTTGTGGAACTGTTTATGTGAAATGAGATTTACTAGAAATTGAGGAAATTAACGTGTGTGGAAGAAAACAAATAATCCGGGGGAGATTTAAGATGGTGTCAGTTACTGCTATGGTATTTCATTTTTAACCTGCTTTTCGTCATTAGTTTTGGATCGGTCTATTTCCAGCCTTATCTTACTGTCCTACTTTGACAAAAAAAATTCTTGGTGATGTGGGGGAATAAGGATTAAAGGACTAATCTTTGGTGTGATTAAAATGTCCTTAGAGTGCCTTCACCCCCTGCTCTCCTGAAGTCCAGTAGGAGCTATTTGAAGGGGGAAAAGTCTGGCTTTCACTAACATTTGGTTCATCCATATTTCAACTGGGAGTCTTAACTCTGCATACAGCCTTCAGAGCCGATTTGTTCCATACACTTTTGAATGTATTTTCTTGTTTATCAACAAAAATAATTAAAAGAAAGCCCCTCAGGACCTTTGCATTATTAAACACACAGCCAAATCAAGGAATTCGTTTTACACTATTCTGTCTGAAAGGTTTAAGTGCCTGTCCTCTCTGTTGAGCCCCTTCTTTAAGGTGAGATAAAAATAATGAACCATTCCAGTCATCCTATAGTGTTTGGTTGTATTAGGTCAAAAATGGCATTAGAATCAAGCACATGAAAGCACCTGGTTAAAAATGTACCACTTGGAAGCTTTTTAAGTGTGAATCATACAACATTTTTTCTTTTCAGAGAGAGTGAGCAACAGAGAAAGGAAAAGGGATAGAGTACAAAACTCACTGCTGCCCTTAACCATAATTGTTTCTCTGTCCAACTTTTAAATAGAAACAAAAATTTCCCATTCATTTTGCTCCAAAAATAATCTAAAAAAGAACAGTAAAGGTATTACTGCTATTGGCAAGCAAAGGACAGTCATTTATGCAAAACATTTGTGCTGATTAAAAGAATACATTCCATTTTAATTGTTAGAGAGAATTGACAAAGTTGCTGAAATAGATCAGTGTTCAGGAGGAATTTTCCTAGATTGAAGCTTTTTCTGGGAACAAGGCCACCAGAACAACAGGAGACAAAATTAAACAAAACAAACCAGATATTTATTTTCTTGCTTCCTCTAGATTTCCATGCATCCTGACACCTGGCTAGTTGTTTAACAATAGTAATTTGTAATGTTATCACACCGTCTGGCAGTCCTACTGCTTGGTGTATTACTGTGCTAATTTAGTGGAGTGGATTAGTATTGCAAGGTTTCACCTCCCAATTCCAGGTCTTGGAGCCTTCCTTAAGCAACACATAATTAAAACCCACTAAAATGGAAATCAGAAATTGAGCAGCTTTTGTCTCGCAGGGTGTTTGCACAGTTTGATGAGAACATCTGTGATAAATTATAGTCTCAAATCTGCTAAGGGCATCAGCGGTTTTTTACCTGTTTTCAGCATTACTATTACAGGAGCACTGCACATTATTTCTGCATTCAGAATTCAGGTTTTAGGACTGTGCCTTGCTGAATCATGTCAATGCTTTTGTGTCCCACATCCCCAAAGTCCAGTATTTTTGCCCTAAGCAAATTTAAAAAAAAGACAAAAAAAGCTTTTTTCCCCTACTTCTTCTCCTCAAAGGCAGCTTTGTGCTACTGCAAATATTTAATCTCACTACATGCACCAAATCTGTTAATCTGATACCGTGAGGAGGAGGAAACCTAGGAGTGGTCCCGGTGTGGTACTTGGTTTTGATCTGCTCTGAAAGAAAGTGGATACACTTGCATTTTTGACCAGAAACGATCTTTGAAACGTTCTGTGCGTGGCTTTGAAATGTTGATTGTCTTAGCCGGATAAAAAGATTAAGGTGGCTCATATAATTAGCTGCTTCCTGGAGAGCCAGCTCCTGCAGGTAGGGCAGGGAGCATTGTTTTCTATTGTAAACCCTGAAACTTTGTAGTTTAATGCTCTGCTCCCCCCGAAACCCTTGCACAGTGTTTCCTGCTGCTTTTCCACATCACTCCCATCCTCCTGCCTCCTGCTTGGATCCTGGGGGGAAGTGTTATCCCACCTCCTGGGACTCTGGCAGCTGCTGGTCACTCAAAGTCTGGGCCCTGGGTATGGTAGAGCTGGTGTCAAGCTGTCTGAATCCCAGCAGAAGGCAGTGTTGGGAGCCTGGATGCAGGGAGATGCCTTGGTAACAGGCTTGGGTCAGGTTGAAATTTTACTGCTCCTTGGTATTTGAAATGTCAGGGTTTTCATGAAAGGTGGGACAGAAAGAGCTGAGGCAAGTGAAGAAGAGGAAGCAGACAAGTCTGTCTGACAGCACTGATGTTTATATAGGGAGTGGCCAGAAAAGGGCAAAATCAAGTTGGCCAGGGCTGAGAACTGGTGAGGGGCAGATGACATTCCAGGCCTTCTTGTGGAATCCTGGCAGAGGCACTGCAGCCACTAATGGCTGTGAGGGCTCATCCCTGTGTTTTCTGAGGGCCAGCTGGGATTAGGGCTAAGCTCTCTCTCCTCTTTGGGACCCTCATGTGGGCATATGATGGGAAGCTTTCCCCAGTATGTTGTTGGAGTAAGGAGAATTGTGATGGTGGCTCCTGCAGCTGCTCAGGTCTGGTGCATCCTCCCTGATGGCCCAGGGCTGTCATGGGACCCCCATCACCCTGGAGTGATTGCAGCGTGTCCCCACTGAAGGTCTGTACAGTCAGCAAGGGGAAGGTCTTACTGCTCTATCCAAACTGCTGTTCCCTGGGGAGGTGGGTGGCATCTCTTGCTTGTGTTTGATCCTGTTTCTCAGCAGGATCCACAGTCCCAGACAGTGTACATAGCCCTTCCTCCACATTAGAACTAAAATCCCTTTCCCATCCCATCCCAAGCTTGCTCTCCTCAGGGACAGTCTGCATTCAGCTCATAGCTGATGCCCTGAATCCCAAGGTTTGTAGGAGAAATTTTGTATCAGGGTCCAGCTTCCTGCCAGCCTGGTGGTGGGGAAGCTGTCAGGCTGGTGAGGAGCTGCCAGCACCCCCTTCTCTCCCCTTAGCTGTTTGGGAAGCCCTGACTCTGGTCTCCTCTGGCTGGTATCATTTCCAACTGCAGGGGGAGATGTTAAATATCAAACCAGTGTTGATTGGATCAGAGACGGCCTCAAAGAAAGAAACCTCAGACTGTGCCAGATTAAACTTCACACTTCACCATTCTCCCCCTTTCATTTCTTTGCCGGCTCATTCTCTGCACAAATAAACCTCATCTCCCTGCTTTCTACCAATGAGACAGCATTCATGGGGCAGGAATGACTTTGTTAACAAAATCAGTCTTCATTTCCCAGGTCCTGCTGTTCCATCAAACCCTGGGACATGGCAGCTTTGATTACTCTGGTGATAGGATTAGAGGGGGGAACAAGTGCTGGTTAATAAAAGGCCGATGGGTGGTCCATCATGTTTGGTCACTGACAGCTCTGCAGCCTCGAAGCTGGAGCTTCAGTGGCAAAACAGTAATATTCACACTAATATATAGGCAGGGCCACATCCTGGACTCTCTGTTCAATCTGCCCTGTCCCCTTGAAAAACTAAACATTTCTGTGATCACAAAGCTGGGATTTGCCAAGCTGACAGGACCAGTGTAACTGACTTCAAGAGAAATGTACTTATTTTTCCTAGTGAAACATCTGGGCTCAATGTTTTCTGAACTGAATTAAAGGACTCAGTTTCAGAGCTAGCTGACTTTTGATAGTCTGTGTAGTTTATATGAGGGAGTATTACTGATTTTTAAAAAGTCTTTGAAATAAAAGTGGTTTCTGCCTAGTAGAAATGGCATCTTCTTGCTTTTATAGAATTTCAGGCTTTGTGAAGAGATCAGGAGTCATCAAAAACAGCATTACCTGTTTTGATTGCTGAATGTTTTGAAAGAAATGTTGTTAAAGGGTTTGAATTCACATAGCTATACATAATGCACATGGTTTTCATCTTGCTGGCTTTTGTTAAACTATCATTCCCTTCACCCCCTTATGCCCCAGGGTAAAAAAATTCCCCCAGCAAAATTCACCTCGGGGTAGAAATTCATATAGCAAAAATAGAAATCCTTTCTTTTAATTCCTTTTAAGTACTAGTGGGAGCTGCTTTATGTCTTCACCAGGGGAGCTGTTGAAGATGAAACTATGCAAGTATTAAAACAACAGTAGTGGCAGTAACACCTGAAAGGATCAGCAGCTGATGTTTATAGCCATACCCACATGTGGATGTTGCTCTGTGCAGCCAGTGACTGTGTGCTCCTGCCCCACAGCCCCTTGGAAGGCTCACCCAGGCAATTGATGCCTATTAAGAAAGCAGCCAGTCACTAATGATGGCTCGAGGGGCAGCTGGCAATTCATCTGTTTTATTTATTGTGTATATAACTGCCAGAAGTGTTTGTGCAACAGGTCGGGTATGAGCCCTTCCTTTCCCTCTGATCCTTCACACCCTCCTTGGTAACATCCAAGCCCAAGGCAGGTGTACCTGCCTCCCATGAGCAGGTCTGGAGGATTATGCTGGTTGATTTGTTTGCAAAATTATGGGTGCTGCCTGTAACTGGTACCAGGTAGGAATTACATCTTTGTAAGATGGTTCTTGAAAGGGAGAAATCCCCAGAAAACAGTATGACAGACACTCAAGGGAGTCCCTACTGTACCTGGGGCAGCTTAACTTTACCAGTGTATAGAAGTCAAATAGCAGAATTGGGCCATTTATTCCTGTGTGTTTGCCACCTCAGAGCTGCTAACCCAGTAAATACTGGGTTAGCCCCTGTTTAGTAAATGGTATTTTCTCAGTGATGGTTTTCAATCTGTTTGTTATTTGCTGTCACTTTGCGATGCTGTTGCAGCAGCAGTCATGATCCTCCTCCAGGCCCCGCGTGCTTTGCTTATAAACAGAATGAACCATTGACCTTAAAATCCTCCACTTGAAGTATAGTGCAGCCTACAGTTCTCAGAAAGTCTTTAACAGCCTCCCCTCAGCTCCCTAGTGAGTAGCAATCCACGTTATAAAGGCAGCCCACATCATTCAGGCGAGTCAGAGGTTCCTGGACTGCAAAGGCCTGAAATGATCTTACACAAGGGCACTCACTCACCTTGCACTCCTGCAGAGAGGAGTTCAGTGGCAGGGCTCCTGGCAAAGCATATTTAGGGACTTCAGAGGGACATACTGTAAAATAACAGGTTTCCCCTGTGATATGCTTTACACTGCAAACCCTTATTATTTTCACTATCGTTAGGAGTTGATGGGACAGGTAAAAGGGAGAAGAAATCACAGTGTTGCTGCTTAAACCATGGGAACTTTGTGTGATTTCTTTCATCTTTTGGTCTTATTACAGAGGTTCCCTGCCTGCTTGGATGAATGACTGTAAGCTGGCATCCTCAGAGGACAGTGTTTAAGTTATAGCACAAAAATGGAGATTTTCATCAATGACTGGTATTTTAGAAACTTCATTGGTTTTAACTTTCAAGGGTCAGTGTTAGAAGAGCCCCATTTTGCAAGGAAACATATCTGGCTTGTGTTCTCACACTTTCCCAAGTCCCTCTTCCAAGCAGACAACCAATACAATGCTCAATGCCACTATACTTAAAATCTGCAGAAAGCAGTATGGGTTGATGACAAAATTTCAGTATCTTTGTGAAGCTCTCAAATTATTTCTTAAGTTGCAATTACTAAGAGATTTTTTTCTGAACATTGCAACAATTTTTGAACTTAATACTCCTTCTGTAACCCCAAAAGCATTATAGTTTCCATCTCGCTTGAGACACCAGAAATTAAACTGGTGCCTGCAGAGCTTAAAACTGTACATATCAGTGTTTGAACTTAATACCTCAGTTCTTGGGCTGGAATTGGAGCAAGACTATGCTCTGTGCAGAGTGGGAACAGACATGCAACTAAACTGTGAGACTGGTTGTATCCATCACAACAGCTACTAGTCATGGTGTCTCAACACCTCCATGAATTTGCTTTTTCTGGTGCTCAATGGAACAATACAGCTATTTTGTGTAATTGTTACTGTTTATTGGATCTAATTGTCATTTAAAGGCACAGAGAATGAAAAGTGACTTGGTTAATACCTGTCAGAAGCTCAAGCAGGAATTCACACTCATGTCTGCTGCTTTTATCACTAGTTATTCCAACACCAGTCATTCACATTTGGATTTCCAATATTTTAGAGCTTCTAAAATGCAAGTAATTTCAGGACTTCTAGCACAATATAAATGAAAGTTGGTAAAAACTTTAAATTAAAACCATGTGCTCAGCATTTTGAAATGGATGTTGTATGACTTGAGGAGGCTCATTAGAAAAAGTATTTTTAGTTTGAATGAGATCAAAGACCCAAGATTTTCCACTGTGAGGGTCATTTAGCATAGTCCTGGACACCCCATTTCTCATCATACATGGACTCCCGTAGGCCAGTTATGCCTGAAGAAATCATCGTCCCTGAAATATTGTAATTAGATTTATTATCAGTGGACCACTGCTGATCACCTCTGTTCAGGCACTGCAACAATGCTGAGGGGTTGAAGAGTCTTGCAGATGTCAAAAGTGAGTTTTACTCCTGACTTCCTCAAAATCAGGATTGCAGCCCATGCCAGTGGGTAGCAGTGTTAGAAGTGACAGGCTGAATCCTGTGTGTTGTATCCATTCCAGAGTCCCTTGAAGCCAGGGAAAAAAAAAACACTGAACCATCCCCAGAAACTCCTAGTAGCATACAGAGAAAGGATTGTAAAAAAAAAAGAAAAAGAAATTAATCTGATTTCTTCTTTTCCTAGGCTCAGTTAGTGTGGAAGTTATGAAGCCTTCCACATGGATGCCAGTCCAGAGGTTCTTCATGCTTGGAAATGCCTGCAAAATGAGAGTTAGCTAAGATGGGGCAAAAAGCTAGGAATTCAGTCATAGGCAGTTAACTGTTAGCTGTATCAACATAATTAAGGAAATAGCAACAAATGCTTTATGTTTCCCCCAGATTTAATTAAAATTACTTGCTGCTGCTACCCTAACTCTTCCATTGGGGCATTTGTTGGGAGACACAGATATCTCCAACATATAAAACAGAGAAGAAGCTGCCTTCATAGAGCAAAGCAATATTCATCAGACTTCCTTAGTGAGCCAAGGAATGAGAAAAAGGAAACAAATCTCACAGTTATTTTCTAACCTCTTTCCATTTTAATAAAAGTCAAGTTATGAGGAACACAGGAAAAGTATTGCTTTCAAGTAGGCGGTTCTGTGTCTTGAAAGTATCCCCTCAATATTTCAGAGACTGTACTAAATCCAAGGTCTCCATTAGGCTCCCTCACTTTTGTTAACAATCACAATGAAGACTGATTATTCTCTGTACGCTTTCTGCCACTGCACAAATTTAGCTCTCCTTTGATTTCTTGCAGCCTTTTCCTATTACAGGTGACAGCATAATAGTGATGGGGAATATTTATTTAAATGCGAGACCAAATGCTTACAGTGCAGGAGTTTGCAGAGTCAGCAGAGAGGGAGAGGGCAAAAGCGTGATTTGAGAAACATGCCCAAATTTTTGAAGGTCTTTGTATTCCTGGCATGTGGTTGATTTACAGTTTTAGAAATGATTACTGAGATAAATGTTATGCCAGAAGGAAGTGTGATGTGACATCCCAATGTGTCTTGTTGATTCTTAAACACAGGTAAAATCATCACAGCACTATTAATTATGAAAATGCTAAGCCCTACATCATGAGAGGAACTGCTCCTGACATACTGGGAGTCAAGTGGGATGCTGACTTGTAGTTTGCTTTCAAGCTGAGGTAATTCTTTATTTTTGGGATATCACAGAGGCAGGAGAGGTACAAGTGTGCAAAAAGGGCCTAAAAATGTTGTTTTCGTAAGAGTTAATGATACAAAAGGGCTTTCTTTGTCATAATGAATTTCCTGATTAAGACAGGAAAAAGCTAGAAAGAACCTTCTCAATAAAGCTTATTGTCTGCCTGTTGGAGCAGATAACTCACTAACACCCAGAAGTGAGCAAAGTCAAATTTTCTAATACAAAGTTATGGCCAAATCAATTCTTTTATGGCTTAGCCTTCAAACAACTGGGATGCAGTTCAGCTCCTTCAGCATTTCTCCTTTCCAGTACCAGAATACCAACGAGAAGATACCTCCTGAGTCCATGAGACCAGGTTATACCATCCTGAAATAATCCAGGTGTTTGGTGGCAAGATGGCGTTGAGAAGCTCAAGGCAACAGGCATGAAACACTGTCCAGCTTTATGGATCTGCCTGTCTGCAGACTGGCATTGGCCAGCTTTTTGCCCAGCTAATTGTGTGAGGACAGAGAGGATTTTCTTTATTAACTTGAGTGGCTTGGCTGTGAAGTAAGACATACTGTACAGTGTATAACTCAAGCTCGCTTTCAAAGGAATTTTTGTTGAAGCTGGGTATCCAGAGAGATCTGAGCCTTTAACATGTAGTCATCTGAAACACGCTCTAGGAACTTTGTAATTTAAGGTCAGCATTTGCACTGGTTCATGTTCCAGTAATGGAATAGTGCTTACTTTAAAAACATACTCAATTTATATCTAAATGTACAAAGATGGGCCTTCTTCTTAAAAATTAAACTGACTGCTCTGAGCACTTGCTGTGTGTTAACTGTGGCTGGATAAGCTTGGAATGGATGTACCCTGTAGGGACTACAGCATATTATGGCCCTGAAGTGGAAAGCAAGCGTTATTGATGCACTTGTACATTCTCAAAGTTGGAAGTATTAGTTGTTGGGAATCACTTGTAGTAGTACCCTTTTGTATTTTAGGAAGTACAAAGAGCTAAAATCTCCCAAAAGGTGTTGTATTTTGGCATATTTTGGATGGGTTTTGTGATTACTGACAAAGAGATCCCAGTGGAAGATATTCCTAAGAATGCAAAACACAATCACTAAACCCACACAAGATCCCTTATCACACTCTCTCTAAAGCGGATGCAGATTCATTTGAATTACACTGGAAAGATTTATCTCTTATTAATGGTGCACTCTTCATTTTTTAAAATTGAGTTGTTGTGCAACACATCAAATAACAATGTCATAACACATCATAAATCAGTTTGTTCAGTGAAGGATTCCACATGAGTTAATCTAACATCCTGGACACAGTTCATGAGCAGTTAATTTTAGCAGTTCTCTTTGATACATATCAGTTAAGGCAAAGCAACTCCAGCCATTATGGAGTACAGTCAAAACTGGTTAACGGCAAAGCAAGTACAGACAAAGATTGTTCACAGATAAAGCCTTTGGCAGATCATTCAAGGGATCTTTGCTTTATATATAGAACAATTGTAGCTGTAATACCAGCAGTGCAGACACTCTGGGACAAAGAGAAAATACACACGCACACACACACACCAAACCACAGAAGAAAACCACACACACCACTTGGTACTTGAGTCTAACAAGAAAGTCAAGCTAAAGTTCACCAACCCTGACGTAGCTACCAAAGAGCTCCATGGCAGGCAATGAGATGGGAAGAACCACCCCCAAAAAAGCATTCGGGAATTATTCCCATTGTCAGTGTGGGAGAAACTGAGAATGTTTGATTTGAAACACAAAGTCGTCCGGCGGCCTGCCAAATGCCATTTATCTCAAGGTCACGCAACGTAAATAACCCAAGGGTTAGCTCCAAAGCAGGAGGTAGCTGAACAGGAGTAGGGGAAGGGATTCCTCTCTCTTCCCTGTGGATGTTTGGCATGCTACTGACAATGTTTTGAGGCCTGGCACTCCTGATGAGTCTGGTATATTAAGAGCAAAAGCAAAGAATAATAGCTGAATGTAGCATTATGGAAGGGACCATGGTTTGAGACCAAGCCACTAAGCTGTGGCACATTTTCTGCAAGAATTAATCAGGGACACTAATTAGAAAGGAAAACTTCAGCAGTAAAAAAAATTCTTTTGGATGCTTAAGTCTGAAAAGATTAATCCCTGTTACACAGTAGGGACAACCAATGTTTATTTACTATTCAGCTGAGTGGTTGCATGAATTTTTCTGTTCTTCTAAAACACGAAGTATCACAACCTTCTTAGACTTTTTAAGAGAACAACAAGTTTAGCAACTGTAACATCAATAATCCATCATTATTAGTCAGGGAAGGAAGAGGTATGTTTTCCCAAGAGTGCTTAGACCTGAGGGTAGAGCTTGGAATATTACTGTGGGAGAATCCCAAAAGACTTGGCACCCGTTCCCCTGTTTTCTGAGGCAAAGCTCAGTGTAGTTCCCACTAAAACAAATCAAACAAGTTGGCAATCCTTGTACTGGGAACCCAAAACTGTATCTCTTGAAACCAGGCAAGGTGTCTTTCCTGCTGGTTTATGCAGAAAGGAGTTTCATTAGATAAATAATTTATTAAGAGAATGAGGGAGAAAAGATGTTAGTCAATATTCTTCTAATTTATTTGTGATTTTGATGGGCTTAAAAACCAGACTGAGTAGAGTTACTTGTGATTTCATGTTGAGTTTTTGATGCCATGAAAAAAAGTGAACTAAACTCACTAAGTCAGAAGGAAAACTAAAAGTGTTTCGATTCAGTCAGCACCACTTGAGGTCACTCTGTGGTCCTGTACATCTGTGTGGCCTGAGCACCATTCCTTCCAAAAAGAAGGGAAGCAAGCTGGACATGTGGATAAAGAACCCTGAGTCTTTGTATATACAACACAGTATTATACCTGTCGGCCTTACATACTATGTTGGAAACTGAGGCATCACTTCAGAGGCTGAAATAACCCAATTATATTACTGCATCTGGGGCTAAGACAATGATTTTTCCATCAATAAATTTCTCTTACACCTTTCAACTTATTTAGTACTCTTAGAAAAGGAAATATTTGTATGCATAGGGCTAGAGTTGATGAGATGGTGATGTGAAGGGGACATCTAGAGAAATCCAGGCTGACTGTGAACTTCAGAACCTACAGCTCTTTGGGCAAGGGACTATGGGACACATCTTCATCCCTGGTGAATAGAGTGGCTCCACCCCTCTTTGCTATTTTAGTCCCTAAAGGAATTGATTTTCTCAAATGCAAATGGTCTTGAAAAATGGCAGAGAGCATAGACTTGCATCATTAGCAATGAACCAAGGGCCTGTGTGTTGCAACTACCTTTGTTGAGGGATTGTTGTGTTGAAAATCCACTGATTTTGGCACAAGCTGGAGAACTCAGCAGTGCTTTAAAAGACTTTGCATGTCCTGCCATCATTCAACAGGCAGACCCTCTAGCTAGACATCATAGCAGGGCAGCCAGTTGGCTTCTCCCAACCTCCTTAGGTTTCCAGATGTCATAACAAAATGAGAGAGAGAGACTTAGCCATCTTCCATGTGTTTACGCTGGAGCTGCTAGGCAGAAACCAAGCCACAACACTGCACAGCTTTTCAAAAAGGACTTAATAGGCCTCTCTGTAAACAGATCTAAATATTTGCTCCAGTGACATTTATCGCATCACACGTCTGGCACGAGTGTTTCGTCCTTGTTTTGCTTGCATGTTTGGATTCTCTTATAAACATTAATGAAGTGCCTGAATACAAATGAATAATCCTCCCCCTTTCTTCCCGCCCTGGAGGGGAGGGGAATGGGAGGGCATGAAGCAATAATAGTTCAACCTTCAACCCGTAATTGCTCGGTACATTTTGATGACAGTTTTCTTTCTCACATGCTTTAAAAGAGTTTATTCGGCATGTACATCTATGCAGAAGGCATTGCACCTTTCTTCAAAGGCAGCTGCAGCCAGAGTTGGAGTGGGGGGCACTTAGCAGGCAGCACTGTGTCATTTGATGTTTGAGCAGTCATAGCAAGTTGACTTGCTGCTGGGTTCCCAGCAGGTTGCCAGAATTCTGCCCTATCTACAAGGCTTTTAACAGAGGATATATTTAATATATACTTTTCTAGGCGTCTGCTGTTGAGCTGGACAGAATAATGGGCCTGAAGCACCTCAAATCTAATTCCATTAGACAGTTCACCTACCTTTTGCTGGAGAACTGGGGTCATTCCATAGGTATTTTCCAATTACCTACAGCTTTACTGACAAAAGAGACAGTGTGTTTCCAAGTAGTCCCTTCTGATCTTTCAATGCCTTTATGGAGGCCCTAGAAAGTGGTTGTCTTGGTTGTCTTTGTGCCTGGTTTTGAACTGAAACTGCCACATCCTCCTTTTGATTTTGTCACTAAAGGAGAAGGAGAGCGTGGGCTAAGGAAAGAGTGACCAAATCTTGTTTCCATAGGTGGTTTCTGTGGACACAACCTTTAGAAGATAATTCTGTTGTCTAGGGTATGAGAATATAAACCAAATGTATTAGAAGACTGTTTCCTGATCCTGAGAGGGGTGAAGTTGTGAAACAGATCAAGGCATCATCCCTGAACCTGTTCCAGACTGAGAAAACATTGAGTATCTCATTCCTGTGTGGGAGCAGTTATATTACTGCTCCATTCTCTCTGTGCAGTTCAAAATGTCACAATGTCTTCCATGCACAATAAATTACCATCATCTCCTGCCAGGTGGGACAGTGCTTTGTTCAAGACTTTACTAAGCATCTTTAGTTTCTGCAGCTGGACTTGTAGGAGCAGTGGTTTGGCTTGCTTGGAAGCCAGTAATAAAAGAAATTTTCTTTTAGTCATGAGGGGCTCTTCAGAAATTCCCTGAACTCATGCAACTAAGCTCTCAACTCTTTGTTAAGAGCAAAACTGCTGCATTTAAGCTGTGGGACATAAAAGAAGTAATCAATACTCGGAAAGTTCATTCTTCAAACAGTCTTTAAGAAAAAAATCATCCCGTACATGACATCTACAGGTCTGTTGTGTGCAGTACTACTAAGTGTAAAGGATTTATGTCCCAATAGTCAGGCTTTGGGAGGTCAAAACTAATACCCAAGAGGAAAAAAAATGCATGTGTTTCCTTCATCTGAGTGATTAGGTATAAAATGGGTTAAAAATTAATACTGTCTTGGGTTCAGCTTGTATATGAAAACATTCAGTCTGCACATACTTGAGTACTATTCGAAAGTGCCTGTCAACTCCATTAATTATCAAATTGCTTATTCAGTCTATGCGTTCCTTGCATAAATCCATATCAGCTTTGCCTCTTGTAACAGTGTTTGTTTATATGAGCTGGAACACTCAATCCTGAGCAGACTGAAACGCCTCTCGAAAGAATTTCTTGGTGTGCACCTACAGGGGCCCAGGCTAATTGCTATTCAGAGGATGCTTTTTTTGGTGAGGAGTTGGGAGTCACAAAATTGGCTGGAAAGGTGTCCTTTTGTTACTTCTGTCCATATTGATAATTCAGATAGAAGAGACTAAAATCATTAAAGTTCTCAGCAGCTGTGAAGTGTACACCAGAAAAAACAAAAAACTTGGAGAAAGGGATAGAAAAAAGAATTTGCTGATATTTTTGTTATCCTCTTTCTAATGTGCCAATACTAGTGGAGGCTTTTTTTGAAATGAACTTATAGTCCAGGGTATTCTTTTGTCCCTGTCGCTCAAGCATTCTGCCTTTTGCTCATTTGCTGGAACACAAACATGGAAGTGTATTTGGAACTAGCTGGAGTCTTAAAAAAACAAAATTAAGGCAAGCTGCCAGATCAAAATCTAATACACAACATATGTTTACAGGGTTATAGTCTCTTGCCATGCTGGCTTTAACAGCACTCCAGTGTGAAGTAGAGTTAATGCCTTCCAAGATCTTTTATCATCGATTGTGTTTATCAAAACAGTAAAAAAACTGGTTTTATTTCATCAAATGCACCTTTCCTCTTGTCTGAAGCCCTTTGAATTCCCCACCACATTTGGGATCAATGGAAGAGTATGTCCTTGGTTGTCTTTGTCCAGTTCTCCTCCTCTTCCCAAGAGCTTATATTCCTCAGGGGTGACCAGGGTCATCCAGCAGTTTGGCAGGCAGCCCTGAATAGGACCCCTGGTTTGAGAGAAGACAGTAATGTTGACCGCTATGTGCCTTGTGCATTTCATGTGTAACTCATGACACTTTCTGAGGGGTCTGTGAAGACCAAAGGGTTGTCCAAGTCTAAAACAGACGATTGAAGTGAATGAGGCGTTTTAAGCTGACTTGGACTACCTCAGCTTGTCCAAATGTAAGAGGTGCCATTGTGTTTGCTCAAAATTTAGTCCTTTCTTGGGAGCCTTCTGCACTCAGCAGAGACTGGCATTTGGTGTGGCCAGTGAGCCCCACTGAGGCTCTGTGGTTCCTTTTGAGCTGTCCCTTACACACTGCTGGTGTCTCTCATCCCATGGTGCCTCCAGCCATCCACAGCACAACAGGACCATTGCTACTGGAATCTGCTGCAGTGGAGAGCAGCCAGCTCAAGGCAAGGACTTGAGTGGCAGTTCAACACGTAGGAGTGCAGCGCAAGGGACAACACTGCAGGGCAGAGGGAATGGAAAACAGGGACCATTGTGCCAGACTCCTGTCACCTCCTGTGGCTGCTCTGCCCGGTGTGCAGTACACACTGTACAGCAACTTCAGCAGCAGCTGGATGCAGCCTGGAGTATGCAGGGTCTAGGGAGAGTAAACTTGAAGTGTCTGAAAATTTTGTGGGATGAGACAAAGCCTTGGTGGGTATATGAGGCTCTGAAATAGCAGCACCCTTCACTATTTCTTCTGCTCATTCTCCATATGTGAGATACACCTGTCCATGATCCATGAAGCATCCTAGGCCAGCTGGACTCCATGAGCTCTACATGCACTGTTCCAAGCTTATCAGGAGAGCTCTGTTAGGGGGAGGCAGGAGTTTTCTGGGCTCTCAAGAGACAGTCCTGACGTGGCCTTTTGTGTTCAGTTCTCTGTGTGCAAGATGGGCAAGATATTAGAGCTATTTATTTTTGGAAAATGACGGGGTTTTTTTTAAACAGAAACAGTGCTCATGTATTTTTTTTTTTTTTTTGTATTTGAGGAAAGAAACGTTCCTTGAAATGTCTCAATTTCAAATTTAAAGGGAAGTTAGAAAAAACATGAGTCTCATCAGTAAAAGAACAATCTGGTGGGTGACCCAATTGGAAATTTTTGTGCTATTAGTGCGTAACAACACATTAAAGATAGAAAAGGCTGAATTTTTAACTTTTTATTGAGATATTATTGTTTTTCCCCACTGAACTGTAGATAGCAACAGAAATGTAAATCTTGTAGCAGCTTTGGATAAACTTGCCAAGGGAGAAGAAAGTCCTCCTGTGCCTCCTTGGTGGGAGCTCTCTAACATAGCTCCAGGATGCCTGACTGAAAGGTTATTTGAAATAGGGTGACTTTACCTCTGTTGAATATAGGAAATTCTTTAGAGATGTCAGGACAGTAATAGTGTTTACAGCTTACTTAATGTGTAATTACACCTGATTTGTAGCAGGTCAGGTCTCTGCTCACATTAGTAGTGTCATGCTGTGCATGGTCATTGGGGAGGCAGGATATGGCAGTTTCACCTTAACATTTCATCAAGGAAATCTCTCTTGGATTGTCTTAGCTTGGAGTTCATTTCAGAAAAAAAAAATCACATACATGGAAGGCCACATAAGCACTGGGTTTGCATCTCTTGCAGCTCCAGGACTTCATTCTTTGTAGCTCAGATCTCACCAGACAACCAACTTACCCTTTCACTTGAGGAGAAAGTTAGAAGAGGTGGTGATGGTTTGGACGTTGAGGCTTCATCTTTTTCTTTTCTCCTAAGAAATGTCCTCTTTCTATCACTAAGGAGATGAGCTGCCTAGTTCATCTTTTGAGTCAAAAGTTTAACCTCCCGCTTGCAATTCTTGTTTGGCTGTGCTGTTTGGTTTTAAACAATTTCTGTATCCGTTCCCATTCTGTTATGCCTATTTCTGTTTGCCTGGTCAGTGCAGAGTAATGTTTAAGAGATTCAGTCAGTGAAATCCATGTTGGCTAATTCCTTGGACACAGCGACTATCAGGACAATGACCTCTCCCTGACAAAGGCACTGTTTCCTCTATTTCAGCAGTATTCTATGTCCTGACCACTTGCTCTGTGCAGAGAGAATTTGCTGTGTGCTTTGCTGCTGCCTGAATGCAGATGTAGGTTTTGGATTATGAGATTTCAAGTTCTGAGAATCAGCATGGGTTTTAATGCTCTTGATGACACAGCCAAATAGTGTTGTTATGATAAAATTCAAAATTCATCTCTGAAGCACCTCTTTCTAGCGTTGCCTCATGCATTCTCAACTAGCAACGTATTCCTTTGTCTAAGTGACTTCCACTGTTGGAACTTTTTCCTAATATATTTAAGGTTTTCCTTTACTGCTTCCAGATGTAGACCCTTGTTTTACCATTCTTCAACTCTGTAAATATATTTTCTCTGGTTCTAGTACTGCGCAGTTATTTGATAGACAAGATCATGCTCTCTCTTTTTGGAGTCATTTATTAAAGAAAGTTTTTACAACTGCAGACAAAAAACAGGCTTCTGCAGAGAATGAATTTCAGGTTTTGTCTCGTTGGTTAACCAGGATTCACACCCCTTCTGGGACAGTTCCTAGAGACACCACGTGGCTGTCAGGAGCTCTACAGAGCGCATCGTGCTCATGTCAAATTAATTTATTCTAAGCCTCAACATCCAGAGTTATTTGAGAAAGAGTTAAGAGTGATGCTGCCAACCTTCTAATTAAAAGCTAGAAATATTTTCAAGTTCTCCTCTGATGGAAACAATTAAGGAAATCTGTTCTAAAGTGGAATTACCCCCCAAACCCAACAGCTTGTTGTCTGCCTGAGTATAATTAAAAGTATTGAAGGAAATTTTCTATTCCAAGATGAAAGGAATTGTTGGTTAGTTCCTAGATTCCCATACTCCAGTTTATACTCCCATTCTGTAAGAACTACAGCAGGCAGCTCAGGCTACATGGATGCAGTTTGTTGCTGGGATTCTTAGCTTCTCAGTCAGAACCACACTAGTCAGTTCAGAAAAGTAACAAAGCAAACCCCATTCCTTCAAACACACCAGTCCAGAATGAGTTAGATGATAAGCTTTGTGCAAGAGAAAGACAGACTGACTTTTTTAGGTTTCAGGTCATCCATTAATGTAGACATTTAAACAAGTTGAATCCTGGTGAGATTGCTCACCAGGCAGTAAGTCTTTCCAATGGTAAGTGAGCAAGACCTAGAATTCACTGTCTCTCAGAATTAGCAAAGTGTGCAGCCTTTTTGTGTTTGATGCAAACTCTGTGAAAATGATATTTTAAAGAACAGAAGCCTTTAGAGGAATAAAGTTTATATATAAACTAAGCAGTTTTACTGGGTGTAATTGCTCTAGACCCAGTTGAGTAGAGGTCTTGTGATTACATTAATCTTACGTGTTTGGATCCAATTATTCAAGATTATACTTACCATAATCTAATCGCAATTTCCTGTATATACATATAAATAAAAATGACAGGTAGGTGGAAATAGTGTTACCTCTCCTTTTCTCAGTGAAAACCGAATCATGCAAAATGATGGAAACCATCTTTCCATAGCAAAAGAGAATAGTGTCCTACATATGCTTTGCACAAGGCTTTGCCTGAAATTAGAAGGTCCAAAGAGTCCCTCAGATTCAGTGGTTAGTTCCTACTTGGGGCAGGAGTAAGGAGGTAAAACAGTAGCAAGAAGAATAGAGTTATGGAAAGTATGACTTTTAATGATGAATCCCTGTCTTCATGAAAGCAGAAACATGAAAGCAATAAAAACTGTTTGTCTGCTTTGCTGGTTTTTAAAATATCCTGTTTGAGTAGGAGAGTCTCATTACTGAAAACAACAACTCCAAGTTAGTTGTAGGACTTTATAAGGATTTTTTTTCCCTTAATCAGAACCTAGAACCACTTAGATAGGGTTAGAGTTAGATGTGTGCCATTACCATCTTGAGCTGAGATTTTTTTCTAGGGGTACTTCCACACATTTTCTGTAGATGCCCAAGCAGTCTCCTTGCACTGGGCTGCGTATGCAGCTATTACTTCTTTCTATTCTATGGAAAGCATACACTAGGGTAGCATTCAGGTCTTCCAAGCATTAAGGCTTAAAAAAAGTCACCATGTTTACTTCAGCTTTCCCTTTCTAAATTGCTTTGACAGCCCTGTGCTTTTTTAACTCGTTTTGGGGAATATCCAGTCTGCTATTGGAATTATTTGAATTGTACAGAAAGAAAGGAGGGCCTGTTTCCCTCCGAATTCCATATATTGTGTCGCTGGAGCTTTTCATGTTCCATAAACAATGCTCTCTTTTTCTAACCTTCTCCCCCTCCCGCCCATAGCCTGACTTTCTATAATTTTCTTGACATGGACAACTCAGCATTTTTGTGAAAAGCTATGACTGATTTTCTGCAGCTTTACAAACAGGAGCTTGCTGGTGATTTCAAGAGGATCAGGTAGTGTGATGCAAGTGAGACTGGGTCGGGTCTCTGGGACTTCAAACGTGTCTCAGCAGTGCATCTAGTTGTGAGTGACTGTTTTCCCTTAAAGCATTCATGATCTCCAATTGGCAAGTCTCCTCTCATAACTAAGGAGACATTTGGAAAAAAGTTGGTATTTTTAAATATCTTCTTAATCCCTGTAGAACTCTAGCCACATACAAGCAAGTGGCTTCATTTTTCCACATACTACTCTTTCTTTAGTTAATAATTCAGTTATTATGTGAGTGAAATCTCAGGACGTACTCCGAGTTGCTGGCACTCTGCCGTTTAAGTTCATTTCAAGCTTCCTATAAGTCTTTTAATACTTGAATGGTGTTTCATGCTCTGTCTTTGACGACTCATGAAGCTGGATCCCAGGAGAAAAATCGCAGCCTAGATAAGCAGCCATGGTAGATACTGCAAAAGCAGTAGTGCTTGTGTAGCACTTCAGTGGATTGATGCCTCAGTATATTTTTATTTCTTTCTTTACCAGGAAGATGGATAATTTCCAATCTTAACAACCACGCATGGGAAGGATGAATAAGCAGTATTTGGGAATGGAGTCTGATTGGTTACACCCTTGTCTGGCTATGCTTGCTGGTGCATTTTGCATAGCATTTCTGGAATACTTTTCTGTTGAAGTGAAAGGGTTGTTGCAGCATTTGATTTCAGCCTTGGAATGGCTTTAAAAGAAGTGCCAAGCCCCTGTAGTCTGGAAGCAGCAACACTGACCGTGTGCCATGTCACGGAGAGGGAAAATGACTCCCTTCCAATGTTTGCACTGAACATGAGTGTCACCAGAAAGCTCTAGGTTGCTCTTAAACTCCCTTGCAGCCTGACGGCTTTGTGGTGGACTTGAGAGGTCTTGGGTTAATGTCATCTAATGCATCCTAATGGGCAGCCTAATTGTAACTGCCATTCCAGCTGTCCCTTGTGGGTTTAACTCATGTAAATGAAAACCACAGCTTTCCAATTTACTCTTCGGCATGAAATATTATATTCTCCTTAAGTAATGTGTTTTAATTGCAGAAGCAAGATAATATATATATATGGAAAGAGTGGGTGAGAGCTTGCAGGTTGTGTATAAATAGCAGGGCTTCTTAGTTGTTTCTTTTCTTCACCAGTGACCTGTCCTCTCACCTGGCTGCTGACTTAACAGACAGGGAACAGGCCCCAGCTGATCCCAAGGGGTAAGACCGCAGGTTGAAATGTGTGGTCACTTATCCCAGCTCCCATCTGCTGCAAGATGTGCAGATGGTTGGACACAGCACTCTGAAGCTTGCACATGCCCACTTGATGTCAGTCTGGAGTGACTCTCTCTCTCTGATTTATGCTGGCAGAGAAGATCAAAACCCAGCTTAAAAATTAGGTGACAGAGACATAAAAAAAACAAAAAGAAATAAAAAAAAAAAGTCCGTAGACACTCAGAGGCTGGGAAAGGCTGCCAAATAAGCATTCCTGACCTTGCTTACGATTCTCCACCACATACAACTGGCTGTGTACGTCTGAGAGCAGCCAGCATAGTGATCTATTCATAAAGGGCCAAACTCAGGAGCCAACCTGCAAGGCTTGAGTACATTGACTACACATGGGGAAGGTGGAGCGAGGGCTCCGAGGGGCTTCTTGGAGTTGTGCAGGACAAAAATCCCCTTCTTTCCAGCTAGCTAGAAAGCAAGCACATCAGGGGGAAAGAACGGTGTTGTGCTTAGGGCTTTACACTGGGTTTTGGGACAGCAAGGACCAATTCTCTAATTGAGTAGAGAATGTAATTTCTGTAATCTGCAGCTGCCTGGGTCCTTGTGAGGGTCCTTGTCACTCCCTGGAGCTCCTGCAGGGATGCTCTGATTTAGATACTGCCTAGTGCTCACTACAGACCTGAAGCAGAGAATAGCCAACACTGCAGGACGATGATTTTTGTCTTCCCTGCACTTGACTGATTGACCTTTGAGGGGTCCTGTTCCACCAGGTCCTGATAGAGAGAGATACATTCATGAAGCACATGAATTGCTGTTTCCTAATGATGATGCTTTTTATCTATGCCATTATAGAGAACTGCATTGAAACCCACTCTTTCTTGATGTGGAGCTTCTGAGTGGGCCAGGACAGAGGTTGTGAAGGAAACAGAATACTTCTCTTCAAAATGGACGGCTGTTGTTTTCAGGATGATGATTTGTGTGTTCTTATTGTGGGTTGCATGCTCTTAGCCTCACCTTTTCCATCTCACACCAGGGGCAAAGAGTCAATACCACATATTTCTATGTATCTTCTCAAGTGCAGGTATAAACTCCCATGTATAATCCACAGCATTGGAGTTTATTCAGGGAATGTTTAATTCCTCCTGTTATTAGTGGTGTGTAATTGTAATTGGTGAGCAGTCACAGGGGCAGCACCTTTAATCTGCTTAGTGAGCCATTCCTAAAAAGGGATAGAAAGACCAACAGTGAATGACAGATATTTTTTGCATGCGCTTGAGCAGTGTTTCCACTAAGCCCTTAGATAGGCTGGGGAATATTGCTGTTCTTGGGTGTCCTCTCATTGGTACTCTCTTAACATCTGAAGCAATCTCAGATCAGCATCTGAACATGAAAATGCAATTACAGTTACTCCAGTTCTTTTCACAGAAAACCTACTTGCTTTTAGCTTAATACTGTCTTTTCCTCTACTTTTCCTACCATGCATTTTATGATAACTTACCCTTGGGAAACAAAGCTGGTTGTTGCACTGGGCAGGTGCTTCTCAGCATTTTCAGCTACTGGCTGTCCATCTCAGGGTGGCAGCTACTTTTAAGATGTTAGGTCATCACAGGAGTGTGAGTAAAAGTATAATCCTGACTCAAGGTTTGCTCCTGATGTATTTAAGCAATAGCCTACGAGGTAGATTTGTGGCAACCCTAGATGGGTTGCTTCAAATATGCAGGTTCTGTAAGCATTCCTGATTTCCTATCCCTAAGGTAAGTCAGGCTCTGCCAGGTTTCAGCTTTGGGTGATAGGAAATTCAGAAGTCAGTTGCCAACAGTCACAGCTTGATCGCATATGTACACACAGAAACACACATGCAGAGGGAAAGCAGAAAAACAAAGCTCTACAAAAGGAGTTATTTATCTGGTTCTTTGTTTTCCTGCTGCCGCGTGTGAGCACAGCTGGGATTCCTGCTCGGCCGGGGGTTTCCAAGGGGCAGGCGGCTCATGCAGAGCCTCCTCCGAGCTGGAGGTTCGGAGCACGACTCCTCCACAGAGGTAGCTCAGTGTGAGGAGCAGAGCTGCACTGACCTCACACCATGAGAAAACGAGGCTCTCAGTAAGTGATTTGGCTAGGAAAAAATGGTAGAAGGAAAGAAACTAAAGAAAGCTTCTTCTGAGCAGGGGGTATTTCAGTGGTCTATTTTCCGCTGATCATTAGAAGATTAACTGCTGGTCATGTTCCCAGTTAGGCACTCTCAGAGCTTTTTTGATCCTGGGCAGCAGGTTTATTTGCCTAATTTATTGTTGCTCTTAGAATTTTAAACTCAAATATAAATTAAAGTCTTTTGTTCTGTACAATTTAAAAGCATGTCTGGGATGGGGAGCCCAATATTTGGCTTGGCTTCATGTTCTGAGATGTATTTCAAGAGCTTCTGGGCATTACTGGGATGAATTTGGGGCTGCAGTTTGTTTTCTGAATTATTTTGGTGCTTGATGTTTCTGCGCTAAGAAGAAAGGTCACTGCCAGCTGTTAAGCAATGAAGAGCAGTGGTTGTAAGGAACCTATTTAGGCAAACCAGTTGCTGGAGTGTAGCTTCTAAAAGGGGACAAAGTTATAAGTTGTTTTGTTATCACAGCTGATTTCTGCAACCATTAGGAATAATACTCCAGTTTGGAAAGAAAACTTTCAAAGAAGTGGAAAGTATACAAAACCTAATGAGTTACATCTACAAGATCTGCTCATTATCCTGTAAGACAACTCAGAATGTACCTGCTTCCAAGAATCTGAGAATCCTTCTTGGATGTCTTCTCTTGGATGGAGGTATGAGTTGGCTTGGAACGAGTGCTACTTGGGGCTTCAGCTTTTCAGCAGTGGTTCATCATTGTCCTTGGTGTGCTGAGTGATTCAGGGCAAGTCACTTTAGCCCCTCCAGATTTTGTTTATTGAGGGACACTCTGAATTGTGACGGGTGGTTACTATATCCCCTCTCTGTGGGGAGGTTGTGGGCAAGGAGATCATCTTCAAACCACTTCCACCCAAGTGCCTCTGTGCTGCTGTGCCTGCCAGGTCTGCTAAGCTCTTCAAGGTACCATGCCTCTTCTGTCTGTGAAACTTGTCAAAATATCCTGTCCCTCAAAAAAGATACATTTGGGATGTCAATAATTGGAATATATTGTTCTTGGCCCACAGGGAGTCTGACACAACAGCTCTACCTTAAACACAGCAATCAGCCTGCAAAAGCCAACAAAATCCCACAGACCAAGTGATAACAACTGTTTCACTTTCTTAAATCTCCCAGTAATCTGAGGGATGAGTGAGCTTCGTAGCTGAGAATTGCTCCTAAGTACAATTTACTGGGGTTTGTTTTTTAATACCCGTATTTATTACAATTTTTTTTAAAGAAGTCTTTTCACAAGATTTGCCAAAGAACATAAAGGTTTGCTGTAACGGATCACATCACTTATCCTTATAAATCCACTACCCTCTATCTGCCAGTGATGACTTGGCTCAGCTCGAGAATCAGCTTGTGTGTAGTACAGCTGGGTGAAGGCAGGGCTGTCCTGAAGGGCTGAAAGCCTCCATCCTCCCATCCCTCATTCTGACCATGGCAGCCCGATGTTGGCATCCCTTTCTTGGTGCTGTCAAGGCTGCACTGCTGCTGGTTGGGAAAGGCTCAGAGGAAGCAGGTAGGCTCCAGAGAGGCTTTGTACTGAAAATATGTCCTTTGGCCAGATAAGCAGAACAGAAAATTTGATGTAGAGTTTTTTCTTATCATGGATCCAGTTTCTTTGGAGGTAGGAGTGATGGGAAAGAAAAAAATCCAAGGTCTGAAAAGCGATGTGTGGATCACAAACATGCATAGTAACTTCCAGAAACAATAGGGTCTTGTATTCTGGGTAATCTACAGTAAAAAACAGGGACTTTGAACTTCATCAGTGCTCAAAGGCTTTGAGCTCCATTTCCATGTGCATCAGTGTCACAGATGCTCCCTGCACTTCCCAGAGATGAAGCTGTGGCAGCTAAAATGAGGTGCCACACATGGGCTGAAGCAGCCTATGCTGCTGTTCCTAAGGTTTCAGAAAGCCTGAAAGGCATTTCTTCACTAGGCATTAGGGCATTTCTTCAATAGGCATTAGGGATTTTTTCTTTGCATGTTACAGAGCTATATACCATTATAAAAAATTAAGATTCCTGTTGTAGTGAGGCACTGTCTAAATCCATCTGTCTTGGGACAGTCACCGCTCTGCAAGCCAGTGGGTGACATATTATTCTGAGGGAAGAAATCCAGCTGCTCTCTGCCCTGAATAGGCCATGTAACCTTGGGACAGTTGTGCTCAGTTTCCCTTTTCACCTTGTCAGGCTTTAACCGTATGGTACAAGACAGTTGCTTGTTGAAGGAAGGGCTCAGCTTGCCATCGTGGGCAGATGTGGGAGAAGAGGAAGAATTGAAAACCCTCATGTTTTGGATAGGAAAAAATATCCCGGTTGTGATCTACTGTTGCATGCATAGGTCAGGGAAGGATTACCCTGCGGTTAAAGGAAGAGGATGGTATCAAGGGATAAGTTCTGTTCCCAGCTCAGCCACAGACTTCCTTTCGGACCCTAACACTTCATTCTTTGTGACTTTGTTTACTCACCTGTCTGATGGGAATAATACCGCCTACATCACAGGCAAGTTGTGCTAGTCTGTGTTGATGCACGTGGTGTTAGTTAGGAACATTAAAATGCTTTGTGATCCATGGATTTAAAAAAAATGCACTGTAAATGATCAGGGCTGTTACTTGAGATTTTAGTTCCAGACACTGTGCCACAAATCAAAATATCTCCTTTTATTTCTTACTGTAGAATGTTATAAAACATCCAGTGGTCAAAAGGTTGCACTTCAGAAAGCAAATGCAAATTTTGGACAGCCCATCTAAAATCTAATTTCATATTTAAGCTTTATATATGTTCTAGTATCCATTGATATTTGTCATGGTTTTTTTATTTTATATTTACTGGCAAAATGCTCTTCTCAGTTTGTTAGTGTTACCTATCCATTGTTCATTACCATTTGCTTCCATGTTTGGTATTTCAGGTTTTACTTTACGTCTCCCTTGGCTTTAGAGAGCTAAACTATTCCTGTGCTCATTATTCAGGTGGAATTTGAAGGAACTTCAGATCTTTTTTTTTCTTTTAAGCCGGTTTTTGTTACAGGCTTCAGTAGCTCACTGAAAAATCCTTTAAGGAAGACACCAAACAGGAAGGTGGAAGCCTCCGTTTCCTATTTCTTTCTGATCTCAAGCTGTCTGACACCTGAGGTCAGCTACAGAATATGATTTTATTCAGGAGACATTCTATTGTATAAAAGGTATAAGGTTTATATAGTGTATTGAGGCATGTAAAAAAACCCTTATGAATAGATTGTCTGAGATCACTGGGAAAGGCTGTAGCCTCCACAAGGCCGCCATTTTAAAGAGCCTCACAGGTTTGTAGTGAGGATCAAGGTCCTTGTCCTCAGTAGTGTTCAGTTGCAGCTCCATCAGCCAAAGTTCTCCATCAAGGCATGTCTTACCAGCAGCAAATGCTTTCTTGTGTGACCAAACAACAGAGATGCCCAATGGGGAGAGCAGCCTGGCTCCCAGGGCCACCACAGGGTCACCTCCTGTGAGCCCATGGTGGTCAGACAAGCCCAGAGCTGGGGAGGAAGAGTCATGGTCCAGCTGAGACTGTCTGGAGCCAGCCTGAGTTCCAGCAGCCCTGACCAGACTAGGGTGAGGCCCTGCTGGGATGCCTCAATGGTGGGCTGGAGAAGAGTCATGTAGGGAATGATTGCTCAGGAAGCCACAGGTGCTATAGTCTCTCTCTTCCTGCTGGGATGTGGCCACAGTAGCAGGAATTCCCTATTCGCCTCTTCTTCAGTGCTGGCACAGCTCCTCAGCCTGGGGTCAACATCCTACTGCAAGGTGCCTTTCATTTGGAAAAGACACAAAGAGGCCTGGGCATGCTGAATGTACTGGGGGAAAGAAACAACTCTGCAGGTTTCTATAAGGAAACTCAAGACCAAGGATCAAGCCCCTTTCTTACCCTGTTACTTCCTTTTGAGAAGAAAGCACATGGAGAGCAAGGATTTGTGATTCAGTGTGAAGAGGTAGTCTTGTACTCCAAGAATAGTGAAAGTACAGCAACTGTGTCACTTGGGCAGGGGATGCCTTGAATATCCCCGTTTGTTGCATGCTAACAAGCTGTTAGTTTACCACAAAAAAAAAAAAAAAATCCCAGTTCCATTTGGTTTGAGATCAAGGCAAATGTCAGGCTTGGCAAACTTCATCCCCAGCTTTCATCCATCTTTGAAGTCCAATAGGGAAGGAGTTTGTATCTAGAGTGTAGGACAAGGAGGAAGCCAAAGGGACAGCTCCGCAATCTCGTCTCACAGCTGCTTCCTCTATGATGAAAGACTGTGATGTCTTTTTCATATCCTGGTCTAAAACCTGATTTCTTTCTAGTACTATGCAAATCCTTACTCCTAGGCTTAAGACATTTCATTTTCATTCTTTTTTTATCAGATGTTTACCTGCATGTGAAACCAAGATTTCTGGGTTAATGTGTTGTCCCTCCCCCATTTCTTCAGCTAGCTTTGGGGTCTGTAAACAGGGTGCACGACTTCTTCCACTTCAGCAGTTGCAGGGGTTCTTTGCTTGCCCTCTGGGATGTTGCTGGAATTTCATACCTCCGTTATCTGTAGTCCATGCAAAATTAGTCAAAACTATTTGTCTCCTGCCCTTGTCTGTAAGAGACACTTCTCAGGAGTGGAGACAGGAAAATGGGGGAGGGATTGGAGGTGATGAGAGGGAGCAGGGGTCCATCCCTGTGGTGCACGTCTGGATGCGGAGGAAGGAGCTGAGGGAAGGGGGAGGCACAGTTTATTGTGCTAAAGGGAAACAGAGAGCACTTTCTGCCGGTGCTTATTGACACAAGGCTCAGCGGTGACTCCGGGCTTCCCTGCCAGCTCCAAGTGACGGCCAGAACAGGCTGTCCCCTTGTTCACTGGGATCTTGTGCAGACAGACTCCTTGTGGAGGGATGGATCCTCCTTGGGGAGCTGGCGAGAAGACAGAAATGCAGGATCCTCTGGCTGACAATCTGCCATCAGGGGCCAGACAGACGTTTTGGGATGGCTACAGCTATTAAATTAGGGGCATTTTCCCCAAGGTCCCACTTTTGAATTGTCCTCAAAGCCACCTGCTCTAGTGCTCAAGAGTTATTTCTCTCTGGGCTGACCTTATGGGACACATCCAGCTTCCAGCCCGTGTCCACGGCCAGTATGAATGTCCAGGCTGCCTTCTCTTGGCTGATGCTGGTCCTGGTTAGGAATGATGGGAGTGGATTTACAAGCTCAGCTCAGGCACAAGGCAGAAAGTGGCTCATCCACAATGCACTGATTTGGTGTACAGGCTGAGCCTGTTCCAGAGACCCCAGCCATGCATCCAGCGTGTCCTTGGTGCATGCTGTGCCCTGGAAATGCAGCCAGAGAGTGCTGTTGTTCATTTAATTGTAATTTAGGTGAGGATTTGAATTTTTATTCTTGGAAAACCCCCCAGAAGAACCCTGTGTGTCCTGGCAATTTATCTTCCCCATCATGAACGATAAACATGCCATTATAGATAGAGGAAAGGGCATGAAAATCTTACTGTGGTTTGCTTAGGCGAGGAAATCAAAGCACTAAAGGAGTTGGTTCTTGCATTATCATAGGAATTTCCTTCAAGTCAGTGGCTCCCCTGGATGGTTGGAAGGCTAAACTGGACTGGTTTGGCTCTAGATGCACATCCATCCTGACAGAAAGAAGGGAAAAGACAGTATCTGGATGAGCAGACATAAAATATATAGTGAGATGAGAAGAATGGGGAATTAAGGAAATCAAGATAAATGGGAGAAGATGTTCTAGAAAGCACTTGCTGTGGCACTGACTGGTGTTCAGGACTGTATTAATCAGTGCTAAAAGGAACGGATGGGAATGCAGGTGAATGAGACGTACATCAGCTGGAATTTGCAGGAGAGTTTTTGCCCATAAAACCTTTCTACTACTCCTCACTTGGCAAGGATGTTGGGAGGTGTGAGGAGTTCTGATTACAGGTCTTTGTGTGTGGGAAGGTTTTTACATTCAGCTCAAAGGACCATTAATCAACAAATCCAATCCCTTGTTTATCACAGGTCATGGAGGAGGGCAATTTATTATTCCAGCAGAGAAACCCATAGTGGCTGAGTGGCTGAAGCATATTTTCCAGAGGATTGGCCAGTGTCTCTCTGAAGACAGAAAAAGATGATCCACCTTTTCTCTTGGGAATTGAATGGTTTATTGCAATCTCCTTTTCAGATTTGCCCCTCTGATGCCTGTTTGGATTTTACAGGCATTAGAAGCTATGAGGTGGCTTCTTCAGGGAACCTCAGGCAGATAGAGGCAGGTTGTGAGCAGCTGATGGCATGGAGAATTTCCTTGAAGGTGGAAAAATACAGGCAGCTGACTTTCAAGGAGAAATGTTCCTTTACTAAAGGTAAACTCGGGTGCTGCCATCCCTGTGAACTCCAGCTGTGTGGATTAGGACCAATGAATAGGCTGCTCTGCCAAGGTCTGGGCTAACTGAGGCAATGCTCAGTGTTTGCTGACCTTGAGGGAACACAAGCCCATTTAGAGTAGCAGAGTGCTGTAGGTATTTGAGATCTGGGGTGACTGAGGTTTTGCTGTAACCAACTTGGAGCTCCTAATGGGCTGAAACGTCACCCTGAAGCCACAGACATGTGGAGAAAACCCCATTGTACCAAAATCGCGGTTAGACAGGACAGTCATTGAAGGTCAATGGAATACAAGGCAAATATTGTGCTTAGGGGAAAAAAATCGTGTTTTCTGGCAGTATGAAACCGAGACCAGGGTGGTTTTTTTTTATGAAGAGAGCCATTTCCAAACAGGGAAAGGCTGCCAATGGTATGAGAAGCTTTTGTGATGTATAACAGGTGCTCCTCAGACCTGAGCAGAGAAAACCACAACTGGGAGTATGTTTTTATCTGCACATTGTGATCTAAGAGAAAACAAACAAGTTTATAGGTCTGTAGGATGCAGCAGGAAAACAGATTACTGCACTGGAGTAAGCCAGGGGTTTCAGCCATGGGATGTGGTGTATTTATCCAGGAGTCATGTAGTGGGAACACGTGTGCAGGAGTTGTCAAATGGACACAGACCTGATCTTGAAAAAATCTGCAAAGAAAGAAAGTTGAGAGGGTCATCTCTGGGTGTGAGCATCAGGGTCATGACTCTTCTAGTGTGCTGTGTCCTACACTCCAAATTTTGGCTAGTTATGGGTGTTTTATGCTCAGCTTCACAACTGTTTTTTTTTTTCCTTGCATAGGGAATAGCGAATATTAGTATTACTAAATAACTCCCCTAATAAGCACAGGAAATCAGCATAGTTGCCAAGGAGGTGGAAGATGCAGTGAAATGAAAATTTCAGGAGAGTTTTGAGTTAGAAAAATTGTGCTCAGTGTATTCAACCTGAGTAAAACACTTAGATTTGACAGGACATTATTCTTACATGAACAACAATTCCTAATGAAACATGCCAGTCTTCTAGGACTAGCAGATTTGGAACTATTTTAATTTCAGAACTGTGGATTGGAAAAATAAATTAGAACCCCAGCCATTTGGAAATGTACATTTTCCCTGCTTATTTACACTAGGTGAGAATTTGGCTCAGACAGCAGGTCATGTCTGGTCTTATGGGGGTGTTTAGGACTGAGAGCCTCAGAGCACTGGACATATTTGAATTGAGGCCACTTGCAGCCTAAATCTGAATCCAGTAGTGCTTTGCAGCTGCAGATAAGGATGAGGTCATAGGCCAGATTGTGGTCTCCACAATACATCATTACCAGGATAATCACATCTGCAAGAAGGACTGTTAGCATCATGCATTATTGAATTAGATCTTGTATTAGATCTTTAGAACTTGTATTTCTGAAATAAGTCCAAGACTATGTAATTTGCTGGCTTATTAGTTTCCAGGGTGAAGCTGCCAAGAGGCCATTACCAGGAGTTATGTGAATTGACAGGGAGGGCTCAGAGGACAGTTTGAACCCTGTGATGGACAGGCAGAGATTTTGCAGTCAGTGGGCTATCGGTCTAGCTAAAAATGCTAGTCTACACACATCCCATTTCTGGGATATTTCCTATATCTTTTTCTTCCCTTAATGGCCTGATGTCCAAATGCAGCTATCTCTGATACTGACATTAAGGATCAAATCTAACTGGTTTAATTGCATGCTGTTCATTTAAGACAAACAGTCTTGGTTCTCTGCCTGCATCCACCAAGAGACACTGTAGAGGCTCCTCTGTGCTCTCAAGGCAGCATGTGGTGTTTTTCAGCATGGTGCACCTAGATCTACCCTCACAGCCAGCATTTCTTCTGGAGCTGGCTCATTTCTAGACAGTTGGGAGCATAAAGAAAGTGCAAGACCGTATCTGGTGGCAGGTTCCATCTGGACATACTCAGAGACAATTGTGCCTTTTAGACTGTGGCACTGCAGTCTGAAAAGTAGAGTTTGGGATTTATTCTTTAATTGGGAGCAAGGAGACTGAAAATTGGATGTCCAAGCTTTAAGCGGTTGAAGCAAAATCTGCCAGTTGAACTGACTTGTTACAGCTGTAATAGACAACTTGAATCCTTTTCAGAGAAGTCCTTTTTTTTTTTTTTTGGCTGATTCCTGGCACTTCTTTCAGGTCAGAACTTTTGAGGTATCCTAAAGGGAGCACTTCAAAATGGCTAAACTCTTTTCAGGAAAGTAGTCCTAAAAGCCATCCCATGGGTCCTGAATGACTGGAGCTGCACAAATACATAGTTTTATAATCCACAAAGAAGTCTCTGGTTCAGCCTTGTGCATAACTGGTGTGCTTTACTCAGGAATTTGGCTCATCACTTTTTTCTTGAGATTTAGCAGTGTTTGGGAAGACTTGATTTGAAAGACTTTACTAGAAGGAGGATGAACCCTGGTTCCAGTGATGACAGTGACATATTTGATCTCCCCTACTTCCTTCTCCTGGCAAGCTGCAATTGTGACATTTGGTCTATCACCAGAGGCTCAAACTGTAGGATTTTGGGATCTGTTTTGTGGCCTGGGGGAGGGGTGGCATATGGAACAAATGTTCTGCATTCAATTGCTCCCCTGGGCTTCAATGCAGGCTCATCACACTAGCAGATCTAGACAAGGGAACATGGTATTTCTAAATTTTGAGACTCAAAAAACTGTAACAGTCTGTTTTCCCACTACAGTGTACAAGAATTCTTGAAACAAAAATAAGATCCTGTCTCTGCCACTTACCCAGAGCCTCAGAGATGCAATCAACCCAGCAGTCATCCTCTTGCCAGAAATAAAAATATCTGTGGTGGGGTTTTATTTCCTTCTACTGGAGACCTGGGATAGCAACACATGATTTGGTGCTGCTGACATCTGGCAGCATCGTTCCTATTTACTGTAAACACGAGTCATCGCCCATGGAGTGTTTTATTGCTTGTGGTTTCCATCTTGTTGTATGCAGCAATTATGCACATGGCGCAATCTTTCCATGTCAATAAAAATGTTTCATTCTCAGCAAGGAACTTGAGAATGAACCTAGCAATTCTTAGGGGCTACTGTGCTGAGTTAAATGGGATGTGATGGGGAGGGGAACGGCAGGGGGTCGGTGTGGAGGGCAGGGGTGGTTTCTGGGGTCACTTGGTGGGACTCTCACGCTCAGGGCAGTGCACAGAAAGTTGGTGTGAGCGTTCACTTCTCCAGCCTGGGGCTGAGAAAAGGCCTCACAGCTTTTGTTTGCTTTGTTGGCAAAATGTTGTGTAGCAGGATGCCTTGTGAGTGCTGCTGGAGACTTTACTTCATGCTAATTTCTGTTTCTGTCTTTACTTTTTTTTCCCCCCCTGGTTATCCAGGAGTTTGGAGATGTTTTCAGTAAAGGATTCATGAGAGAATCTTCAAAGGGGACCACAGCCAGGGGAAAATCATAGGCATGACTGGAAAAGTAGTGTTTTAAATTAGTATGAAAGCTTGGGGGAGGTCACTTAGGCCTAAATCCACAAGTTTATTTAAGCCTCTTATTGCTGCTTAGGTGCCCCGTGCTCCCTTTGGAGTTACACTTCTAAAGGTCTTTATGATACAGCACTTCCCACCTCATCCTTCCCTTGGCTCATTGGGAGATGGAGTACAGTGTTTGCCCGCTTTGGTGGGAGCAGGAGTGCATTTGTCTGGGGCTCCAGACAGCAAGGCTGGTCTTGCCAAGACACCCAGCTCCTCTCTGCAGCGCTGCAGAGGGACAGGCCCTTCTGGTGGGTGACTCATCTCCACAGAGCAAAGATGTCTGAGACATTGGGCAGGAATCACTCCCTGGAGGTGCCAGACCCTCTCCACTGGCTCTCAGTGGAGCTTAGCCAAGGAGTTTAGACTCGGCACCTAAGTTTTAGGCAGCCGATGGTATGGGAGGTGAATTTCACCCCCGGGAACTTGGGGTGGAATTTAAGCTGTCTGAAAATGACAGTTGTGCAAGCAATAATAAACAGTCTGTATGGTTCCACATCTGGAAACTCCTTATAAACAGGGGCATGCAAATCAATTAGATAAAAATCTGAGCATTTCTGAATTTCCTGCCCAAACTTGAACAGAATCTGCTTTTGGATTTGAAGAAATTCCCCTTCACTCCACAAACTATGTGTAAGTCTGGTTCTGCCCGACAGGCTGCCTTCTTGTTTCACACAGGGATGGAGGTGCCATGGGATGCTGTCAGAGTGACCTATCTCTGGACATCCTTAACTTCACCAGGATGGTGAGAGTCAGCGCTGGGAGACTTCTGGGAAGAGCCCAGAGACGTGGCATGATTCCTGACTCAGTGCTACTGATCGAAGTGCTCCAGATAAGCTGAGATGTAGATAAGCACCGCAACTCCCAAGCACTTATCCAAACCAAAACTTTCAACATTTATCCACCTTGACTGTACATGACTTTGCCCTTAGCAACAGAGACTACACCCACTTTTTTCTTCACTACTGTCAGTGGAGGAGCAAGAACCTACTTGAAGACAAGTAAAACACCTTAGGCTTTTAGGTTCCCACACCTTTCTTCTTCCTTTTTCAGAAACTAGTCTGATTATGTATTCATTTCTCATTGTAGTCACTACCTGAGAAACCACAAATTCAGGTAGGAGTGCTGGGCAGCTTCTTGTGAAGGGAAGTGCTCCCTGACTGTACCAGAATGGGGAGGGCTTGTGGGGCCTCACCATCATCACTTGCCCTCATTTGATGTGAAATGATTCTGTTAGCTGCCTACAAAGGGCAGGATTTTATTTATTTGTTGATTATTATTCCCTTTTAAATTCAAATGGTTTTTGTTTGCTCCGTTTCTCTTCATTCCCTGGAGAGGAGAGAATAGATGTGACCCATCCATTTGGTGTATTAAAAATGCTCAGGTGCTTTGTGGCTGTATCTTGCTCATGCACTCAGGGTAAAACCAGAGTTTGACTTAGGGAAAAATTCCTAGGAGTGACAAAAGGCCTTCTTTTCCTTCGTTTTTTGTGTTTGCTAAGCAGGATTGGGTATGGGCCACTCTTCTCTGACCAGTAGGCATTTCCACCTAACAAATTACCTGTTCTTGCAAGGATCAGGGTTTCTTCTTTCTGCCTGTAGTGCATTGTAATTTTTTTTTGTGGCTTTTGGTTTTTCAAATTAGAGATTTTAAGTTGTTATAGATTATGTGAAAGTGTTCTGTGGCTTGTGGTGTGTCAAGTTATATGGAGTCAAGTTTGGTGAACCTTTCTGAATAAATGTTGTTACACATTGGCTGCGAGGGGCTGCATGTGATGAACCAGGGATCCGTGTTTGAGTCCAGGGATTCTCCATTCATTTGGGCACATGCAAGTAAATGTTACTGCACTTTCTTTCAAAAACTGCCTTAATCTTTATATTTATGGGGAATTCAAACTGTCCAGAGGTGCTAACTCACCAGGCAGCCTTAGACATTCGTGTTCTCTCATTCCTTATTAATGGGTCAAGCAACGCATTGGCAACGTTATAAGAAGCTTCAGTTCTTACCTGGAAGGTCACCTCTGAAAAGAAGCCTTTCTTTTCCCATGCATCTCTTCCCTCAGCCTTTCCGTTAGGGAGAACTGGGCCAAGAACATAATTTTTTTTTTCACAGAAAACTAAAATAAAAGTATTTATACTCTTGGAAAAATATAGTTTTATTTATTAAGAAGGAGAAAATATGTTGTATGTGTTCTGTGTATACATATTATATTGTAAGTACTAAGAGGTTTCCATTCTGCATCCTCCTCCTGCCTTTTTCTTTAGAATAAATATTTTGGTTTCAGCCCCTTTTTTGATGGATTGGACAATTCTGATTAAAAAAACCCTTTAATCCCATTAAATGTTAATTTTTTACAATGCCCCCTCTCTTCATCAAGCAGAATCACAGAATGATTCAGGTTTGAAAAGACCTCTAGACTGAGTCCAGCCATTAATCCAGCACTCTCAAGTCCACCACAAAATCTGTCCCTGAATGCCACATTTACATGTCCTTTAAATACCTCCAGGGATGATGACTCCACCACTTCTTTTGCCAGCTTGTTCAATACCTGATCGCCCTTTCAGTGAAGTAACTTTTCCTAATACTGAATTTTGTTTAAAAACATTTCAGATATCTGTACTGTCAGGACTCCAGGCACAAAATGCTAACTGGTAAAAATCATGGCATGTGTATGCACAGCATTATTTTTATTTTAATTTTTTCCAGATTATTTCCTGGAATTCTTTGAGCAGGCATCAGATGGAAAAACCTTGGAGCAGTAGTGATGTGACCTGCATTTGGCCATGGTATCTAGAACCCATGGGTCCATATCCTGTGAGGTATTCAAGTTTGGCTATATTTACTTTTAAAACATTGAAACGGTTTTCTGATTAAGTGAAAACTTCACTGGCACAATGTGCTGAAAAACACATGAATATGAGAGTCTTGGACAAACACCTTGAAAGTAATGATGCAGAGTGCAATTGTGTTGTGGTTTGCTTTTCCTCAGAAAGGTCCTCAAAGTCAGGTCTGGTTGCTCCAAGTTGGTCCAGTTGAAGTTTGGAAATCTGCAAGAAGATAATTGACAGGACCTCTCTGGATCTTGGCTTTGGTGCTGGACCACTCTCCCTCTGAACAGTTTTGTTTCATAATACCCATTTTCAACCTATCTTGTGCTCTTTGTGTCCATTGCCTTTTGAATATTTTTTTCCAGGCGCCTCTGAAAAGAGCTCAATTCCATCTTCTCTGTAACTCCTTTCTAGACAGTGTTTAGCTCTCTCCCTTTGCCTTTACTCCTGAGTACTTGACTGAGAAAAAAAGTGACTGAGGCACCTTGTGTTGGTTTAAAGAAAACCCCAAAAAACAGCAAAAAACAAAACCCAAACACTACTTACTAAACAGCGCTGGCAGTTTTATCAGTAATTTCCAGGAGAGCAGAGTTAGCTCAATAGTAAATCCTTTCATGAATCCTTTCCTTCATGTTTTTAGTGCACTTTCCAAACCAAAAAAGATTAAATGCTCCCTAATACTCATCCTAACCAAACAGAAGTTCTGACCTCTTTAAGCTGTGACCTCTAAGGTCAATATTTGCAAAACAAAGCCGTCTGACCAGAGATGTGAGGTGTTGGTAAACGTTAGTGGTCAGCTGCTGTGCAGACATTGGCCGCAACTCTCTGTTGGACAGTTTTGGTTTTGGGAAACTTGCTTGACTTGCTGTCTTACAAATGACAAGAAAACATGAGCTTTTGGTGGTCAACCTTCCCCTTCTTCTGGGACAAACTTACAGAAACCAAACACATTTGGGTCTGTGTATGGAAAACATGTATGGCACTCAGTGCTTGTGAGATTGCCCCAGCCAGGAGAACCCAACCAGGGCAGCCAGACACTTGCACAGATGTGGGAGATTGCTGGGTGGGGATGTTTACCCTCCTGGCATGTGGCACTGCAGTGCGTTTGCATGTTCTTGTGTGTCTTTTCTGCAGCAAGACTTTACCCTGTGCTCTCAGGAGCTGTTCCTCCACTGGCAAATGTGCCTGCACGCCCCAAGGAAATCAAACAGGAACTTCCCCTCATGTTTTCCACTGGCTTTCCATGGGGCAAGAGCAAGTGTTTCCTGGATATAAAATGATGAGCACTGAGGAGTGCTGAGGTATTCAGAGAAGCTAAAAATGGCTTCCTCAAGTGCAGCTGGATGGTGGTCAGAAGGTTCTATTTTTACTTGCGTTGTGTTTGCTCAGAGGCATCCATGCATGACTTTCTGTTGTTCCTGGAATCTTTCAAGCATATGGTAAATAGACTTTCAATGGGTTGGAACCTATTGCTTCAGGAAATGTTGTTACAAATTGTTTTTCCACTGCAGTGCATTGAGGGTTTTTCATGCCACCCCCAACATATGCTCTGAAATCCAAGTGGACTCCAGAAGGGAGTGGCCAAGAGTTTTCAAGGCATTATGAAACCCATTAGGCCTGCAGAGAAAGTGGTAAAAGCAACATAAAACATATCAGAGTGTAGAAAAGCAGGGGCTGTTACTCAGAATGCAGTGAAACCATGTTTCCTTAACTAGATTAGTTTACATCTTGTGGTACATAAAGAAATAAAAAATACTTAGATTGCAATAAGCCATGTTTTTCTAACTAAATAGATTGCCTTACATTTTGTGGCAGGAAAAAAATATTAAGAGATTGGTTTCTTTTTTTCTTAATCCCCCTTGACAGGCTGGATTTCTGATGCTTGTGTTGTTTAGTGATAATCTTTGACTTTGGGGCATCTTTTTTGGCTAGCTCTTCTCCTCCAGTGCTTATGAGCAGATGTTGCCCATAAACACCTATGAGAAAGGCACATTTTCTTTAACAATCACTGTTCATCCATGACAACTGTTCTCCACCTTTCTTGAGCCTCAGCCTCACAGGACTTTTTCTGTTATGTAGGACATCTCTTGACCATGAGATCCTTTTTCTTCCCCAGCAAGTGATCTCATTTATTTTCCTGCAAAAACTTTGTTTCAAGGAACTCTTTCACACAGTGCACCCTTTATGATGTCAAGGTCTCATCAAGTGTTCCTCCCAAATTAAAAACAATCCAAGCCACTAATATGTGTGGGCACAAATCCAAGGGTTCCAGTGTGTTTTCCATTTATAGCAGCTGGCAGATTGCATTTAGTGAGTGAAAACACGAGAAATTGAGCCGAATACCCAGCACAACAAACTGTCATAGGTAGGACTGATAAAGATGGAAAAGGAGAATGGATTTGTTTGCATTTAGGAAATGGGCAGATAACTTGAACAAAAAGATTGTCCTAATTCATGGAAAACCTTTAAATCCACAGTGTTGAGATAGGATTTTAAAGATGACATTGAGACATCAAATTTCAATTTAAAATATTTTTGGGAGAAAATTCTATGTCCTCCTCTGGTTGACTAAGATACTCTTTGGCTTTTGTGGCATCGCACATCTGACCTGGGTTTGGAGCATGGCAGTCAGTGGATTGTTGGAGAATTACAATTTTGGTTCAGATGATACTCTCTGTTAGCTGAGCACTACAGAAATCCCTGCTTTTTCCTCTGAAACAGCTGATACTGCTAATGACAGGATACCGGATTTAGAGGCACCACTGTTGTGGTATAATTGTCAATTCCACAGGTTAGGAAAAACCAGAAACTGCAGTCCTCTCCTACAGTGTGTGCAGACTCAGAAATAATTACCTTCTGGCAGAATGTGGTGCCTCCACATTGTTCTTTGTGTCTTGCTGAAGTGCTGTCTTACAGGAGTCAGCTTTACAGACAGGATATGCAGTGCACATCAGCATCTGTGGAACACAGAGGGGTAGAGACTACTCAGAAGTAATGAAACTCAGACAAGTGGGCACTTGGCTTATATCTGAAATGAAGAGCAGGCAGAGGAAACCTGGGGCAGCAAGGTATCTCTGTGATGAAGTAATTAAACAAAACAGAGGAATGTACCTACCTTGGAAGGCTGCTCAAGTCCAAATCAAAAGCAGATGGAAGGCATTTAGAAGAAACTCAGGCTGGCTGAATTGCATTCAGGCAGATAAAAGACTTTGCAAAAGAATATATCTTCCACTTAACACAGAGAGGAAGTCCTACAACTCATGTGGGCTTCAAGTGATGACATCTGGTTCAAGTATCATGGTCCTCTTCTGAGGAAGCAGCACAAAGGCTTGTCACCACCCCAGTGAAACATTCAGAAGGCTGCAGCAGGGCTGAGTCTGTTCTCTTGGAGCAGAAAGCACAGCCAAGCTCTGATGACAACAGATGGACAGAGCTGATTTTTTTTTAAGGAAAACAGATTGTAATTAGAGGCCTTGGACCCCTCACCCATAGATTGTTTGTCCACATAGATATGGGGCAGGTATTCCAGCTTATTGAAAAATGCTTGTTTTCTCTGAGTTCCATGAAAGAAGAATTGGCCACAGATGTCTTTGTGTCCCTGTTTCTTGGTGTGAAACTGCCTCTTTCATAAACACATGCAACAAAATAAACCACATCCACGAGGAGATATTTTTTCTTTTATGCATTGTTTTTGTGAGACTGCAAATAGTATATGCCCTCTTGTTAGAGTTGAAGATAAACTTTTCTGAATGTGTGAACCACTTTTGGGTTCACTTTGATTACCAGCAAGTCTCTTTGTTAAAATAGCAAAGTTTGTGACAGCTAAAGGGTGCTTGTGGATAACCACTTCCAGATTTGAAGTGGCACCTGCTGGTGTTGAAATTCGAGCCAAAAATGTGACAAACATCACGGTACAGAATCACAGTACCTAAGTCACAAGAAGTACCCATCAAAAAACCTCAGCTCTCAAAGATAAAATGGACCCCAAAATCACATATAATCAAGCCTACCCCCACCATTATCCCTAGCCATAGTTACTAAGGAAGAAATTTTAACTACTTGTAAGGCAGTTGAGGGAGTGTGTTAGTCACCCAAAGAATAAACAGGAAAATTAATTAAAATAAAATGATTCATTATAAATTACTCTTCCAGCTATACTCATAATGATGTGAGAAATATTCCAAATACTATTAGAAAAGCACTCCCTCCACCCCTAGTACTTCTGGCACCTCTAGAAACAGCAAGTGCTGAAACTCCCACGTGAGGGATGTTTCCTGTGAGCTGTACTGCCAGATTGTACCTGTATTTTTGGATAAGCATTTTGCCTGCTTATGGAAAAGAGCCTGGAGCCTGAACTTTTCTGAGGGTAGCTGTTACCAGGTGGATTCCCCCCATTTCTGTGCTGGGGCCAGCCACAAGTAATTATTTGGAAACGGTGTGAAGCAATGCCTAAAAATGGTGAAAATGAGCAAAGGTAGCTCCCGAGGATGTGGCCCTGGAGAACTGTGGTGGGACAGTCACCACCCCTGCTTAACTCCTGGAGATATGAAGAGCCCTTGCATTGATTTCACCTCTGGCTGTTTTAAAGGACAGCAACTTCTTCCTTTTCCACTGGGCTTTCAGCTGCCCCATGGCCCATCACACCAAGTCTTGCTTTCTATTGTAAAAGGAAAAAAATATGCTTCCTCCCCCGGCCCAAAAATCAACCTCTCTTTTCCCCCTCAGTTACTGTCAGGGTCTCCTAAGGTGCTCTGAGTGTGTCTGTCTGACTGTTACACATGTGTTTAATTCACATATTTTCTACTGGAAGGGATGTGAAAGTGTGAGTTTAGAATTTGAAACAGAACGTTTGGGGTTATAAAAATTTAGCTTGGCTCAGAAAGGCTGTGTGTAAGCAGAGACTTAATTGACTTCTGCTGCCTCCGATGGGTCTCTGCCAGTCATTCAGGCTGGATCGACAGGCTGTCACGTAAATCCTGCACTGGGGGACTGGGACCAGCAGTTCCACAAACTGGGCATTAATCTTCAGCATCCCAAAGGAATCCTGGAGGACCAGTTCCCAGATCCATAGCCTCTCTTGGGACGTTATTTGTGAGAAAGACATTCACCTGCTCGGCCATCATGACTTCATTGCCAGTGTAAAATTTGAAGCTGTTGCCTTGCCCTTTTTCTTTTGCTGCTGTGTCTTGAAATCTCCTTTCTCAACATGCTAAATAAACACTATACAGCAGTGGCAGAAGTTCCTGAAGAGTGAGCTTACCATGACCCGTAGAAGAGGTTTGCAGTACTGCTGGAGATGGAAAAGAGTGCCTGGTATCTTCACACTGACTTAAGCAACAAAGAGGAATTCAGCAGAAAAGCCTATGAATAATCTTTGTTCAATTCTTATGGGAAGTTTTATAGCACCCCAGATCTATTGAGCAATACCTTTCTGGAGTCCTTTTCTGCTTAAGGTTGTCTTCAGATCCTCAAGCTCCTCAGACCATGTGGTGCTGCATTAGTAGTGTCCAACTCCCAAATCCCTCCCAGCAAGAACAGTATAAGAAGTAGTTGCAAGGCAAGCCTGAGGTCTGGTCTGGGCTGTGTATCTGAAGAGGAATCCCTCCAAGGTTACTGAAGAGTTTTGCCATTCACTGAAACACAGTGTTCATTGAAAAACAGTGTTCCACCAGAACACTGAAGGGGAAGTTTTATTCTCTTTTCATTTATTTAAGACCAGGGATTTGGCTTGGGAATTTTGTTTATTGAAATATCGAAGGAAAGTCTGTCTGGCCCCATCTTTGTAGTATCTGAACTCCTTCCAAGTGTTTGAGGGTGGGGTTGCAAACTCAGTTTTCTTGGGCCCTTCCTAGTTTCTCACCCTAAAAGTGGTATGACAGTACTTTTCACTGCATTATGGACTCTGTTTTTACTCGTGGTAACTTACACATTGTAGTTATGTGCAGCAAAAACCCAGCAGTGTGTTGTTGCAGCAGTGCAGCTCCCTGAGATCAGACAGGGATGCTCAGAGAACTGAACTCATCATCTCATAGGGGTAGATGACAAACAGCCTGGTCTTAGGTTAGGGTGTTTCAGAGATATTTATTCTCTATTAAAAGTCTCAAAGTACCTTAATACAGTGTCATAATCTGTTGAAGGGGAGAAATTTTTATCCCATATTGTGGGTAAAGCCCAAATTATTATACAGCACTTGAGAAAATGTATCTTGTGCATGTCAAGAAGCAGCTAGAAGGGAAGCAGAAGGGAGAATTTCTCTGCTTAATCTTGAAGCTGATGCCATCTTTGGTGGGAGTACAGACAACCAAAACATGCTCATTTACTTATTGTGGAAAATACTGTATAATTTTTATTTAGTCTAAAATGTTGCTATTAAATTCTTCTAGTTTTCGGTTTGTCTTTCCAGTTAAAAAGGACTTTCTGCTTTCCTTTATTTTAGAATAGTTTGATTTACAATGACAAAAACCTGAACGTCATTTTTAGAAGGTTCTTTTATTACTGATTTTAATTGTCACAGTAACTTTTTCACAATGTATGAGTTTTTGGTGAGAAACTGCCTCTTTTCACAGAAATACTTCAGTAAAAATACATTGCCTAGCTCCTTCTTGGCTCATCCATGTTTGTTCCATTTAATTTAATATGTAATTTAATGATCACAAGATTTTTTTGATAGATAAGTGGGATGTGATTTTTTTTTAAAGCTACTAGAGGAGTTTGTTACTCAAGTTCTGTGAAATTAATGAGAAAAATGTGGACTTTGAGAAGTATAAACACCAGCTTCCCTGGACTTTGTTTTGACACTTGGTGGGAGAGAGACATAGCCTTGATGGAGTTCTACTGGAAAGCTGCTTATGTTACACAAAGAGAGCTTCCCGGTCCAAAATTCATCAAGAGACAACTGTAGGAAAAGAAAAATCTGCTTGGTCAGAAAATGAGGAGACAATAATTTCTCATTTCCCAAGTTAATAGAGTATTTTAGGTGCATTGTAGCAGGGAAATCCTCTCTTGCTAACATGAATTCAGGTGAGGTTCCTGAGGGTCCCATGAACCTCTCAGCAAACCTGCATCCATTTGGATGCGTGAACACTGCAATGAGCTTGACCTGCAGCTGGCCTGGGATGAGTTAGTGTCTCCAGGTGGGAACCATGCAAAGTGTGATGGTTTCATATGTCTCTAGATATGACCTTAATCCCAGCAGGAGTGTTGCATCTGAAATCAGCACCTGAGGATGCAAATGTTTCCTCCAAACCACCTTCCAGTGCTTCCTGAAGCTCATTCATCACTGTTTAGGTGTAACAACTCTTAGTGGCATCTATTAGTGGCCTTAATGAAGAACAGAGGTTCAGTTTGATATCATTTGATACAATTTGAGTTAGTACAAGTCAGTTTGATTAATATGATGGAATTTTACTGTAGTTAAACTCCCTTGGAAGTTACAATGATAAATCAGAAGAATGGGTGATCCCATATGTAGATTCCCCAGCTCAGGATTCTGGTGAGGGTGGGTAGATCTGGCGTGCCCATGGTGGAATTCATGGATGTGTGGATTTATGCTGTGTTGCACCACTGGATCCCTTCTGGTCACGTGCATAATATCCATGGGATTATCTGTGAATGGAACAAAAGCCCATCTGCCTCTCCAAGTGGAGACAGAGCCCGTGGTCAGTGTGACCAACTTCAAGGTGTCACAGATCACTGAGATAAGGGAAGCTGCAGGTGGTGAACATGCAGAGCAATGGCAGCAGGGCTAAGGCTATGGTGGAGCCAGCACAGGGAATGTGGGCTAAAAGCAACAGTCCTCAGGAAATGAATCCAGAAATTATTGTTGAAACAGCCCAGGGCAAAACTGCAGAACAGAAATGGCTGCTGACCTCCTAGGGTAAATTGTACAAGATGGAATGAGTAACTGGAAGAAAATCCACAGTTTGGAGACAGAAACCTATATTTGCTCTGCCTCATAATGAAAGGAGAAGGGGACATCTGATTAAAATAGAAAGGTGATGAAAGCAATGCTGATAAAAGAGTACTTCTTCACAGGGTACATAATTAAAAAGGGGAGCTCGTTGCTTCAGGATGTCTTGAGATCAAGAACCTAGAAGAAATTAAAAATAAACAAACACTAAACCCCAAACATGAGATATTTCCATGGATAACAAGAATATCCAGTTTTGTCAACAGTTCTGCTTCAGCACATAAATGCATCTCTGGCTCGTCGGGGTTAATGCTCTGTTCCTCTGAGAAGGATGCTGGAGCTGCTGACTGCTCACAGCGTTTCTCTGGAAGTGCTGGCATCACCAGGAGCCAGGCACAGAGCAGAGGACATGGCTGACTGCTGAGGTGCTGCAGTATCCCTAGGCAATGCTTTTAAGGTGTCTGGCTCTTGTTCTGTCCTCATCAGGAACATTGTTCTGACTGGCGGCCGCTGGACCACAGACAAACATTATTGCTTTTGGAAGCATTTTCTGGGGTAATGAGGTGATAGACAGTCTCCATGAGAAATGCTTAAAGGATGTTAATCTCACCTAGTGAGGAGGGACTGCAGAACTGTGGCACATACCACGTAATTAAATAGCTCATTGCTGCAGGATATTGTGAAGGCCAAGAGTACAGATGGATTGGAGAGGGGAGTAGACAACATTTTGTGGAAGGTAAGTCCATGAGTTGCTCCTGGTCCTGGTATGACCTCTGGGCAGTCCTTGAAGTGAAGATTTCCAGACACCAGGAGGACGTGCCATGGAAAATGACCACTTTCCATGTGACCTTTTCTTTTATACTCTTCCCTTCTCAGTCAGCTTGGAAGACGAATATTTAACTAGACAGATGTAGGTTCTATCTTTATTACTTAAAGGGGCTTAGAAGTTCCTGAAGGGCAGATGAATCACATTGGCAAGGGGTTCAGAAATTGGGGGATAGTCTGAAAACTCTGGGAAGCTAGATGGGAATAAGGCAGACTTATTATGCTCGAGGAGTACTTAGGCATATGGAATAAGTTACTGGGGAATGGCAGGCAATGTAAAGACATTACACTAAGTCTTTAAGATGATACTTTAAGGTGATATGTTCTAAGTTCAAGAGACACCTCCATCTCTCTTTTGAGTGGGGGCTTGGGAAAAGAGCAGTGTTATAGAATGGAATAGGATTAAGAAGATTGCTGGGAAATGGCAGGCAAGTAGTGCTGGTGCCCTTTTCCTGTTCCTAGGGTTTCCAGCATCCTCCTGAGAGGAAGAGAAAACAAACGGAGCAATGGTAATGCCCGGGGTTACACAATCAGGTCGGAGGCTGCTGACCTCGCTGCTGATGGTTTATGGGCAGCCACAGGCGTCCACCGCTGCCCCAGTTTTTGTTACACATGATCTGGCAGTTGCCAAATGACGCGGTCCCAATATGCAGGAAATTACTTGAGAGCTATATTAAGCAAGATGAGCCCATGTCTGGATTTGGCTGGAAGCTGAGGCAGATTGAATTCATCTAGGGGAAAACGGAGTGTGTGGCGTCCCGGCAGAACATTTTCCCCCAAGTTTCCTGGGGTCCTCTGGCCTCCCTGGGGTTTCTGTTGTGGGCCAGCCTGAGGGTTGTCAGTGAAGGCTGAAGAAGAGGGAGTTTATGGGTTCTTGTTGCAGGATGTTGCAGCCCAGCTCAGGGTAGCTGATCCAATCTCTGCTGCACAGCAAGGACAGCTGCAGTGTCAGTGAGTCCTCCTGAGGGAGCACAGCATGGGCTCCATCCCCCTGGGGTGGCCCTGGGGCTGTGATCTCAGCCGGCTCCTCTGCCTAAAGCTGGACATGATCACAGTGCTTCCCAGCACTCTCCCACCTCAAGCTCCCTCAGAAGCTCCATAGTTCTCACACAGCTCTGGTTTCTCAGCCTCCTTCCCACCAGAAACTGGAATTAGGAAGCAAAATGAAGAATCATCCTCTGGGTGGTCACCACTCAGAAAAAGACAGTCAAAATTCACATTCTCCAAGAGCAGCCCTTGTCCTTCCTTGGCAGAACATCAGGCAGATCCTCTGCCAGGGGGCAAGCCATGGCACTGGCTCAGCCCCAGAGAGAAGGCACCCACAAGACTGGAAATCTGCACACGGAGGTTTTCTTTCAGCGGTCCCAGGTCTCTGAAGCTGTGCAGGAAGGCTCTGCCTGTGGTTACCTGCCTTTCAGGCAGTTGTCTTCTTGGAGGTGTGTGTGGAATTACTTGCAGCAAGCCTGATTCACAGCCCACAAAATCAGATTGGTTTTGGATCAGACCCGTAAAAGGATTTGTATTGTATTTCAGCACACAGGAGCATAAAAGAGCAGAGTCTGGTTATTTGCTCAATAATTAGCAGTGTTGTCCCCTGAGGGGAGATGGATCACTTCTGGGATGAGTCTCTAAGCAAAGTGCCTGACATTACCCCGCAGCTACCACACAGCAGCCAGGTGTTGTGGGAAAGAGGGATTTTATCAGGGCCATGCACCATGAAGGAGTATTTACTGTGCAGGAAGCTCTCAGTGAGCTACACAAGTGAGGTGGGGAGCGCAGTGTCCGGGCAAACTCGGAGCCCTGGAATTATGTTCACCATAGCAAGGTGTTTTACATGGCCTTAATACTAAATACACTTCCTCAGGTGGAAGTTACCTGAGAGCAAAGAAATTATATGATAAATATTCAGTGAGATACCTCCAAGGGAGAAACGTTAAGAGAAAGCTTTTCTGCTTAAAGACTCACTTTGAAATGTCAGCATTTATTTCCTACCCTTTCATATTTTCCTTAGAGACTCATTTTGCTGATCTAAAAACCAAAATACAGTGTCATGCAAATGGAATGGTTCACACAGAAGGTGAGCAGTGAGGGAGCTGTGCCATGGCTATGGCTTCAGCAAAGCCCTCAAGCTCTTGCTCAACGTCCCTCACCATGAAGGATGACAGTATTCCTGTCACTGGAGCGGGCCCGCAGGGAGGAGGATAGTGCCGGCTCCCTCACAGGTAGCAATTGCGCATGCGTGGATTACGTCACTCGGTCAGCCTGGAGAGACGGGATGGCGGCCGGGCGCGGGGGCGCGTGCCGGGCGCGTGCCGGTAGCGGGCGCGTGTGCGGCGCGTGGCAGTCGCGTGCCGGGCGCGTGCAGGTCGCGTGCCGGGCGCGTGGCGGTCGCGTGGCGGGTGCGTGCCGGTCGCGTGGCGGGCGCGTGCGGTCGCGTGCGGTCGCGTGCCGGGCGCGTGGCAGTCGCGTGGCGGCGGCGGCGGCCGCGGCGGCAGGCAGCTACGGACGCGGACGGAACTTCGGCCACCACCCAAGTGTCGGCGCCGTGTCGGCGGGGGCGAGGGGAACTTGAGGGGCCGGAGGAGCGGCCGCACTCGCGGGTAGCGGGGGGGAAGCGGCGGGGCTGCGGTGATGCTGCTGGGCGGGCTCGTAGAGGCGAAATTGAGGGGCGGGGCGGCGAGGTTGGCGAAACCTGGGGCGGGAACCGCGGTAGCCGGGACAGCAGGGACCAATGGGATGGCAAAGGCGGGGATGGCGGCAGCGGTGGGAGGGGCCACGAGGTCCGCGGAGGTGGCTGGGGCCGCGGGGATGGGTATCGGCACCGAGAGGGCGGGGAGCGGGGCGGCAGGGCTGAGCAAGACTGCGGGTACTGGGGCCGTGGGGTCTGACGGGGAGGTGGGGTCGCGTCCCGATCTAGACTCGCGGCAGGAGCAGAGCTAAGGGAGGCAACTGCTGCGGGCATCTCCCTTGCAGCGAAGAGCTAAACCAGCGCCCTGGAAGCTGGGATCAGCTCCACGGCAGCAATATCCCGGCAAGAGACACTATTAAAGACCTTAAATCCCGAAAGTCTCTTTTACTACAGTTTTACTTTACGGCACCTTTTATTACACTTTTGCTTTATGGCACTTTACAACAGTTCCATTTCATGACAGTGCTGCTTTACGGTATTTTACTACAGGTTTGTTCTGTGACACTTTACGCCACTTTACGGCACTTCACTTTACGGCACTTTACGGTTTTTACTTTATTTTGTTTTTTATTTATTTTTAATTAATTTTATTTTTCAATTTTTAGGTTATTTTTTAATTTTATTCTTATTTTAAATTTTTCTATTTTTAAAAATTTTTATTTTATTTTATTTGGTATTGCCCAGACCAGCTCAAGCCAGTGATTGTGGTGCTGTTTGAGGGTCCCCAGGATGAAAGAAGAGATGATAATCTTGGCTCCACCTTTCAGAAGGCTGATTTATTATTTTATTCCAGAAAGCTGGAAAGGAATGAATAAAAACTTGTGACTGCTCACAGCCTCGACACAGCTCGACCATGATTGGTCATCAAGTAGAAACAATCCACAGATGACCAATCCAAGATGCCACTGTTGCTAAACCATCTCCAGAGCACACTCCACAGCCAGCAGATAGTTATTGTTTACATTTCTTTTCTGAGGCTTCTCAGGAGAAAAATCCCAGCGAAAGGATTTTCATCAAACATGTCAGGGCCAGGTGATGGCACAGGCAGCATCAGCTGGCCAAGGTCACCGTGTCATCCCTGCCACCCAGGTGTCACAGCAAGGAGGAGAGAGCTCACCCTGTGCTCACCCTCTGCTCACACAGCCCTGCCAAGGGACTGGCTGCCAAAACAGAGCCGTGCCATGCATGCCAGTGTCTGCATGGCAGAGAGAGGACATGAAAAGCCTCTGAGGACAGACTGCCACCTCTGCCCTGCAGGCGAGGCCATGGGCAGCCACTTTGCGAAGGCTGCATTTGCTGCCCACAGCTGCTCTGTGTCTGACAGGAGTTTAAATGCCCCAGGTTTGGGTTGGTGCTGAGCAGAGGGCAGTGAGGAGGAAGGGAGAAGGCTGTGCTGCAGGGCAGCTGCATTCAGGCAGAGCCAATCTGGGCAGCAGCCTTGTCTAACAGCATTTCATTTTCCAGTTCTACTACATTACATTTCATTTTGCACTTCGGCTAGAACTGCATGTCAACAGGTTTCAAATATCCTCCAAAGTCCCAGCAGCCTGCTTGAAAGTGTTGTGTCTTTATCAGACCATTGATGGTTCTTCTGAAATGTGGGTCTCACTGGCTGCATCCAAGCCTTGTGCTTGAAGAGCATTTCTAATTAAAGCAGTTTGGGCCTTTAGGGAAGAAGGGGCTGCAAAGCATTTCCTAAAGCATTTTCTACTCCAATTTCATTGTGAGGAAATACATCTGAAGATGATGCAGGGATTAGGATTGAGACAAATATGAGTTTGGTGGGTCAATTTTACTTTGAGAGATTGAAAAACGCAGGAAGCCCAAGTGATGATCCCAGAGGGTATCCCAGTCTGGGTCCTGTGAGCTGTTCAGGAGCTGTGAGATGGTTGTCTTCATTCAGTGTGGTATTTAGGGTGTGCTGAGTTCAAAGGAAACCCCTCTTGGGTGCTTTTGTGAATCAGAGCTACCCTGCCTACTTTTATTCTTTCCAATTTAATTGACAAGTTTCTTCATAAATGTTGTCCCGGCATTTGGGTTTCTGACATCCACCCATTCAAATGGGCAATGCAATGACTGAGTGAAACAGTTGCATAAATTTATGTCTTGTAGGGGATTCAGTGCAAGCGAGGCATTTCAAAAACTGGCAGTGCTAAAACATGGATGGCTGTTGGCAATCCTCTGACTCCAGCTCACAGAGAGCCAGTCCTGTCACCCATTGTCAAAAACATACCCTTGGTCTCAGCATTCATCACCATTTGTCTCTTGTAATTGCATTTTTCTGAGGACTAGAAATTAAATCGGCAGTGACAGAATATTTATGGCTCAGAAATATTCTGGATGATTCCTAGAGAAGCTGTTTCCAGCTTTGTTATTTATGTGCTTTTATCATGGATTTTATAGTGGGAATGGGGAACTAAACAGCAGAAACCATATGAAATATGCTGAATGATTTCATCCTTGAGCCAAACATACATTTAGTGTAGGCAAGGAGATGCTGGTGAGAGCACATGTGCAGTTTAGGGCATCCAGCCCATGGCCAGTGCTTCACCTCCTGCCATCACTGTGCAGAGAGCTGCAGCCTGCTTGCTGAACTCACCTGGCACATTCTCTTCATCTGGAGGTTGCCATCAATCCCTGGAGAGAGGCTGATGTGGGTGGAAAGGCTGGACTTGAGTGGGTGAAATGGTTTGATCTGCTCCCTGCTGTCAGTCTCACTCATCCCTGGGCATTGTAGATGAAACTTGTCAAGGGCTCGGACCACTCTCCCACTGGGAGCACCATGGAGCCAGGCTTTTCCTCAGTACTCACAGTAAAAACTGAAATGGCTAAGTTTTCAATGAAAAATAAAAAATAAGGAAGAATGTATTCAGGAAGTTGAGAACTGAATTTGTCAGGTCTGTTTCTGTGGCATCAAATTGTTCAAGACTGACTTACTTTTTGTAGTGTCCCACTCTTTTTCTGTCCATAAGACAGTTGAAATGAAGCACTTTGCCTTTGCTGAAATCAAAGATTTTGCTAATTTTCCCTGCTAGAAATTTTGCCAGTATCAGCATACTTCCGAGAAATGCTCTTGTATTGGTATTTTCTCATATAAAACTGTTCCTTATGCAAAACTGACTATTCTCAGTGAAAAAATCTTTTTACAGTTCCTATGCTGGTCTCAGCTTTAGCCTCCCTGTGATACTGTGAATTTTTATCACATGCTAGACATAAATAATAATCATGTGCAGAAGGAGCCTTGATCTCACAGGGGTGTGTCACAATTTAGCCATGATGATGATGTGCTGCCAGCTGAACTGCTGACCCTGTGACTGACTGCCAGTGTGCACGTGGCTTAGAAAGGGTTAGAGCTACCAGTGGTCAGTCCTGCAGGATCCCCACATTTTCTCTGTGAGCCACAGGATGGATTGGTATCTGAGAGAGCTGAGGGAAGGAGTGGCTGCTGGGCTGGCTCAGCAGCAGGAGAGGCAGAGTTTCTCTGGGCACCCCTGGCCTCAGGCAGGGTACAGCTGTGGAGACTTTAACGTGGCTGCTTTCTGCTCCCATGCACACACAGTCCAGAATAAATCACAGCAGCATCAGTGCTGACGGTCCTGTTGACATTTTCTCCTAGATAGCTTTTATGGCCAGAGCTGACTTTCAAAAGGCCCAAATTGCTATTCTTGAGATACTGTAAAGAAATGCTGTGCAGCAAACAGTGCACATAAAATAAAAAATAAAAAGCAGTACTTTTGTCTGCCTTTAATAGTCTGAGTCTTTCCTCAGGCATTGCAGGCAGCCTGCCCTTCCTGTTGGGATGGCTGGCTGCAGCAAAGGAGATAACAGCCTATCTTTTTATAGGATGATACCGGTTGTAGGTGAAGAGCCCAGTTCAAAGTGCAGGCCACTGAGCTCCTATAAATTGTTCCCGACATCTCTGATAAAAACCGTGCTCTCCCTTCCTCCCTGCATCTTCTTTGAGCAAGGCGAAAGGGCTGCTAGTAAAGACACCATTTTTCCACTTCAATCAATACTTTGATGTTTAAAGCTGTTTAATATTCATTAAAACTACTCCTAAAATGTAATTGCAAGAATTACAATTCCGTTTTTATGACTGTCTGTAAGCCTTACAGAACAGGCCGTTAAAACCATCTCTGTGATGGTTTGATGATAGGTCCAGCACGGGGCTCTTGGCTCAGAGAAGAGCAGGATCAGGCCTGGGTTCCCCCTGCCCGCCAACAGAGGTCACATGATTGGGAACAAATGGATTCTTTCCTGGGAAAAGTAATTTTTGAGCTAATTGAGAGTGTTTGGAAATCTGTGCTGAGTGGTGACATCCCTGCCCTCCCCTCTCGTACTCCGTTCCTGGGCAAAGGTCTGTTTTCATAATTTCTGAAAGAAACATTTAGATTTCTTATTTCAACACAAAATTAATTTTGAATTTTGTTGAAGTTGTGTATACATGCTTGTCTTAAAAAGGGCTTTGTTTAGGGGATGGAAAATCTCTGAGAGATGAAGTGAGACGTGAGTTTGAGAATTTTGAAACAAAAACTTCTACTTGACTAGAACTAAGAAAACTAAAAGGGAAAAATAAAAGTCCACTCAAGGCAACCTAAAGCAATATTTCTCATTACTGCTGACAATGAGTTAAAAAAAAGTCAACTATTCTCCCACCTTGGGATGAGATGTTGTGTATCTTTGTCAAGCTCTTTCTTCAACTGCAGTTACAGATCTGTTCCCTGAAGAACATCTCTGAAGATCCTTTCATGTCTTACTATGACAAAGCATCTAAGCATTTCACAATGTTTTCATCAGAGTGTGCTCACAGGGAAGTGCTAATAGCTCTATTTTTTCAATGGGAAAATGATGAGAGACTGATTTATCTCATATAATTCTAGTTATCTAAAAATGAAACATCTCAGCTAAGCTGCTTTCTAAAGCCACATTGTAGTTGATTTTCTCCCACTGTTAGATCTTCTCATCAGGACTGTGGAATGTGGGCAGGGAGGCTGTTTCTGCCTTTAGGAGATTTCTGAGCCATATTATCAGGGGAGGAAGAAAAGAAAGGAATTGATTTGTTTCTAGTGTGGTAGTGTAGTGCTCCAAGTGCCTTCTGAAATACGAATTTGTACTTCACGCTGCAGCTGTGTGAAATGCTGCTCCTCTGGCCATCTGCTTTCAGTGGGTGTGTGGCTGATGAGGCTGGGGAGCCATGAGTGCTGGAAGGGAAGCCAGCCTCAAGTTACTGTCTTTGGGAACTTTTTTGGCTGGGAGACTTTTGCTAAAGTGACCAATAGGCCAGAGAGGCTCAGATGGGCCTTTCCCTATGGGCACATTGAGGAGAGAAGTTGCTTACAGATGCAAAAGCCTTGAAACTTTGAAGCTCAGCAATTAGAGCAGGTGACAAGACCTTTCAGGAGACTATTTCCACCAGTGATGTTAAGCTCCACTGGGATTTCTTGGCAGTCCGACTCCATGTTTCAGGAACTGTCATTCAGCTCCAAATGCACTCCAGGAGCTACAAAAGAGCCACTGTCCTCTGCTTAATCCGTGGATTGTATCTCTATTGGTGCCTGGCTGAAGTATAGTACACACAGCCCTAATAGAAGCAATTAATGTCAATCAAATGATACCTCCTCCCACACAACATTTGAGCTAATACAACCATCTTAATTGCCTGAGTTTCTTTGCTTTCAGAAGTATGTTCCACTTCATGATGCCTTTTCTAACACTGGAACTCTGTTGTAGCAATGCTGTTTCTACAAAAAATAATTTTCCAGCAACAACTCTCTCTCCCCCTGCTCCTTTTGAGTCCTGTAACTTTTGCTCCCTTCCTCCCCAAGCTGTGCACAGACCAGTTGGCTCCAGCCAGGACTAATTTCCTCAGCTGCCCTGGTGAAGCGCTCGCATAAAGGCTCTGACATTTGACAGGGTGGGATTGTTCTGGTTGTATTAATAAAGCTTCTCAGTTGTACAACAGGGTTTGGAAATGCTCTTCTTGACTCAGGGAGACATCCTGAGAAAGGAGAAGAGAATTGGCACACAAGGGAAGTACAATTGCTTGGTCACATTAAAGCTGAGACAAAATGTTTCTTTTTAAAGAGCTTTAAAATAGTCCCTAATGTAAAAGCTTAGCAGCTGCAGCAACACAGAGCCTGAGTAATTTCCATGTATTTGCTGCAGCAACACGGAGCCTGAATAATTTCCATGTATTTATGGATGTGCGTGCTCACATGTGTGTATCTTTCTTTCCCAATCTGTTTGCACTGGTGGTGTAATAAACACTGCAATGTCACGTGCTCTAAGGCCAACACTGATTTATTTGTCACTCAGGTGTGAAGAACAACATATTGCATTATGTCAGTCCAAAATGGGCCATCTGATTTAGATTCCAGCTCCCAACAATTAATGCCTGACACACAATTTCGGCACAATACCCAGCTTATGGCCTATTATGTTCATCATCAGACCATGAAGTATTAGTTACAGCAAGCCAAAATATGTCAGATACCCCTGGCTTTCTCCAGCATTCTTGAGAAGGAGTTAAAAAGAAAATGTTTCTTCTGTGAGTAGGAAACTGAAGCTTTGAAACCCTTGAATGCACATGGGCAGTCTGTGAAATCCAGATTCGATTCTCCTTGCCAAAGTGGCTGTAATGGATTTCAGAAAGAAATCAGATTTCCAGCAATGATTTGAGAAGAATGGTGTATTCTGTTGGATGGATGGAAACAGGCAGACATCTAGGTGTATGATTGGAATGTAAGATAGGAATCACAAGGGAATTGGTTAATTCTTTCAGGCATGGGAATGCAGAAGTTTCTAGGCAAGACATAGGTTTCACAGTATTCAGTGAAAAGGAGATTCTTGGCTTAAATTTACACTTTAAGTAAAATATAAAAGGAGTGCATGCTTGCATCATTGGCCAGGTGAGATGTATAGTGAACATCATGAATGGGAGACTTGAGAAGAAGGATGTGGACTTGTTCTGCATTTCTGTTTCCTAAGAGATGTTTACAGTCTGACAAAATAAATTTTCCTGAAAGCCCCCTCTTAGATATATAATTTTTATTTTATGCTTGCTTTTGGAATTTCTGGGAATTAATGAACTAAAAAGTTCTGATTTATGGGTGTGCAAGTTCCATGCTCTCTGAACCTCTTAGATTCAGTGTTCTCTATAAACTATAGCATCATAATGCTAGTTTTCCCCATGTTTCATACTAGGAAATGAAGAATTGTTTTACAAGTCCTAACCCTTGGCTTTTATTGATAGTGTAGAAGTGATCCCATGGTTATAAGGCATAAAAGGCTCGAAAACCAGGCCAATCTAATGTAGTTTATGAGTTGATAACATCATCTGTATATGGACAAAAGGAGCATTCCGTGGTAGGAAACCAGATTTTAAAGACCAAGTGTTGGAAAGGTTGTATGGAAAAATAGGCATTTCACTCGGAATGCTTTCAGGAAAAAGTTTGTGATGCACAACTGAAGGTTTAAGAAAGGCACCCAAATGCTTTTGTTTTATACAGCTGATTACCTAATGCAGAGCTCAAAAATGTCAGGTTTTACTAGCTGACTAATATCTAAAGATGTTGTCTGCTTGTTTTCTCTGCAAACCTTGTTGCACTGACAAGAAATACATTGTCCATATGGGGTGAAGAATGGCATTTAAGTATGGTGTGCTGAAATCCCACTCACTTTTACACATTATGCTTCAAAGCCCTGCTTCCTGGATACAAAAGTAGTTGTGTTCCCAGCAGAAGGTTTACATAGTTTAGCATGAAGTAAAAGCACCAGGGTATGAAGCCAGCCACGTATATAAACCATTAAACAATTTCAGCGCAAAGCTGCACAAAATGTCTATTAAATTTAACAGTACTATTAAAAATCCACATTTAAGCTTTCTTTGTTTCTAGCAATGAGGCTTTGAAAGATGGAAAAGTCAGTTAAAAAATCCCCAACAATAAACAACCAAACCCCAGCTTTTGCTTGGTCCGTAATTTCATAGCAAAGATGAAATGTCCACGTCCCAATGCTTCCCAATTTGGTCTTGCTCCAATCCTGAGATACTTTTAAGTTTTCTGCAGTGTAAATGTTCCCTTTATGAAGTAAGCTATAGCCAGTGCCCATGGAAGCCTCTCCTAAGGAGGTGTTATTTTAATATATGAAGGGCAGTCATTTCATTCCATAAAGATAGCTTGTTCCACAGAGGAAATAAACATCACACTTGACAGATGCAGGGACACTCCAAGATCCTCAGCCTCTGTGGGGGCAGGGGAAGGCCTATAAAGCTGTTCTGTGTTTCCTGCATTATGCTGCATGGGGCTTTAGATGTCTTCCCCTGAAAACCAATTCTGTGGTATAACTGTAGCCACCTAATAATTTTATTTTACTTTTATATGCCATAGAGTGCAGTGAGAAGCATGGTATTATGTGGAAGGGTGCTAATAGCAAATGGGGAAGGGTCCTGAGGTACAGACATAACCTTCTCTTTGTTCAGTTGTAGTGAACGTGCTGGGAACTGGCATCAGGCAAGGTGTGTGTGGTTCAGAACCAGCTTACTCATGGCCAGTTTATGGGAATTGCATCTCTGTTGGCATAGGAGAGTGCAGGTTAATGGTCTCCTGCAATTCTTGTTTCACTCAGCAGTTTTGTCTCACCACCAGTCCCAAACACGTAGGAGTCCAAGATGATTGACAGCCAAAAAAAATAAAAGAACTCCCTCAGTTTGGAGATGTGTTCCCAGCATGTCGTGGGTGACAGCCCATTTTCAAGATGGGCACAATCTGTGTGTTTGATTTAATTATTTTCGGATGTTGTTTTGAGCTAATGGATGACTATTTCTGATGCAAGATCTAGAGGCCAAAATGCTGGCTTAGCTGCTGGAGGGAAGAGTTTGGATGAAAAAGATGAGAGACCTCCTGCCTTATCTATTCATCCAGTGCTGTATTTGTTATCCAGAAATTCTGGAGAGCTGGCTGCCAAGCTGAGGTGAGGCTTATCCAGAGTTATTCCGACCGCATTTCTCAACGTCATGTTTGTTGTGCTTGGAAGGAACGGGATGGCTCTGCCGTCTCTCTCTCTCACTCCGTCCTGCTGAACATAGTAGCTATACTATGTTCTTACTGGAGACCTGTGGCACTTAATGGTGAACCAAAGTTGCTTCATTTTTCCCTCACTTGATGAATGAAGCTGGGGTTGAGGTGGACAGCGTGAGTGGAAGTAGGGAGAGGAGGAAAATTCACCTTGAGAAAACCCAGGTTTCCTTAATGAGTGAAAGATGTTATGCCGGGAACAACACATATTGCTGGGACTGTTGGCCAAAAGAAGGAAGAATGCTCTGTCTGTCTCACGGTGCCTTTCTGCTGAATGCAAAGTGTATTGGAGAAAACTGAAAGCAAGCTGAGGTAAAATTCCCTCTCTGTCATTCCAGTAACCTGGATAGTGCCATTCTGTCACATGGCATCACTGCTGCTTGAATGGGGGCATAAGGAGGACACTGCTGAAATCCCCAGTGCTTTCTAAATAAGGTTTGTAATACAGGAAAACATAATTCAAATCTCAGGATAAAACCCTGAGAAGTGGAAGAATTGCTTTTTCATGCACAATATATAACTTTTCTTGTAATACAAATAATAATTTCATTGTCAGTAAATGCTGCCATTGGCACTACTTTAGCATTGCGGCAACAGTTCCATAATGAAACAATACATTATTTATTTCAGGTTTTCATTATTTCTATGACTGATCATATATTATGCTCCAGCCATGGTTCTTACCAGTAAAGGTTGCTGTGGAAATGATCTCTCAGGTCAGTGCTGTGTGATGGTGTATCCACCAGTGCCAGGGAATTTCTTATGGAAGAAGCAAATACCACAAAATTAGTTGTACAACATTTCAATTAAACTTCAGTTTGTTGTTTTGGGTTTTTTTTTTTCAAAAGCTTGCAGAAATGGCAACATCCACTGTATATTTTCTCTTGCAAATTTTTATTTCCTCTTTGGATTTTGCTTTCCAAAACTTTTATTTTTTTCTAAATTAATTCAAGCTGTCACCAATACATAAACATATTGGATTTTTTTTTGTTCCACACAGCAATCTTCCCCAAGACAGCAATGCTTAATTCACTGCTTTGCATTTTTCTTATATATTTTGCTTGTATTTATCACAATATTTTCTTCAGCAACAGCCAGACAATACTGTTGTAAAGGAATTTTGTCATTATGGATGACTTTTTTGGGGGTTTGGGAGAAATTCTGGGGGAAGCCAACCAGTGTGATTCAGCAGCTCCATTCTTCCTGCTTTTGTTCTCCCTATACCAGATGGGTCTCTTACTCACTCCTTCCAGTGGGACATTTTGTGGGATAAAATACTGTATAACAACAGTGAAGTTTTTATAATTTATCTGGCTCTCCCTGTGCAAAGAGATATTAAAAGCCCACTCCTCTAGGGACTCAGAAAATTAGAGAATCTGCTAAATAACAACTTTAAAATGCTTTTTTCCTATATAAATGTGGTCGTTTTGAATGGGCAGTGGAGTTTCCTGGACTAACTCCGAGGCTAATGCAGGGGGGAGAGTGGTGGTCCTGCACAACCAAAATTGGGCAGTTCTCAGCCATCACAGCCTGGCCCCTTGGTTAGTCATTTATTACTTAGAAAAATAAGTGCAAGGTGGCTACAGAAAGATCTGATTTTGTTCTAGCGGTGCATTTAGACCACCGTGTGTTTATTTTGCCCTGACATAAGCAACAACACAAGATGTGGGGCACAGTGAAGCAACGCCTGGGAATTCTGCCACTGATGCTAATGGTGTTGGTCTCTAATCCTTTTCCAGCAAAGGTGAGATGATGCATCAGCAAAATGGCTGCCCACGCTGGGAGAGACACCAGCACCATTCATAGTTGCTGAGACAGTGAAACAGTATTTTGGGGAAAAAAAAAAAAAGAAAAAAACTCATTCCTTAATATACGGTCTTATAGGGTAAATATTTATCCAGCCATCTAAAGGCAGGAGTAATCACTGCAGTTTTCCCTTCACTCAGAGACTGGAGATTTTTCCTGACTGAAAAAAAAAAAAAAGAAAAAAAAAAGAAAAAAAGAAGTCCAATTTTGTGTATGTGAAGAAATCAAAGCATTGCCCTTGAAATGGTTTTTTCAGCTGTCTCCTGGGTATTCTGGGGTTAGTTTTCACCACGTGAGGTTCTCAAGTGCATACTCAAAGGTTCAAACACAGGAAAATTGGCTATCACTGCTGGCTCTGTTGGGCGGGGAGAAAAAGTTCCTTTACAGAAAAAAGGAAAAAAGGAAAGATTTTTTTCCTTCTTTTTCTTTCAAGGGACTATATAAGAATGAGCAGGAAGAAGTCTTTGACTTTTATTATATCCTGTAATCAAATTTGAGCATCTTACTTGCTTCTTCTCTTAAAGACCACCCTGGCAGTAACAGTCCACACACACACAATTTTGGTATGCATAAACCTATAAATTTCATAACAAAATATAGGAGCTGAGGTTGTAGGAGGACTGCAAGGCAGAAGGTGCTGAAATGTAAAGTCTGTGTGTGTTTGAAGGGATGTCATTTATTACATACTTCTGCCTTTAAAAAAAACCAACAACCCTTACTGTTACCACACAGACTGTGTAAATATATATTGCCTAATGCAAGATGGTGTGGTGTAAAGATTTTATTGGCATGCAGTAGCTTAGCTTGAGTAGCAAAGGTCTGAGCAAGCTCTGTATCACCTCAGATGTGTGCCAAGAAAACATGTTCTTGGCATGAGCAATGAGAACATCCCCGGTGACGCTGCATAGGTGCAAATCTAATGAGGATAATAACCCATGTGCTCCAGGGCACCAACCCATTACTGGTTTCATGGGATTAGGGAGGAATTTCTCCTTTGTGTTGTTCTAAAGCTGTTTATTGTGGGCTCCACACACTTCTCCCTGAAGCCCTCTGCCACTGGCCATTGGAAGAAGAGGATGATGAATTTGATTGACTGCCTGGAAGGGCATGATTTGGGAGCTCATGCGCTCTTCTGCAAATTCTGTAATGGTACCTGTTTTATGTGGTTTGGAAAACATTCTGCTGGGGCACTTCCCTCTGTAATGCCAGCTCCTGTAAAGCTTCTTTCATAAATGCATGGAATCATTTAGGTTGGCAGGGTGTTCTGCAGATCTCAGTCCAACACCCCACTCCAGGCAGGGCTGGCTTCAAAGTCAGTCAGATTGTGCAAGGGACTTGCCCAGTTCAGCTCTGGAAATCTCCAGGGGGAGGAACTTGGCCACTGCTCTGTCCGTTCCTCCATGGGGAATTTCCGGCAGCTTCAGAGAGACTGACACACGTAGAACACCCATCTTGAGCTGCAGAAAGGTGGAGTCTCTCCAGTCACAGAATTTTTTTTCTTTCTCCTGTAATCAAAGGAGAAAAATACAAGTCCTGGTGGAGCTCCTTTCATTCAAAGATGAGAGGCTGAGACCACCCTTGGTTTGAATTATTTCTGGCAAGGTCTGTCTCTCTCCACTGAACCTGGGGAGAGCACAGATGTCCCCCTCAGATTTAATACCCAAGTACTCAGCAGCAATGGTTACCTGGAACGAGCCTCAGCCAAAACATAAAGTCATCCAAGGTGAAGGGAATAGTGAGTTTATGTAATACCCTGTTATGTGCTGACCATGAAAAATTTAAAAAAAACGCCCCAAAACACGGATCAAGTAGTTTAATTTTTAGTGATGAAGAGCTACTATTTTGAACAACAGGACCTTAAAGGCAGCAAGTTTCGTGATATGGCTTCATATCAAAAATCAGAGGGATTTATCCAGTTGACAAATGGCTTTGGATTTCAACAATGTCAGCTGATATTTGAACTCTGAAAGTTTGATGTGGTCTGTCCTTATTACAGATGGTAGGAAAAAACAGACTGTTAGTATTTCTTTGGAAGAGAGAAATGCATTTCAAATAAGATATTGTGAAAAAATACATCTGTGTTTTAAGTGGAAGGGAAAAAACAGTGTGAGGAAAAAGTAGGAAATTCCATCTGATATAAAAGCAAGCAAAAAAATCACAAAAAATTTAAAAGATTCTGGCAAGAAATCATTGGCAGCTCCTAAAACTCCACTGAATTCTAGACTTCCCTGACAAAATCTGCTTCCCTGGAACTGGATCTGGAAAATGCCTGGACATGGTGCTCTCCAAACAGAAAACAAAACCACAGGTGCTGTTGCTTGGGGAGAAGAGTCCCCAGGATTTTGGAATGAGATTATTCCAGTAGATTTCTCCAACAAATTGCCGCTCATTTCTTTTCCTTCTTTGTGAAGAGAGGCCTAGTGCTTGTCATAGTCTTTTATATCTCAAAAAGTTCCAGTGAATGTCTTGAGAATGAGTAAGTTTTTGTATTCCAGCCTGAGGAGAAAAACAAAAAGTCAAGGACAATTGAAAAATCACTTTTCTCCCCCATCTAAGAAACTTCCATGGCTTTCATTAGCAAATCCAATTGAAGTCTTTCCTGCAATGCAAACCCTTTGCACAGGCTCTCATTTTCAGGATGCCAAGGGAGTAAATGGAGTGATGGATTCTGGGCAGATCTTGCTGCAATTTTGAAAAGTAACTTTTTTCTTCCTTTATCCCCACGTTCTGCCACAGCAGGGGTAAATTATGGGAGTAAGAAAAACAAAGCCTCTGCAGTGTTAAGGCTTGCTGCTCTGTCAAATAAATTTTTCTATATTTTTCCATGAATGAAAAAAGGTTAAAAAAAAGGACTATTTTTCTTTTTTTAAAAATGAATGTATGCTGCCCAAATACTCTGCCAGATTAATGTGGGCAACCCACACTGAGTCCAGAGCTGCTGCATTCCTCATCAAGCCCTGATGGGAAGAGAAGTGAAGGGGAAGAGAAAGTGAAGCTCAGAGGAGCAGCAGCTTTGAGTCCCCCAGGCTGGGTTCTTTTTCCCCTCTTTTCTGGAGATGGGTGAGCCAGGACCCAGACAAGGGGGCTGCCCCTTCTCCCCAGAACCAGCAAGAGACCCTGAATATGGCACAAACGTTCCATGTAAACGTGCCTTCTTTTGCTTTTTTTTATTGTGGGAAAGGGTCTGCTTCTGGAAAGCTGGGGGAAAAGTTTGTTTGTCTTCAAAACCTTGGAAAAGAAGATGTTTCAGGAAAAAGGAAGGGGGAAAAAAAGGGTTATGTTTCAATTTGGGTACATTTGTGTAATATCCCCTCTGGAGCTGTAGTTTGGTTAACCTCTGTGGGTTGAGCTCCCGGCTACAGAAACCTCTCCTCAGGCTCGCTGCCTGGGGAGCCTCAGGAAACAACCACCACCCTGGTGCTTTGGGAAGGATTTAAGGAGGAAATTTAGTCTCTGGAGAAAAAGGGAACAGAACACACCCAAACAATCATTTCACCAGGATTATTTTTTTTAAATTTCATTGTTAATTGTGCAGGAAGAGATTTTAGTTTCCAATTAACTCTATGTGGAATTAAGATTCTGTTCCTGTGATTCATCCCCAGTCCTCTACAACTGTGTTTGGCCTTTTGTTTGAAGGGACATGAAATTAAGGTCAATGGGGACTTGTTGGTTTTTTAACAGGAAGAGTCTTCAATCCTGTGCTTGCAAATTGTCCTTCAAGTTTCCAGTTTATCCTGCTGGAGTCCCTGAATGCTGCTGGTGATGCCACTGATGTGTAATGTGTGTGTGTGTGTACAAAGCTTCTATTTATGGTTACCAGCCAACGGGTGAAGCTCATTCTTATGTGAGATGTCCAGGCCACATTACTACTGCCCCAGTAGATCTGGGTTGTGTTTGCAGTCCTGCCACATGGTGGCCCTGGGCACATCACCTCCCCTCTGCAGTGAGGAAAAAACCAACTTTCTGAGTTCTACTAAGGAAAATATATTATCAGAGTTAGAATGTGATGATTATAATTACAGTAGGAGTTTAGGTTGGACCTCTCATTGGGGAGTTTTAGGACTGGTCAGTTGGGGAGTGAATGCCAAATTTTAACACTATGTGGTTTAAATATACAACCATATGAATATTCAAGCTGTTAATGAGTGTGTATCTTCTCAGCCCCTTTCTCTGGCCTTTCTGTCAGTTATCTGGAGCCTCTTGTAGAGCAGCAGACCATGTGTTTGGTTTCAGATACTCTCAATATCTGTCTAAATCTTGGACAGATCACGAGTGAAAAGGTGATCATCAAAATTGGAATAAAACAACACAGCAGCCATCCAGCATGAAGAGATGGGAGTCTGTGGGTGAGAGAAGCTGAGTTGCTGCTGCTGCTGTTGTGGTTTGTTTTCCAACACAGAGGGCATGCCACTGTTTCCCAGTTGTCATTTGCTAAGTCACAGCAATCCATGGCTCCAGAAAGCTGTGACACAAACAGAATAGAAAGGAAATATTTTGTCAATTGCTGAGCCTGGCCATATGTTGCAATCAGATGTGTAGGAATTAGGAAAACAAGAACAAGGAAGCTTTGTGTGTAGCATCAAAGGCAGCATTGGCTTACACTTTGAAGAGCACAAGCGTGGCCCATATTGTTTGTTGATTTTCTCCCAGTTTGTGTGCTTGAAAGCTCATGGGCACATTAAGGGTATGTTGACACTGTAAGGCACAACCTATGTGTCATGGGTGCAATGAGCCTGGTAGGCAGCTAAGATGTCAGAAATATATTTGTTGGGACATCCTGAGTACTTGGAGCTGTGATACATCTTTTAAAAAAAGGAAAAAAAAACCACAAACAAACAAACAAACAAAAAAAAACCAAAACAAAAAAAGAAACCCAAGAAAGTGTATTGTCAATGAATTGTACAGAATCAGAGCTGATACTCAGGGCCATGTGGCTGTTAAAAGTTCTTAAGATTTCTCCCCTGGGGATGGTGTATCTACATACAGCCATCCAGGACTATGTTTGTAGATGCTGAACAGAATCCTTATCACCCTTTTTGTTCTGTACCAAGTTGTTATTCTTTGAAGGTTTGACCCACAGGAACCAAATTTCTACTGGAAGTTATTTTTGGCTGGATTCTCAGTTCTAGCAAGGGTTGATTTTGTGCTGCAGCCACGCTGTTTCTTCAGTGATTTTTAGCAGACTTTTTTGCCCTGTGTTTGGTTATTTCTCTTCATGAAAGATGTAGGAGTTAGTGGCCTTATGCTCCCATCATTTTGATGGAAATGGGCCTAGGGAGTTAAAAGGTAATGGAGAGCTACTGTGACAGGTAGATCCAAAGGAAGCACAGTTAGATAGGGCAAAGGAAATTGGGCTATAAAAGAGCATTGAATGGTAAGTTCAAGTTGCCTGGGAAAAAAATCTTGCACAAAAAAAATTGCATTATGATTTGTTAAAAGCTGGCAGAGCGTTGCCAAAACACGATTGAGGTCTTATGCTGGGACGTGTCTGACAATGTTGACTGTTGACTCTAGGCTGATGCAACATCTGTGGGAGCGTGTTAGAAATTCAGGCCCAACATGCACTTCATCTCTCCTTCTACCTCATAATCCATATGTACTGTTTCAAATGTTCCCATTTTTCAAAAATGATCTGTAACAAAATGCTCCTTCTTTGTCCCGCTCTGGAGCTCAGGTTTCTCTCCCTAACCCCGTGTGCTCCTAACCCATAATGGATGAGATGTGCTGCCTGTCCTTGTGTCCATCCAAATGTCAAACAAGCTCCAAGGGATGGTTAGTCCTGAACTATCCTTTGCCTATCAGGAACAAAGCAACCTCCCCACTGATCTTATGCTGAATGACTGGGATCTTGACAAAGACAGCTTCTCTTTTCCATAATGCCTCCAGCACAATATGGGCTCTTGGGTCTGTATCCATGATTTGAGGCACTCAGCAGCTCTCCTGTGTCTTCTCTGAAGAATGGATTTTGTCTTTTGTGATCATGGACACACTCTCCAGAGCTCTGTGTCAGACTGAGAATCTCAAATTAATGGCCATGACTGAAAGCACTGACATTTCCTGAAGTTAGAGCAAAGGAAACAACGGTTAAAGTGGGAAAAAGGAAAGAAAGAGTATTCATTGCTTTTGATAATTTTTAAGCGATCATCAGTTTTACTTAAGACTAACGAAAGAGATTTGAATCTAATAGAAATGGCATTAGTGCAGAGCTAGATAATTAACATAATCATGTCTAATTTCAGTATAATTAGCATGCTGTAGTTAGAAACATCATTAGTATAATTAGAACATGTATAAAATTAGCACAAAGGTATTTTAAATGTGTCGTGAACCTGGCCTGGTCAGTACAGCTGTTGCCACTCTGCATTTCGGGTGATTTCTGGTGAGTAGTTCATGCACTGGCATGGCAGAGGAATTGATAGAGCTTGGCAGTGGAATTGATACAGCTGGAGTTCTCTGCTGGGAATTCTTTGCTGATGGAGAGTGTGTTGTAGGGCTAATACTTTTTATGGGAGGATGCTCAAGCATATTAATTAGCCCTGTGTGGATTAGCAAGATTTTCCTGCCTGCATCCAGCAGAGACCACATTTTGGGAATGACCATGCTGTACTTCCCTGGGTAAAAACTGTCCTGGATCCTGGAGTCTTTGGTGGCACTGTGTCAGTTTTCACCAGCCAAAGGTGTGGTGACCTTTTGCATTGGTTTGGACATTTGTTATTGGAGAGGTTAAGCTGCCATGAAGGCTATTTAATTACAGACCTGCAATGGTTTCTGCATGCTTTCCCTGGAATTCATTGTACATTCAGGAAGGTGTGTAAATCAAACAACCAGCACATCAGGCAGGGGGTGGGGGCTGAGCAGAAGGAATTATTGGATGCCCTCATAAAACTTTAAAAGGCTTGAATGTCAAACTTAAACTCTTGGGGCCTTAAAACTTGAGTCTCAAGGCACTTCTACCTGCTGTTTCATCACATAAGCTTTTCACTGTTCATGAGCTGCAAACCCAAGATGATTATGACTTCTATTTCCCTGCAGTGTATTTAATTTCCCTTTACTGTTGTCATCATACCCATGTCTGAACCACCTTTCATCTCCTCCTACCACTCATCATCCTTTCAGTCGGAGCCAGTGATGCATAGGCTTTTTAAATAGAGTGTTCCTTGTAGGCTCTTATATCAAAATCTGTTTAACCTCTGGTGCTTTCAAGCTTAAGGCAAAATCGCTGCATATTAGCAGTTCTAATGCATAACTGCACTCAACAGGAGAGTTAGCAAATCTGCAGAGTGATACTGCAGCGCACAGGGGATAAGCCTGCTGCCAGCTGTGGCCAGATGTTTAGCTCCATGCTCCTGCCCAAGCCCTGTGCTGACCCAGTGCTGCACCCAGATACCTCTTGTGTCCCGTGGCTGTGGACACCCCCCCTAGCTGACCTCCTGTCCTTAGGGTGGGAGAGGGGCCTAAACTCACCTGGCAGTCAGGAAGGCACTGGGCTATTCCCTGTCATCATGGACAGGCTTTGCAGGCATTTCCTTGCAATGGGGAAACACCAAGTGTCTCATCCTCTGCTGTCCCTGCATCCCAGGGAGCCCCTTTGCATCCTGTCTCCTTCTTCTTTATCTCTGTGTGAGCTGTCTGTCCCTGGGGTAATCTGAGACACTTGGGCCTCTTCCCTGCTGTAGCATTTAAGAGCAGACACTCTGCATGCCTCATCAAAAATACTTCACATGATACTCTGAGTGACAGAGAGATTTACGCTCAGATAAAATAGCGGCATCCACAGCAGGGCAATTAAACTGACAGCTCAGTGGCTCAAATTGAATTTAGAGGAAGTTTAGGACCACATGCAGTTGAATTTCCCCTTTGAAAAGGGCTGGCTGGAGCAATGCAACAGCAAGTAACAGTTGCTAATGCCTCTGCCAGAAACCAGCCTGGGAACACTGGACTGTGTTATCATTTCTGGTCGGCAGCTGGGGTTTCTTCATACTGGTTCCTTTATCACCCCACAAACCAAACCCTTCAGTAGCTGTAGCAAAACTGATAGAAAGTGTGCCTGGAGAGGGGAGCCTGGACTGAACTCGTGGCTCCCCAGTTAGCTCATACATTTTTGAGGTCAAAGCAACAACAATTGTGACAACAGAAGAACTTGTAGATAATGGCTCAGTGTAGTAAGTTCCCCATAAAATATGCACTTAAGGCAAGATGCTTCAGTTAACACTCAAATCCAGGGAGAATCTTATCACTTGCTGATCGTCTTGCAAGAAAGAGAAGAATTCTGAGCTGCACAGTGCTCATTTCTGGGGGTGAATGAACCTCTTGGCTCAGTTGGAGGCTTCTTGCCCAGATATTTATTATATCAGTCCAGTTTTATAGCAAACTAGGAATAATTCACTCTGTTTTCTTTCTTGCAGAGTATCAAAATGCTTTGCTAATGAGAAATGGGCAAATGAATCTAAGGAAATAACTCCACTTTCCCTGAATATTTCCTCATGCCTGGGATCAAACCCAAAGCCAAGCTGAGCCTTACTACTAGGATGGATTCGTGCTTTTCCAGTGTTGTTTTTGATTGCTTCTCACATCCCATCCCAGCTTTGGAGTTTGGGTTTGGATAGAAGCAGCAGTGCTGAAAGGTTATGAAATGGTTGTTTCCGTCGTGTCTCTGGCCCAGTCAGCCACAGAAATAGTTTAAAGTTTTGGTGGAGCCTCGAAAATTAATCTTCAGCCATGAACTTTGGGGGAAATCTATGGATGCCTTGGGAGAGGCTGCATTCTGAGGCTTTAAAAGCTGACCAGCAAAATTATTGCTTTGGAGATAATGGTAAAATATCTTATAAGTTATATTTCAGCACTGCTCCTAAGGTGCAAGGAGTAAATGGTTGAAAAAATATTCCTCTTTTATCTCATCTTTGTGATGAGAAAACAGAGGGTGCTTTGGTTTAGCAAAACCTCATCAGTTGTTATGATTTGGTTTTGCAAACCTCCAACCAGAGAGGCTGGGGTCTGGCTTCCATTATATCCTAACCAGAAAGTTCATGCAGAAGAGCTTTTGTGTTCAAAACTCTCCTGAATTTGTTCTAAATTCAGTTTAATCACAGCAAAACCTAAACTCTTAGTCCTTTAGGGTCTGTCTGTCACTGTTGTTAATGTGTTACAGTGTTCTGTGTGGGGTTTCATAGACAAATGAACTCTGAGAGGGTATTTATCACCCAAACACACACAACTGTGTATATGTCCATATACATATTGTAGCATCACGAGGTTCTCTTTAGTTTGACCACAGTGGTTTCTCCTTAGCCACAGAAATCCCATGAGTTCACAAGCCAGCTCCTATTTTCATTTGTGTTGGGGTGAAATCAAAATCGACTTGGCATGCTTCAAATGACAGCAGACAGCATGCCAACACTGTGCCACCAAGGAAGACAGCTCTCTGCTGGGTTTTACCTTCTCTGTATTTATCCTGCAGCCTCAAGTGGACCAGAAAGAGCAAAATGTACATGGGGATCCTGTGCTGGATGTACTGGATGGGAACAGCATTGAGAAATTTTATAATCAACCCTTATAAATACACTTACAGTGTGTGTGTAGAACTAAATTAATAACAGGCATAACTCTTTTAAAAGTCACTTGACTTTAATTGACATATCATTATAATTGGCAATTATCTTAATTGATATACATGGCATAAATATTGTGCTCTGGAAAGCTTCCAGTCCTTCTTTATTAGAGTATTAAGCCACAACACATGCAGATTACATGGAAATACCACTGGAGCATTTGTTAAAAGAAATTCCTTTCTTATGTCTCTTTCTTGTATTTTTATATCCATGTGTATATATGTAAATATGAAGGAAAAAAGTCACGAGGACATACTGAGTATTGTCAATACAGTCTTTTAAACAATTTCAAGTGATTCCACTAAAGGGTTTCTACAAGTTTCACACTCTGCTTTTGTGGAAATCAGCTTTCAAGTCAGCCAGGCTAGAGATTAGATCCAAAGATTTAAAACCCCTATAGATCAAAAGCAGATGCTCTTAGAAGACATTTCAGCCAAGACAAGCCGTCTGGGGACATTGTTACAGCAGGAGAAGACAATTTATCATTAAAACATGAAAGCCTCTGTTCAATAATAACCAGATGTATTAAAAAAAAAAAGAAAGAAAGAAGAAGAAGGAAAGGAAAAGAAAAGGAGAGAGAAAGAAAAAAAATGGGGGTGTCAAGGTCTTGATTCGTCTCCCGCTAGAAATCATCTTTATCCCATACTTAGGAAATGAGTGCAGATTCTTTGATGCCAAGACATAATGTAAGAAAAATTGAAACATTTCACATTGTAAATCCTTGGCAATTGTCAAGGAAATTTTAATTATATAAAATTCTGTGATGCCTTAGGTAAAGATAAGGAGCAGTCAAGTTAAAGAGCAGTTTCTGTGACTTAAAATTAAAAGGGGGAAAGATCTGACAGGGGCGTTTCAGACGCTTCTGCCTTTCTTTCTACCACTTTTCACTTTTTCCTATCTTCGCTCCAACCTAATGCAACTTGGCCACAGTGCTTGTCTCTACCCTAAAACCTCCCCTCCAAACATTTGGATGTGTCATTTAAGCCTTCCCACATAGCAGAGGGATTGTTGTCACCCACAGGCATGAAGGGACACACCAGGGCACAGAGGGATGGGATGAGTTGCCTCATCATACAAGGATACTGAGGGGGAGAGACAGGAAGTGAAACTTTCAGGATCTAATTTTCCTGTCTCATAATCTAACCACTAGAGAGCATCCCTTCCCAGTGAAATGTATAGCTCTGGAACACAGGAAATGCATCTGCTGCCAGGGTATAGGGAGCAGGAAGACCTCCTCACTACTCTTATTTTACAGGCCATGCTATAAGAGAGTGGGTGTGATTAACAACAGTCGTTATAGTATATTTGAAATAATTTCCAGGTTTGTGGTTAGACATTTCAGGCTAAAATTCCCTGGGGAACGAGTACATTTAAGGACTCAGAGCGAGTAATGTGAGGTGAGGACACAAGTTCTTGGCCATTGCCACCAAGTGGGTCACAGAGCAATCTGCCTGAGCTCGCCAGTTGTTCCACAAAATGAGACACAAACCTCTTTGCTTTTCTCATAGGAATGTGGGAGAAATGCACTCAACATGAGGGATGGGAGGGAGCTCACTGAAAAATGTTTTCCTTGATTTTCTGGAAATTGCTCATTCTTTGACAGAGAAATTTTTGGGAGAAGTATGTTGGTTTTGATAAAGCTCTGGGAAAAACTATTCTGGTTCAGGACAATATTTTTGATGAGTTGGAAGGAGAGACTTGACCACCCCGCACAAGATCAAAGGGGAAGACAAAACTTGTAGGGCTCTTCTGACACCTCCTGTGAGCCATACATATTTAAACTAAGATGTCTGATTTGCTGGTGATCCTGAAGAACGAGTTCCCCTATCTCTGACTGTGAAGAAAACCCTTGTCCTGGCCCTGAGGAACCTTCTCAATAAATTGTTATCAAAACAAATAAAGAGACAGATTGCCAGACTCAGTAAAATGTGACCCTCATGTTAGCTGTCATTGACTATCTCACATGTGAGACTGTGTCACCATTGGCTTTCTGCCTATGCTTCTGCCTGTGGTGTTCGTGATGGGGAATTTGGAAGAAAGGACAAACTGATTAGATAGGCAGAGGTGATGGTTGGCCCCTCAAGAGGACAAGGAGGACAATTTGGAGACTGAATTCTAGATCTGCGATCAGAAACTGTGGAGACATAGGACGTGGATGTTTGTGTATTTCCTCAGCTCTTTGAGTGTGGAGCACAAGTCAGGTCACTGTCACAGAGGTCTCTGGTCTGTAGGTGGCTTCTGGGTTCTGGAACCCAGGGTCAAACCTTGCTGCAAGGGTGCAAAACCAGAAGATTTTGTCAGGGGGAAAACATTTTCCAAGGAAAGTATGAAGAAACTGCACCACGTTCTGGAAAGCATATCAGCATGCCTGCCCTTTAGGAACTGGAAGGCTTTAGCAAACTAATTCCATTCCTTTTTTTTTTTTTTTTTTAATAAGAAAAGAAAGGCATTGCCATCTTTTAGTCCAACAAGAACAGTTATGGTAGAAAGTACTGAGCTTTCTGGAAAATGCAACTTGGGTGAGCTGGAAAACAGTCACCATGGAAAAAATGAAATTAATTATATTTTTATTTCTTTCTGTGTGCCAAGGACCATTCATTTCAAACAAATCTGTTTACTGTTCTGAGCACAGTTTGGCTGATGTAAAGGACCAAGAGAGCATGCAATAGATGCTGGTTCTTGGCTATTCTCTTGATATCTCTGGAGCCACAAGTGGCACTTTGGAGATCTAGAGACCCACTGGTGACAAAGGCCTTTTAGTGGCATATTTGTAACATGTTGGCTTAAGGTCTATGGTCTGGTGTGACAATTTCTGCTGTTTCAAGTGGGGTTCACTTCCTTTTCTTCATTTGGGAAGAAATCTCTTTGCATCTGCGTTGGAAGGCAAATGTTTATAAGCAGAGTGGACTGAAGCAGAGAAATCAGGTCCAAGGCCAGGTTAACAGCACTGCTGTCATCAGAAAGCTGAGTACTGTCGTTTTTGTTCTGACTCACAGCAGAAGATCTGACTTAATTGGATCCAGACTGGATCTGCACATGGATTTGGAAACCCCAAAAGTTTGGGAATTCACATCTGGAGTTCTCAGCATAGGTTGGAAATGATGGAAAAATTGAAGAGAAGGGCCTGCTCAGCAACTGGGGGAAGACAAGATCAAGGAAAATACAACATAGAAGGAGAGTGACAGGTAGAAAGATTCACACTCCTTTTTTTGTGCAGTGCTGTTCCAGTTGTACCTGTATATCCCACACATGTAGAACATCCCCTGTGATCCCAGTCCCTAGTTCTGGGGATCTGGGAGGTGGAGATCATTAGCACGTGGGAGTTGGTGGCCGCCACACTGACACTGTGGCTGCTGTCGCTGTGCCTGAACAGAAGCTTGTTTGGGGCAGAACAAGTGGTTCATGTGGCCACAGACACCACTTACACAGTGTGGGAGATCACACACATAAAAGTCTAGTGCAGAAGTGCACAAGCACAGACTCACTCAGCCCTCGGGCCTTTTCTGTTAACAATCAGACCCATAAAGCACATAAAAATAAACCTATTTTTACAGCTCTGCACTGCTGTTCAGCCAAGCATTTCAAGAAGCAAACAAAAGCACCCACTGCTCTGGAAATGCAAGACTTCATTCCCATCCAGGAGCACAAATTGTACTCAGGAGGGAGTTGTGAAACCCTGTTTAAGCTCAGATTTGTATTCAGTTTTGCATACCTTTGATTCACCCTTCTGTAGGAGGCGTTTTTAATTTTAAGCATTTGATAGCTCCATAGTTTTTTGGACAAACCATTTCCCAACAGTTTTCTGCAGAAACAAGTGAGGTTTTTGTCTCCCCCTTTTCAAGTGTATATAGATAGAGGAGAAAAGCGTGTTGAAGTGCAGAAAACCTTCTCTCCAGCTGTTTCATGGCAGCTCTGTGGTGAGGTAAAGAGGGCATGAAAAGATGCTCTCTGTCCTCTGCCACTCTCAGGCAGGGCTGAGTTTAGGGTCCCTGCTGGTGGACCATGCTGATGAACCATCCTGATCACTCAGGCAAGGACTGGATTTCTCATCTGGCACCAAAACATATTCCTTAGGGAGCTCTTGCATCAAGGGCAGCCTTGTGTGGACTTCAGGGGTGACTCTTGGGTGGAGAGGCGGCCGCACTCAGAGAGGCATCCTCTGAGAAAGAAAAACAAACAGCAAAAACAATGATGTTCTGTCTTCCAAACAAGATCTTACATCATCCAGAACAAAAGGGTCCTCATTTTGCTTGGAGATCCAAACCCAAAACAAAGGAGCATTTATAATAATTGATTATAAATGCAGAATTGTTTGTTCTCCTTCTAATTTTTCTTTTCTTTTCCTGCAATTCTTTCAAATAACATCACGAAACCATTTGCATTTGTCAAGCTAAGTGAGCCACTCATTTTTCCCAATCCTTCCTTGCCTGCAAGGGCTTTAAATATTGCAACACTTGACATAAAGCAAAGATTTTTGCTGATAAGCGTGCGTAATGGTTCAAAACTGTTCCAGCGAGCAAATCTATTTTCTCAAAGGTAAATGATACAAAAAGCTCGCCTTTGATTAAATATTCCAATCATGACATGCTAATGGTGCATGAAGCTGTGATTTATCAGCCAAAACAATGTGCTGGAAAATGAACACAATTCATTAAGCCTGAACCAAACTTCACTTGAGCTTTCCACTCACAATAACTCTTGGCCAACAGCAATTGGAGTCATGCAGCAGAGACCTGTTTGTAGGAGACTTCACATTTTTTATTCTGCTGTGCTCTGAGGCACGAACTCTACCACCTGAGCATCTGTGCAGGAGCAGTGTCCTAACTGCTTGTAAGGAAACCAGGGGCCATGGGGTTTTATTTTTCTTGCATACTTGTTTTAAGCACCAGAGTGCAATTTTGGTGGCTCAATTGGCCTTAGCGATCTCTTCCATCTTGAAGATGACAAAGAGTTGTTTAAACTCATCCTGAACAAGCAGAGAGCTAAGAATTTGTGTTTGACATTGGCAGAACATGGATTCCTCTCCTCACTGCTGCTTCCATCTGTGCTGGGGAGCTGCAGGGAGATGGACTGGTAGCTGATCCCCTCGCCTTGGCTTCCTGCCTCCCCTCCCTGTGAGAACTGTGCTGGGTGCCAATGAGATGTAATTACTCCTCAAGCTGCAACTTGTTTATTTTTAGGCTTGCCAGTGTGAGCTGGGGACATGGGCTGGTCAGGAGTGTTTTTGTGCTCTTTGCTACCTCCAAAGAAGGGAGTTTGGTGGTGCTAGAGCACAGGGCTGTAGCTGGTGTGCCTGCTCCTAGCAAGACGTGTTGTCTGTTTTGCTAACATCCTGGGGTTGGTTATCGTGTAGTAACAAGGGCTGTTTATTAAAAAAAGATGTCTGTTTTGTTACTCATTCCTTGCTGTAAAAGCAGTTGGGGAAAGGAGAGGACATGACGCCAAACTCTTTGTTGGTGTAGCTTCAGAGGGGGTTCATCATTATAGAAACACTTGTTCCATTAGATTAAACTTAATGTAAATCAGGGTCAGGAAGCAGTCTCTGTTCTCCATAGTCTCAAAACCTCAAAACCACCATGATTAAGTTCCTTCTCATTCACTTTGCACATCCAACTGAACACTGAAGATGTAGACCAAAAGAATTTCCTGCTCCTCACGTCACATTATTTCACACACATACTAGAGAAATAACAAAATTATTTATAAAGTCGAACCAAAACCTAATCATCAAGCCCATGAGCTTTAGAGGGAGACACAGGGAGAAGGAGGAAGGTATTTTTGGCTGGAGAGGCGTACACAGGTATGTCAAATTCATGCCCTGGCTGATTATATGGTCATGGGGCTTGGGCAGCAGCAGCAATGCTGGGACTCACCACCTGCACCACTTCCCAGAACAGAGGGCTCCCAGCACTGCCAGTGAAGCCATAAGTCCAGATATGGTGGGAAAGGGGCAGGGATGACAAGGTATTTTGTGATAACATCATGCTGCAGGGCTGCCATGCTTTCTACCCATGTTGCTGCAGCAGGAGTCTGAACTGCACTGGGCATCTGCTGTATGCTCCACCCTGTGCTCCAGGTCCCAGACAGGACTGAGCCAACAAATGTGGTCTTGGGGTGTCACTTCTGCTGCAGTTTTTCTGCTTGGAGACTCCAGGGCTGGCCTAGGGGGACTCTTTACTGAATCTTGGTGTTTTATGCCAGGGATGATGGATAGCTGTGCTTGTAGGAGTAGGCTACACCTGCAGTTTGCTGGCAGCGTGCACACTGCTGTTCGGGGAAGCTGACGTGTCACTGCTGCATTAGGGGTGTGATTGACTAATTTGCCTCTCCTTTGATCTAGCAGAAAGCACTTGACACTTTTGGAAGAGGGAAGACAGGAAAACCTTTCTCAGCTCAGCTGTGTTGTGTAAGCAGAGTGCCATGGGCTGTGCTGGCATTGTGCTGCTGGTGCAGGCCGAGAGAAGTAAAGAAAAGGCCTGAGTACATCTTCTCAGGCATGGATCAGCATTTGGCCTCTGCAGATGGAGAAAAAGGTGGGGTGCTAATCCAGGGAGTGTGAAGGATGAGCTCTAGCCTGCAGTTTGGTTCTGGGAAATGGAAGGATTTGAGACACTGGAGACATCTGGCAAATCATTATATGGCTGCAGAGTTCATGGCAGAGTAGATTCGGGGAGCACAGGGGCTGGGAGTGAGTTGTTCCCACTGAAACCTGAAGGTGTGATGGATGTCCTGTAGCTGTGTTACATGCACACCAGTGTCCCTTCTCTTTCTGTCTTCCCTCTGCCTGTTTCTCTTGGAGAAATTAGGTTCCAGGATAAGAGCTGGTCATACAATATGTCCAATAGTTTTAGGAACAAGACCTTCATAAACGGACAGAGCACTACAGACACTGAGTTTGGGAAAGGAATGAGTCCAAGGAAAATGATAATTAAACATCTAGGAGTTTTTCCAAGGTCTGCCACAGACTCTCCATATGACCTCTGGAAATTCCCTCATCATCTTGGCCCACCTTCAGTGGTCTGAGTGCAGCCCCAAGGAAGTGCTAATCCTTCCTTTCATCCACTCTTTATTTAAATGATGAAGTCTTCTGAGCAGGCATTGTTTTCTATATGAGTTTGTAGAGTACCTGCCAATAAGTGCAATGCCACAGCAAGTTGTGAGCAGAGGCTCTGATCTTAGAAGATACTTTGGTGCCAAATTTCTGTACAGGAGGAGCTCCTGCTTACTCCAGAGATTTGGCTTAGCATACAGTGGTTCAGAAATAACACTCTTGACACATTTCATAGTTTTTCAAAAGAATAAAATAGTTCTAAAAGCCTACTTGCTTGAATTTCTAACCTCTTAGACATATTTTAATTTATTGGAGGACACAAATTTTAACCTTGAGCTTCTTTCTCAATACTCATTCATTACTTCTCCATTGTAGTTTACATTCCCTGTTGCTAAAACTAACAAAATGTTCATTTTAACAGAATGTCTTCTCCCTGCTGGGCCCCAAAGGAAACATTCCTGGGAAGGCAGGAGGCAATTGCTTTATTCTGCGTTGCGAATTAGCATGTTTGCATAACTTAATGGTCAGTGCATCAGACAGGAATTCCAGAAGAGATCAATCTTCAGTGCTGTGTTTGACTTCATGGGCTGAGCATCCTCCTCTCTGTATGGCATCGCTGCTGAAATGTCCTTCTGGTGTGGGCTATCCATCATGGTTTCTGTGAGGAAACCACAGAGAATGGGAATGTGTCAAAGAGTTTATTGAAAGGCAGAGTTATCACTGCCCACAGCAGAGAGCAAGCACTAGCACATCCCATTGAGAAAAACAGCTCCAGCTTATGAAGTAAGTGACTGAATTCTTCCACCTTTTGTAGACACACGTTGAAAAACCATCTTTACCTCCATCTGTAGCTTTCTTACGGCGCTGTGAAACCCCATTTGAGGGATCTGGGCAAACTCCACTCCAATGCCACCACGTGTGTTGTCTCAGCTGCAGCGTATGAGCGGCACTAGAGGAGGAAACCACCCATGAGCACATTATTTCCTGTTCTGTGCTCTGCAGAATTTTCTTCTTTAGGAAAACAACTCAGGATTCTTCCCAAATGTACATTTTTTGTGTGTGCTCAGAGTTTTTCCCTTGCCAAGTTGAGGCCTGATCCAGGCGAACCAAGATAAAGGGAAAAAACTCCCCTAGACCTGCCCAAGGGTGCAGGGCTAAAGGATGGTGTGGGTTTGAAAGAATGGAAGGGCAGGTTACTGTGCTTGTGGAAGCTACATTGTGTAGGAAGTAGCATCACCATTTCTAAAATCTGCCGTGGTGACCAAGTTGCAGCTAGCAAGCTCACAGGGTGCTGATTGAAGTCATGGCTGTGTACCTGACTACTGCCATTTATTTGTGTTAACAAATTCCTGAGGCAATCACGGGCCAGGATCCAAATGGCTTAGATGCCATCCAAGCTAAAACCCCAAAAATAAGCCATGCCTGGGGAGTGCACAGTCTCTGAGCAAGATTTGTCCACCCTTGTTGCCCATGAGAGCTCTCTTACCCTTCGTGGTGCTTCACTGAAGTTACCGTGAGATTGGGAGCACCTCATGGTTGACACTTGCAGGGAAAATTTGGGTTTGTAATTAAAATATGAACACTCTTGGGATCCTAAGTAGGTGTTCCCACTGGTGGAACTTCATGTTACTATCTAGATCCACCCAAAAATTCAAGACACACTTCTCATAACACTTTATGGCAATCTGGGAATACAGAAGGATGGCTTCCTGAAAAGCTGAGAGAACAGTTGTTGAATGGCCTCTTTGCTTCCTTCCTAGCAGATTTCTTCAAGATTTTGTTTTTTTAAAAATTCCTAGAAGTGATTAAACAAAATTTTTTTGCAGCAGAAATATTTACCCTGGTTTCTGAGAACTGATAACACCTGCTTTTAAAAAATGCAGCAACATGCAGGATGTTAATATTTTAAACATTTTTGCTAGTTCTGCTTCTTAGAAAATTGGCAGCCTCTTTGCATATTTATCTTATCGCCCATGTGGTGTTTCTCAGACCAAGTCCAGAAAATCTGTTTCTATTCTAACTCATTCAGTTTCATTCTACTGCCATTTCAGTACTTCCTTCCAGCTGGTACCCTCTTGCTTTTATCATGCTGTGTTCAGTCACCCCTTTACAGACAAGCAAGTTAAAATACCAGGCATTTATCACTCTCTGGTAGTATTTTCTTACTGCTTTTTGCTTTTTTGGGTCTTTTCTATTGAAGACACAATGGTGGGGTTGGCAGACAGGCAGTAAACATTCTTGTTTTATGGTTCAAATCAACTTAAAATCATTGTAATATGCTTGAAGATTTTTTTTTTAATATACATCAAAAAAGAATTTAAGATATATATGGAAATCTACAGATAGGTAGTGGTCATGCAAAACTTGTCTTGTTCATAATCAAGTATTGGAGTTGACAGTCTAAGTTAACAAAATCCTCAAATATCCGGAATGTGTCTTTAAAAACCAGATACCTCATTTTCTGAAATACATTGCATAGGACTGATTTGGTTTTTTTTTTTTGAGTATATGGTCGTTCATGTATTTAGGAAATATGAAGCCAATATATGTTATCTGTGCTTAAGAGCTGTCCAAATTCTCCTTTCTAAGAAATTCCGTCCTTCATTAAAGAAAAATATTTGTTTGGATAGATAACCCCCAGCTCCTCTCTGCCATATTGCAAATTATGAAGTGGTTTTGGATATCTGCTTTCTAAATGAGTGTATTTGATGTAATAAATGCCCAGATGTAACTGTTGACTTAAGCTGGTGAAATTATTCATTACAAAAAATGCTGGTTTGTAATAACATTCATTCTCCTCATACCTGTTCAGTGGACAATTTATGGCACTGTAGGCCATGCCACAGGTTAATTTATAAACTGCTAGGACATACTTTTCATTATTGATTAATTTGCAATTTGTTACTTGAGTAATCTGATGTTGACTTTGGGGTTTGTTTTTTTTGATTGGATGACAGAAGTGTGATGAATAGAAGAATAATGAGTTGTAAATTCAGATTTGTGGTGCTGCAGCATCCATCACAAGTGCATATAAGTGTTTGCAAATGAGAAGGGCAGTCCTTGCCCCAAAGGCCTTCCAGCAGATCATCTGCTGAGATGATGAGTCCATGCAGAAAAGGATAAGGAAAATGGATTTTGCCACCACTGCAGTGCCCTTGGTGTCCTGTCAGTGCAACCTCTGTCCAGTTTTATTTTAGGTGAAGGGGAGTTTAAGACAGAGTCACCAAAGGCAATGAGGTGAAGGTGAGGACCGGAAAGACTGAGAGAGTGACTTTCTTTGAAAATGTAGCCAGGGGTGTGGAAGGCGTGGTGGGACAGCTGGAAATGTAAATTAACCCTTTGATACCTGTTATGATCCCGTTATAGGAGATGGCTCTGCCTGAACTATGGTGCAAACAAGACCAAATTCTGAAGTCAACAGTACAGATTTTATTCAACAACAAATGTGGGGTAGAGAGGTGGAAGGAAATAGAAGGAGGGGCAGGGAGGGAGAGAAAAAGGGTGTTGAATAACATCACTTAGAGGTATCTCAATGATTAAGGGAGAGTGCAGGCTGAGAATTCAGAGAGGGTGGTGGTACAGGGTCAATTTTGTTACAAATGCCAGAAAACTAAAGCTAGTGATATCCTTCCAGGTACTCCTTACCTTGAGGCTGATTTGTCATGCATAATGTGCAGGTGTGAAAGTAAATGTTAGGGTTTTCTGACTTTGCACCTTTCCTTCATCTTGTGTGGAAGGATGTGGGATCAGGGTGGATATAAATCTTGCAGTGCCTGTAATGAAAATATAGATACTTATTCTAAGAAATTTAACTTGATTAGGAAGCAACTGTTGGGTTCTTTAGTTGGGCAGTGTACATCCAAAGCAGCACAGACAGCAAAATATTCTCAGTATTTGCTGGTTGGCTAGTAATGCAGGAGAAGTTTTGAGCAATTCAACAGTATCTGTCATGAAACTGCTATTTATTCATCTTCATTATATAAAGTTCCATGTGTTTTTGCTATTCTATGAATATGCTGGTCTGGCAAAGTTCTTACAGATCCCTCAAAAGGTGACTGGTTTTTGAATTATGTGTTGTTTCTGATCCTCCTGTTTTTTAAAAAAAATTAACTTTATTCTATTTTTCAATGGCTAGAAATCAATTGATCTTTCTGTAACTGGCAGGCTGGGGTAAAGCATACTTAGAAAAAGCTATATCCCATGGAATTCTTGGCTTGCTTTCTTTAACTGTGGCAGGACATCCTGATGCTATGAAATTACATGGGAAAAAAAAAGTCTTGGAAGAAAAACTGGGATTAGTAGCTTTGTTACTGAACAGATTTGATGAGTTCCTTCTTTGATAGGAACATCATGATGTTGAAAAGTAGCAAAAGCTTTGAAGAGCTCTGGTGGATTTCGAAATGAAAATTGAATGCAAAACTCTGGAACGTTTTAAAGAATAGGCACTTCATGTTTATTAAGCCCCCTCCATGACTTACAGGTACTGAGCTTGTCTTTACAACAGAAACATCTGGCTTCTTTGCTTAAATTATTCCAGCAATTCAGGAAAAAAAATAGCACTGAGAGAAAAGGGAAGTAAAGGGAGAAAGATACATTTGTGTAGAGGGATGGTGAATAATGCAGTAATTTCCCTCTAGTTGCACCCCAGATATTGTATGGAATGAGACTGACACAAGGGAGAGGGAGAGGACATCTGGACTATCATTTTTTCAGATTAGCAGAAATTTGTGACATATTACTTGGAAGAGACATAATTAAGATTTATTTATTTTCTGAATGCTCTGCTCTTCTGTATTGTTTCAGCACACATGGCATTCATATAAATCAATTATAGCCATAATAGTCTATGAACACAGTGTCTTATCCACAGCCCACTGAAGTCTGTGGGAGGGCTTTCAATTGACTTCACTGGGCACTGAGTCAGTCTCACTGAGGGTCTTTGATCAGCCAGTAACAGCCACTAAATTCCCCCACATCCCTCTGTGTGGGAGAGGTGACAGTTTTTGTTGAACATTTGGGAGGGTGTGGGTGGCTGGCTGGCACTGCAGGAGCTTGAGCTTGTTGGTCTCTTCTCCCCCAGTGCAGACTGCCCTGGTTCCTGCTGCCTGGCAGGATCAGGCAGGTTTGTGGTGCTGGGCCTAACAGGTTCTTTTAACTGCTGGGAAGTTGGGAGTCCCGGAAGTCTTGGAATGGAAAAGTAGGCACGTTACACAAAGGAGTGGGAGTCACTGCTGAAGTCTGATTACAGAATCAGAGAATCATTAAGATCTGAAAAGACCTCAAAGATCATCAAATCCACCAGTTAACCTAGCACTGCAAGGCCCACCACTTAACCATGTCTCCAAGCACCATATCAGGTTTTTTAAATGCTTCCAGGGTTGGTGACTCTTCCACTTCCCTGCACAGCCTCTTCCACTCTTTCAGTGAAGAAATTTTTCCTAATATCTAATGTAAACGTCCCTGGTGCACCTGGGTGAAGAGACCAACTCACACCTCACTACAATTGTAGAAAACTCTGATGTCATCCAGGCCTCCTTTTCTCCAGGATAAACAGTTCCCTGAACTGATTTTCCTAAGATTTGTCCTCCAGGCTTACAGAGCTCTGCTGGAGCAGCCCAGCAGACCACTGGATGCAGCTGAAACGGACCCCTGAGCCACTAATACTTTATGGTACCCTTGTTACCACCAGGGAGGTCTGAGCACCAGAAATGGTTTTGAACCAGCTCAGGCCATTTCCCAGTGTGCTGAGAGCATGCACAAGTCTGCTATAGCAGCTCAGCTGACAGCCCACAATTGCTTTAGTGGTGAAAGCCCATTCTGTTCTGAATGGGGGATCATGTGTAAGATAAACATGAGGACTGGGGAAGCAGTATGACAAAAGTGACATTATCCACTTGGTTTTAGCCAGTAGGAAAAGCTATCAGCTCATCTTCAGCTCAGCTATGGCCTCTATAACTTACTGTCATTTTCCCAGTAAATATTTCCTGAATGCCAGGAAAAGTCTATTGTTTAAGTCAAAGAATTCTACACCACATTAAAGATAGAGATTTATGCTTTATTATCTGTTAATGAAAAGAAAAAGCTGCTTCCTCAAGAAAAACACTATTATATTAAAAGATGATGGCAAAGGAATCAATCACATTTCATATGTAACAATATCCCAGAAAAGAGTCCTCACTTTCCAGTGGCTCTCCATCACTACTGAAATCCAGACTGCTTAGAGTTACATTTAAGCTTTTGCATTTGCAAGTAAAGAAAGAAGGAATAATTAATTTGATTTTGAACAATTGTCTTCCAAATAAATTCTGTTCCACAGAGCTGATAGTGACTATTTGGTAAAAGAGAACAAAAAATAAAAAAGTAAACAGCCAAAGCCTGCTCAGGCTTTGGGCTTTTGGGTTTATTTTCTAAAGGGTAAAGTTATTTTGTTCACTGGATCTTGAGCTTGGAAAAAACAAACCCAGACATGTCTAATGTAAAAGATACCGCACTTATTTGCCATTGATTTGCCAGAAAAGCCCTTATCCAGTGCCTGTTAACATGGGTTAGTGAGACACTGTTGACTCCTGTGGGCTTTGGAGCAGACCCAGAGACAGTTTCATGTACTAGTTAATAATCCTACTAGAGGGTGGAACCTGATTCCTGGCATTCAGCAGGAATTTCCCAATTTATTTCTCTAGGCTTTGAATCAGACCGATGGGGCGATACTCATCCTATGTTAACAATCCCAGGGCTGGTATCTCATCATCTAGGATCACTCTTTTATCAGAGGCTAGCAGGGACACCTTTGGAGAGCAGCTCCCATCTCCTTTGGCTCAGTAGGATGGAAGGAGCTGAACTGGGGAGGTGAGACAGCCAACTTATCAGCTAAATTCAGATCAAATCAGTCCTACCTCTTTTGATCTCTGTGCAGCTAACTTGTGGTATTCTCAGTGCATGAAAGACTCAAATTAACTACTTGGCACTTGAAGGGCATTGAGACTGTAAGTAGGGAATCAAAAGCAGAACTTCAGTTTAAATAATTTCAAGTATAATAGAAAAAATATTAATGCAGTACTTCCTCCAGTCATTCAAAAAGCAACTAGCCCAACACACATGAGGAGGAGGACATGACACAGACACATCTTTAGCATTTCCAAATAGCCTGGAAGTACTGCTATCCCTAGAAATACTTTGATTAGCAACAGTATCAAGTTTGGAATGAGATCAGAATTCCCTGCAGAGGACCCAGTAAGCACTGTCCTCTCAGGGATTTGAACACTGAAAATAAAGGGCTAGTATCAGGAGAAACCAAAGTTAGGGAGTCAGAGAAGTTTGCTGTGTTAGTGAGCGAGAGAACCCAGACCAGGACCCTGAACTCTGTTCTCCATGTTGCTGTTCTCTTCTCCTACCTGCTGTACAAGTCAAGAACATAAATTTCAACCCAAATTGAAATAATTACTTGAAATAATTACACAACTTTGGGGAGCAACTTAGAGTTGTTTTTGCAGTAGACATTATTTGTGTTTTTGGTAAGGAGTACAACATTTTGCCACTCTTTCTTTTGTCTTGAAATCCCTTGGGTTGGTTTTGCCAGCTTGGCCTAGAGCCATCACTGCTTGGGTGTGTGCTCACCTTATCTCACTGGCTGATCAGGCTCAGGCAGGATCAGCCCTTGGGAATTGCCCGGGAGAGCACAGGGTGCCAGAGGTTGGAATGGTGAGGCTTCCCAGGAGGATTTTCTCCCTCTGACTCAGTGCAGAGGCACTAAGTCAGCCTTGGTTTTCAGGGTGGCACGTTCCCTCTGTAGCCATGAGTAATCTGCGGTTTCTGCTTAATATCAAAAGGATGCAGTGAATTAAAACCAAAACAAAAAACAAAACCAAAAAGCAGACCTCGGCCTTAAATAAATGTTTGGTTTACTGATAGGTATCTTAGATGAGCAAGGGAAGCCCTGATGAAATACAGTGAAATATGTATGCTGGGGTGAGGGCTGCTGGAGGTCTCCTCAGTCTCTTTATTCTAAGCCTGAATAGGAATATTCAGGGAAAGCAAGACTGGAATAAAAAATAATGGAGAGTTGCCTTTGTATGTGGAATGTCATCATTAAGCAGCAGAGCCCATTGCTGTAGGAGGGCACCTGGGACATGACATGAGCTTGGTGGCCAGGGGGGTTGCAGAGATCAGCGTGGCCACTCCAGGCTGTACCCAAGGGCTGTCACACTGCGGTGCTGCTCAGAGCCCTCTGCATTTGCAGCCACGGCTGCAAGAGCATTGAGAACCATTTTTGGAGAGGGATGAGGGATGCAGGCTGTCCCAGACCAGGAGAAGGAGGCGCAGGGTTGTTGGAGTAGCCTCCTAAGGCTGTTTGAAGGTCATCACAAAGATGTCAGCATGCATCTGAAGCCACAGAATAAAGCAGTGACCCGTGAGCAATAACAAATTGCAGCTTGGGAGCTGTGAATTAGACACGAGGAAAAAGTTTTCATGAGGAAGGTGGAGCAGCACTGAAAGCACTTCTGCTTAGCCAGGCTGCCAGGGTATCTCTGTCCTTGGAGGCTTTCAAGGCTTGGCTAGACAAAGCCTTGGCTGACCTGACCTGCTGTCAGCAATAGTCCTGCTATGAGTGGAAGGTTGGACTGGAGACTTTCAGAGATCGCTTTCAACCAGCATTTCTGTGATCTTATGATATCCAGTGTGGAATTTCCTTAAAATTATGTCATTAAAAATTGAGTCCCTGGAACTTGCCAGTCTCCATTACAAATCCCTTGTCCTGATTTCCCTTCTGCTGGTGTCTTTTTTCATCTGCACTGCCAAATCGCATCATACTCCCTGGCAGGGTTTGTCAGCCAGTACACTGACCTGAAGAGTATCTTGGTGAAGAAATATTTGCAAAACAAAAGGCATGGGTTTGCTTTTTGTGGTGATTGCATCATCATCTGCAAGTGCATTTTCTGGCCAATAGCCAGAAAAAGCTTTTTTAGTCCCCAGTTGCATTGCTTGTGCCAGCTTTACTTGTCGTGAAGTCTTGAAGTACCTCTGGATTTTCATGTGAAGCCTTGGTTACCAGCTTCATCCAAAAGAAAGGCAGCTCCGGCTTTAACCAACACTTGAAAAACGAAGCAGGTTAGCTAATACCACTCTGTTATCAAGTCTTGTGGCAAGAAGACTGGTGAAATCACAAGAAAAGAAGATTTGAGGCTGTATAGGTCTGGCTGCCATCTCTAATTACTACTGCCATGGAGATGCAGCCACAGTAAGCACCCATCCAAAGCTGAGCCAGACATATTTTACATAATATGAAGATATTTTGAAATATTTAGGCAGATAAGTTAAAAGCAAGTGGCAAACTTCTCTCCTTTTTTTTTCTTTTTTTTGTTTTTCACTGGCTCTTTGCTTTCTGAGCTGGAATAATTTATTGTTCCTTTTCTGTCCAATAGGAGAGATAAATAAGGGTGGATTTTTCAATTAGTAAAACATACATTTGGAAACATCATTTTAGTATCAAAATGAGATTTCCATAAGACTTCTCTGTATGAAGCTGTAGCAGTATGTCTTGATCCCTCACTAGGAAAGGAAAAGCAGCCAGAAATTTCAGGATTAAATTGCCTTGTAGTTCATCTTCTTCCTTTGTTATTTTTTTGTTTATAGAAAAAGTGAATTTATTGAGCATGGAAAAATACCAGATTGACAGCTCTGGAAAATGAAAGCCTCTCTTAATCCAGCGTGCAGATGTGGCACAGTCAGGATTAATGCAGAATGCCTCCCTGAGATCCAAAGGAATCATTGGAAGTAGTTTGGCAGGGACAGGCTCTCTGCCCCAGCCCTTATCCAGGGGGATTTCAGAGAGAACAAGTTCTGACCAGAGCTGGAGTGCTCAGAGTCCAGTGGTGTGTTTACATTTCTCTGTGCCACTCTCACTGCCAAACCACCCTGCTGAGGGGAGCAGGGAGTAAGGGAGAGGGGGAGAAGGCCAAAACAGGGAGGTTTATGCTTAGTAAGAAGTAATTTAAGTCACCAATTCAATGAAACAGAAGTGGATGGATGTCCAGAGTGATGTCTTTGCACCTGTATGGATATGGGTGTGGTGCGTGGGCAGCAGTACACACCCACAGGGAGTCAGGGAGTTCATGCTGGTAAGAGCAGAGCATCCAGCCTATTGCCCAAATTTTCCTCAACACATAACAGCCTGGGGAGAGCTATAAGTGATGGTGAATTGGATTTGGGGTATTCAGTCTTTGTTGTGCAAGCTTCAGGGACACTTTGTTGTATGTGGGGAAGGTTGTTTGTTTTTATTTTGCATTTTTACTCTGAAGTGTATGATTTTTTCATCAGGGTGAAAATCTGTCAAATAGCCATTTCAGACTTCCTAGAAATTACGAGGTTCTGGAATCTATTAAAGCATAAATGTCAAAAGAAAATTACTGCAGAGTTTGTCTGGCCTTTCTTGTTTTACTCCTTGATGTTAACTTTTCTTGTTTGCTGATGTATGCTTTTTGTGCAGGGGTTACAGGAAAAAAAACTTAAAAAGATGCTGCAGTTATTAACTACTTTTGCATGTCTGCAGTCTTCAGGCTCTGTGTGTGTATATGTGGTTTTCCATCAAGATAAAACCTGCTTAGAAAAATGTTGTGGTTAAAAAAAAAAGAAAAGGAGGAAAGAGAGACCAATGCCAGAAAACTAGATCTAAATCATTCTCTTTTTTCCCTGTGAATATTTCTGAATTATACTTGTAATGCACCATAACAACAAACAACATGTTTTTCTAGTGTAAGTAGATTTGCTGTTGAGTAAGTCTGTGCCAAAGCTATTTTTGAGCAAACAGATGTCAAGGCCTAAACAAGGCCTGAAGTGTGCATGGGCATTATGAATTGCACTTGCTTTCAGCGACAGTCTGAGGACAGAGAGCTCGTTAAATTTGTCTGTGAAAAGATGCCATTTAGGTGGCTATGTGTTATTTGGCATGATGTATGTACCAGCCCCTTCCAAAGCTCACCCTGTAATCCTTCATTTTCTTTTAAATCACTTTGTACTTCCAAAATACAATTGAAATAAAATGCATAGAAGAGTCAGATGCTCTATTGGTTGACATAACTCCCCAGCCTTATTTCTGCTAGCCTTGGCTGGAAACTTGGTCCAGAGTAGGTGCCATCAGTGACTGAGATGTTCCAAGGAGGAGCAGGTAAGTGGAGCAAGTGCAGAGAGGTAGTGTGTATCTATTCCTCTCCAATGTTGGGAATCACTTCCAGGAGTCATTAGGGGTTACTATGTACCCAGTACTGGGAAAGCAGTCTGAACAGTGAAAATCCCAGAATTCAACTGCATTGTGAGCTTTCTCCCCCTCCTGTTTCTCTCTGTGTAGATGTGTTTAGTTTATTACATACTTCAGTATAGCACTGGGAAAAGGTGTGGGACAGTCTGGAGCTTCCAAGGTTTTAAGAACTGGAAACCTACAATTAATTTTGGTTAAGGAATTGCAATGGATTTAGATGTTTTAAGCAGCAAAGAATGAGCTAAGGCCCTTGTGCTGTTCGGCAGGGCTGGAATAAGTCCAGGCACAGTTTGCTTCTGGGAGGAAAGTTATGACAATACCATGTCTGGAAGGACAGAGCAGCCCCTTGGTTGGGTTTAGCAAAGCCTGGGGGCCTGATGCACATTCCCACAAGCGCCCCCCTGCACTGTGGCAGAGGTGTTGATTATTGTCAGCAGGCTGTGATGCCGTGAGTGAAAATCAGACATGTTTTACAGGGAACACTGGGAACGTTGGCAGGATCCCCTTTTTCCATGTTTGCAAATAATGTGATGTGAAATTCAGCAACTTTGTGGCTGCTGAACAGGGCCGCAGAGAGTCTATTAGGGCACATGTGTTTCCAAACCTTACCAGTGCTGAAATACCTCCCAGTAGCCGTATAGCAAGGAATAAGGCATTAATTTTCCTGAGGATAGCATGGTGTAGCACTGAGCTGCACCAGAAGGGAAGTTTATGGAGTCAGTCTGATCCTAGATCTGCACAAGGGATCACTAAACCCCAGTAAAATAGCATTGTGGTCCTTACAAAGTGAGCTGGGTGAGGCTGCAGTGCTATCACATCCTAGTGCTCCCCTCTGTGGGGCCATCACAAGAAAACACATCTTGTTGTCTAAAACACTGTCCAGAACTTGCCACAGGTTTTATTATTAGCTCAGCAATTATGTCATAGGATATGCTTCATGAAATGCTTTGGGGGAAAGGTTTAGCAATTTTAATATGTGTGCAACACCTTCACTGTACTGTGTCTCTCACTGGTCTGTGAACCACCAGCATCCCGTGTGGATCGTGTTGGCCATAAAAGCCTTGAAGGCCAGAGTCTGGCTGCAGATATGCATGAGACATTAAAAAAAGTAATATTTTCATTTGCTTCAGCTTTATGACTCTTAAACAGATGCTGAGGTTCTCTAAGCATGTCTGAGTCTAGCTAGCTGCACAAGCAGGGTTGATGGCAGATATAAAGCTTGATTATTTCTCTGTCTTGGGAAATCTTTATATTTAAAATGCATAGTAGTTTTTTCCTTAGGATCTCTGAAGTTCTGGAGAAAGTTATTATCAGTCCCAAACTTAGAACTAGAATTTGATCTCTTAGTACTCCTTCCCAGGAGTTGAATTAGCTGGAATCAAAGCAAGGAATTTCTTGTGGTATTGCTACCAGTGCTAAAAATTAAGCCATTTAGGGGTGAACTCTAAAGGAAAAGTTATTTATGTTGTGGATGAATTTAACCAAAATTATCTTTTGGAAACTGAACATGTTCTAAAGTTGTGTCATTTTAAGAAAGAAAAATTTATAATGATTTATTCTGAAACCGTTGTATTAAAATGTTTTAAATCATTTACTTTTTCCACTGAAACACCTCAGCAAATATCCTAAATTTATTCATCTTTCAGGTGTTAATAATTTAAACAAAGATAATATAAGTAGATCTACAGAACGTACAGCATAGGTTCTCAAATTTCTAGTCAGCGGGCAATGAATCACAAAATTTTTTCCTTATTTACTAGAAACTGTATGAAAGGATGACAAAATTTATTGAGTAGATTTGGGCAGGACATGACATGAAAGAGGCTTTAATAAAGTCCATGTACCTCTGAAAGCCCAGAGACTGTGAAGTGGAAGTCAGCCCCACCGTCTACATACTGTACACCCTTATTGCAGCTGAGGTGGTTGGAGCACACTGAGCTCTTTCCCTCATACAAGTGATCAAGGGAAAGGCATAAATGAGCTGAAATTACGATTGCAAAAGGAAATGATCCTGAGATATCTGATTTGGCTGCAAAGGGACCTGAGTTTCTTCTCAGAAGTTCTCAATAGGAGTTAGCAAGAAGATGACAAATCCATGTTATGGAACGGGCAACTTCAACCTCTGTGAGGTGAAGCAGTGCAAATTTTACAGGTGATTATTACAGAGCTGTGCAGGGCACTGCCAGGTCCAGGGCCTCTGAGTGAAGGAGGACAACACACTGGAGAAAGCAGTCTGGGAGAATGTGATGACAATAGCAGCCCTGGTCCTACGTTTGTGAGAGGAAACAAGAAGATTACCTCAGAAAATAAATATTACTTAGGCTATTGACTTAAGAAAGGAAAGTTAATGCCTAGGCATCATGCCTAAATGTACAAGATTTATCCTTCTCTTAGAACTGTGCTGATTCTGCCAGAAGTTCTGCATTAGTGCATGAGGTTCTCCTGTGGGACTGCTCCACCATCTGGCTCAGCCTATTGTTCCAGGGCTTCCAAGGCCATGTAGAAGTGTGTGACCCACACTCTGTGCAGCTCCGTGTGCAGTTATTTACATGGCTCCACGTGTGCATGTGCTGTTTATTGAGGAGAGCTGAGGTTTATGACATGTCAGCAATGCCCTGCAGGCCCTAGTGAGTGTTCACAAGCCTTCCAACCCAAGGCACAATGGTTCCCCTTATAAATGAAATCCCCAGTCAATATGTGTTTTATTACACTCTCGAAGAATGCATTTTCCTCTCCAAATCTGGTTCACTTTCACTTACTGTCTGCTGAAACATCTCTTTTCTGTAATTCAAGGGGACTTACAAGACCCATGGCCAGTAGAAGGGTTTTAATGAAATCCATCTTCGGGTAGACAGGGAGAGGCTGTTGCTGTGGACTTTTTTCCCAGTTACAGTGATATGGACAAGAGTGAGTATGGCTGGAGATCCATCCTGAAACAGGTCACCATGGGATCTGCAGGCCTCTGTGTGCAAACCCAGACTTGGTGAACTTGTCTGGAGGACTGAAAAGTGCTGAGGGGGTCCTGTGTGCTGGTGGGAATTGCACTGAATCTCAAGATGAATCTCATGACTGTCAGGATCAGTGCTTTGCTGTCCTTGGCAGTAAATGTTAAAGGCAGGGAAGTCTGGAGCGCTGAAGTGTCTTCAGGATCACTGAACATGTTCATAGTCCATGGAAATGATGCAAAAGCTTATGAAACCCGAGTGAAATGGGCAGTCAGGTGGTGCCAGGGCAGCATGGCTGCTGCTGGGGACAGATTTTCTCACACATGCAAGTGGCTCTAATAAAGCCCCAACCCATCCCACACCTGTGAGATCCTGGCCGTACATACCCAACAAAGAAACATCTGATTTTTTAGCTTTTTCTGGACCTTGTTCCATGTGCTTGGAGTTCACTGTTGCAGTGAGTCTGCAGGAGGTGAGGATGTTCAGCACCTCCCTAAGCTGAGACTTTAGCCTGGAAATCCAAGGCCTTTCCTCTCCTGACACAGAGGTGCTTTCAGCCACACATAATTGTTCTTTAATTATGCAGGTTAACTGGAGTCAAGGAGTTGTTACGCCACTCCACCAGAAAAAGTGCTGAGGACATAGCTGCTTATAGAGGTTTTATCCCTCCAGGTATAGACTCACTGGGGTGGCCCTTTGGAGGTTTACACAAAGCATGTCCTATTCAATGCATCCTTCAGACATTCAGGAAGCCCTTTTCTTTCAGCTTGAGACCAATGGAATATGAACATCATCAAGAGCCAGGGTGTGTGAGCATCATCCACAGCCAGGATGGGAGTGTGCTAATGATCTGTGTGTGCATGTGCGTGCAGGCTGGGAAAGCATCGCTCCATCATCCCCAGATGGCTGTGAGGGGAGTAACCACAGCACTGCAGAGATCTTCTTAATGCTGTGGGCTGGGGCTTTACAAGCAAAATAAAACCCCAGTGAAAACAAACAGCCCTCGGGCTAATGATCTGCTGCTCCTGTTTTGTGGATGGGGATGTGGGATGAGGATGCTGGGGAGAGGCGGGGTGGATATGGAGCTGTTTAGTGTGCTCAGTAGCTGAAGCTCTCTCTCCTATCACGGCTCAGTCAAGCACAACCTCAGGTTTCAACAGCTGGTTACCCACATCCATTCCAGGGTTTATTTCACTATGTTTTATTTTTATTGTTATTGTTGTTTTGTAACCAGGAGGGCTGCAGTGGTTTCCAGCGTGCTACATCTCTGCAGACCTCGTGAGCCTCTCCTGTATGAAGTGGGAAAGAAGGAGAAAGACATGTTTAAAATGAAAACAAAATAGAAAAAAAATTAAAAAAAGAGAGTGCTGGTATTTGCTGAGGAATGCTCCCCACAATGCTGAAGTTGCATAAGTGCCGTCTTTGTTTCCATCAAAAATCTGCTTTCTGGGTTGAAACAAGGCCACCACTAACAAGGCCAAGAAAGAAATTCCTAATGGTTTGAAGTGAATTTAATATTTTGATGGAGCATTTGATTCTGGGTATGGTTCATGTAGCTGAAGAAACAGAAATGCAGCCTCTGCACATCAGCCAATATATATACAAATGCTGCAGCACAGACCCAGCCAGCCACCCTCACCACACGGCTAATGGGCTTGAAGGGGAACCCTACTCTTCTATGAGCAGGGGAAATGATGAAGTGGCAGACAAAGGAACTCAAAGGGAATGACACCAGGTATTTTGCAGCGTTTGGGATGAATTTTATGGTGAGATGGATTGATTACAGGCGCTGTTATTGGGCCATACAAATCCTCAATGCCAGTGAACCAGCCCAGATTGAATTTGGCTTAAGTAGAGCATTATAGAATCTGAAGTTTCCATGGACTGTGTTTTCCTATTTGATCTTTTTCCCCTCTTAAATTCTTTTGTTTCCTTGGTGAGCTCCTGAAGCATTCCCATTTGCCTCTTTTAACATTAATCACACTGAGAAGTAGATCACGAACAATGGGGCAGCCTGTCCCAGAGAGTGTGATGCTTCTCCTGTTGTGCTCCTGTCTCAGAGCACCTTTCAGACATCGTAGGAGAGAAGCAGGTGAGACTGCCACAAAACCCAAGTGTTATGACCCACACATTCACTGTCCAGCCTCAACCTTCTCTAGCCATGGGTCCATCCTGCACCCACTCTTCCCCATGGGCAGACCACACCCCTCATTAACCCACAGCTGCTTCCCAGAAATGGGAATGTTGCCACTGTCACAGTGTTAGTTCATAAGAACTGGTTCAGATCCACCCAGCCATCAGACAGGGTTGGTGGTGAATATTCAGCCTGCAAGTGCAGTGACCTTTTCCCACGTGTTTCTGGCTGGTTCGTGGCAGACAGGCATTGTGAGAACTTCCTGAGTTGGAGGCTGCATCTGCAACAGAAAGGTCAGGCCACTCCCAACAGTATAAAAACTAGACAACTTCATCCTGAAGAGTCTCTGAGTAGCCCAGGTCGGCTTTCTCAGCAGCTGCTAGCAAAATTACACCACCTGAAAGCAATGAAACCCGAAAGGAAAGAATGGAGAGAGAGCAGAAAACCACTATCCATAGCTTTCATAAGCACCTCACCTTTTCTTCCTGTAGCAATAGTTCTTTCTGTCCCAAGTAATTGAATTTGACACGTTTTAGCCATGCTAACCTTTGGTTTTCAACACATCTCTCATATTGTGGTCAATTTTATTTTAGCAAGGCGAATACCATCTGCAGTTACACCGGGGAAAATAAAATCACATGGCCCATCAGTTCCCCTGCTCCAGGCATAAGTTCACAAGAGCTGAGGTCAGGAAGGAATCACACCACTCACAGCAGATGGATGCTTTGACACCTTCTCCTGTAGCATCTGGAAGCAGCAGCTGCTGGAAGCAGGACAATAACCCTACTGGACCAAATCCTGCTATGATCAAGAACAGGAGGCTTTTCCACTCCTGCATATTGTGCTTACCACTCTGTGTTTCTGCCTTGTGAAGCCGTTGTGGCACTCATGATTTTCATTCTTGGCTGTGCAGGCAGTTGTAGCAAGAGATGGTCACGCAGGAAATGTGTGGTACAGCCTGGATTAAGAAGCCAGCAGCCTTACCCAGTCATAGGCAGAGGAGCCAAGATGAGCTTTCTGTCACACACACAAAGTGGTTTTAATGAAGAGCATCCCAGAGGGGTTTGCATGGGGAGCAGATAAATAGTGCAATGTGTGTTCCAGTGCACAAATTCCCAGGACCATGATGCCAGAGTGAGGATTTCCTATTGCTTGTGATTTGCTGAGACAAGCTGTGGATGGCTCCATCCCTGGGAGTGTTCAAAGCCAGGTTGGATGAGGCTTTGAGGAGCCTGGTTTACTGGAAGGTGTCCCTGCTCGTGGTATGGGGTGTTGGAACTGGATGGTGTTTAAGGTCCCTTCCAACCCAAACCATTCTGTGATTTTATGATTCTAAGCTTTGTGCAAATTTCTGCCTCAGTTTCCCCACCTAATAAAAAGCCTGATGTTTTTTCCTTTCTGTTACTCAGTAAATTGAGATCTCTAGTTGAAACCTACTGAAGTTGGTTACATTGGGACTTTACTCAAAGGATGGCATACTGTGATTTCCTTGGTTTATTGCAAGGAAGGGAACATGCCTCTTCCTCTCCCAGCTTCGTGTCCTGACAGGCTGTGCCATGGCCAGGAGGAGCATCATTGCACCCTGAGCCACACCAGAGGCTTTTCCTCTTGGAGAAAGCCAGGTGGACTGGTGAGGCTCAACCTGCCTCTAATGACTGCCCTTGGATGACATTGGCAGATTTCCTTCCCTTAATCACATAGAAGGGATTTGACAGTCTGTAGTACAGATTTACAAGAACACAAGCTTGCAGGGAATTTTATGGATGAAATAAATCTCTTTAAAGGAATGCCAAGATTCTAGGACACTTGAGATTTGGGGTTTGAGCATGTATATATTTATTTGTATATATTTATATGGTTCTCTGTTTCCACGTGTCTCTTTCTGTGGAATAGTAATGATCCTGCAGATTCCCTGCTCTCATGACCACCATGAAATGTTGATACATTAAACTGCCATAACAATATGCTGATGCCCTCCATCTTCTCCTCTGGGGAGGCTGAAATTAATGGGGCAGCCAGGTGGTGTGCTGGTGTGAAGCCATTGCTTCCCCACAGAGAGAAGGTTACAGGCCTAACGAGCATCCAGCAGCAGAACACGGATCTGAGCTTCTGGGTGGTAATATTAACACTTGGGTAATGGCTTAGAGGAAAGCCCTAAGTCCTCTTGGACCTGGCTTCTGCCTGGTTGAGAAACCGCGGAGCTCAGATGAACGTTGTTCCAGCTGGAACAGAGCCTCCAAAATGCTCTGTCCTGGAGAGAGAGACAGGCAAAGGAGGGAAGTGAACACAAACAGGGAAGGCAAGATGGAAATCTCATAAGGCTCAGAGAGAGGCGTGAACCTCTTTTGCTCTCTGGATGATGTTGAGCCACCCCTTTCACCTTGAGCTGTTCTCAGGAGGAAATGGGAGGGAATCCAAAGCTGCACTTGTGTCTTCTCAAAATTTCCCAAAGGGCATCTCTTCAGTTACAGACACAAAGACACACATGCAGATTTCCAGATCCCTGTCTTGCACGCTTCACATATTCAGAAATGTCTTTCAGGGTTGTGCTGTCAGCATTTCCAACAAAGCCAGTTAATATTCTTGTGCTTGCCAAGCAGTGTGTTGATATAGCTTGGAGAACACGTTTTTGTTTAAGCAGCAAAACAAGTGAATAGGTTCCCCACTCCTTCCCTCCTCCTGTCTGCAATTTAGGACTGCTAGGCCTTGGGTATTATTCCTGGCTGAGAGGGAAAGTTTATGAGTCCTTTGTTACTGCTCTTGGCAGTTCATCACACTGTTCCTGTAATACTGCAGCACAGGTCTGGCCAGGGAGGAAAGCACAAAAGAGGATGGGAATTTAGGAGAACCAAAAAAAGCTTCAGGTCAGGAGCAGCATGCCATGAGGGAAGATGGAGACATGTAGGTGTGGTGTACAGATGAGCTCCTTCAAGCCTCCAATTCATGCCCTGAGCTGGTGAGAGCGGTACAGAGCAGGGAGAAGTCAGCAGTCACCTCATGGAGTGTTTTGCCCAGACAAAACTCTTTATAAACCTTATTCCAGGTATATCCATTATCCAATGTGGAAGTCTCTCCAAAAACCCCAAACAAACAAAAACCCCAAACAAAACCAAGGCAGGAGGCAAATTGTCTCCTGTACAGGACCTGAAGTGCTATGCCTTAAGCACAGCCAAGAACAGCCAGGTTTGACCTTGGCGAGGTCTTTTCTAGCACTCAAGTGGGAATAGATTGGGCAAGATGTGGTGTTTCCACAGTGAGAAATTAGGGGAGGTTAGGCAGGCATCTGTCAAGAGCTGGCTTCTTTCTGTGTTTCCACATTAGAGGTAAAGATACCTTTGCATTACGGATCCCTGGAGACCAAACTCAGCTGCCAGCACACATCATGGGCATGGCTCCCAGAGTAGCAGGAGACTGTTCAGGTGATACACTCCTAAATAATCCTGAGGGACCATTCTCTGCCGTCCTAGAGGGTTTCTCTGGGGTGGGGTGGAGGGAGGTCACTGTATCCACACACTTACACTGTGCACACCAGTCAGACACAGATTTTCTATACTTAGCCTGCAGCACTGATCTGGGCTGCTCAAACTCTTCTCTGCCAGTGTTACAGCTTTTGGTGTTGCTGCAGGAAGTCTGGAGTGAAAATAACCTCTAGACCTTTGTATGTATGTGCACAGGAGAGGAAATTCTTCCTCATCCTGAACAGGTCTGAAGTCCTGAAACAGAAGAGTTTATTATTTCCATTCCCCACAATCAGGTTCAGGATTAAGACAGAGTGTGTCAGAGTAAATCCAAATAACCCCATTCTCCTCAGCCCCATGAAAGGTGAAAAGGAAAACAAGGACACTCATTTGCAAGGAGGGGCCATGATGATCATCTAGCCCCAGGCACTGGAGATGGTTTAACATATGCTTTCTTGAGAAGGTACCTGTGAATAAGACACACCAGAATAATGAGGAGTAAAAGGAACAGCTTCTCCCCTCCAAATTTTACTCCCATTTACATGGAATGGTTTCACTTGTGCTCATGAACCAAGGATGAGGAATTAATGGTTAATCCTTCCTTCCTTCCTTCCTTCCTTCCTTCCTTCCTTCCTCCTTCCTCCTTCCTCCTTCCTTCCTTCCTTCCTTCCTTCCTGCCTTCCTGCCTTCCTGCCTTCCTCTTTCTGAAGAAAGTTTTGCCTTCTGTTCCATGTTCCTCTTACTGGAGCAGGACCACGACATCCAGGACTGGCAGAGATTTGCTCCGTCACTGCATTCAGACTCCTGCTTTCTTCAGCCAGCAGCCTAATTATTTTTTTTCATAATGGCTATTGAAGTTGTTATTATTATCATTTAAGCATGTGTGATATATAATTATGCAATTAGGATAGTAATGACATTAATAACAGACGCTGTAGCACTGCCATCTCCCCTTCCACGCCTGGTTGAGAGAAATGAGGCAGGTCCTGGATGAGAGAGGAGGGAAAGAACAGACCTGGCTCTCTTCCCCTTTCTCTGCAAAATCCTGTGTTGCAGACACCTCTGGCTGAGCTTGGATTTTCCACCCTAAATCCCATTAAGCCCCTGATCCCTGTAGCAGGGAGCAGTGGTGACACCGTTTCCCGGGGCAGCGGAGTGGCAGCTGGGAGCTTTAGGCCTGGGGTGTGGAATCAAAGCTTTCTCTCTGGGTGTAGGTAATCCAAATGGGCACCATTCCCTTTTGTTCACCAACAGGCCAGAGGAGGCCAAAGCTCAATTATTTTACTGGACAGGGTTTAAAAAGAACTAATAATAGATATACTAATAACACATCTGGACACTATGTCATGATTTAAGAGACTGAATGCCTTTTGAGTGGGGCTCTTGGCCATGTGAAAATTTCTCTGTTGCCTTTCGTTTTTGAAGGATAGTTTATGCATTTGAAATAAAAATTAAAATGCTTCCTGCTAGGAAGGAGGAGTGCAGAAACCACAAGAATCCCAGCAACTCATCCTTCCCTTCACAGCAGCAGTGGGTGGTTGTCTGTTAAAACCTCAAATCTCACTTGGGGCTGGGAGGAGGACTTAAAGCCATCCCTGGAGAAGGAGACATCCATGCTACCACCCCCACTAAGGAGGTTGCTTGAGGGCATGTCTGAATGAAGACCCAAATCCTGCATTACTGGAGCTCCGTAAGAAGCTGGGAGTGTTGTTCTTGGATCATTTGTTGTTCCTACACATAGTCATGGGCTTTACCTCCCAGATGAAGGTCACTCCAGCAGCCACACATCACATGTGCCCATTTACATTCAGGCCACTTGGGGATGACAGATTATGTTAGGCTGAATTTGGAAATGTCTGAAATTAATGCTTCAGGAAATTCAGTTGTTTCAAAGACAGGGCTTAGAGAGTGGAGGAGACCTCACCTCAGTGTGGATGGGGAGGGGGTGGGATTGACATTTCAGGCTCCTTTGTACTGGTAGCCAGGCTTCTTGTCTTCCAATAATTTCTTGAGAATTATGATGGAGTATCTGATGGAAGACTGGCATATTCCACGTCTCCAAAAATCTTTCCATCCGACAAGATGCCCTTAGCCAACAACACTTCCTGACTCCTGATGGGTCTCTGGGTGGGAGGGATGTCTGTCCAGACAGCTATGCTGCACGTGGGTGTATTTGATGTGCTGCCACCAAGTGCCTTCTGATCAGGAGCCAGCTGGGGATCTATAGAGTAGTTTTGGCTTTCTTTTCTAAGGCATCATTAACAAAAGGTCTGCCTAGTGCTAGAGCTGGACCTTGCCTCCAGCTGGACATGGGAGGAAGGAAAAACACAGGTGATGGTGGTAGCAAGACAGAAGTTACTTCAGGACAGACTTGTCTTGGGGCAACTTGTCTCCCTGAAATGTGTCAAGGGAGAAGAGCTGCTTGTCAGCTACTGCTGCAGCAGAGGCTTGGGCTGGAAGTCTCGCTCAGGCTGCAGCCAGGCTGGCTGGAGATGATCCATCTGTAAGACAAAGGTGGAAATCCCCTCTGTATCCCAGCTCAGTTCAGCTTGGAAGGCATTTCCAGAGGTCTGTAGTCCAGTCCATTAGCGAGAACAGGACAGCTTTGATGTTACAACCCCTCTACGTACTCCCAGGGGTGTCTGAGCTCCTCGCAGGCCAAGTGAGCTGTGGATGTGTGTTGGCTCCACGTACTTGGAGAACAATGGCTTTGGGAGTGCTCTAAGGCATGTCAGGGCTGGCCAGGCCCAGCACTGTCCAGCAGCATGGCTGTGCATCTGCGAGGTCACTGGGCTGCAGCAGCTGCAGCTGGAAGGGAATAACTGAGCACAGTGCCCTCCAGGGACTCCAACACAGACAGAAAATGTGGAAGGGGAAAAAAGAAGTCAAGTTAACGTGCAAAAAATTCACAACAGAGCTGGTAATAGAAAAAAAATAGGGGTTTGGAGTTATGGGCTAGGGATTACCCAGTTGGCAAGGTTGCCTCTGCAGTGTGGCATGTTCTGGCCATAGTGTTCTGCATGAGCCCTGCCCTGGTGGTCAGCCTGACCATGCCCAGCTGCATTTCAACACACAGCCTGATGGCTTCAGTCAGTGGGCCTCCAGGGAAAAGGGAGGCACTTCTGCTGGAGAAATCCCATCTTGTGCTCCAGATGATTCTTGCTTTTCTTTAGGAAGAGGCTGACAAGATTGACCAAAGAAGTTGGGGGGCATGGGAGAACATTATCTGGAGCAGCGCTGTCTGGGCTCAGCAGAAGTAGTTCTGACTCTTCCCAGGCATGGTCACATTGCCTTCACCTCCTGTGCCTCAGTTTCCCCATCTCTGAAAGTACCACCCGGGTGTGTTCAGATTCACTTACACTGTGCCAGGGCCTCACATTTCATGGCATCATTGACCCCTCAGCTCCCCTGCAGCCCCCCTGTTGTCCCTGGGCAGCAGAGGCAGAGGAGAATCTCATAAACCTTGGCGTTGGTATTGACTTACACTCGTTGATTCCGTTGTCAGATAGACATTGGCAGCAACAGAGGTGAATGAAGATGGGGTTTTGGGGAGTTTTGTTCCATGAGGAATGATTTTGGGCTCGGAGACAGAGCATGGAGAGGGTACACCAGAAGTGATCAGCATTCCTGCAGGTGGAAGGGAGAGGACACATGTCTGCTGGTCAGTGCTGTGCTGGCTGTCTTGGGGAGGGCAAATTGGTGCCATTTCCAGCAAAGCCAGCTTGTTGCTTTTCCACAGTGGAGACAAGCCATTGCAATGCACACATTTTGCCAGGCTGGCACACTCTAGCCAAAGCACCATCTCTGCTGGAAGCACTTCCCTCATCCCTGCATGCCTTTGCTGTTCTTCTTATGCACAGGTGACACCTGGAACTAGGAAGGGTGTCAGGAATCAGAAGAGAAAGTCACTTCTCCCTGAAATCTGATAACATATCAGCAGCCCCACTGGTGGAAAACCTTCAATACTACCACAACAGTAGAGACATCAGGCACAGGTCACCTACAGGGATTAAAAAATGGAAATACAGGTGGTTCGGGGGTTTTCTTTATTTTTCTCAATCCCTGTACTGTTTTTCTGCAGTGCCTTTTCTGCCCTGGGAGCACTGAGTGCAGTTCACAGCAGCCCCTTCTGATGGCTTTGCTGTGAGCAGTGCCCTGAGCAAACTCAGAAACCACCAGCACTGCTGGGTGACCCTGGCTGTGCTTGACCTGGCGGCTCGAGATGTCTTTGGTTAAAGTCTGCTCTGTGTTAGCAAGTGACTGTTCAAACACAGATGCTGCCTGTGTCAAGGAGGCTTTTTCTCAGAAAGTACAGACAAATATTGATCCTCTATTGAGCCTGGAGAGCAGGCTGCAGCAGCTCAGTGATGTGTGATTGGAGCTGAAAAAGGTCCCACAGCACAGAAATTGAGGATACTAAAGGGCCTCTTATTTGCTGATCGGGCAAAGCTTGACGTGTGTGTAATCCCCCTGGCCAGCATGGTCACGGGGGTTTAGCTTTAACCAATTTCTAATTAAAAGTGTTTACAGATGAGCGCTTTATTTACCCAACATTAATTATAAAGGGCTTTACTCTAGCAGGGAGCAAACGAGTTTCCTGTCTGCTGCAGCAAAGCCCTCTCTGGGAGCTCGCTTTCCCCAGAAGGTCCATAATAAAGTTATTATAACGACAGTCTTTGTGATGAGATCCTGAGCAGATGGGGGAAGGAGGGCTGGGAGTGTTTCCACCACACAGGCACCCACCCTCACAGGTTTAGGAGCCCTCTGTTTCCATGTTTTCTGCCTGGATGCTTGCCAGCCACCATCCAAGTTCTTGTGGGTCCACAAGTCATTAGTTTAAACGCCAATGTAATCAGATATTAAGTTATACATATGTAAAATGAAAGCAGGAGGATATTGGGTGGTTTAAGATGCTCTCTGTGGTTGGAAAAGGGCTGAGTGCATGGGGAAACATGGGATTCCAGCTCTCCAGATCCGTGTGTGTCCATAATAAACAGCAGCATGTCTCCCAGCAGCTTGAATGGAGCCAAACACTAAGTATTATTTAATGTTTATCTGGTTTTATTTCTTGTTGTAAACCCAGGTTTTTTCCCTCCACACCACGCTCATTTTGACAAGATTTGTCAGAAGGAAATTAGCTGGTTGGGAAATTTTCATTGCAGAGCAATTGTTATGGTTAGTTCTGAAGAAGAAACATTCATTGAAAAATACCAGGTTTAACAAATTATTCCTTTTTAAATTATTTTCTGTATTTTTTTGTCTAGATTTTTTTCTTCTACATCTCTACTAGTAATATTTTATTGTGTGTTTTAACAGCCTGTAATTCTATACACGTTTGTAGCAAAAAAACCTTCCAGAACTGCTGTTCTTGAGAAATTTTGGTTGCTGGGAATGCAGGCCTCGAGATGCTGACATTTCCCACACAATTTGCTGTTCTGGCAGTTCTAGTGATAGCCACCATTGCAGATCTGCTAACAGGGTACTTGGGAATAGGTGATAAGGTGGTAAGAGCCAGCTTTGACCTCCTCTCTTCAGTGATATTCAGTGGTTCATTAAATAAGGAAGTTTCTTGATTTTTTTCCCTTAGTCAGACTTTCTGATGCTATTCTTTAGCAAGATATTCTTTAAGTTGTAAAAAAAAATATTTCTTTAATATTAAAATAAGAAACTCCAGATACTGTAGCGAGGGGAAGACAGAGAGAAAAAAACCCATATTCTATACATTGCTTGTGTATATCTATATTGAATTCAACTTTGTTTTTAAAAAAGCTGCCATGACCTAGTGCCCAAGTAATAAAATAGTTATTCCCTTGTGGGTGTAGTGTTGTCAGATGGCTTTTCCTTAAAGCACTGAGGAGCTTGAGACAGAGCCATTCTGGTGAAGAAGTGTATGCAATCGTGCACAGCACACACATGTTAGGAGCAGTCTGTAAATCAGACATCTTCTGCCTTGCATTTCTTTCATACCCTATATAGCATTCTGTTCTTGCCACGACCCAATACACAGCCTTGCAGTGCTTATGTTTAAGCCTTCCCAGTCTTCCTGCAAAACATCACCCACGGTGATAATATGGGAAAAGAAAGGAAGGCACCCAGAGCTGTCATGAAGAACCTTATAAATCTATGCATTGTGGATCATTTGGGCTCACTATCCATCAGCTGTGGTTGCTGAGCTGTGGGCCAGCTCCTCCTGTGCCTTCCTCTCCCAGGAAGGATGCTTCTGATGATAATGCCAGCCTGGCTGACGATGTTGCTCTTCCTTGCTTGCACACATCTCCCTGTGCTGCCTGGGCACACCTGGAGAGAGGTGCTGGCCAGTGGTGACAGATCACTGTGTCTGAGGTGGGGTTTTTGTCCAGCCTTTTACCTGGCTATGAATTTGCATTAGGCTGGGTTATTCAGCTTGGCAGTTCCCCCGCATCCTTAGGGTAAAGCTGTGTTCCAGGCTGGTGCCATGTCTGCAGTGAAGGCCCAGTTAATGCCAAATTATACTTAGGGGAAATCTTTACCTTCGGCTATGATATTGTAAATTATTGAATGCTGCAGAGAAAACTACTACATGGTCCTTCTAAAAATACCTTCCCCTGTCATAGTCATACAGACCTTCAAAAGGTTTATTGAGAGGGACTGGGAGATTAATTTCCATTAAATATGCAATTTCCTTATTAAACAAAAAAAAAGTTGTAAGTTAAATGGTGCCGTAAAATCTAAGGTTAAAATGAAGGGGAATCACATGAATTCAGGGTATGCTCTCAGTGCAAGAATTGCTGGACTTGAGCAGCTGCAGAGCTGTCATTTTGCATCTATTGCAAGGCCTTCCAACTGCCTGAATTGCAGGGAATTGATAACCTTCCCCCAGAGTATTGCTGATTTGGTGAAATGTGCCCCATGAAAAATACCTCAGGTATTTACCTCATTATTTGCCTTATTAATACCTCAGGCAGCAGCAGACAGGTACCAGGATGGGTTTGGGAGAGGAGTGGTTATTACCAGTGGGACTGTGCTGAGCACTAATGGCAAGGGAGCTGCTGTGCCTGGCTGGTTTTCCTCTGTAAATACCAACCACAGCTCTCCATCCCACATGGAAGGCAGGCACTACTCACTCACAGCTGAGTGAGCTGCCCTGAGCCCCTGGCCGTGACAAGACTGTAAGTGGATGAGCAGAGGCGGTGAGAAGCACCTTTCCTTTAGGCAATCCCTGATGTTGTGTTAGCAATGAAGGATGCTTTATTCTTGCCTCTGTAGTAGCCAAGCATCTGGGCTTCTTGAAGTGGGAGTGGGAGTGAGCAAAAGCCCCCAAACTCTCATTCCACCTGCCTCAAGTGGCCTTTTTGTAATTCTAATCTAATGTGGAAGGCCACTGGTCCATGTGGTCTTGTGGGTCTTAAAGACTTTCTACACCAATTTGCAGACTGTAAGTAATGATTTTGTAAGTCCTTGGCTGTGGGACCTCAGTGAAAAAACACATTTCACAAACAGGCCCATCGTACACCCCAAGCATCTCCTGAGCCTGCACGGGTTTCCTCAGCTGCCCTGTGCTGCCTCCCCTCCTCCCTCTCACTCTGTACGTGGTTTCATTTAAAACGATGCTGAAAGATGTGAAAGAAGATACACACAGCAAGATGTAAACCCCTCCAGTCTGTCAGCATGCCTCAGGGAAAAAAACCAACCCCCCACGGGCAGGAGGGATGTAACCTGAGAGTCAGCGAATTCAGTATCTTCTAAATTAGGGGTTAGCTTCGGTATGCAGAGAGAGGCTTGGATGATGATCCAAGGTTTTATTAACAAGCACGCTCCCTGATGATGGCAGCATTGAGATCTTAGCCCCAGCCCGAATCAGGCTCTCCCTCCTTCTGCAAAACCAGCTGGAAATTTGAAGAGGTTCATAATGCTTTACGTTTTGAAGACACTTTTTCAATTCAGACACCATCTAGGCAATAAAAATTGGACCTCTTGACATTCTTGCTCTGACTAGAGCTACATGGCAAATGGATTTTCCAATTTGTTGAGGTTTTGGGAAGCAAGCAAAAGAAATTTTGTTCCATGTTGGAACAAAAAAAAAAAAAGTAGAATTGTTTTTGGGTCATTTAAAACATTTTCAATATATTCAAAGCACTTCATTCAGATTTCAACCCCTTATAATGTAATAGAAAGTAGAGTCTATTTTAAAGAAAGTAATTTTGCAGGAAGAAACCAAACTTCTCAGTGGATGTATGGAAACAGACCATTTGAATCTTAAAAAAAATATTGCCCTGAATTTTCCAGTAAAGAAATATTTTCATAATGACTATGATTTTATTTTTAAACTGTTTTATTAAAACAAGAGCTTTGCTAAAGAAAACTAGAAATCCAGTGGATACCTGGTGTAAGCTCTGTGGATTTCTTGACTTCTCAGGCTGTTCCCCCTCTTATTCAATTAACAACCATGGCTAAGTGCAATCCCATGGTTTTCCTTGCCCCCCCTTCCCCAGGGAAGCATCTTGCATCCACCTTGAATATCTCCTTAGTTTTCCCTTTTTCTGGGGGACAGTTTCAGCATCCGCCTGTGACTGTTGAAATTGCCTGGTTGGCTTCAGAATATTTTGTGATGAAAGTTTAATGAAAACTGATGCATTTTCATGGAAATTTTCCAATTTTAACCAATTGGTATTTTCTAACAAAGAGCATTTTGTCAAAGCCGTTCTTGTCCTGTTTTCCTGCCTCCTACCTCAATTAGGTCATTAAAAACCAGAGACACAACACCTGTATAACTGGATAGCAGCATTTCAATAGTCTAATACGCAGATGAAATCTGAAATAGATTAGGAGAAAACAGGGAGATGGCTGTTATTTTTGAATGAGGTGGGGGAACATGTTCCCAGCCCTGAAGATACAAGATCTGCTCTTTCCTGGGGTTTTTCCATGGGGGCTGCCACGTCCCATCAGGGAAATCACCCAGGTTGATGAAATTTGTGAAGCTGCCCAGCGATGAGTCTGCATTGTGAGTAAAGGCAAATTAACTGGCAGTGTGTTAGCACATATTTCACTTGTGTCGTGGTGTAATAATGAACCTTGTATCAAAGCCTGCAACACCATCTGAGTTTTATATGCCCCATTTCCTACATGTTCTGAACAGTGGAACCAATTTATAATGTAATGATTTTTCCATACATAATTTCTTTCTTATGATTTCCATAACTCGGGAGTTTTTTACTACGAGTACGGCTGAAGGCAGCCTCGTAAAGGATATGAAAAGAGGGCTGGCTAAAGTGTCTCATAAAAAACTAGCTCGATTGATTTGCTAGTGGCTCTCTGTGGGTTTGATTGTGCCTTGGGTTTTGGGCCATGCCAAGAACCAGCAACCTGCATTTCCAACCGCCTTCACACCGCCAGCCTTTCACACCAGGCTGACTGCGGGCGGGACACGGGCACGTGGGGACCGCTGTGCCTGCAGGAAAGGGGGATCTTGGCTACCTCTGCCCCTTCACTGGCCAACAGGGAGGAATAGAAATTTACTCCCGCTTTAAGCCAATCTGAGGCTGTGTTGATGAAGTGGCTGGGAAAGCTCAGCGCGGAGCCAGAAGTGAGAGTGCGTGCCCTGCTCTTCAGCTGGACTCCATCTCCTGTCAGAGATAAAAATAAGCTGTAAAAGCAGCTGAGTCTTAAAACGGGGTTGGAGGTGCTGTTTGCTCTGTAGCTTTGCTGGGTGCTGTTAATACAGGAGCCAGATTGTCTTTTTTGTGCTGCACAAGTGGCTGGGGTGGGTGGGAGGTGAGGGTACCTGCTCCTGGTCTCTGTTCAACATCACTTTGTGAACATCTTGGAGTTGGTGGGTACAAACCCACCAGTTTTAGACAGGTGAGGCAATTTAACTATAAAAGCTCACCTGCTTGTCAGAGGGCATCCTTTTATTTATGGAGAGAAAATTATAGGAAAAGAAAAGAAGGGGTGAACCTCAAAATTTTCATCTCAGCTCTTTCAAGACAAAATCCTTCCAGTTTTTGTCTCCAGTTTAGGTGGAGTTTTGCTTTAAGCAAATTTTAAAAAGGAAAACTTTCAACGCTGAAGTACTTAATTTTAGGCTTGAAGAAAAAGTGTAGTTTGATCCCAGTGAAAATTTTGCTTATGTCTTAATTCCTTTGCAGCTGCTTGATTGGCTGATGCAGGTCATTTGCCTGATCTCTCCATCCTTGTGCAGGAGGATGCTGAGGAATTAAGTGGAAGAGGGTAGAGGCAGATGGGGAATAGGGAACACCCAGCCTAAGAAACACCAATTTTATAGAACTGTGACATTACATTCCTTGATTTCTGTCCTTCATATCTTTGCATATCTTCCACCAAGGTCAGCTTGAGAGTTTACTTTTCTTCTCTCTTTACTTGACAAGCATCCCTACATACAGTTAGGCTGAAAAAAAACTGTTTGAAGTTATTTTTCTGTATAAGTCATTTGAAGTCTCTACAACTCCCCAGGTGCTAGTGACTGTAGATCAAAAGTGTACCCTGCCTGGACTGCAATCTGATCATGTCACAGGTAGAAGTTAAGAAATTGTCCATTTAACACATCAGATGATTCTAGTTTTGCCCATACCAACAAGTATCACAGAAAACAAGTTAAGATTGTGGCAGACAAGTACACATAAACATTTCTTCCTGTTGTTGTCTCTGTTTTTTGTTTCCAAATTTCCTTTGGAAGAGGGAAGACTTTAATCCAGGTTCTAGCTCTCAGATTGTTTATTCAGTGAAGGAGAAATTACATGTTGTTAAGAGCCACCTTTTGGGCATGGATGTGATCACACAGTAATGCTGATGTGCTCTGGAAGCCAGTGGAGCTCCAGTTGTGCCTAGGCAGATCTGGAGCCGCAACAGATCCTCTGTGATGGGTGAGTAAAAGTTCAAGTGGCTTAGAGAAAGCACAGGGTCCCAAGTAATGTTCTCTGCTCTGTTTAGAGGTGTGAACAGTGTGCCTGTCTAAATCAGGAATTACTCCTAATTGACACATCTGCTGGATGCTAATGAGCTTCTTTTCCTAGAAATGTATTTCTTTTTATCTGGAGAAATCAGTATTGCGGGTTCACGCCACGTGGCTTCTGTCTCAGCTGGATAAATAGCGTGAATCACTTTTCCCTTTCAAAGCCTCTCAGCCACTCAGCTCTAAATACCCATTTAATCTGACTTTATATGTTAATAAATCACTCAGGATAATTAAGCATTAGCTCCACGTGCCAGCAGAGTGCTGGGAAGGCGAATGGGTTGATGCAGTCCTGTGTCTTACAAACCCTGTCACACTAGAGCCACCTTTCCTGGGGCACTTGGAGCTCAGCACTGCTGTGTTTGCTGGGGCTGAACTGGGATCCTGTGCAGGCTCAGGACTGACTGCTGAGTGAGGATATATCCCCTGGGGATTAGCAATAGCTGTGGCTGTTTGCAGGATGAAGAGCAGGTCCCTCAGGGTGCTGAAGGAGGGAAAGCCCTGGGCTCAAGGTTTGCTGCTCCGAGAAGTGCCTGGAAACCTTGCTGTAGCTCAGACTTAAGGGTACAGTTGCTCTTTGCTGGACACAGGTGAGGTCTGGACAGCTAATCCTGTGTGTCCAGGTTGTATTTAGGCAGAGCCATGCTAGGGTCATATGTGTGTGATCCAAAAATTCAGAAGCCCTCCAGCCTGGCTCTGTAGGAGTGCTCAGGAACTGTGTGGGTTTATGTATTTCATAGCTGTCCTGGTTCTGACTCAAGATGCATTTGCAGAGCAACAGTGAAGGTTTGTAGGACACAGACAGGTTTTTTGAGTTACCTCAGCTGCCCTGATATGTAGCTTTACCTTCTGTATTTTAGGGTTCCAGGCAAGCCATGCACACCTTGAGCTCTGGCTGTAGCAGCCACTTCAGTGTCAAACATAGCTTGACAGTCAGTAGCTCTTGGCCTTCTCTCATCCTGCAGCTTTGCCACACGTGTTTGAAACAGGACATAACCTGGCCTTGAACTTTGCCTACTCTGTTAATGTGATCTGATGGCCTGTACTGTTTAGCATTGGGCAATTGATGATTCATTTTTCAGGGATTCTGTGCACTCTGCTTCATCTTGAGTGTCTGAAGACTCAGGCTGTACCTGTGACCACAGCGGTGTCTGGATTGGTGTGTGCCTCTTACCTCCACCCCAAAAGCCATGGGTGCAGAGTTGCAGGTCACTTTTTAGTCTGAAACTCTTTTCTTTGATATCATAACTCCTTTGCTCCCACCCCACAGTCTTTGACTTTTCTGTGAGCAGAGATTTATACACAGGAAATGGAGAATATGACATTTTGTTTGTGCCTCTGTGTATGTGTAATATCTTTAATATGAAACTACTTGCCACTTAATTCTACAGGCTAAAGACCTCCATTCAGTGTGTTGTATACAATTTATGAGTCTCAGGTCTCCCAGACACACATTACAGCCATGTGGCAACACCCAGGTGACTAACATTCCTTTTTAATTTAATTTCCTTACATAAATAGCTTCATTAAGGATCAGTTATTTGGGCAGAGAAAATGCTATTTGAATAGGTCAGACTAAGCCACTGAATTTAGGACCCTGCTACTGTTCCTGCTGAGAGCAGCACCAGACCTTAGTGTGTCACTCTCCTACTCCACTGTTTGCTTTCACCTTCAGGCCAGGAATCTCTCTAGCAGTGATGGTGGATTTAATTCAGAGCTAATTCAGTGTGCAAGGTAGGACTGAAGTTTTTATGAGAGCAACACTAGGGAGGATATTCTCAGTGTGCTATTCAACATCAGCCCAATTGCCAAGATTTCCAGTTTGTTCAGTTGTCTCTCTCTGATAAAAAGAAGTTTTCAAATGGCTTGTGAAATTCATTCACACAGCACCTAGAAAATTGTTTCCCATCTTTGATTCTCTAGTTTCATGCCTGGAAACAAATGGAAATCAATTACTGAAGTCCTTGGGAAGCTGCTTGGGTCACCTCCAGGTATTGCTATCCTGCTTTGACTTACTGTAGCAGTGTAGATGGCTTAGGATTCATGGGACTCAGGTTCCCAGCTCCAGGCATTAAAAAGGGGGAAGAAACCATGGAAATCAATGAGTAGGTATCTTTTCATTCCCTGCACCCCAATTTGCAACACTTGTACTGCTATCAAAATACATGCTCTGTCTGTGAAGGCAGATTAGATCAAAACTCCTAACTGATCATGGAAAAATTATTTCCAAGTTCTTATGTTAGGGATTTTTTTCCCTGATACAGCATTAACTTACCCCTTTCACATGAGCAGAAATATAATTTACATCTCAACATAAAGATGATTTTCTGAGGTAGCGAAGATTTTCTTCCCCCAGAACTGCCACCACATTGCCAGGCTCCAAACTTCCCTCTTCTGCCAAAGCTGCCAAACGTTGCCAGAAAGGTGAATATTGCTAATGGCTTTGGCATTTCCAGGCTATGTCTACAAGATACCATCAAAAGTGCACTCTGAGAACACAGGAAGATGCAAGGGAAGTTGGACATTTACACAGCTCTGCTCGCTTCCATGACATTGAGTAAATGTTTGCAAGTGGTATAAACACTTTGTCCAGGACATGAGCCAAATCCGAACTGTCTGCAGGTAGGACAGAGCACTCTCAGCAGACACATTGTTCCATCAATATCTATTATGCAGAAGCATCTGACTTTTATTACTCTCTGGGTTAGTACATGGGGCTCCCAGGACTATCACCCTGAATGTGTGTGCAAGGCGTAGGAATCGCTGCTTCTTAAAGCACCGGCCAAATGTAAATCTTCCCAAACCCTTTCAAGATGGGTGGTCTTGCCTTGTTGGACACAGGCTTTTGCTTTTCAGCAGGGAAAGGGTTGAGTGATGATTATCTCTCGCTTTTTCCCATTCCATTTCTTTTCGTGATAAATAAAAAGAGCCCTGCTCGAAGTGATTGCTTTTTAACGATGCATGTCAGACGTGAAAGCAGTATCGCTCCTGTTTGAAAAGGGCATGTAATGTAACGAGCTGGCTGAGTTTCATTCCCAAATCACCACCATTCCCTCTATCAGCATAGAAATAAATGAGTTCTCATGGCCTGTGGAGGCTGAGGTAGCCATACCTTGCTGGATATTACCTCCTTGTTCTCTGTGGGGAAAAAAGGGTTATAAAATAGCAGACGCCCCCCCAATTTTTTTTCTAATTGCCAGACGACCTCCACGTAGAAAATATGTGTGATCCCTGAATACATGTCCAAGTAATTAAATTTCTGTGGGGCTCATAAGGCCATTAATAACTGTGCTTGCCCCTCATGGGGTCTGAGCTTTAGTTTGGGTATTGCTGACCCTAAAGAATGGATTGAGCCGTGTGGAGAAGAAAATCCAAGAGGCAGCTGAGCCTGTGAAGAAACTCTGAGTAGGTGTTTTGTGTTGTGTCATTGGTAGTGGACACCAGTCACTGGGTCAGTGACCAATGACAGTCATTGCCACTCTGTGGTAAGTGGGGATTAAAGTGGGTTGGTAGGAGCTGCTGTGGAGGGCTGTGAAATGCTGCAGCCGAAGGGAGGAGGTGAAGGCTACTCAGGGAGCTGTGGATGGTTAATGCAGGTATGGACAGTGAGCATATTTATTTTCTCCAGTAATTGCCCTGTGCTGCAGGTAGAAGATGAGTCTGGGCTTGATTTGAACCATGAGCTATTTGAAGAGCAGGTCATGGAAGATACCCAGTCAAAGAGGCAGAATGTGCTGCACCCCTTCATCCTTCACATTCAGTGCACAACCTCCCAGAAACCAGGATGCTTTCCAGTGCATTATCCAGTCCAATTTGAAATGACCCAAGCAATGAACCAGCACTTCCCCTGGCAGCTTGTTAGGATGTTTTCTTCTCCTACCCAACTCATATTTCCCATTTCTTTATTTCAGCTTATTACTTCCTTTTGTCTGGCTGAGGGCAAATGTGCTTCACCACTAAACAGCCCACAGCAATCAGGGCTTCAGTCATGTACCATTAATCCCTGGAGCACAGCATTGCTTGTTCACCCTCTGCTGCACGGTCCAGGAGAGAGTGAATGATTGACACTGGTCGTAAATGCTTATAGTGTTAATTCTTTAATATCTTGCTAATTTTAATTTGCTCTGTTCAGGTTGGGAGGGGTGTGATAACAGTTGCTGGACAGAATACTGCTGTTTATCACTGCTGGAAACATGCCTCTCCTATCGTGGTTTGCACAGCCTCGAGGCATGGAACAAAAATGAAGGCTATTTTTGTATAAATAAACACCAAATTGCAGAGAGTTCTGCATCTTTGGTGGCCAAGAAAAGGGATCTGTGTGCTGGAATCTGCTCCGTGAAGTAGGCATAACCTTTCTCATGCCCCTTATTATATGCAAAGGTTTTGCCTGGCTACTTAAACCCAGCCTCATTTTTAGAAGGCCTTTATGCACTGAAACCCTTCAGTATTTGAGCCTCAGCCTTTGCCAAGCACTTGGGCAGGTGGAGCATGTGAAGGCCATGGGCTGCCTTACACCAGACAGTGCCTGTCCTCATTTTTGCTCTGCTGGAATGTGCTCAAAAGAAGCCCAAAGAAGGTGGCTGTGTTAGACTCATCTACTTCCTCAAAATAAAGCAGACACTGGTTGTTCTAAACGACCCTTTGCCTAATGTATGGTGTCCTGTACTTGCAGGAAAGAGTGGAATGGGACGAATAGCTCAGGTGTTGATTGAAATAGAGTTGATGAGCTGGTGGAAGCTGGAGGAATCTCATTCCAGCTTTTAGTTTGGACTAATGTTCCTGAGCTGCGTTGTTCAGTCATGGCATTTCTTAGCAGATGGCTCTGTGATGCTGAATTTCATTGTCACAGTGGTCCATGCCACACTTTTTGGGCTGATCTTGTCAGCATCGCACTCGAGACCTGTATTTCTGCAGATTCCTAGCCCTGTCAAAATTACCAAACTTGTGCCAGCATTTTGAATGCGGTGCTTAGAGTTTGAGGGTGTTTCCAGGGAGGGCAGCAGAAAGTTCAGTTCACAGTGGCTTGAACTGAAATTCATTCATCTTGATGAGATGCTCAGTAAGACGAGTACCCCTTACATGAGTGCAAATGGCCCTCCGACAGGTTTACGGAGATGAAAACACAAATGAGTTCATGTCTGGCAAGTTGGATAAAGAAATCATTCTTTCTATCTCTGTTTTTGCTTCCAATTTGCAACTAATCATAGATTTCCTTTGTATTTTTTAAAATATCCATTTTTAGCCTAATTGGAGACAATAAATCAAACCCTAAAGTAAGCAAGAACATCTGACTGTCAGCAGTTGCAAGGGGGAAACATGACAGCAAACTGGCCTGGCTATCCAAGCTTACATTTAAAAAAATATGTGGAAAGTGGTGGGATGTGATGAGAGATGAATTCCATTGGTGACCCTGTACTTCTCTTTCCCTTTGAACAGCATCTTGCAAGCACCAGGGTTAAAGAAAACATTATTTAAAAACTAGGCAGGGAAAGAAAGACCCACTGGGCAAGGCTGGCTTATAGCTAGCTGGACTGAGAAACTTGAAGAGATTATTTTGTCATCTGATTGCTTCAACAACAACTGAAGGTGGCTCTGATTGGAGAGGATGCTGGGGCTTGTTGGAACTGAAGTACCCCTGACATTGTGCCACTGATGAACACAGCAGAATCCAGGGGAAATCTTCTGTTCTGAGCCCAGGTGGCAGTAAATTGTACTTAGCAGAGCCTGCAAACCAGATACCTACAAACCCGAGGGGCAAGCCATGAAATATTCATGAAGCCTTTCTTATGAAAGAGGGTTATTCATGTGTGTGTGTATATATATATATATATATATATATATATATATATATATATATATAAAATATATGTGCACACTTTTGAAATCTATTCAAACCAAATAAGACTTTCTTAGTCACCTTGCGTAAAATAGGAAAGCAGATGACTTTGGTTCTCCCTCTATTATACAGTCATCAGGAGACTGAAATAGCTCTGGAAAAGGAGCTGCTGGTGCTCTGCCTTCCAAAGGCATGTGCCTTTCTGGGGCTCTGCTGGCGTTTCAGCAGAGCAGCTGCTCTGGGGGAAATCACTTGCTGCTACCTTGATGTAGTAAATCAATCAGCCTTTGTAATTTATCACTCCCTGTGCAAAAATAATGAGTAACTGTTCAAATGTATCAAGGGACAAAGCTTTAAAATACCCTGGGAATGGCGATGGAGGAGGTCCGGCTGTGACCATGCGCTTGCTGCTAGCATCTCTGCCCTCTCCATGTATGCCATGGGAACATTGTTCCCATCTCATCCTGTCCTGCCCGTGCTAGGGATGTGCTGTAAATCAGACTGGTGACTGCAGGACAGCTGGGAAGCCCAACAGAAAATGTGTCCCTAGGTAGTGGGCCCAAACCATGCAAAAAACCCAGCTCCTTTGCCAAGAATTTAAACTCAGAGACAGCGTCTTCTGTGCCTGTCTTGCCTATAATCTGTCAGTAAATACTTCAGCTTTTTCACCATCATTAAAACCCTTTCTGGAATCAAGAAAGGGGAGAGAGAAGACTGCAAATAATATCCCGCAATGTAATGTAAATGATGGAATGTAAATAATAAGATTACTGTAGGAGTTTCGCTTGATGCCAGCAAATAGCTTTAGTTAGACTCGCACTTGTCTTTTGAAGCAAAACCATCGAATTTAGAAAAGAGCCTTTTATTCTTATCCATATGAAAACATACAAGAATCTTTTTGGTTACATTAGCTAAAGTGGCTTTGGCATTTTCTTCTCTGAGAAACATCTGAGCTGGTGAGTACTGTCTATATTATGACAGTGACAGAAGTTGTAAATTAGGAAGTGAAATCATTGGTGATATTACTTTAATAAAGAAGAAACAGCTTATTTATGTTCAATTTCACTGAGAAATTCTGCCCTGCTACCTTCTTTTATTCCCAAAATGTTGGGTACCCGAGTGTTTTAGCCACATGTATCTACATTTTCTTTCTTGATATCAAGTATAAGGGTCTGTTCTCCCTATTTGGCATCACTCTAGCCTGGCACGGGTTGCCCTTTGCACCTTTGTGAGTGATGGAGAACTGTGCACGGGGAAGAAGAGAGAAGGAGCTTCTTCTCAGAGAGCTCAGCAGGGCAATTTGCCATGGCCCCACTTAGCTGAATTTCTTTTTAATCTTCTGCGTTTCTTTCTGGCCCCTGTCTTCACAGACCTCAGCTGGTAAATACTTGAGGAGTTGTTTTAATGTGTGCTAGCCAGAGATATGTCAAGTTGCTCTCTAATTAATATATAGTAAATTCTGCAGGAAGAAACCGTTCCTCGGTGCGTTTGATGCAAGTTCACACAGAATTTTCCGTTCCCATGGGAGCTACCCTGCTCTCTGCAGAGACATCTCGGCTGCGCTGCTCATTTGGTTCCCCTCCCTAATGCATGGTCAGGGAAGGGAGCAGAAATCTCCCTGTGAGCTGCAGTGAGAGGATGGGCAGAGCTGCCAGCTGGGGTCTCTCCTGGCTCAGGTTAGCTGTGTCAAATCCTGCAGCCAATCACAGTCTGCTGGCGCAGATCACGGGGTTTATGCTTTTATCCTGTTTTTCAGAGAAAGCTCCCTGGAATGGTGATGTCAGGTCAGGCTTGGTGAGGGTGGGAAGGTCTCTGGCAGATCGAGGTGGTCCTGGTGCTTTCCTGGGTACAGGAGCAGAGCTGGCTCACAAATGTGCAGTGGAGCCTTGTACCAGACCTTGGCCCAAACTGGAAAGAGGTTTTAGTTTGGGCACAATTCACTTTCAAGAAATCCAGAATGCTTGTTCCCACTGTTTAAAAACCACACCTTACCCCAAAGCAAAACCAAACTTAACAAAGTGCTATCAGATGGAGATGCTTTCCACATAATTTCCATTTCAGTGGGAAGTAATCTGTTCCTTTTTACTTTTTGTTGCTGCTGGCAGAAAAAGGATTTGAATGAAGAATAAGGAGCTCCCATAATGTGCAACCTGACTTGGATGTGCCTACACAGAATTGGAGAAGAGCGGGATCAGGGAAGAGCATCGTAAATTGAATTTGTGAAGTAAATTCTTTGCCTCACCAGATGGGATCAGAGCTTTAAGGATCATGCTTGATGTGGCTTCAGAAGTGAATTTCCTTGCACACCTCCTCATTAGCTGCCATCAGGTACTTAGGCAGGGCTCTCAATGGCCATGGTGATTTCCTTTCCCTCCCCAGGTATTCTTTCAGTCACATTCCAGTCCACAGGCTTAATATCTTCATCATGTTTTATCTGTGGCCAAGTTTGGCAGCCAAACATTCGCTCTCACCTGCTTCTTCATTTGTTTCACGTGCACTCCTTTTGCAGAGAGAATATCACTGGCATAAGCAGTGTCTGACATCACTGTGCCTGGGGTCTGTTTATTTATCCCTTCATCACCTAGTAAGTATCTAGGACAAACAATATTGAACTGGAACTGGCACATGTACCTTTCATAACCTCTGCATTTTCTTTCAATGCCCCAGCCTTGGGCTGTATTTAACATGAAGCTCTGGGAACTGCATTCATAAACCAGATACTCAGCTGTTGTGAGTTACTGTAGCTCCATTACAGTCACTGATACAGGGCTGATTTATAGTAGCTGACCTGTGCAGGAGCCAAGGAGAACACATATAAATGGCAGACATTCCAATAACTAAATTAAGCATGGGAAAATGTAGGCTAGCTCCTTGGAAAATTTTCCTAACCAGGTCTGTAAGTGCCTGGAACAGGTACCCAAGCAAACTGTTGGAAAGTTTGCCTTTTGTGTGTGTTGCAGTATGGCAGGATGGAGTGTTTGGAGAGCTAGGAACTACCCAGAAATATATTAACCAGATGCTGCACATGCCTGGGTAGAGCATAGTAATAAAATGACTTCACTGCTGAGAAAAGAGCTTGTACTGAAACCTGGCCAGTTCGTGGGTATTTCTGCCCCAAGTGACAGCATTTGCTGTGTGCACCTCTGGGTGCTGTTGGGCAGAGCTGATGACAGCATAAATACAAGATAAAACTTATCAAACCAGGTCTGGGCGAGGACCTGGCTGGTTCAGATCCCAGTGGCCAGAAGCACATATCTAAGCAGAGACACAGACATTGTCCACATCCCCACCCACTCTCTGATGGTGTGCAGCTACCTCAGATGAAGGCCATGATTGTATTAAATAAGGCTGGATGGCTTTTTCCTGAGATCTGAGAGTTAAGATATCTGCTTGCACAGCTTCCCAGCCCACGCTGGCACTGTGCTCCACCACTGCATTGTGGTGTTTTGTTCAGCTGTCCACATGCTCCATGTCCAGCAGTGGTGGCAGCCCTCTGGCACATCACACAGCTCAGCTGTCATTCCCTGGTATGGGGTAAGGGCAAACTTGGTTTGTCCATCTCACACATCCTCAGCTGCAGTTTCTGCTGCTGTTTGAAATGAATACAAATGCAGCATTCACTCATTCTGAACTCTGTATGTCATATTCCAACATCACTCAAGTAGATGTTGCAGAAAACGATGGGAGGATGCCTGAAGGTGATTCTTGCCTGGGCTGTGCCTCATGCCAGCAGCTATTGCCTCCATCAGGATCCTTGCCATAGTCACTACCTTGCTGCATGTTTAAACCATTCAGTGTGGGATCTCTGCTCATGTGTCATTGTCCATCCTACCAGGAGGAATTTTGGTGTTGGGGATTTCTCATACCGATCACTTGTGTGCCTGAAATGTGTCCCAGGAGCACTGCCAGGCTCTCCTGCTGCTTCATTACAACCTCCCAGGGTTTCTTGAAGGAGCACAACTTCTTTGGTGCCAGCACTAAACACCCACTTTTAGGAGGAGGACTTGAGGACTTGTTCAGCATTTTGGGGGGTTTGTTCAGCATTCCTCATTGAAATGCCTGCTGATGCCCAGACGTGGTGCAGAGCTCCTTCAAAGGTCTGAAGCCACCAGGATTCAGCCTGGAGAACAGCATGTGTATGCCCAGCCCCTCAGGCTGCTGTGTAATTAGTAAGTGATGCTGACCAGTAGCACCACGCAGGGCTGTTCACCTGGCCTTGCTCCCCACCACTGTGCGTTGTTCCAGGGGCACTCCCATTTTTCATTCCTTCTCTTGGCTGGGCAGCATGAAGACAAGTTCTGGAATAACAAATGGTGAAAAAGGACTGGGCTTTTTGAGCTTTAGGAAGTAAGGCAGAGAATAAAACATGGCCCATTAACCTGCCAGAAAAGATACATGGAAGACATAGGAATGACTCCTAAACCACCCTGCTAGTACATGAGAATTTTTTTTTCCTAAACTGATTTCCTTATGAATTATTTTTTTACTGCAAAATAACTACCAAGAAAAGTATGTTTTAGTTATTCACAGTGACCTTTTAAACTTCCAAGAAAACTGCATATTTTCTGAGGCCCCATGTAGGGCCTATTAATAATTATGCACTCCCACTGAGCTCCATTGATTAGTTTGGGTCCTATTTCACACTGTAAAATTAAAAAAAAAAAGTCCCTAATGTTTGTGTATGTTTTTTTCTTTTTATGTTCAGCTCTCCTCGGCTATAGATCAAGTTTTGCTCCTAGCACAGGTTTTGGCCTATGTTGATGTGTTGCTTTGCTGTGAGACCCAAAAATCAGGGAAGAGGCAAGACTGGATGGCAGAAAAAGGGGGAAAAGGTTTGACTTGTGATCCAGCAGTAACAGCAAAGTTCAGCTGGTGAGATAAGGGGCAATGTGAGTGACAAGACCGTGCATTAGTATGCTACAGCCTCACTCATGCCTACGCTTTCATTTCTGCTAGCAAACATTTCTTTGTGAATAAGTCTACTTTCTTGGCAATGCTCTGTGAGTGCTTTAGTTTCATTAAAGAGCCTGGAAACACCCCAGTGGTTCAGGCTGAGATATATAATACTGCTAACACAGATTTGTTTCATAACCCACAAACTATTAAAAATATTAGTGTCCTCTCGGGAGCTGCCTTTCAAGATTCCCTTTCTCTTTCTCACTTTCAGAGCTGGGCTAAGACAGCCAGCAATAATGCAAAGCAAGCTCAATTTATTCAGCTAAAAAAATAGATAACACTGTATTTTACTACTTCTGAGCTCTTTCTTCGTCTGAATGTTGCTTTGTGTTGCACTTCTTATCCAATGTAAACAGCCATAAAGGAGAGTTGCTGAGACAACATGTGGACATTTCAAAAGGTAGACTTTACCCGTCCAAAGGGAGATGACATTTTGTTCTTAGTGAATTTAGTCTGGGACTTTGTAATGGGATATGTTGGTCCCTTCAAGACTGAGCAGGGAGCTCCAAATCCCTTCAGGACTGAACAGATCTGTGTATGTGTTAGAGGTCTTTATTCCACCCAGCTGACATAGAAAGTAATAACCGAAAGAAAGGTTAATGGTCCCTGGAGAGAACTCAGGAGGTGATTAGGTCCAGCATCCCAGGTGAGGGCTTTGGGGTATAGGGGAGAAGAGGTCTCCTGGGAGCCGCAGCCAGCAGGGCTGTGAGTCTGGGAGCAAGGACAGAAAGCTGGCTCCAAACCCCTCTGTTCTGTCAGCCAAGCTTGCTCAGGAAGATAGAGGTGTCAGCAGTTTCTCCTTGGTGGCGAGACCTCTATCAGCTTAAGTTTTACTTTCTGTGCCAGGGCCATGTTGTGGTAAGGAATCTGGAATGCTGATGGGGACATTAAGAGGGAGGAGAACTCCAGGAGGTACATCAGGGTTTGGTGTTGAGTTTTGCCAATGCACTTTTTGGTGTATTTGTATGGACTCTGCCACTGGGCACCCAGGGGGGAGATGAGCCAAGGAGGACAAGGAGCCCAGAGCTGTGGGGTGTGGATGCAGCCTTGCTGTCCAGAGCATCTGACAGCATCTGAACTGCAGCACAGTCTGTTAGAGGTGGACAGAAAAGCACATATCTCAGGAACAAACAGCCCAGCCTTTAACTTGGATGTTCAGTTAGGCACAGTGAACATTAGCTGTCATCTGGCTCCTCAGAGAGTCAGAATTGGGTGGAAATTGTTTTGAAGAGCTTTTTTTACACAGCTTTTGTTATTAATGTCCATCACAATGGCACCAAGAAGTCTCACTGCCATCAGAGACCCCCAGCCCTCCGTCCCCATCTGGTTTCTTCTGACTGCTCAGGTACCACAGGCTACTTCTATCTAGTTAAGGTAGACTGGAGGCAAAGCAGGCTCTTTGTTTTACAGAAAGGGGATGAAGCACAAAGAGAAGCAATAACTTGCCCAAAGTCATGCAGGGAGCTGCAGACAGAACTGGGAACTGTGATGTAGCTCTCTCTTTCATCCCAGTCAGCATCCTACCCGCAAAATAATCTAGTTTAGTTCTGCTGAAAAAGCAAAATATTTAAATATTTGCTTAAATCTACCTACTTTGCATAGCAACCTGATTCATGTAAAATTTTTTATATAAGATTGGCGAGTCAGAGCTTGAAACTTTTTTTTTCTGAGTCATTTGAAGAAAGTGTGAAGAAACTTCTGAACTGCCGAATCCAAATCTGAACCAAATTTTCCCTGCTTTGAACTCTGCTTATTGCAAACTGTAATAACATTCATCCACATTTCACAGGGTATCCTTGCAGATGGGAGGAAATACAGTAGCGCTGTTTGACACAGAAGAAATTAGATTTACGTGAAATTCCCTTTCCCTGTGTCCCTCACTTTATTTCCAACAGACCTACAGTTAACAATCAGCAGTGTTTCACTTTCAGACAGTGTGGTTTTCATTACAGAGGCTAAGGGAGTTTAAAATACTCTGGGAGCACACAGCATACATAACATCCTACCCTGCTCCTTTTGATTTCCCTTTGCGGCACTTGCGTTACAGATGCTGTGCAGAACATGTTAGAGGACAGTGCTTTTATTTGCCATCATTACAAGGAGGAAATATATTTAGGGACATCTGTTCAGGCTCTTTGATTTCAGCGGAATATAAGACATCTTTGATGAAGAGTTGGTTTTGGAGCACGGTGGTGTCAAAGCCTGGCAGGCGTGCACGTCAGGGGAATATGGCACCACAACAGGCCCCCAGCCTAATCGGCAGGTGTGGACAGCACGGCTTCACCAGGAGGGGGAATTTCAGCTCTCACCTTGTCAGAGTTACCTTTCTCCAGTGGGAAGTTCAGCTCTGTGTTGTTTTCAGCCACAGAGGAACCTCAGTGTGGGGAGTGATCCCAAGCACTGGAGGTTTCCCCATGCACGGCGGCACAGTGGTGCCTCCCCTTTGCCATTGGAAGTGTAGGGATCCTTCTTTTGCCATATTCAGAGCCTGAAATAAAGTAGAAAAGTGAAGCATGCTTTTCCTAGGAGCCTAGGGTACTTTAGGAGGTGCTGCTGAGACTGAGCTGAACAGAATTATGGGCATTCTTCCAAAGAAATGGAAGAATTTTCAAGGACTATACTGAAGCTTTGGAGGAGCTGAGAGGGTTTTCAAGTATAATCCCTGTCTGTTGGCTTTTAGATCCATGCTTGGGTAAAATCTAGGAGCAGTTGTTTTTCTCATGGGGGCTTAGACACATTCACACATTGGTTTATACCTTGTTTCCAGAACAGCTTCTTACATGATGCCAAGACTTGTAATGGTGAATTGAGTGGGGTTTCTGTGGCCATGAAGGGCTTCTTCTGACTCTGCTTCTGCCACCTGATCTTTAGGCTGTATTGCTGTCAGCTGCTCTCAGCCTGATGGAAAAAGGACAAAAAGAAAGATCTTAAAGTACTATATAAATGCAGTTAAAAGCTTTTTTTTTTCAATTTCTATGCCATTTTAGTGTATATCTCTTCTAAAAGAAAAAGTTATGTCTTCAAGAATTTTTGAAAGTTCTGTAAATCTAGGTTTTCATCTTAAATTACCAGAGGCAGGAAATACTAGAAGCTTCATAATTCAGACTTTATAATGACCAGGGATGATCCAGCTCTTCATAAAGCCATCTTTTATTCTCTAAAGTGCTAATCTCATATATAGTTGCTTATAAAAGCAGAGAAATCCTCAATTAAAATTTATAACCACATTAAACAGTTTCTAGAACACCTCTTTATAATTAATAAATGGAATCCAACACATCAAAGTATAGAAATAAATGTAATATATATGAAAACAGATATATATAAAAGTATATGTATGTATACATGTGTATTTATGTGCGTTTATGCAGAAATCAGCAACATTACAGCAGAGCAGTATGGGTTGCAGCATTCTCTGGAAAATCCTCATCAGCAGAATGCCAGGCTGAATTATGGATCAGGAAAGATCCCTGGTGTTCTCTGTGCTAAATGCTTTACGATGGAGTGAATTCATTGACTTTAGTGTCAATACCAGTGACATACTCAATACAGCTAATTTAAAAAATGCAATCAGAACTTTTTTGGTGATCAGCTGAGTGCTTGACAGTATAACTTGTTGGGTTTTTCTTTCTTTAACCAAATCTGTCTGTTTGCTGTGGATCCATATTGAACACCCATTGGCCAAACTTATTATTGTTCATTCCAAGAGACTTTGGCCAGTGGCCAAAGGATTAGGGATTTTTTCAACAAAAGTGCAATATTTTCCATTAGAAAAATCCCCTACGATTTTCTGGGAAACTCTGGTACTTAGCTTCCCATGTATCTTCTCTTTGTCATCATTGTCAGAAACTAACTGGCATTTCTCGCTGACATTTTTAGAAAAGAATATTTATATAGAAACAATGCAAATAAAAATTTGTCAGCAGAAACGGGTGACATTTACAGTATGATATAGCCCTGACATGTTTATGCCACCAGTGGGAATTCTGCCTGTTTGATGACTGATTCTGTCATTCCTCCATCATCCAAGTAGACCCGTTCAACTCAATACAACTGCTTAACTAACATCCCCAGTCTCTCTCTGGTGAAACTCATGTCTGGGAAAGGAGGTGGAATGAATCCCAGTGTTGTGGATAATGAGCAGTGGTGTTGACTGACTGCAGTGTGATGAACCTCAGTCAGCACCTTGGTTAGAACTGCAAGGTTTGAACTGCTGAGGTGCTACTTTGTATGTAACTAATTATGTCTTCCCATTTAGAGGAATAATTAATTCATAATCTCTTTGGAATAGTGACATAGGGTGCTATAGGACATGGTTACTGCAGGGTTGTCAAAGTCCAGCTCTAGACATTAAACTGCCCTTTATGCTGAGGAATTGCACAGGTCAACGAGGAAGTCAAGATCTAGAGGTGGGTGAGAAAAAAAAGTGTTGGTCCAAAACAATTCAGAAAATGTCAAGTTGATATTCTTTGGCAGGTGCTGAAGGTTGCAGAGCTTTATTTTCATGTTGCTTTCAGTAGAGAGAACTGCATGTTCAGGCACAAATTTTCAGAGGAATTAGGTTTGCTGCTTTTGACTGGCATGTGTTCTGGGAAGAAAAAGAGGAATAATTTGCAGGTGTCAAACTAGTTAGGGCAGCCAGGTAGCCGACAGAAAGAAGTACCCCTTTCAAGCCAACTTCTAACAAACCCAACTGCTTGGTCTATAAAGCAACCCACAATTCCTAGTATGCTAAATTTTATAGCCCTTAGGAAAAAGAGAAACACAAACACAGGAAGGGAGGAATGCCACAGAAAGTGTTTTGTTAGAAGGAGGTTGGGTTTCTCTCCCAATGCAGTGTTCTGTATTTTGTTGGTTAGTTTTGACCTTTTACTTTTTTCTTCTCCTTGGGGTAAATGGCACATGTAGCTGGTTTTATTTTCTGCATGCCAAGTAGTAATTAAAATTAGCAATCTGGTAATCAGTATCTTGGCCTTGGGCACTACAAACAGATGTACTAAATAATGCCAAAAGTTGTTTCAAACCAAAGGAGGCTGATGTGAGGAGCGGTGCTGAGGCAACTCTGCTGAATTCAGTGCATCCAGTTGACTCATGTGGGAGGGGATGAAGACAAACATTTCAGTCAGTTCTTGTCACCTGTTGTCCCTGGCAGAAGGTGACAGGTTGTGTGAACTTTGTCATGACTTGGCCAGAAATTGTATGAGTAACATCTTCTGATCAGGGTCCCGTCCCTGCAATCTGTCCATGGAGATGAACCAAACCACCAAGCTACACACAGTGCAAGCCACCTTCTGCTGGTCAAGTCACCTTTGATTTAACTCTTCTGCAGTTCAGCAGCGGGTGAGGAAGCTCTGGGGCGGTTTTGTTTCCTTGGGAGAAAATCTGATTGTCATAGCTTCACGTCACTGAGGAGAGAAAGTGGAGGAAGAAGTACAAGCCCCACCTTCCCATCCTGTTCAACATCATCTTTCTTGAAGAGGAATCAGGGGCAGGGAATCAGCCTCAAAACATCTTCAGCAACAGGAATTCACACTAGCCAGCCTCATACATATATCACCCCTGGAGGAAAGCCTACAAAGGGACCCAAATCTGATGGTCGCCTTGTATTTCTCCTGCTGCTGGTTTCATGCAGAGGCTCACGGCGTGGGCTCAGTCTGCGCAGGCAGTGATGGCTGTAGGGAAAACTGTTGTCACCCAGGGATGGCACTGTCCCTCCACCCCCTGTGGCACTGATGTCCTCCCCACTCCCTCTCCAGGAGATGAGAGCTGCTCCAGTGAGGCTAGCCAGCACTAAAACCAAACTCTGCTTTTTCACATCCTGTGTTCCAGTACATGAGAGTGGGCATTGGCTGTCAGGCAGCTGTGGTCTCAGTGGATTGTGTTTGTGGTGAGGCACTTGGGATTCCTGATTTCTAGTTCTGGAGCTGCTGTTTGCTTGGTGTGTGGCCTTGGAAGACTCACTTAGCTCTGCAGCACAGCAGTTTTTCCTTCTGTTGGATGGGGAAGTGACACCTGCCAAGCTGCAGCTGGGATAAACAGCAGCATCCTGCTAAGGAATAGAACCTCTTACACTAGCATCTAAGAGGGAAGACACTAAAATAAAGTGAATAATAATTTCATTTTCCACATGAAATCCTGCAGCAGTTACTCTCTGTCCCAGACACAAAGATGGAGTTGTTCTTTGCTTCTTTGAAAAGAAGGTGTACCATCAAATTGCACCAGCCACTGAAAGTTCATATATTTGCATATTGCTTTCAGGGCCGGCATAGGACTAATCCAACTACTAGAAATTAATTGCATTAACATAGTGTGAGAATAAAGGGGATGAAGTTCCTTGGCTTCTCCTTCCTGTCCCTGCAATGCTCAGAGCTGTGCTCAGAGGTTAACCTGCTTGAGGGGCTCCCAACTCTGTTTAGAGCTGATTCTGGTACTGGGGATGTGCATCATGATGGTGAAGGGCCCTTGGATGTTGGAACTGCACATTGTTGTTGGGGAAAATGTTATTGGAATCTGTCTGATCCCTCACTCAGAAAATACAGGGTAACTAAACTTTGTTGAGACAGCCCCTGAGCATCCTGCTCAATCAGAGACGTCATGGTTTCCTTGAGATGATGAGAAAGGCTACATATGCTGAGTTTTGTGCCTCAGTTTCCCCAGCTGTGAAAGGGAAGGTATTTTTTTCATTGCTCTAATGAGAAGGGATGAATTACTGTAGCTTAGACACTGCCTAAGCTATGTCCCTAGAGAGAAACATCTTTCCCTCTGCATCACCACTGCAAACCTGTGTGTCCCTATTGTTTGGGCAGCCAAGGGCACCAGCAGTCCTGAATTCCTGCTGTGAGTAGCAGATGGTGCTGCTGATCCCTGAAGAAATGGACTGAGGGCTGAAGGCTCCAGGTCCTGTTGAGCTTGGCTCCCTCTCCATGCTATGGCAGTGAGCTCAGCAGAATGCACCATCAGCTGCTGCAGCAGGAGATCTTTGTAAGGTGTGAAGGCATCCAGCTCAAGAAGTATATGGTAAAACAATACCACATGTTGAAATCACAATAGGAGTAAGTCCATTTTGGCACAGTCTTCCACATGAAATCCCCTTTAATTTCAGTAACGTCACAGTCTCAGTCTCAGGGAACCTACAGCAATATATTCTGTGCCATAAATAAATCCACTTGGGGACTAATAAACTAGACTGTTGCTAATTTGTAATGTGCCACTTTTGCAGCAGTGTCCAAAATTCATATGCACTAAGATTCCAGGGCTGGAAAGAATGAGGTGGCTTGTCCCTAACCACTGCTTAACTTTTTAAGTTACACTGGTGAGTCGGGTGCAGTTTGGCTTTTAGTGAGACCCCTGGGGAGCCAAGGCCATCTTAGCCTACAGTCTTAAAAAAAGGGCTGTTTAAATAAAAGCATACCTATTAAAAATAAATACAGGGAAATGATGTCTTTGTGACTGAAGCAGGAACACTTGTGCCATTCAGGGACAACTCTCACACTTCTGACTATCACCACTGATAAGCACGAGTGACTTTGCCTCAGTGTACTTTACAGGCACAGGTGGACCCTTTCATTTCATGTCTCTCTGCTTGGGATTATTGCTCAGCTCATGGAGTCCTTTCTGTCTGGCTGTGAGCAAAGGGGAGGGTGGCAGCTCAGCAGGGCAGGGTGGTGCTTTCTGGGGTAGTGGATCACAGCTGGTTATCGTTCAGATTGAGGGAGTTCTGTGTGTGCCTCCATCTCACTCAGTCTGTTGTGTCTTCTTGTTGGGGCTGGGTTTAGATTAGGCTCAATGTTTTCCAGACTAAAAGTAATAATCCAGGAAACCCAGTGATGCTGCTTGTCCAAGGGAAGTCTGTGAGAGCTTTCAGGAGACTGCTTTGAATTTTTCCCTTTTGTTGGCACCAAAGAAAGTGATGTTCTCTGTTTTGTCACACTTGAGATTTGAAAAAATCTGCTCTTTCAACTTTTTGGGCTCATATCAACATGAAAGCAAGTGTCAGAGGACTGGGATTTCTCTCAGGACGCAACACCTTTTTTCTGACAGCTCTTTGGGTGGTTCATGACCAGGAAGGCATTCAAAGCAAACTCAGCTGAGTATCCTGCTGTTATCACAGAAGCATCAAGCTCCTGCATAGCTTTGCCTTCTCCTTGAAAATGCTTTCTGCCCAGAACTGGTCCCATTCTCCCATTCTGTAGATAAAATGTAGCATCTCTCCCACTGAAGTGGCAGCATCTCCAAGGATGAATTTGATAGATCCTCCTGCACAAGGAAAACCAAGAGTAAATGAAAAATCAGATACATTGAGACTAGTCTGAATCTGTGAAAATAAAGATTTTCCAGTTCTGTCCTGAATGATTTATGGCTTGTCATGGACTCCCTGTGTGGTTCTGGGTAAATGGGTTGCAGTATGTCTCTCTTCTGTAAGAAGGGACCCCAAGATCATGTTTTCAGCCTCAGGTTGTCACCAGAAAGGTATATGGGACAAATGAAGTGTCAATGGGCTGGCTCCTGCAGATCATAACGAGTGCACTGGGCAGAGCCAGTGAAGCCCCTCAGGGCAGTATCAGCCAGGCAGAGAGAAACTCTGATAGTGAAGGTCATGTAAGCACTGTAGACAAACAAAGCTGACAGCCTGAGCTTCTGCAGTGTTGGTTTTGTTCTGTATCTTCGCTAGATAAGAGCTTGTCCCCTGTTGCTGTGTCCTTGGTACTGTGTGTCAGCCCTGAGATTCTGCACCCTTTGTACAGGGAGGGCTGTGCAGCCTCCCCAAAGGCTGAAGGAGACCTCCAGGTGGGACAGTTCTCCAGTGTTAGCAGTTTCTCCACTTTGCTATCTGTAAGTGAATAACTTGCATCCCTCTGGGAAATCTTCTTGTATCCCTCTATCATGATCAGACTTGGTCTTCTCAGAGATGACCCACCAAATGAGGTGGTTCAGCAGATAAATCAGCAGAAGTTTAAATAAGTCCTAATAGGAAGAAGTATTGTTGAGTGTTTATTGCAGGGTCAGGATCTCTTGTATTAATCTTTCCTTCAGCACTGGCAACCCACCCAAAAGTAACATTTAGGAGTTCAGGTATATGAGACCTTTGGGAGCTCACTGAATTCCTGCCTGCCTGCAGTGCTCCCTAACAGGCTGCATGAATGCTCTTAAATGATGATTAAGTCACCTCCCTGTGCCATTGTGGCAGGCCAAGGGTTGGCATGTAGACAGCTATTTACACTTTATCTGACATGGAACTTGCTGCATCACAGTAATTTCAACTGTGGTTTGCATGCTTAGCACAAGACTTTTACCCCATTCCTCCCCAAAATGCCTATAAATGATAGCAGGATTTAATGTAGTCCCCACATGAAAATAAATTTGGAGTTGTCCACATCAGCATTTAGTTTGGATTAGGAACTTGCTTTTGAAATATATCCCTCAGTGTTACCCCTGTTGCACCTTGGTGCTTATTGTGGATTCAACAGACATTCAGTCCATGAGACCAGCATAGTACTAAGCCAAAATAAACCTCCTGAAATGCATGTAACGTTTATGTCAGGCCCTACCTCTCCCCTGATCCATTCCTGTCAGGCCACACTACTTGCCAATTTAGCCAATTCAGACTTTGATGTTTTTAGCATTTTCCCCCAACCCCTCCTCCATCTCACTCCTTACAAGAAGCCCTTTTCACTCAGTTTCACTATAGTCTATGTGAATTGGTGCAACTCACAGGGATGGGATTTATTTTCTTGATTAGAAGCTGGGAAGTTGGACTGTGAGCTATGCAAAATTGTCACTGTTGACTCTTTTGACTGTTCTTAGCTGACCTAGGCTGACTTGTACCAGCTAAGTCTATTGTAATTTCATTGGCTGTATTTTTGTGTTCACTCCTATTTATCTATCAGTATGTTTTGTCCTAACAGCATTATTGTAAGGCCAAGGGATTATATTATCCAGGCTGTCTGAATTCATCACATCTTGCAATGCTTTTAATTCCTTCCTCATTAGTAAAGGATCGTGAGTGATTAGCTAGAATGTGGTTGCCAGGGCCAGAGTAAGAGTTCTTTCTCTGACATTATTTGGTACACTGAGTGGTGGTAGAGCTTTTTCCTTTCTTTTATCTTCCCTTTCCATTGCCCTAGCCCTTCCACTTCTCCTTTATCTTCCCCTTCTTTTTCCCTTTCCCCCTTTTCCTTTTTTTACTTCCACCTTCCTTACATGCCCTTTTTTTCCCTTTTCTTTCTTTCCCCCCCAGCCCTGCTGCCTGGTCCTTGCTGGGCTGAAAAGTCACAGAAGCTGTTTTCTGTCAATTTGTTGATATCTTCTTTCCCTCCTAGCCTGGCACAGAACCTGCTTTTGTTAGTTTTCCTTTGAGGAATACATGTGCACTTCAGCATGAGGTCTGGCAACCTTGACCCTCCAGGCATGACTAATTCCCATTTACAAGAGCACTACAAAATCCATCAGATCAGAAGTGTCAGGGAGTCAGGAAAAGCCCGGCGTGTAGGGCTGGCTGGAGCTGCTCTCCCTGTGCTGCATGACAAGCTCTCAGTCAGCCGGGCTTGGCTGGGATGAGGTCAAGGAAAAGCGGTGCTTGGAAAGAGCAGGAGGTGAAGGGAGCAAAGGAGGGTTTTGCAAGCAGCCAGGGATGGATTAATTCTGCCCTGCTCATGGCCAGACACCATGGCTCTGGAGACAGCCTGAGTTAACCAGTGATGCAGATTAAAGCTCAAGGAGTTTGGGATGTTTCCTCATGTTTGAAAGCCTGGAGTGGAGACTTCTCTTCCTTGAAAGTAGGAAGAGAGTAGTACAAAGCCTCCTGCTCAGCTTTTTACTGAGATTCCGGTGTTTAGGGTTTGGGTTTTTATTTTCCATCTCAATGTATTACTCAGAAGTAATAAATAATTTAGATCACAGTCATGGAATGGCTCATTTACAGTTAGATCTGACTGTAAGCCTGTGATAAATGGACTTCAGTTGAAATGCCAGTGGCTGGGAGAGCAGCAGGCAGTGGCTGCCACTTGAATCCTACACCATCCACATGTTCCAGCTGCAGGGGACCTCATTTTATGGAGAAAATTTAGTGAGGGTTTAGCCTGGCCTCAGAAGCTACATTTAAGAACCCTCACTAAGGAGAAAGGAACAATGTCTAGGTAAACATGACTGAAGGTATTTCAATGCTCATTAAGAAACTGTTAAAATTTGTTCTCATTTTGTCCTTTCAGCTGATCTCTGTAGTATATAGCAAAGGTAGGAGCCCCTTATTTCATGGTGTAATCATTTGAGTGGTGGAGTTTGGTACAAATCCATCAGCTTGAAAGAGTTACTACTGGATTATACCAGTGAAAACCTGAAAATTATCACCTGTAAATAACTGCTGGAAAGACAAATGTTTGAAAACCTCAAGGATAGCAAGTTCTTATTTACACATCTCAATTTCAACCAAGCCAGTATTGGTCTGAAGTGAGTTTTATTGACAGGAAGCTGCTCCAGTGAAGCAGGTTTCAATTGTCCTTGCTGACAGCAAAGTGAAGATGTGTCCCTGAGCAGTGGGCTCTGCTGAAGTGTGGGTGGTAGTATTTCTTGACCCTCTTCAAGGAAATGCTGCTGGGTTGTATGTGCCAAGTCCTTACAATTCTCATCTGGCCTTGTCATAATCTTGTCAGAAAAGGGTTGGATTGTGCTGCACCACTGACCTGGAAGGGCACAGCATTGTTCCCTGGCTGAGTGTCTAGTTCAGAATATGAATTGCTAAGTGTACTATTAGGAATCTGGCATTGTTATGAGTTAGCATATTAATCAACAAAGTGATGATACTGGGCAGCAAATTATCTAGAATGTAAGGCTCCGTGATTTAGTGCTTGTTCAACCAACTGCTGGAGGAGGATGAGCCTGAGCATGGCCCACTGGAGGACTTCCTGAGCCGGGCATGGCCATTTCCTGTTGAGTAAACATGAATTCTACTGTTAGCCTTTTTAATTCAAGCCATGTAAGTCTTTTGGGAGGTAGAGGGCAATCCACCAACTGTAGATCCGTTAGAGAAAATAAATAGACTGTAATCTGTTGCAGCAATGTCACATTGCTTTCCATTTAAAACTGGAAAAAGAAAGAGGCTAAAGATGGTTTATTCCTGTTATTTTCTCCTGATTTGTTTCTTTCTTTCCTTGCATGTGTGGGTGGGTTAAGGTTTTTGTCTTGCTTTGTTTTGCAGTTTTTATGACTCACATTCTGATGTGCTGCAGCTTACAGGCTGTGAGGCTGGAGCAATGTTTTAATTTCTGTTTGTAACTGAAACAGGTAGTAAGTGGGTAGATTATAATTTAGGGAGTAGGTGGAAGATATTGAAACTATATGTTTGAGAAATCTAAAAAATGTCCACTGACCACAGTTCCAATGTAGGAGGAGATGTCCTTCCCATCCCTCTCCTCCTCTCATTTCCAAATAGTTTTGCAGAGCAGCTTTGACTGAAGCTTTGCTGAGCTGAAAGTGCCACAGCCTGGGATGATAATAAAAAAGGATGCATGCTGTTATAAACACTCAATTATTTTCCTTCTTTCTTGTGGAGTTGTTATTAAGCCAGGAGGTTCAGAAGTTCAAAAATATAAAGGAATAATTTGTACAAGAAAAGAAAGGAGTCTATTTCACAAGCTATTGATGCTTCCACAGGGAATTAGCAGTAGCTGTTAGAGTAGCTGGGGTCATACAGAGCGGCCATGCATTCTGCTCCCACTTAGGAAACCCCTAATTTTTAACTTTTTCACAGCCACAAGCTTACGTTTCTGGCAATGAAAAGTGGGGGGAATATTTGAGGAGCTCTTATTAAAAAAATAAGCTTCAAATGATGATTGACTCCCCTTTTATGTCTCTAGAATGGGGTCCATAAATCTCAACAGTTTTCTCTTCAATGGCTACTTGTTCTTTTTGGTTGGTGACAACTTTTATTTTAAGCAAGCTCAGTGCTTAAATTAACCCTTGTGTTGACTCAAGCCTCCTTGTTTGTCTTTGTTTTGCCTCCCACGGATGGAGAAAAGCTTAGCATATGGTAACAGATGCATTCCCATTTCATGCTTGACATGAAATGTGCTCATCAGCAAGTTCCTGGGAAAGGGAGCATCCAGACTTCAGGAGACTTTCTTCCAAAGAAAGCACTAAGCTCACAGTTACTGAGGGTCCTCTCTCAGCCTTGACACTGGACTTCTGATAGGTCGATGAGCACTGAGAGTTTAATTTCTTTAAGCACAAATATTCAGATTCACATGGGGATGCTCAGACTTCCAGTCCCACCCAGTATGGATGGGTTCTGGCACTCCTCCTTCGTCATTATTTTAATAGCAACTATAGGAACTCAGCTGTGCGGTGCTCCCTGGATCTTCCCTGTGTTTAGAATCCAACCTTTGCTGCCTAGGAAGGAAACAGGATTCATAGGAATCTCAGGCAGCATCAGCCACTGGATTTGCCAGAAGACACAACTGAAAAATGGTTTGGTGAGGGCCCTGTATGTCCATCAGCGTCTTGAGTCTCCCTCACAGGTATGCAGGCCCTGGGAGCCAGGAGCATGGCTATCCCAGTGCCTGGCTGTGTGTGGCCAGCCAAATTTGGAAGCTCTATCTTATATCTTTCTGTCAGTGACCTGTTATACAGTCCTGGGGCCTAATGCTTGTGTCAACAGGAGGTTAGGTTTCATGGCATCCTGAGCAAAGCAGGAATGTCCTGGCTTATATTTGTCTCCCCAGGAGAGGAAGAGGGTGGGAGAAAAGCATTCAGCAGCTACTGGGCAATCTTCTGCCATCTCTTGACAGGTAGTGATATAAATCAGAGCCTTGAGTGGGCTCTGCTTAGATCCCTATCAGCCATGATTAATTCAGTGCTATAGGTGGAAGGATAAACGTGGCTTCCTGTAATCTTAATTGTTTCCACCAGCCTTTGAACTGATGCATCCATCTGGTAGCATTTAGTTGAGAATACAAAGGGTCAAACTCTGCCCAAGACTGCAGAGTAGGCAGCAGGCCCAGTTCTGCAGAATGCCAGTGCCAGCTAGGAGTTGGTCTCTTGGTCAGGCAGTGCAACAGAGGCAAGGGCACTTAAGTCAGTCCTCTGTAGTTGGCTTGAAGTATCATCTGGAAACTTTCAGGTGCCAGACCATCTAAATTTATTAGAGAAGAGGCTGGCAAAAGGGCCTTAAGAAGTCCAGGGCTGGGCTGGAGCTTTCATTCCGTGCTACAGCACATCTGCTCTGCCATTCCCAATGCTCTTATGAAAAGTCCAAAGAGAAGACAATGGGATTGCTTTTCTTGAGCAACTTCCATTGTAATTGAAAGGGATTTTGTGGATCTTTTCAGATCCTACTATCTTCTTGCATTAGGAATCCTTCCCCTCCTCTCAAGACTTTAATGGCTGTGGTCTGTAATCTTTGCAAGTCGCTGCCTCGTACACTCATCCATCTACCTTCAGAGCTCTGCACGAGGCTTGCCTTCACTCTGACATTCTTGTGTACAAAGCATTCCCATGAGAATAGCTTGAAAAATGCCATGCTGGTTTTGTTCTCTCTTTAACATTGCAGTGTACCTGTGGGAAATTCTGAAAAGGGCAACAATCTTGCTGTGTTTGGTGGAGGGAGTGTGTTTTGAAAGCAGAAAGATCTCTGGCAAATGCAGCCTGCAAGGAACAGAACCAGCTTATTTCAGCTGACAGCTCTGGAGAAAGCCAGCATTGCTAAGTTTCAAGTCAGTGTGGGTAGACACTAATAAGAAAATGTAGAGCTAACAATTTGGAGGGAATAGTTTATTGCTCTTTGGTTAATCCCTTTTCAGTTTCTATCAGCATAGAAAGAGCAGAGCTCGCGGTCATTTGTGCCCAAAGCAAAATGTGATGAAAACAGGCAAACTAAAGTGTAATTTAGCTTCCTAAAAGCAAAGAGGAGAGGTCACCCCATCAGAAAAAAAAGAGTCAGAATTTGCAATTTAAACAAGACTCCACAAAGTCTTTGTCTTAGTAATGCTTGAATCCTAATGCTTTGAATCCAGTAAGTTCTAGTTACTAGAGCTCAGTAAAGCCATGTTTCCTGAGCAACTTCTTTTGCAATCTATTCAATTTTTCCCTCTCTATATAAACTCTCTGACATTTTTCTCAGATGTGTTCATTGTTTGTGCCTTCACTGAATAATTCCAGAGCTTCACCTCATCTCTAAGTGGTCCAGAACATTTGCTACTCAAAATCCAAGCGAAGTTTCTTAGAATTTTATAGTTATATTTTAAATTTGAGGAACAATTAAATGGAAAGCATAGCTGCACGTGCACAAAATATAAACACAGGGCAAAAATTCCCTGCCAAGTGAAGTAATAAAGGGTGGTTGGGGTAAGTTAATCTGATCAACTGCCATCTGCAAAGAAATTGGCCTATAAAGCCACCCCCCATCCTACCTGTTTTATGGAAGGTAAAAAGACCCAGAGCAGGGAAGAAATGCAGATCAGATACTATCTTCAAAATAAGCTGATCCCCCCCACAGGTTTTGGAGGATGTCATTTCCTACCCCCTGCACCATCCCCATCTCCTCCTCTGGGACATGTGGGGAGGATTTCAATGGGTGTCTCTCATCAATCAGGACAGTGCTAAATTACACCAGATGAGCCTCCTTGAACTGACTGGAGTCAGCCTTAGGAAGTGAAGTCAAACCTGGAAGCAATCCTCTGTGCTCTGCTCAGTACCCACACCACTGCTTTGGAATATCTCCATGGACATCTTCCCTTCTGTCCTGAGGTTGAATAGTGGACTGAAGCCTCTGATCTCCAGCGCCACTGTCATGATTGTGCAAAAGGTTGTTATCCATCCATATTATTCCTGGGCAAGAGGAAAGACATTTGCTTGGGGGAGTTGCTTTTTCTCCCTTTGGGGTCTTTAGGACTTGTCTGAGATGTGTTCCGTACGTTCAGTGGCTTTAGGATTTCTGGGAATCTTCCTGGTGAAGCACAGCTGGGGAGGGAAAAACCTGTTGGACATTTATGGAGTGTTTCAGGGGTTGGCAGCATGTAATTGCTTAGTTGTGGGTGTATTTACAGAGCATCAGTATTAAACAGGCAAGGAAGAAGAGGTGGGGGGAAAAGAAGGAGTTTATTTGGCTCAAATTTTGTGAGTGCCTGTAAGGAGTGAGGAGATACAGCTAAAGGGGCAGAAGGTGAACCTGAGGCAGATCTCTATCAGGTATTCTCTCTGCTGCTTATGTGCATAGACCAGAATGGTGCCTGAAAACAGTATTAATTACTCTTTTTCTTATTTGTTTATGTGAGGAAATATCCCACCTTCAGTAATATATGGAGCTGTGAAAAGAATATTCTTCTACATCCTTACTTAGTTGGAAGAAAAAAATAAAATGAAAGTATTACTTGAATGAAGTGCTTTCTTCAGAATTTGCCAATTTAAATAAATGTTTTGCATCAGCATCTGGTTCCTGGCTCTATCCAGGAGAGGAAGAATCTGAGAATACTTTTCTTGGTTATTTAGCAGCATATCCTCACTGGTAGCTGATTTCATAGGTGTTCTCTGACTGGAGTGGAGACTGTTTAGGCTAGGCTTAAAAAACCTTCAAGCAAAAAGATCTTTTAGTTCCAATGATAATAAAAATATAATTATAGTTATCTTTCAAGAGACAGCTATAACCTCCCATAATCCATAAACAGGAGCATTAGATTGAGGGGCCCAAAATATAGTAGAAAATAAAGTGTCTGAATTTATCATTCTGACTTTGAAAGCTAACAGAGAAGTTTGTTGCAAATAATTAATTTTATAATTTTCTTCTGGCTTGGCAACTTGACTGTGAATAGATTGCGGTTTCCTTGAAGCTATTTGTTAGCTGAATTTATTTGCTGAATAATTGATGTAAATATCTCAGTGAATAGTAAGTAATTATTCCTGGCCTCTGCTTAATTTGAAGGCAAGTGCTTGGCTGCAAGTAGATGATATTAGAAATTTGAGCTGCTGTGATTTGATGGGTAGGTCACCTTCTTTCCCTGGCTAACTGAATTTTGAGTAATTTTTATGTAGACGGTACCAGTGCTGCAACACTCTGGAGGGGAGCACCAGCTTCAGCCATTTTCATGCTTTGATGCAGCAGCTCTGGGGGAGGGAGGCAGCACGAGGGGTGAGCATTGCCCATCACCTGTGCTTTACAAGGTCTGCACTGGAACCCTGACCCTGAGGATATAACTGTGGATTCCCAGGAGGAAAGAGGGGCTGTCCTGGTAAGGCCACCCAGGGACCTCTGTGCCCTGTAACAGCTGGCACAGATGGGGTCCCATCATCTGTCCTGGTTAAGGGCATAGGTTTGCTCGGGTTGGGAAGATCCAAAGAGAGCAGCTGCAAGATCAAGCCCTGTGTTTCTTAAGAAAGTCTATGCCTGGTCAATATGTACCCCAATGCCAGAAACATCTTGCATAATAAAATTATTTCATCTTGAGATAATGCTAAGCTAAAGGAAAAAAACAACAGTTCAAAACAAGTGCTTCACCCCGATGAGTTCAGCTCTATGCTTCCTCTTGAAGTTTTCCTTTTCTTATGCTGTTTTAAATTGTAATTTCTTTTTTTTTTTCCCTTTCCCTGCTGGACTTCATGAAGATTCAACCTCCTTCAGGCTTAGGAAACATTCCCTTTTCTAGAGCTGTTAACTCAGTGGTGCTCACGTGGAGACTAGAAAGCTGAGACAGTTGTTGCCCCAAAGTGTTTGTCCTTGGCCAGAAGTTGCAGCTCCATCTGGCTCCCTGGAAAGTGCTCCCCATCCTGATGGGCTGTGATTTACTCTCCAGGATAGATGTATATTGAAATTGGTGCCTGCTTGTGCTGATACCCCAGGCTGGGATTTCGTAATTCAGGACACAGAACGGCTGTGTCCCCTCCAGCCGTTCCTGCTGCAGGAGCAGCAGTTTGGAAAAGGGGCCGTGCTGGCATCGCAAGGTGTTAAGCTGGGATGGCTGAAGGAGTTAATCTGCTGCCTCACTGTAATATAATAGAAAGAAAAACATGCCTGTGGGGCTAGTCCGTTTTACTATGTAGCTTCAGCTGGTAATTAAAAAGCAACAGTTCAAAATTAAGCAGTAATATGAATAAACCCCAAATTAAATATACCCAGGACAGGTTGCATTTTTCAGTGGGTGGATGCTTAGCATATCATGGAAGTAGACTTTAAAAAAAAAATGTCTCAGGCTGGGTGTCTAAAGCTGGGAGTTCCCCAAACCACCCCAGAGTTTTGCTTTTTTCCATGAGGGTGCCCCTTTCATTGCAGCTCACTCGTCACCAGGGCCAACTGGTCCGCTCCACTCAGGGCATGTTCCCACATTCCTTCTGTTACAGTGGAGACAGAAAAAGAAAAATCGAAACCCCAGAAGGGCCCGGTAACAAGTTACTTGTGAGCCGAGCGCAAACGTGGTTTCAGGTTCTTGGGAAGGATTTCATGTGCCCCCTCTGAAGGTGAAGGGACAATGTGCCCATTTAAGGTGGAGAAAAGTGATCATGGGCGCTGCCCTTCGGGCGTCCTGCCAGGCTTCCATTTGGGAGTGAAATTGCTGAGCAAAGCAGCAGGCTGAGAGCTCCTCTCTGCGTAGAGCAGGCAGATGGCTGCTCCTCAGGAGAGTGGTGCAGCCAAGCACGGGGATAATTTGAGGTGAAGGCATGGGGAGCAGGGAGGTGGGTGGGAAGGAGTGATAGGAGAAGAGGTATTTTCATCCACAAGATCCCCAACTGGCAGATTTCCAGAAGATGGGAAGTGTTGTCTGAGAAAAGTTCATGCTCTGCTCACCTCATTTCTTACATGCTTTCCCAAAGCATCTGCTACCAGACACTTTTGGGGATGGTGGGCTTATCTGAGCTGACTGTTCTTGTTTCAGTGACACCTTTGAGCAACGTGCTGCAGACGCTGCGGCACCTCTGCTGGAACACTGCTCTTCTCCAGAAACCTCCTCACAAACTTCAGTGCCCACAGAGCTCTTGTGTTACAATGGGGGGTGTGTGGGGCAGGGTTCCTTGACACTGAGGCAGCATTTGGCTTTCTGAATTCAGGGGGTTTGCTCTTGACTAGTAAGTGATGAGATACCCCCAGAACAGGAATGACAAAGCGGAGCTGGAGTCCAAGCAAGGCTTGCTGGGGTGGTGGCACAGGGGGAAATTGTGGGGACCCAGAGGTGTGCAGGAGCCAGGCTGGCAGCCAGCCCAGGGCAGCAGCAGACGGGCAGCACCAGATAGGCAGCAGGGCCCTGTCCAGTGTGTCCCACTGGAACACTGCCTGCTTTGTCTGGGTGAGAAATGTCTCTGCCTTCCTCTGTGCCTGTGGGTCTCACATGATCCAGGGCTGCTGCTTTAGATGTCCAGTGTCACACAGCCTATCTCCTTTCTCTTCATGGTGTTGGGTCCATTCACACCAATTGAGCACTCCAGCCTTTTGCCCTCACAATGGTATTTCTGATACCTTTTATGGGTTGTTTAAAATCAAGCCCAGTTGCCAGCTACTCAGCCCTGGAAGACTTGTTACTGCTTTATCACAAATTAACATGAAGGGTGTAAAGAAAGAAGCTGAAGCAAGTTACACCATCATGTCTGACTTGATTCAAACTAACATGGGATTTTAAAGTTACTAGTCAGCATTTCATATGCAGTATTTTGTTGTCTAGTATGTCCTTTCTTTAAATCACATAACTGAATAGCTGAGGTGAGTTTTAGGGACAACCAGTCTGAGTTCCACCTTCCTTCAAGAAGGAAGAGTGCTCTCTCATGCCAGAAGTATGAACTGATCTTACTGAGTGTTTACTTTTTTATTTACAAGATCTAAGACTCAGTGCAGAAGTCTAAACAGTGACACTTGGACCTGCAAGCCATCACTGCTGGGCAGGATGCTGGTTCCTGGAACTGGTTGCACTTCATTGTAAAACCATTTGCAGAATTAGACTGAGCAGAGTGTAACTCATTTGGTGAAAATATTTAGCCTTTTAGATAGGTTTGCTCATGGAAGCTAATCTGCTGAGTTTAGCACAGCTGAGAAACAAGACTGATGCAGAAGTACTGGATGCAAGTAAATCCTGCATACAAAATCCACACAAGTACTTCATTTAGATTGCAAATTTAACAGAAGTAATTCTGTCCTTTCCAGAGTTTCAGTTCTGATTAAAATGCAAATCTGTCTTCCTGTTGTTTCTTAATTTATTTCCCTAAGCTTGAATGTGGGCATTGACCAAAGCAGAGTTATCCTATGGAGTCACTGCTCACTCACACTGTGACTGGTTGGACATCAAGCTGAGTTACTGGCAAAAGAGACCCTGCTGATGGTGAGGTGAGGGCACTGAAACATCCTTCCATCAGTGTGGTGGTTCACAAAAGGGGAAAGGATGTAAATTCCATATCAAAGCTCTTTCCCCAAAGCTCTTTTCATTTCTTCTCTGTTAATCTGGACTCTTAAGTACCTTTAGCAAGTAAGAGAGGTCACTACCACTAGAAGAAAAGTTTTCAGATCTTACCCTCATTCCAGTACTGCCTTTGCTGCAGCTGCTGCTGACTTCAGATTACTTATTTAAGACCCTTATTTGGATTTTATTGACCTACTTAGAGTGGGTGTGGTATTTATAGTGTATTATAGTATAAGTTTTAAAAGTGCTTGCAGGACAGAAATTAATTCCATGTCTTCATTGTCTTAATGACCTTGTGCAAGACAAGACATGCATCTAAGAGCCCAGACTGTTGCTGTCTTGCCTGTTCTATCACATAACCCACCAGACCCCCAACTGCTGCTCTGCAGGGTCTCACTGAACCCTGTGCCTGCCCCAGCCCTACTGAAGACAGGAACTTGGAGCAGAAGCAATAGTGCAGTAGGGTCAGCCCAGGGAATGTCATCAACCAGGAGACGCCTTTTCTGGCTCGGGGAACTTAAGGCTGAGAGAATGGGGGTTCTCATGCACTCTGCAGTGTTTGATGTATAGAAATTTTCTGTTGGTTTTTGATTCAATCAAAACACTGCAAAAATAAAAAAACAAAATTGCTTTCACCTGTGCAAGTTCATCATGGGATGTCTGCATAAGGAGAAAAGTCAGGAGGCTAAAGTCAAGCTGTTGGACTCAACTTCAGCTGGAGCTTTGGGCATATAGGGCTGAAAACTGGGGCCTCAACATCCCTGCAGCTTTTCCAGCATCAGTAAAACCAATCTTAGTCCAGTGGCTGGACATCAGTAGCCTGACTTCTCTGCCCTGGACCGTACCCCTGTGTCACTGTTGTGGCTGAGCCCTAGGATGGGTGGTGGTTTGGGGTTTCTCCAAGCACTTCAGTCAGATTCAAACTGGTTTATTAAACTGGTTAATTGGCAGTTTGAAAGGGCGGGGAAAGCAAGGTCCCTGGGTCTCCCTGGTCAGTGCCAAGCCGCAGACTGTTAACTACTCCTGCCTTTCAGAAGCAATAACTGCGGATTTGGGGAACATATGGAACTAACTAGCCGAAAGGCTTTTATGAGCAGCTTTAACAGGGAGCACGGTTTGGGAGTAGAAATTCCAGTGGATGAGTTAATAGTTTCACTTTCCTTAGCTGTCCCTTTATAGGAAAAACAACAACAAAGCTGGGCATGTTCCTCCCACAGCCACGGCTGTACAATGTGCCAATGCATCCAGGATTTCGTTTGGACACTGGGGGAGTCCTTTAGTAGATCCCCCAGGACCTGTTTTTCCAGAGCTATTTCCTGATGCTGACCTCATTAGGTGAGTTTCACAGCTCACTAATTCCTAGCAATAGCACAAGAGATTCAAGGAAAGGGGAAACCCGTCTTCTAGAAACCAATGGAACTGAACAGATTTGGGCAAGCACTTTTATTGCTTTTCATTAATCTGGAAAATCAGGGACTTGCATTTTTCTTTCTTCTATTTTTTTTTCCCCAAGTAACTATTTTGACCTGAAACTGTATATTTGATTTTCTGTTTGATCACAGATTAGGATAACTAAGAAAGGAGAACCCCTGCAGAACTGTATATATCTCAATATTTATGTTGCAGTTTGTTTTGAACCAAGTAGGAGAGAAGGTATTTCTTTTCTGGAATTGCAATCTTGGCACTGACAGGATATAGTCACTCAAACACTTTCAGTAATGCTTATTTAGTGTTTGCATTGTGGTGGCACATGTCCAAAAGAGAGAGCAAAGGAAAACAATAAGTTGCCTGATCAAGAGCTGACATCATAGTGTGAAATTTAAGTACTTGTTTTTGTGGTATTGTTATTAATCATGGGTCTGTGCAGGGGTCATCCTGTAATTCCAGCTACTGGAGTCCTGTGAATGCAAAGCTTGGCCTGAGAGTTTTCCTAGGGTTGCCTTTCATCTTCAAGTCTCCTGTATAGCAAACACATCAGAAGAACACAGCTCCAATTTGTCTTAAGCTTAACAAAAAATGTGTTTCTTGCGTTGTAATTCCTGAATTTGTTGTCTGTTTTATTACAATATATTTCATAGGAAGGTTTGGGACCACTCAAGTATTTTATCTGTGAATAAGGTTTCCTTGTCTTATTTTACAGCTGCTTATTAGATGTTCCCACAAAGCTCTTCTTTTTTTCATTGTGGCATTATTTGGGGCCTTAGTTAGAAAAGTTGAAGAGGTGGACCTGGCAACCTTTCCACTTGATTCCATAGGTGGACAGGTCCACCTGTTCACTGCTGATGTAACCAGGAATGATGATGTATTTGATGAGGGTTAGCTTGGTTTTTGTTTTCTGGGCCTTCTTATGCTCTTCAGCTAGAGACAAATGTACAGAACACGGGCAAGGAGAAATCTCTCTGGCACAGAGGTGATTTCTCCTCCTTAGCTATCACATACAGCACTAGCGTGGTGCTGGCCTTCAGGAGCCTTCAAATGCCCAGTTTGAAGTTGCTGGCCTGGCACAATGAGACACAATATGTGACTGGTTGTGAGAGTACCTTGGAACAAATGGCATTTTCATCTAGCTTTTCTCCCAAACCTGAGTTCAGTGAAGAAAATTTTTTCTGGTGGAAAGGCTGGAATGTTCCTAAACCCATTCGAAATACACATTTATTCACTTCTCTCTCTTGAAAAAGGTGGCAGTGGTTCTTTAGATCTGTTTCTGTAGATTAGGTTTATATCCCTAAGAACCAACTCTCATTAAATTATCACATAAAATCAAACCTCCAACCTCACCAATGTGTTTGCAGAACAATATTCAAACTGTCCCAAGGACAACTGCTGATACCAACACTTCTGGGCAGTGCCAGCCTCAAGACCTTAGGACCCACTGCAGTTGTGTCTGCTTGCTTTATGTGTGGTTTGGAGGTTTTATAATCCTCTATCTTTTTGAAGGTGAAAGTTAAACACCATGAACATTCAAGTTGATTTATATGGGAGGTTTGCTTTCCCATAGTAACCCATTCCTTCTGTTCTTGTGTGACTCCTGGATCTATAATCCAGAAGCACAGAGAAGGGGAACACTGTGTGAGTGTCAAGGTGATCAGTAACGATGTAGTCACTGGTCCAGCCCCTTTTCCTTGAGACGTCCAAAGGCTGTGCAAAACAACTCCAAAAATGTCTGGACCAGTGGTCCCTGGGACTGTGTAGGACCAGTGGGACCCACTCCCACTGACAGTAAAACAGGACTGCCCTGAGGGCTGGACTGGTGTCTCCAAATAAAATCTGTGTGCTGGGGGAATGACACCACCCAAATTAAAAAGGTTGGTCAGTCACAAGCAGTGGGGCCAGAGACAGACAGGAAAAATGTCTTCAAAGCACACCAGGGTGAGCACCATAAATTGTGTGAATAAAATGCATTTCCCAAGAGCCAAAGTCATAACTTCCCATTGCTTCCCAGAACAAATCCTGTCTGCTCTGTTTATTAGGTGGGACTGTGTATAGGCAGTCACTCTAAGTGTGTTTATTTTGAACTCATCAGTTGTTCAGTAATCTCAGGCAGCTCTGGGAGATTTAACTCAGATAGAGGATTAGGCTGGGGGGTCATGGGGTCAGTGATATTAAGATAGAGAGAAGGGAAGGAAACAGCGTTGTTTTTGTGGCATTATCTGAACAGTAAGGAAAAATAAATTCGGGTTTTAGGCTGGCTTTAACCTGACTCTGAAGGAAATGGTCTACAAATCCAGCCAGGAAGCAGGCAACTGTGATGAGACCCCGCTTGTTTTGAGCCACCCAGCCAAAAACCATGGTGGTTATGGCTTCTCTAGAAATTGGTTAATTACAGTTTTCCTTTAGCATGTTCAAGTGCTAAAGTTTCTGATTTTAACTTTCCTCCTAAAATAAAATCTCTGGAGTAGCTTTTGGTGCAGAAGTTTAAACCCAGTGCTGAGCTCCGCACAGTGACAGCAGTGTGCTGGATGGGTTCAGCTGGTGACCAGCATCACCTCTAGGTCCCAAAGCTGCTCTGAGGCAGAAAGCAGGGAAATTAATGTCCTGGCACCAATGAAATCATGGGGGGCCATCTGCCAAAAACTGCAAAATAACTCATTCTCTCTCATTTAGAATCTTTGGTGTCTTTTAAAAAGTCAATTCATACGGTGAACTTCTCTGCAGGCTGATTTTGGAGGAACACATAGACAATTTTCTTCAAGATCTCTAACCCCCATGTAAATGTGACTGAAATAATGCAATAGGTTCCAAACTTATTCACAGGAGAAAGACCCACAGCATTAATGCACAGGATTGGTTTCCCCAGAATAACAAAAAAAAAAAAAAGAGAAAAAAAGAGGGGGGAAAGGCATTGGGAGTAAAGTAAGTAAGGATTTGTTTATTGCCTTCTTAATATTTTATCATAAAACACACAGTCTTGCCTCAGGGCTTGTTGGTGGTTTGTATATGTGTGTGTGCCTGTGTGTATACATATTTTTGTATATAAAAATCCAGTAACATCCATTGTTTAAAAACTCAAAAATGAGAAGGATTTTGCTAAAAGCATTTTGGGAAAACCTCTGCTCTCATTTTTCCTGTCAATGTTTTTCTAAGCTTTTATTTTTATTAGTCAAAATGTTTAGAATCCGCAGGAAATCCTGGGATGAACCATTTCCTCTTCGAGCTGTAGCCCTTAGGGGAAAAAGAAAAAGCTCAGATCCTTTCAAACGTTAGAAATTTTTCAAACTGTGTTTTCTGCATATTTTTTAAATTAGAGAAAAACTAAGTTAGGAAGATGCTTAACTTCAAGCTGTGGTCCTGGGAAAGCTTGATCTCTTTGTAGAAAAGCCTGAAGAGACCCTTGGATCTGGGCAAGGAAATCTTTTAGGCTTGGCTCTTAATGGGGAACTGATTGCCAAATTGAGGTATAACAGGTTCAGTTGAAAGACCATCTTTTTTAAATTTTTTTAAAGTAAATTAAAAACTAGCATTTGCTGTTCCTCAACCTAATTTGTGTATGTTAGTTAGCATGTAACAGCTTTTTGTTGAGGCTGTTAGTGCCCTGAAGATCCTTTGTTATTATTAATATCACTAACATCATCAATGTTATTATTAATAATAAAATATCTAATACCATTTATTTATATACATGAGATTTTGCAACTTCCTCTCCTTCACCTTCAGATAAACTTCAATGGGAATCCTAATTTTAAACTAAGAAAAACTTCCATCCTGCAAATACATATGTAAATTGCTGATTTTCAACTCCTCTTGGGTTCGCTCCTTGAAGTGGGTTCAGTTGCTAAAATTTAAGAAGGTAAGAATTTGGGTCCCAGACTGGAGCTCAGCAGGGATTACCTTGCCCAGATTTTGAGATAATTGTTATTCTCTGAGAAGGAGGGGGCACTGCTGTTATAAATAAGAAAAGCTTAAAAAGTGGTGAAATATGAGACTGAGGGATGTAGGAGTCTTTTCATGAAAAATGACACATCAATGTAATTTTTCAGAAGTCTGAATTCACAGTCACCACATTCCACTTTATTTTAGGAAAAGTGTGTTTGTTTATTTATATAGTTCATTACAAAAGTCTTCACTGCTGTTCTTCTGATTTATTTATCTACTTTTTATCAAGTTTCTTCAGAAGGTTCTTGGAAAGCAGAACATGTAAAGTCCAGACTTGGTGGTTCATTAACTGGTATATACTACTCCCCCAGTCTGTCACAAATCTAAAAAGATTTTTGGTACTTCATGTGAAATTTAGTGGTCCTTTTTTTATTTGGTTTTATTTGATTTTTTTGTTGGGGAGGTGTGGGGGTTTTTTTGTTAGTTTGCTTGGGTTTTTTAAGGCTTTGTTTAGTAATCCAAGGGAAAAAAAATCTAATATTTGAGGACTTTTTTTTCGGTTATCCAAAATTATACAGTAAATAGTGCATCTGCTTTTTTGGTTTTTTTCGGGTTTGGGATGGGGATACTGGACCAGTCTGCTGGGACAGTGTTAGAGATCTGTTTGTTCTCACTTTGCAAATGAGTGGGTGAAGGAAGAAAGACAGAAGGAGGGAGGCTAACAATGAATTTCCTAAAGTTTCTGTTATTAAAAGTGTGTAGAAAGTTCCAATACAACACCTTTGACTTCAGAAGTTCAGAAGATTTTGAATTTTTTCTCAAAAACCTGTCAACTGAGTTTGGGCTTTGGATTTAAACTAGGATACAGGAAACAGTCAGAGGCACTAGACCTTTCCTCATTTAGAGGGGTTTCCATTTCAGCGTCTGTCATGAAGCAAATTAAGCAGCACAGAGAGCCCAAGAGTTCTGAGACTGACCTCTGAGCAATATGTATCTGTTGTGAAGTTATACTATATGAAGAATATTATAGGGTCTTGCACCTGAATGCTTTTCCATTTAGGAATGCCTAAAGACCGTCCCTTGTTACTATGGCCCAGAATGGATAAAGGGAATAGACTTCAGGTGCAGGAAAGTCTTTCAAAGTTTTGTCCTTTAGTCTTTGTTGTTTTGATTCCTACTATCTTTGACTTTTTCTCTCTTTTCCTGCCTGTGTTCCTGCAGGTGCTGTTTGCTCTAAACCAGACTCTGCTCCAACACGAAAGCCTTCGAGCAGGGAGTTTGCAGGCCCCTTACACCACTGAGGATCTCATCAAGCACTACAACTGTGGAGACCTGAATGCTGTTATATTCAACCATGACACTTCTCAGGTGAGCAGAATTGTTCCAGATGGGCCAGAGAATTGAGGAAAAGTCAGCTGCTTTAATAGCAATATCCCAGTCATCACTTCATATTCTGATCCCTCTTTCCCCTCTTCCTTTTAATGCCCTGTGTTTTCTTTCCACACGTGCCTCATTTGCCTGGTGAGAGAGTGGAAATTCCCTGGTTTTGCTCAGGCTTGGGGAATCATAGAAAGGGTTTAGGTTCAAAAAGACCTCCAAGATCACTGAGTTAACTGCTAAGCCAGCCCTGCCAAGTCCACAGCTAAACCGTGTGCCCAAGCACCACATCCACACATCTTTTAAATACCTTCTGGGATGGTGACTCCAACACTTCTTTGAGCAGCCTGTTCCAATGCTTGACAGCCCTTCTGATGAATAAATTTTTCCTAAGGTCCAATCCAAACCTCCCCTAGTGCCACTTGAGGCTGTTTCCTCTTGTCCTATTGCTTGTTACTAGGAACAAGGAATGGACTGCCTGGAAAACTTTCCAAGGGATGTTCTTGAAAAGAGGTTAATTCTGGATGTTTGGGGCTGTTGAATGCAGACTCCTCGTTAAGGGTGGAGGGGGAATCTTTGTAATGTTTGAGCATATATATGAAGAGGAAATGGACCTTATGTAAATATTCTGTAAAGTAAATAACCTCTCAAACATGTCATAATTCAATAATTCTGTGTGTGTCTCAGACAGCCCTTCAGTCTCTGTTTATCTTAGTTATCCAAAGCTATTAAAAACTCTCAAGGGAGGAGAAATCTGCTTTCCAGACCACTTTGATGCTTCATGGCAAACTGACATTCCTCCTTCTCCTTTCCAGTTAATTCTATGAAAACTTGGTCTTTGGATGTCATCTCCAACATCTCCTTTTTTTGGGATCAGTATTCCCAGATTCCAGTCTCAGGTGCAGTGACTCACCTGGGGCAAACCTGTGTAAATTTGACAGCCACACTGTATGTCTCTTGCCAGTGAAAGAATTAAATCGTGATAGCAGTCCATGATAGCAAATGCAAATCAAGGAGAGATGTGTGACTTCCAGAGAGAACTGAGACACGGTAAGATCAGTCTGCAGATTGGAGCAGAGGTCTCTCAGACATTTTTATCTTGCCATCACCATCTTGGGTTGCATAGGGCTCTGTGGGTCACTTGTTTCTCAGCAGAACAGCTGGGCAAGCAAGTGGGGCCCCAACATGGGATAAAACTCCTTTGGTGTCCCAGTTAACTCAGTCCTAGAAAATGAAGCATTGTTTTAGCATGACTGAGCAGGACATACCAGGGTGGTTAATGTGGCAGCACTGAAACACAAGAGTGTGCCATACTAAAGCTGCCAGAGCTGTTCATTCTGGTCAGCTTTGCACTGAAAAGTAAGGGGAGAAAGCTCAGGGAGGAATATGTCTTTAAAGATGGGGAATATGAGTTGGAAAAGGTAGAGAGATCATGACTTTAGAGGTTCCTGGAGAAGTCAGTGATTATAACTATTCCTGAAATTTTGAGGCACAGCACACATGATAAACAAGGAATTAACAAGCAAGATGTAGTGGAATATTTGCCATGGATGCTATGAAAGGACTGCTGGTAGTCAAACCCATGAAGATAGTCCTGGTGTCACCTTTTAATCTCCACCAGTGCAATTTGTCCTAATAAGTAAAGCCTTTATCCCTAAGATGAGTTGTGGTCATTCATGGCAGTTGCATGGACTCACAGACACCTCTGATTTATTGACACATAGTCCTATAACAGACCTGCGGGTTAGACTTGCGAGGAGCCGTTTGCTGTAAAAACTTCTTTATTCCTGCAAATTATTGGATTAAGTGTGAGTTTCAAAACAGTGTTAAAGACATAAGAAAGAAGCCAACAACCAGTCAGAGTTCAAGCACTGGTGTTAGTCATGGTCCCAGAGTGCACACAGTTGATGGAGATTATAACGCTTACAGGCCATGGAAAATTAAAATCCCTCTATGTATACTGGTCCCTGCAGAACTCTAAATATTGTGCAGTACTGTTGGGTAAAGAGTTTTTTTGTTTGGTAGTATTTTTATAAACCAGCTCTATACCATTTATTTTAACTGCAAGCAGAACAAAATAGAAAATTAAAACGTAAAATAAACTCCCTATTCAAATCAGGCTTTGCCAGTTGGGGTCATTCCAAAGTTTGTTCTCTGTGGTTTTTTGCAAGGATGAAAGACTCTGTCATGGAGCGTTTTTGCCATTTGGTTACCAAATTAGATTAGCCTGACTCAGATATTACACATGAGAGATTCCCGGTGGGATCTCTCTCTGGAGACATTAAATGAAGGCGCAGGGATTTATCACGTGCTGAGTCTGTTGCAGTTCAGGGCAGTCCTCATGCCAGTCCTGGGACAAGAGTGCCACAGTGATTTTAGAAGGTGAGTCCCTTCTTTCATGATATCCAGCTGCTGGCCCAGCTCTTTAGAGGCTGGATAAGAGTAGAAGCTGGTATTGTTAACCCAGCCTTGAAATACCCCATAGAAGGGAACAAGAGATCAGGAATGGGGTTGTAAGAATCAACACCCATGTGAATGCTGGAGGCCAGGGAATTCAGCTCCATCCTGTGCAGCTCAGGAGAACTGCAAAAGGATGGGACTCACTCTTTGAGGACTAATTTGGGATGCTGTTTAAGGTTATTCATTGTCCCTTGAAGGTTATCAGCAGCTGCAGAATAAAGGTGAACTGTCCATCAGTTCAGAGCGGATGGTTGAGGTGGCTGTAATGGACTGGGAAGGAGGTGACAAAGCCCAAGGTCGCTGTGGGGGACAGTGGCAGGGAGAGGGAGAGTATTTATATGAGTGCAGTAACTTCCTAAATGCCTCCAGTGTGACCCTTCAGAGATGAAGCAGCTTCAGTAGCTGTCTGCAAGATGCTGAGGTGCCTTTAGTGCAAAAATCATCGTGGAGCAGAAAGGACCATAAGAGGAAATACCAGCACTGTTGACCTGACATGTTACAGATAAGTTCCTTCAGCCTCTTCAGCCTCCCAAGAGAGTTTGGGAAGTGTGAGGTTTCCTGCATGTTCCTGAGTCCTGCAGCATTTGGGAGGAGAGGGCAGAGTCCTTCTGGGACCAAGACTGTGCCAAGGGGGTGCACAGACAGGATGGTGCTGGGAGGAAGGGTGCAAGGGAAGGTACTTCCTAGTCCAGAGGAGGTTTTAGGTCACAGGACAGCTCCTTTGTCACCCATAGGTAGGGACAGGACCACCCCAGGGAGATGCTGCTCATCTTGGGCTTGGGAAGTGCAGCTTAGCCAGGGTGCCCAGAATGAAGGGGTGTGAGCAGGGCCCCATGTCCTCCTTTCATTTCCCAGAGACATCAGCCCTGATTAGAGAGGAGGAATAAACAAATCCTTTTCAGTTTCAGTGGATTTTTTAAATTTTATTTTAATTAAGAACAGTGAAAGAGGAAACACCTCTGCTTTCCTGTGGTTATACTACATTCATCATTCCTCTCCCTCTCCATTTTTTTTAAACTTTGTTTGCAAGCAGCATTTTTCCAAATGTAAAAATCCTTATTTAAACTTAGTAAAATTTTATGGGGGTTAGTTTAATAAGTTATACTATGACCCAAAAGTGCAGTAGGAAACATCTCTCTTTTTTCAACAGCCTACTTCAAACACTTGATTCTCTTGTGACTTTTGCAATCAAGAGGCTTATGTTGAGACTTCTGGGCAGAGAGTCAAAATGATACCAAAGAGAAAGTATTCTAAGCTAAAGATAGGATGGGTGTATTTTCTGCTCTTTTTCCAGACTATTTTTCCCCTTGAAGAAGTCACATTCTTTCTCTGCTTTTGTAAATGTTCCCTAAAAGCAAAAATTGATTGGATTGGATTGGATTGGATTGGATTGGATTGGATTGATTGGATTGGATCAGTAGTTTTAACTTCTGTATTCTGCCTGAAGCTCTCACTAGCAAATTGAGGTCAGTGTGTTCAGAAGTATTAAAATGCAAAAAAACTGTTAGTTCAAAATTATAAAATTATCTGTCTCCAAATGAAACTTTTTTTACCTGAGACAGTTGAGAAATTGCCTAATGACCCGAAGCCTCCATTAAGAAAAGTAGGGTGCATAACAATTTATTGTGTGGGGTTTTTTGCACCAGTTACTTCCTGTGGTCAGTTTTGAGCTATTCAGTTTTTAAGGACATTGCTGTAAAGCAAAATCATCTTTGCCAGCACTGAATTAGCTTGTTTGATGTGTCTTTGTACCCCTATGTACTGTTTATTAAGAGGAAAATTGAAAATCAAAGGCTTAGATTTTTGTTCTTCAGCCTTTCCCAAAAATTGTGGCTGTGGTCTTCAGCTATTGTCTCTCATCTTCTGTCCCCAGCCATTCTCCTGACCCGAGGAGAGGCTCCTCTCTCAGGAGAAGATGGTTTTTCCTTTCTCATTGCTGATCTGGCCTGTCAGTGACCTGCAGCTTTGCTGATCACTTTGTAGACAATTTCTACTGGCCCAACTACCCAGGTTTCATACTTATTATTTGCCTGTCCCATTTAGGGTAAACAGCATGGGGCAAGAGTCATACCTGACACTTCCAAAGCATCTTTCATCCAGGGAGCCTTTATGGTTTGTGTGTTAGATTGTATGGAGAGCCCACTGAAGTAAAGGACAATATTTCTATGCCTTCAGCAGGCTTTGTGTTCATCCAGCAGGCCCAGCCATCACTGGATATCAAAGTGAATAAATAAAGTGAGTGACTGACTCATTTTACAGGCTTTGTGCTCAGCTCAGCATAAAAATCTTCTCATTGACAGCAGGTGTAAGGTCTTGACTTCGTCCCACACGGTTAAACAAGCTGTGCAGTGAAGTTGTTCAGTGGTCACCACAGCTTACAGACAGCTCCCAGCCCCTTTCAGGTGCTGTGCCTCCTCCTTCAATCTGTGTCCATCAGAAACAACCAAGCTTTTTGGATACCTTATCGAATGATGCCATCCATATCTCAAGTTGTCTCTGCAGTTTGAAATGCCATGGGTGGATTTAGATAGTGAGTGTTGCCTTCTGAAAAGCATATGATGATCTTGATAACATAACATTAGAGATTCATAAACTAAGCCTGTGTCAGTATCAGCCTCCCTAAACTAAAGAAGAAAATGTTTAGTGCCTCACTTCACAAGGCACTTGCTGTTTATAAATCACCAGGCTGTGTTACATACCCCTTTAAAATGTTATCATTCTTCGCTGAAACCTGTCCTTTAAAATTTAAGGGTCTTGATAATTCCTAATTACATCATTAACTTGCCCCATTGTCATTTTGGATAAAATACAACTGGATTTCTGGCTCACTTCTCAAATCAATGAGAACTATCTGTGGAATGCTCCGGCTTCAGTAACTGCAGAAACACACAGCTGAGACCATTAGGTAGAGTGTTGAATGACAGGCAGACCTAATTTGTCCAAGGAATGGAGTTTTATCTAGGGCAGAGGAAGATAAATCCATGAACTGAAGGCACAGCTATTGTAACGCAACACTCTGGAAGCATCTTATCGTTCTCAGCCCTAACAAAGTGCAGGCAAACTGGCCCAGCCTCTCGTTCTTCCAGGGAAAATGATTGTGGGCTCTCCAGAAAAGCCAGTGCAAGGCTGTTTCCAGCATCAGGGGAGCCATCCCATGAGTTTCCCATTTTGGGTCCAGGCAGAGAGTCGGTCACACTTCAGGAGTGTGTGTCATGAGGACGCTGATGGCAGTCCTGATGCCAGGTGACACGGGTGCTCAGTGCTGCCTGTGCCCACAGCCAGCAGAGCCTGTCCCCCACCTTCTGCTCTCTGGAGATGCTGCTGCAGAGGAGCTGCCTTCCCATAGGTCAGAAGAGCTCTTGCTCTGCTGTGGTGGGATCATAATTTCTTTCCGCTTGCACCTGAGTTACAGCTCCGTGTTTTGGTACACTGGGAGCATTTGGAAGTGAACGAAAAAACCAGGAGTGTAGCCAAAATTTTCAGAGTCTAATTTTCATATTATGTCAGAACAGGATTCCAGATTGGAGCGATATTGTATTTTGCCTTATGTGTTTCAGAAAATTGGTTGCAGATCCAGACTGAGAGTGAAGTCTACTTGTTGATGACAGTGCTGGGGAAAACATTGCAAAGATTGTTTTTTTATTAATAATCTGGAACATGCCCAGATAATTTTCATGCTACAGGTTTTGAAAGTAGGCTGTTCTTGCTTGAAAATTTTCATGACATCTTTGCATTTGGAGTTGTTTTACCTTGGAAGTTCTTTCCCTCCTCTTTCCATGAAGAAAGCAATGTGAGAGGAGAGAGAGTCATGGAGAAATTGGAACAAGACATTTAAAAGCTAAGATTTTTCTTGCAGACTGCTGCATTATTAGAAAAAGAACATATTTACCTACAGAAAAGGGCTGATTTACATTAAAACATTTAGGGATTGTTGACTGTCTGTATTTATTAGTACGGGAATAGACTATAAATGAGTATGAAAGAGTGATTGGTAAAAAATATTTGAAGGTGCTGCTTTCTGTGCGGTGCTGTAAGTTTGTTATAAAGCATTTACTTCCCCTTCTTTTTAAAGAGCTGGTTTATGGAGTGTTTTTTGGAAATACTTGTTAAAGAGAAATGAAAAAGACTTGTTAGTATTTTAAATAGTATCTTGTTGGTTGAATGTACAAAGTGCTTTTTCTTCTTGTTTTATCTAGAAGTTATATTTGCTCCTCGTTATGACTGTGAGGGGGAGAAAAGTGGGACAAGGGGGCAACTTGGTTGGTGTGGCAGGGCTTGGCAGGATTAGTGTTAGACATTATTGAAAAGACTGTTCTTGGGTACCCCTGAACACAACATTTCCTCACCTGTTAGTGTGCATTACCAAATGGTGAATGCCATGGAGCAGGTATCTCCAGTGTAAACTGATTGAGCTCTCTGATGGTGACTTCGGACGTAGATCTTCTAAACCCAAAGGCTTGTAGAATTCTACCAGCTTGGATGCAAAGAAATCCATTTCAGAGGTAACTTAATCTGATTATTCCTTATTTTTCTCCTCAGTGGTCCTTGTTCCACTTCTAAAGGCTTTCTTGGAGATGTTCTCCATCTTTTCATCGGGTACTAGACCTCTCAAACGTACTAGACCCATCTTAAAGAAAGTTAAAATCAGTTCAAAAGCTATAATCCAGTTTGTTTCAGATGCCAGCATAATTAGAAAGCTGGTTGGACTGAGAGGAGCCTGGACTTTCTCCAGGACCAAACAGGAAGGCAGAGCCACCTCTGCAGTGCACTCCCTTGAGGGTCAGCTCCAGAGGTCCAATGTCCAGCCCAGCTGCTGAGATGTTATGAACCAGATTTCTACTCCTTGCTAAGTTATGTGATATTGTGCAAATCATATGTTTTGGATCAGACTCGCCTCAGGTTAAAGTAATATTGAAAATTTCACATACTCATTCAAGCTTTTCCTAGAATCTCACTAAACAAGGATGGAAAGAAACTCATTGAAGAGCCCTAAACAATACATATCCAAGACAACCAAACCTGAGTTTGTACCCACTACTAACCAACTGTTTTCCCACTGTGTAACAGAAGACAAAATGAAAAATACCTTTGGAAAAAGAATTGCAGTTCTTTAATAAACCAACCCCAAACCCCAAACCTTCTGGCCCCAATTTTTTCACTTTATTGCCCTGCTTTGCCCTTTGATCAGTGTCTTTACTTGGGTGTCATGGCAATATAATAGGTGATGGTTTTAGTGTCTGAACAGAAAAAAAAATATTCTTTGTCAAAGAAAAGAAAGCATTTGGAAGGGAAATAGAAAAACTTGAACTTTTCCATATGTTTGCAAGCTCGTGAAAGCTGGCCTCAAAAAAATCCCAATGTTAAAAGGGTTTTAAGTGTGGCAGGAGTATCATTAGGTTGTTAAGATTTACCCTACCCTCTGAAACCCAAACCTTTATTTGCATACACTGCAGGCTTGTCATCCTTAGTCAATTAATGAGCAGGTCCCTGTAATCTGGTCCTAAATATACTCCACAGAGTTGGGTGAAGCTTGCAGAAAGGGGGCCTGGATCATTGTTCTGACTCTGTTTTGTTAAGACTTCTTTAATCAAAACATTCATTCAGATAGAGAGGCCGGCTGCATATTTTGGCATCGCGACCAAGGGGGAGCAGGGACAGGGTTGGGGTGGGGAGGGAGGCCTTGGAGGAGGGGTTGGTGTTGCTTGCTTCTTCTTTTCCTTTTTTTTTCCCAAGTGCTTGGAAAGCAGCTATTTAATTGGTGTGGAAAAACAAATAGAAAACATACATGGAGGTCATGACTTCTCAGGGATTTGTTGAAAGTCTATTTTAACAGGGATAGAAGTATCACCCCCCAAGCTGTGAGTGTGTGAGACTCACAGCCCATCCTTGTGGCCTTTCTGCCTTTTTTTTTTTTTAACATGGTTTCTTTTGGCCCAAATGGGCAGAGAAGGTAGAACTAGGCAGGACACACAGCTGTTGTTTGGCCAGGTGCCACCTGGAAGAAGAGCCCTGGCAGGATGGGTTTGGTGCTCCCAGGGAGGGTGTCCATGCAGGTGCAGCGGGGGCTGAAACTGCAGATACAGGGCTGTCCAAGGGCTGCAGCCCACCCTGCCTGCAGGCAACTTTACACTCAGGCCCACAATGACTCCTGCAGCTTTTGTGTCACCTGCAGAGCTGCTTTTAAAAGTATCATTCACTGTCAATAGAGATGTCACTGGCATTCAGCCTGCTCTTCTCCTCCACATCTTCTCCTAATTCTCCTGCATTTACAAGTTTAGATGCTCCAGTGGCCCCTAGATCTGAGGTAGCCAGTTTGAAACTCTGTTTTCACACTCAAGTTGCCACGGCATGCTGAGGGGTATCCCAATAGCTTTAAGTCAGAGAGGCCAGTTACAGAAATCTCACTAATCTGAACTGTGATGTAACTGCAACATCTGTGGACCATGAGCACTGATGGAGGGTGGGCAGGGATGAACTCATGGCCAGAAATGGCTCCCCGGAGCTGGTCCCAAGAAATGTTCTTGCTTGTGTTCTTCACTTCCCTTCGAGCAAAAAGTATTTTTGCCTTTTTCCCCCCTCCAACTCTGGAAAAGGGAAAGAAGGGATGGAACTGAACTTTGCTTCAAACATGAAAGACTCCTTTTACAGTCCACTCATACTTCTAATATATTACTGTAAATTCTAGTGCTTAAGAGAAAGCCATAATGGGTTAATCACATGCTCCAACTGGAGACTGCTCCTTCCTGGTTTCCCTTTTCCATAACAAGCGGGAAGCTTATCTTCTTGGCAGCTGCCAGCTTTGGGTTTTGGGTTAAATCAGATTAACCTGACACTCCCTCCTTGGCCATTACTGGTCTCCCTCCCTCCCAAGGAAGCTTGGGAATGCTGGAGGAAAACCAGTTGAGTTGGCAGCATCTTTTGCTTTTGTGGCAGCCATGTCCTCCTTGTGGAGATACTTGTTCTCACAGCCCATTCACTTTGCACTATTTCAATCCTTCCTATCAGAGGCTGCAGTAAGAGGATATTGCTCTCCCAGATGCCAGAAGGGTCCATAAATCAGAGGAAAACAGGTGTCTTCCAAGTCCAGAGCAGTATATTTTGCAGCCCTGCAGTAAAAGCCACAATGCCTTGTCAAGGCTGGTTAACAGGAGGGTATCCTCCCTTCATAAAGGAATGATAACTAGATCTCAGATGTCAGCCTGTGACCCAAGAAGGGCTGGTGTGAATTTAGGGCCGTTTGGTTTGCTGGAGGAGCCAGTGAGTGTTGGGATGCTGTTCTGGCTCCCTGGCAGCCCCCATAAGCTGCCTGTCAACTCTTGAGATCCTTATCTTTCGTAGAGCTGTCAACTGTATAAAGGTTCCTGACCTGCATGGTGTAGGGAAAATCTTTCAAAGCGGAATCCCTTACTTGTCTTCTGGCCTCTGCCCACGTAAAGCTCATAAACCACAAGACTAATAAAGAGAACCCAATCTTTATAATGTTTTAAAAAATTAATGCAGTTGTCGTGATCTGGGAACAACTCCCTGCTCACAACTGGAGATAAGGATTACGAGTGTGGAGGTGGAGCCCTCTTGTCAGGGAGGGATGGATGGGGTTTGTACTGGGGTGTTGGACTGGAACTCTGGAAGCTGATGGCCAGCTGCCTGTCCTGCCATAGCTGTCCCTTTTGACCCTGGGTGTGCTGCCTTCTGTTTTCTCTGCTTAGTGTGAACCCTCTGGGGAGAGAAGGAGAAATAAGGAAACAAGGCATTTGTTTTATTAAGAGATTCCCTTGCAACTGTCAGTAACGATGCTGTACATGCAGCAGTCTGAAGTTTGGATATTTCTCAGCAGATGAAGCTGGAAATCCTTGAGTCATTTGCTGACTAGGACAGTGGGAGAGAGGAGCCTCAAAAGCCTAGAGGATTGACCAAGATACAGGAAGATAATTGCTGGAGAGGTTTTAGGATCACTGTGTGTTTCATGGCAGGGGCTGGCTTCCCATTTCCCTATCTCAGCTTCCTCTTTTCCATCTGCAAGTAGAATTATGGTTGAAGATCACCTCTGTGCACAAGCCGGTGAGGAAAGGCACACAGGTCTTTATTCCATTGTTGATAATGTTGTTTTTTGATTGACATAATATTACAACTTGAATTCACATTCCAGAAATAGTCTCATCACTGGAACAGAATGAGGCTAAACAAGGTTATCAGAGGATTGGGAAATGTAGCGCATAGGAGTAGGAACGATAACTCTGTTACTCCACATATGATAATGATTTGATACTGGGCTGAGTCTAGAGCAGTTCCAATGTAGATAATAAATTCAAAGTAAAAAAAAAAATGTAATCAAAGATGATGGTGCTTATGTGTGTCCAAAAAAAATTATTTGCAGATAAATGTTCACAACTCTGGCACTGTGCCTCTGCCCAGAATATTTGTCCAAATATAAAAAAATAGTAAATTAAAAAATGGACTTTTAATGTAGTCCCGTGTCCATGAATTTTCAGCTGAACTTTGGCAGTAAACCCTAAAAGTGATAAAAGACTGCACCAATATATTTTGCTTTTCTCTTTTTTTTTTTTTTTTGTCTTTTTTTTCTCTCTGTCTCTACAGACAAAGCTGAAAGCATAGCATAGATCTTGAGTTATGGCTGGTGCATTTTTCTAAGCTAAAGTATCTTGTTAGCTCTTATGCTAATGATTGCAGCAGAATCCAAGCCTCTGTGGAAATTTATGGGAAGAGAGGTTACTGCTGAGCATTGTGTTGGACTTTGGGTCTTCCTTTGAGTCCCTCCAGGGCTAGACTGAGCCAGTGCCTTGTATGTAACATCAAGGTAGAAAGTCTTTTTGGAAAGTCTCTGTCCCCATTTTACAGATGGACTTTTGAGACACAGGAGGAATAAAGCCAAATGCTTCAAAGACACTTAGTGGAGGTTAAGTGCTGAGTTTCCTTTGAAGGTTTAAACCCAAATGACATGCTTGTGATCATGTAAGAGATTTGTATTACCCATGGGAGCAGAACCATTTTTTCAGGGTAGTGTCATAACCACTCCACAATCCTTCCTCTTTCTTCTCCCTAAAGCTCCCACTGACTTCAAAGGTGAAGAATTATGGCCCACATCCCACAGCACTGTGAGCTCAGACATGTGTACAGAGCTTTATCCACACATATATTCCATCAGAGACACTGACTCAAGTAAAACTACACAGACAGTGGGGAGGGGAAGACATTTTTGCAAGGCTGGGATTTCTTTTTTATTCTCATAGTCCCTTTCTTTAACCTTAAAAGTTTAACTGAGAAATGCAGAGTGTACCTAATGACTGAGTTTGTGATCCATCTGTACTGTCCATAGGAAAGCTATAACCTAAAGGAAATGGGAATAGAAAAAAGGAGTGCTACCTTATTAAGTAAAACAAAATATTTTTTATTTTGAATGCCTCAGTGAGATACATTATTGAGTTTCCACTAGAATTATATATAAATATGAGTTGGTTGGGTTCTCAGAAAACTGCACAGCTTGCAGAGACTGGATGTAAAGAATCTGTTTATCTCTTGTCATGTGTATCCACTAGAAGTGAGCACACCCCAGGTGATGCATTTTTCTCCTGATCCAGCTGTTACACTCCTAGGTGAACAGCAAAATTAGAATTGGATTTTTCAACAGACACATAATCCACTCCACTGTACATTTACATACTGGTAGCAATATTCTGGTATTATTAGATCAGTCCCTCACCCAGGGGCACAGCAAATATCTCAATCATTCACTCTCAGCTCAAAACCAATAGATTCATATCATTAAAGTCTTAAAATTAATTTTTTCAGAGAATGAAAACAAAATAAAAGTAGAAGGGGGAAGGTACATCCTTTTGGTGCATATTTAGCCCATCCTTTTAAAATAACAGATCTTCTCTTTTCCAAAAAAAACCCCAAACTTAAATTCTGGCTCCAGTTAAGAGTTTCCTAATTGCATGTGACTGTTTGTTGACTTCCTGATCCCTGTCTGGTTTAAGGGTTTCTTAAATCAACAGGAGCAGCTGTCTCCCTGAAGCCAGGCATGGTGTGTGTCACTGGCTGTGGAAAGGACCTGGATACAGGGAGGAGCAGAGGTGATTAATGGGGCAAGTGTCACAGCTCAGAGTGTGGTTGCACTACTGTGTAGGGGCATACTTACTGCAGTCATTTATCTTCTGTCCTCTGCCACACACACGCTGAAACACACGTGCAGATTTTATTTTTGCCAGGCATCAGAAATGCAGGAGTGCACAAAGTGCAGCAGGACCTGCAGCTGATGCTCTGCCTCTCTAGGTGATGCCTTCCTTTGTCTTGTTCCTTGGGCGAGCAAAAGGAAGATTGACAAAACCCAGTCCTTGGTTTTAAGTTTATCTCTCTGCCATTGGCAAACTTTTCCCCAGAGAAGAGAAGGAAAAAAGGGAAGGGAGGGAAAAAAGACAAGTAAATGTCTCTGTTTTGTGTACTGTATTTTAGGTTAGATAAAGAGAAGGAACAAACTGTAGGTTAAATGTGGATGTAGGATTGCAAGTGATGGAGTTGCACAAGGAGGTGAAAGTTGCTTATCTTCATGGCAAAGACCTTATACAACATCTGTTTTTTGGGTATCTAGACCTCCATCACCAGTGGGATGCACAAAGTTGCTTGGTCCCCCAGCATTGCTGCTCCTGCTTTGTGTAGGAGCAGGTTGTGCTCACAGATAAGGCTGTGCCTTGCTTTCCCCAAAGCATCTCAAGTGATTCAAAACCAGGTCCCAGCCTTCAGCCAGAAGCAGGGAAGAAGAGACTTCCGTTATGTGGGTGTTGAGCCTTCAGATGCTTCCACAAAATGTCACCTTCCACTTCAGTACTTAAAGGCTTCCCTGACTCCTGCCTGTATAGAGGAGATGCAAAGGTTTGTGATATCTCCATGGACCAGTTGATTCGCAGCTTTGCATTACAGAGGTTGCTGCAAGTGAAAAATGGCTACTCATTCCTCTGACTTGATTCCTACAATATAAATCTCTCCCTGTTTTTCACCAGGAATGGAAGCCACTATGTCCTTTGCTGCTGTAGCCAGCGGCATTTTATCTCTTTGACACCCTCAGTCTGCTTCTCCATCCCTTTGAGACAAACAGGCATTCTTGCCAGACACGGAGGTAACTTCCTTGGGCTTTCACAGGAAACTGGTGTCTCCAACAGGTCTGACTTAATGGGACTTATTACTTGTTGAGTGCTGGCTCAGAGCTAAACTGAGAACAAGGTCAAAGTACTTGCATGCTCTGAGGAGTTCAGAGGTTACACTGGTGATGCCAAGCCATGCTGGAAAGCCTGGAGGAAGGAATGACTCAGGGTAATGTGATTGAACCCTTAAAGAAGGGTTCTGTGCTGTGAGGAGCACGGTGATTTGGCAAAGCAGGTTGAGAAGCAGTTTGGAAAATCAAAGGTCCAGCTGGTCTGTGAGACCCAATAGGCTGGGGCAGGATCTCTTACATGGAGTGTTATCTCCATCCCCTTAGGATTCCTTGGTTCAGGAGGTGTGGTCCCCTTTTCTGTCTCACTCAACTGAGAAGAGCCTTTAGTGTGAATCCAGAGTGAGGTGTAGACTCATCCTGCATAATGCGTGGTGAGAAATCTCTCCTGCTTGGTTCCTCACATATATTAGGAGTGATGCAGATGGAACTGCAATGAAAAAGTTTTAAGGAGAGTCACTGGGAAGATGGATGTCAGTTTTGCTCGCTCCCTAAGACTTGCTGAAAACTTTTGGAGAAGCAGTATAAGCAAAGAGGGTGGGAAAAGACAAAAATTGTTGTGATAAAACCATGTGAACAAGTAGAACAGGAAGAGGTGGGCTGAAAAACAAAAAACAAAGGCAAGTTTTAGAAAATGAGTACAGGAATTTTGTATAGTAGAAAACCAGAGATGGAATTAACCCAAGTAACAGAGTCACTGTACCAAGAATTTCAGCACAGTGAGTGAGGGATGTTCCCCTCATGAGCTGTACATGCAATGTCATTACCACTGACTCAGATTAACACTGGAAATCCTGGCAGCTTTACATGTACCTAGGGACTCAGAAATCTGAACCTGGGGTTTGCAGCTTAAGCTGCTTTCCAGTGGTGAGGTACAGAAATTCACCAGAAAGTGCTTGGGTCCTGTTAGCAGTCATCAAACACTGCCCTCTTACAGCTCTTCTCTCTGCAGGGCACGTGGGCTCCCAGACCCTTGTGGTCGACCTCAGACTGTCACTGTTTCAAAACAAGTTGTTGTCCTAATAATCAGAGACTTTTGGCTTATCTGCCCATTACAGCTTGGATGTTGGCTCATTCCTGGGTCTGCTGCCCTGACCCAAGTCCTTGAGCTTTCAGCCTTTCTGCTGTGTCTGTGAATGTCTCTCCTCACAAAAGCAGGGACTGAAGGAGCAGTTCTTGGGGAAGTCACTTCCTCTGATATATCAGGAATGTGCCAGGGATTTATGTGTTTCAATGCATGGTCTTCTCTGGTGAGACCTAATAGCATGTAAAGATAAGGGGGTTTACCCTGTGTGCATCTTCCTGTGTCTGCATTTGCTATCCTTTCCTCTTTTTAAACTGTTAGGTTCTTAAAAGGCCACATATACAAGCCAAATCTTACAGTCCTTGCTTAGTTCATGGTGATCTCAGCTGAGAACAGATCACAGGAATTTGGTGTTAAACAGTGATTTTTTTTGTAAAAGCAGAGAATAGAGGTCCAAGTAACTGACCCAAATGTAACACCTGAAACTACATTTTCACGAAGGGAGAGAGAAAAATCAAAATTACCTGAAGTTTCCTTTAGTAAAATACTAGTTTCACTTTTTAAAAAGAGGGTATACTCATTGGGAATTTCTTTTCTTCTCTCTCTTTTTTTTTTTTTTTTTTGAGAGTCCCTAACAACCTCCTATGCTCTGATCCTCCTTTTTGTGTGGTAGTGGTGCTCAGGTGGCTTAAAGAAGGCTGGAATAAAACATATTGTGTTTTGTGGGTTCCTTAATCATTGCCACTTGGGCTATGGCCTCTCTCTCTGTTTCAGGTGCCAAACTTCATCAACACAACACTCCCACCCCACGAGCAGGTGACAGCTCAGGAAATAGACAGCTACTTCAGACAGGAGCTCATCTACAAAAGGAATGAGAGGATGGGGAGAAGAGTGATGTCACTTCTAAGGGAGAACAGAGACAAGAGCTTCTTCTTTGCCTTTGGAGCAGGTATGGCATGATTTTTTTTTCTGTATTACTCTGTTACTATGATTGGAAGTAAAGTGTTTGGAATGATTCAGGTCTCTGCCTGTGGGAAAATTTCTTACAAGGCGTCCCTTTAAAAGACTTTTGTTTGTCCAGACCCGCTTCTAAGTGAGTTGTTGTAGGAGGTGAGTCTAGGTCCAGGCAGGCTGCACACAGGCTGCACTTGCTTTGTTTTCCATCTGGCTGTGGAAATGAGAAGCTGTAAGCACTTTTCATGCTGTTGTGTTTGTTCCCTTCCCAGACCTGTGGACTACTTGGCCATGGGTGTAGAAGATGTTTCAGTTGCCTTTGAATTTGTAAGCCCAGGTGGTGGTGGCAGTGAGTGGCAGAACACAAACCCTTTGGTGGCACAGGCTCATGTGTGTGGCTCCAGGCACTGGCCCAGGATTTCAAACCTTCTGGGGTTGCTGCAGTTAAACCTTCTCGATGGGTGACTGAGCTGCTTTGGTGCTGTGTCTGTACAGATTGGCTGGTCTGGGGCTTTGCACAAGTGCATGAGCTGTGTGTGTAGCTAAATATCAGCAGTTTAAACCATGACGTAAAAATCCAAAGTGTCCCTCTTCCTGTTTAATCCTCTCCCTGAAGTCTGCAGAGCAAAGATGTCTGCAGTACTTCTGTGAGCCTGCAACAAGTACATGCTACAGTCCTTTCTCTCCCTTTTTTAATTTCTTTTCCCTTGTCCAATGGAATTCATATTTCTGTTGATAAGAGTATAAATAATAACCATTTAGGCCCCAGCTCAGCAGAATCCTGAGCACCAGCTTAAGTGTCTTTTTGAGCTCCCTCAGCTTCAAGGCAGGCTGAGATTGCTGTGTTGAGAACCAATCTGCTCCTCCTGCTCCCTCTCCTTGGCAATTTCTCATTTTTGACAGAACTTTGCTTCTCATCCCATGGCTCTCACTATGAACTTTGGCAACAACTCACCTTTCGCTACTCACTTCAGTGGGAATTTTGATTAAAGACTGTGGGTTTTAGCAGAGACACGTGCATTTTGATGTATTTATTTTTTGAGTGTATCCGGACTGAATTTTCCCAAGCTTATTTAATCTCGGGCTTGGCTGATATTTCTGGCCAAGAAGTTTTGCTTAACTGTTTTTACAGTAGGAAAATATATCATGATGGCTCATAATTGGACAGGCATTCATAAAAACCAGCCTGTCTAACCCAAGGAGTGAGGTTTATTGGAGATTATCGAACATGATGGCTTAGATAACAGTTTCCAGTTTTGGAAATCCTTTAACCAGTACATAAATGGAGCTGAGGGGATAAACTAGGCATCACTGCCCACTTTTCGTGCTCTACACCTAGTCCACAGACCATGGACTAGGTGGGTCATGGATCCAACCCACTGCAGCTGTTTGCTTGTGCTAATAACAGAGGTGAAATTCAGCCAATTCCACGTTATATTCTATAGAAAGACACTTCTAACTTACGGGAGGTTTGAGCTTTCTTCCCCTGTCCTCATCAGAGGGCACCTACCTGAAACTCCCAGGGAGCATCCCTTGGGAAAGCTGGCTTATAAAGAGCAAGTCTCACTTTGTCTTTTAGGCCCATTTCTGGTGATGTTGAAAACTGCCTTTGTTGCTGGGTTGTTTTGTTTCCCCAGCACTGAGCATGGCAGGACAGAACAGACACGCGCGTTTATTGAAAACTGGGATGTGGGAGATGCTGAGGAAAGCTTTTTGTTTTGGGTTCTTTGTTCCAGCCTCCCTTTGGCTTTTCTCACCAAATTGGGCCATCCCTGCAGGCTATCCCTACTTTAACTACAATTAATTCCTTCTTTCTTCTTTGGGGTGTTTTTTCCTTCATGCAGAGAACATTAAGAATATTAATTTTTTTCAATGCCAAAACTTTTATGTGACCAAAGTGCAGGCAAGTTCATTTCCTCTTATGATTCAAATGCAATTTTTTTTCTTGAAGGATTTTTGTTTCCTCTTTTCCTCCATGCACTGAATTTGAAGAGTGGGTTTTACTGATAAATCTTTTATTTTGCATGCTTATATCTAGTTCTTTTATTTTGAGGGATTTCTTGTGTGCTTGGGTCATGGATTCAAATTGTCTTATAAAACTTTGAGGGTTTGGTTTTGCCTTTTATAAAAGTAAAGGATGTTTTTGATGAAAGTTGAGGCTTTCACATATTCCCATGAATTCTGAAGTGCAAAATTTTAGGAATGCACTTTCAGTTAGGATAGGCATGATAGAGTCTGTGGGAGTTTATTTGCTCCCAGAGCAATGCAATTTAAGGTTTTGCATCTCTAAAACTGTTATGATGAAGGGGAAATAATAAAAAAAAAAATACTCTGGACAATGTGCTTCAGACAATATTGGCCCTTTATGCCAAGCATGATCTTTGCATTAATCTCTTAATTCTGAAGATATTTGAACTAATGAATGAATAGTAATTAAATTATATATGTGTATTATGAATTGTTTTCCAAATTTCATAATCTCCATCATAGTTTCTGGGAAAGGAAGAATTGGATAAAACTGTGCCAAATAAAATTAGGAAAATAAGAGTTTTTCTAAGTAAGAAAATAAGAAAAGCACCTTGGAAACATTCAACAAATGCAGTTTTACAGACCAGAGCTGCTCTAGGAGGGAGCCCTGAGCCCTACAGGATGATTCATATGGACTCAGAGGTATCTTGTTACTCCCAGGTATAACTGGAGCCAAGGGGCTGGGAAATAGGATCTCTCCCAGAAAACAGCCCTCCTGAGGCTGAGCCCTGCCTGTTCCTCTGGTGGCCTCCCTGCAGGGAGCTGTTCCTTGTGTATGCTACTGTAGTGAACTTTTACCTGGCTTTTGCACAGCTGCATGCAGCAACTGAGGCTCTGTTGCTCTCTTGGAGCATCATCCTCAGCTTATTGTGAGATTTCAGTGCTGTGGAGAGTAGTTCTGTAGCATCTAATAATTAATTAGTATAATAATCTTGACTAAGGCAGAAGGCACCACGCAGGTGTCTTTGCAAATTGCAGTCAGGTTTGGCTCAGTGTGTCCTGCTCCAGACTGTAGAACCGAAAAAACCTAGGAAAAAACCCAAACAAATCCAGTGAGTGCCTTCAAATTAAAAACAAGATTGTGATATCCTGGCAGCCTGGTGGTGCAGGAGCCTGGTGCTACTGAGCTGGAGGATGCAGGTGTCTGGTTTTTTGGTTAAAAAATGGGCATTTGTGGAAAACAAAATTTCCCTGTTTTCTTCTGGAAAAATAAGTCCATTTTTGCAGATGTCAGTCAAAATCCCAGGTGCTTGGGTGTCATTGCTCTCCTGTAAAATGGGATTCCCACTAAAATTCCACTATGTGCCACTTAGAGCTGTGCTGCAGGACCTTGTGGTGCATCATAGGAGAGCTGGTTCTGAGTCTGGCCTGTAACAGCATGAGGCTGTGAAACATCCAAAAGACAAATCCTGGGGACAAAGGAGTAGGCAGGGGACAGACATTTGAATATCCAAGCAAGCTGAGATAAAACGGTTTTTCATAAAGTGAAGCAAAGTTTTTTTACGCTGCTGAAAGATGGGGGATTTTGTTCCAGTCAAAAGTATTAAAACAAACAAAATTTACACAATTCTAAAAGGAACTTTTCAGTTTTCTGTCATTCTTAAAAACAGAATATAGACTTTTCAATAGTTTTCTGCCTTTTCCATCTTCCATGACTTTACTTACTATTTAAATGTGTTGAAGTAATTCAGACTTTTAATTTATTCCTTTATAAAACACATAGAAGTGAAAATAGCAATTTTTTCTTCCTACTTTAATTTCTTTTTCTTCTCCAAGAAAAATACAGGCTCTGGGTAAAAGAGACCCAGCTCTGTACCCAGTTCTGTGGACTTTGTTTCACTCCTACCAGTGTTTACCATGTTCAGACTTAATGTGAAAATCTCACCATACCTGTATTCACAGTAACTGTACCCTAGGAATGAAACAGCAGTTATTGTTTGTGCAGTTAAATGATGTTTTTCATTTAATGGACAGGGTAACTTTTCCCTTTGAATGAATAAAGGTAGGTAAATAGAGCACTTCCAAGTAAAATTTGGGCATTTGCTTGGGGTTTGTGTTTTGAAGATCAAGATGGTTTACTTGGAATTATTGATCTGTAATAACAGTGAAGTGCCTTAGACATCATTTATACAGACAATTTATAAAGGTCCATTTACAGTCAAGAAAGAGACATACAGCCAAGAGCACACGGGCTGTTAAAAAGAGTTAATATTTTGGCAGCTAAGAGCATACACATGAAGTCAATGTTTAAGAAAAAAGCCCACTCTGGCTTATTTCATTTTTATGGGCAAATAATTTTCAAGTAACACTTATGATAACAGATGGATAAATTTATGTCTGCAGTTAATTTGAACGATAATTTCCTTAGGATGTTTTACTTGCATTTTTTTTTCTTTCTTTCTTTTATGAGAGCTGTCAGTTTTGTAGCTGAGAGCTGGATTTACTGCTTCAGAAATTCAGATGCTGCTCCAGTTCACAATGTTTATTAGCAGCCAAATCAGTAGGCTTTAAGGCAGTGGGTTTTGTTGCTTAAAATAATAAATATATCATAGAGAATATTCTTTTACTGAGAGTTGAAATGCAACTACCATAGCATCTCCCATGGCAAGAGGGGAAGCAAATTGTCTCTGGACCACAATTCTAGGGTGGAGGAGAACACACATTAAACTATCCCACCAACCTCCACAACATCTGAGAGGTCAGAGAGGACCCAGCTGTTGTCTGTGGTGTGGTGGAAACCAGATTGCCCACAGCTCCTGATGAAGCTGGTGATAACAGAGATCTGTTTGTGTGACAGTCAGAGCACCCTTGCTCATCTGCAGGCTTAGGTGGCTGAGTTTATTTATATTTGTTGATGGATTAGGTATTTCTGAGATGTTCTGCAAGAAAATAAATACAGGCTTTGCTGTAGATGTCTGTGTGCTGCCATGAAAGCAGAAGAATCCATCCCAGAGTAGCAACAGCAGAAGTAGAATTTGATCATTTCCATGCTCAGAACAGGTGAATTCCCTGCCTGTCCTTCAGAGTTCTCTCACTCATCACTGGATGGGGTGAATCATCAGGAATGATTCTGGTCCTCACAAATTAGACTGTTAGCAGGAATTATTGAATAGTTTGGGTTAAAAGAAACCTAGAAACCTTTAAGGTCATCTAATCCAAGCTCGCAAATAGCAGTTACTTGCTTCCAAAGTAAATGTTCTCTGGTGGTTCTTCATAATGGGGCTCAAAAGTGGGGTGCATTCTGTGTTCAGTAGGGAAAGGGAGAATTGTGCAACTTTTCTATAGGGTGGGACTGGTACAGGAACACAAGAATATAAAATCTCTTCCTTGTAGTCCTCAGCTCCAGCTCTTCCCCTTTTGTCCTCTCTGCAAAGGATTCCCAAGGGAATTTCAGCACACATCATTTTAGATACTTGGCGTACCAAAGACAGAAGCAGGCTCAGCCTTCACCTTCTGCAGTGAGCAGGAGTTACGGACATTCCAAGGTGACTCAAGTCTGCAGTGGTCTTGATCACCACAGAGATGTTCTTATTTTTCTCTGAAAACTAAAGCATTCCTGAGGAGATATCCAGATGTAGCTTGAGCATGCTTCATCAGCAGGTAGCGAGCTGACCACAACTGAGCTGGAACATAACGGATGTTGAATTTTGGGGGAAGAGGCCAGATGATAGGTGGCATTGGGATTTTGTTCGAGAACCCTATTTCTACTCAGTAGTTTGGAACAGGAAAGAAGGTGATGGATACTATGAGCAACTGCAGCTCAACTAATTAAAATCCTGAGAGCCTTTGTGAAAGCCATTAGCACCTGCCATGGGATCTGGCTTTGGGGTTCACATGTGTTACTTGGAAGTGTTTTTTCAGGAGGGAAGTGCCTTGAGGCCGCTGTCCAACTGCCCACTGAGGGATGGGGATTTACAGATGTTGAATATGCAGATAGCTGCTTTGCACTCCCAACTGAGGCAGTATTCAGTGCAGATCAGGCACCAGCACCACTGTTGTGTCACTGGGAACCAACTCATTGGAAGTCTGGTCCTCTCTCCACCAGGATTGTGGAGCTCTTTATGATTTTCACTCATCATCTCAGATCCTGTGTGGAACACAAAAGGAAAAAAAGGAGGGGATAAAAAGAAAAAAGAAAGCACTTGCAGGCTGGAATATAAAGAGACTTTATCCCCCGGGTCAGGCGTCCTGATCCAATGCTGATTAGTGGTGCTACTGACATCACCAGCACAGTTCATCAATGGGGCTGTCTCAGTGGAGCAAGAAGTTGGCGACCAGGAGATTGAACTTGGCCAGCCTACAAAAGAGAAGAAAAGGGTGAATTAACAGTTTGCAGATGCTAGAATTCCCTCTGCTTGTGTTTATTTGGGCATCCAGATGCTTGTAGTGAGGTCAGCCTGTTTTTGTGTATGGATTTCTTTTACTATTAGTTTTTAAGGCAAAGTATCACTTTGCTTTTAGGAATAGACTTGCATGCTAATTTTGACCAAAACCATGCAACTGATTCATTTAAAAGTCTTCATTAAACAGGCAATGCCTGATTCTCTTTTCAGACACTCTTTTGTAAATCAGGAGATACTCCACTGGGGAAAAGCTTGTTCCAAGTGCAAATCCAGCCTGCAGCCTTTAAAAAAAAAACTCAAGAGAACTTTTTAATGTACACTCATCTTGTATAATACAGGGGTTTTGAAATCCTTGAATATTTGCTTTTCACCTGAAGCTTAAATCGGCAAAGAGCACCTCAGTTAAGGAGGCCAAAATAAACCTGCCTGCACCACCCTTTTGTGAAAAGGGAACTTCTGTTCTGAAGGCTCATTCCTGTAATTCTGCTTTGAGAAACTCCTGTTGTATAACAAGATATTAATTGTAGAAACACAGCATGGTCTATGCAATGGTGAGAGCTGTCTTGAGGCCTCCATCATCTGTACCAACCGAGGAAGGCAAGACTCTTAGTAGGTGAAAGAAAAGACTCCAGTATTTGATGTTGCAATTTGTTTTTTCCCCTGGTATGTCATCACCTAAACTGTTGAGGTATACTGGACAAGCCCTGGACTGTGTTTGGTGGTCTGGTGGAGAATTCACTGTGCTCAACAGGGAGTCCTGCCTGGCCACTGCCCACCTTTGCTTTCATTGTTGCTCCACTGAAAGTGTGTGCAACCCCAAATCCTGGTCTTTTTTTGCCAGTTGCAGATATTCAAACAAATGCTGAAAGCAACTAAAATGAGCTTTGCAAACTGAAGTGTGTACATTCACCAACTCTGGTGTAATTTTGCCCATGATGAATGGGGAAAGTTGCCTGTGCACGGTAGGATTTGGGTTTAAAGAAGCACATACATTAATGTCAGCTCCTCTGGGTCCCTGACATTTTCATATCATATTTATTAATATGCCTGTGCCAAGTTCTACTGTATAAGTCTAATTCTGTCTCTCTGTTCTCAAAGGAAAGAAAACTCCATTGGCCCCTCCTGCCCAATAATAGAAGGATTTTGCTTATATCCTTACTGTATTTCTCTTCAACATCTGAGATGTAAAAAATGTAGACATAATTTGGGAAATTTTCTATTCATAACTGAAGAAGCATGAGAGGCTTAATCACTCTGCTGAACAGAAGTGGGCTTAAGCATGGGATGAAATACTTTTTCACCCACCCACACACACACGCAAGAGCTTGCTGTGGATTCACAGCCCACCCTGTAAGCTCTCAGGAGACCAGGCAGAGCTCCCATATAACTCTAGGTTTCATAATGGGAGTGTTGAAATCAATATATGGATGCCAGACAATTCATCACTTCCCATCCCAAAACTCAGCTGAAAATTCCCATCCAGCTCTAACAGTACTGTTGGGAAGATTTTAAAAGAGCAGTGAGGTGAACCCAAGGACTGGCAACCTTCCTCTAACACTGAGGTTTCTGCGGGATGCTCTGTGAAAGGCAAGCAGATTGCAAAGAACCCAAGGATCTTATCTCAGCTGGGATACCTTTGTGTGCTGCCTGCCCTGATTAAAATGTCTGCACCCAAGTGTTAGTCCCCCTGCAGTCTGTTGTTGTCCCAGAGCAGAAGGAAATCTGGTTACTCCTTTTTCTTGAATTCAGAGCCTGGAGTACAAGCAAAGATCCTTCAGTGGTGTTTCAAATTAATGCAAGTTGATGGGGTTGGCCTGAGTTCACGTCCCTTTCTTCTGCCCCTCCTGCCTGGGTGCGTACTCTGGAGGAGGAGCAGGGATGTCCCAAGGCATCCTGGACCACCATAGCTGAATTCCCTGCAGCTCCACTCTTGGAGCCTCCAGCTGTTGGAGCAGAAGCTGGAAAGGGAATTTAGTAAAGCCAGGAATTTAGGAACCAGTTTGTACTGCTTGTGGTGTTGGTCTCTTAGAGGTTCACGCCATTTCTGACCAGTTTTAGAGCCAAGTTTCAGGAGGACTGCATATGGAGAAGAACCAGTGGTAGTCTTGGTGCCCTGGAAAGGCAGGGCACAACTGTTGGCTGGAGTCAGTTGTTTTGCAAAAGTGGATTTGAAGCTGAAAGCTTTAGAAAGCCTGGCTGTAATTTATGTGAATTTCTTGAGGATTTTTACTGGTATGGAAACTGGGACTGGAAATCTCATTAAACTGGGCGTCTTGTGAGAGTTTCAGGTTTTCTTAGTCATGGTTGTGCCAGGAATATCATCAGAGAAAACTTGCTGAGAAAGGATTTATGGATTTGGGATCAGATCCTTTCTCACAGAATTAATGGTAGTTCTGCAACTGACATCAAGGTGACTGGCATGTGCACCTGGATGAGACGTTATTTATTTGTCATTCCAGGTCTTTAATCTAGGCTGCTACTTTCACATCAATACCCTCTTTATAAGCCTATTAAATACCAGTTCCATTGTTATTTTCTCTGGTAGATCAGAAGAGATGTGTCAAGGAAAAGAAAATGTATGCGCAGTATACCTCTGCCCAAAAACAATATTTAAACATCAGAAATGTAAAGTGAAGGTAGAATTACTTAGAGGGGCAGAAGGGAAATAATTAAAGCTCCAGCCGGCAAGACGAGATGTCGTAAACTTCAGTTATTCACCTCTCTTAGACATTCAAAACACAAACTCTGCCACCGTTCAGGCATTTTATAGAGGCCTGCAGAAAGCAACAGAGGTCTCTTGGACAAAATTGCTCTGGTGGCAACTGAAACTGGGCTCAAGCCCAAGTCCAATAGCTGAGCTGCCATCTGAAACTGCAAAACGTTCGGGTTCGTGCCTGAATCTCAGCTCCCTCTCTGCTCTCTCCAGTAGAAAACCTGAATCTGGACTGGACTGATGGGGAGTGAGAAGAAACTTCAATCTGTGGAAAAGTGTTGCTGTTTCAAATTGGTTTTTGGAGAGATTACTCACAAAACTGGAAAATATGGTAGTTCTTGGCAAAAACTGGACTGACTTGGAGGTAGACAAACCCTTCTTCCTAGAAAAGTTTGCTAAAGAGTTGTGAACTGAAATATGGCAAAATATGGTTTCAGATTTACCAGGCTTTGCTCCCAGTCAACCTCCAGGCAGGCAGTGGGAATGAAGAGGTAGGTGAACAAACAAAAAGCCAGATGCATCTACCTTGGAATTTCTAGTTTGCAAGAGATAATCAGTGAGACCTACCAAATGCTTAGATTTAGATACAATTTTGCTCATTGCCTGACAATTACTCTGCCAGAGAACTTCCAAACACCTTTTTAATTTAAACACAATTTTGGGGGAGTTCACATTTGGAACTGTCTGTCAGAAAAGTGAAATATCCCATCTTTTTCCTGGAATAATGTTGCAGGACTGAAACCTATGTGACTTGTATTTAAATTAATAACAAGTCTTTTTTAGTATTTTTCTGTACTTTATTATGGGAAATACCTTAAATACTGAGGTTTGCAAACTTTTTAAAATAGTATTTATACACTGAAGGTAAATGGAGAGAAAAATCAAATGCCACCACTGGGTTAACTCAGTATGAAATTCAGCACCAGTTTTCAGTATTTATACAGAATTCACATTCACTTTGTGTTTTTCCTTGAGGTGTTTGAGGTACAGTGAAACTGCTGTGAGGTTCTTATCACTTAGCGATCTGGTCTGGTTCCAGTTGAAAATTCTGCAGTACCTCTCACTGGGAGGATTGGTTTAAAAGGAACAGAGATCTGCCAAAGAAATAAAGACTTCATTATTGACATCAATGCTATTTTTAATCTGGTTTCCTAAGGAAATGAGGCTTAGGCAATGGCAGTGTTTGTGAGTATGTGTGTGTGTATATATAGGTGTGTGTGACTATGTCCTTCGCCCTCGTAAATTTTTCATCTGTTGGCTGATTATAACCAAACCTGACAGATGGCTGAGTCTCCAAGATAATAAGTTCTTGCATACTTCATGAAAATAAGTGATTGGATGGAAGAAAAAGACATTCATAGTGTGCATCCACTGAAAGGGCACAGCATGAGCTCAACTTTTATTAGAGCTCAGAAAGTCCCAATGGGAGAGGGAGGTGTGCCACATCCCCATAGACAACAGCATTTTTCTGGTTCCTCTGCACAGGGGAGGGTTTGGTGTGTAGTAAATAGATGAGAAATGGCATGGTTTAAATGTAATGATGATGTTTACAGCAAAGTTATTCTTTAGAGTATCTGAGGAGCCACATTACCTCTGGGCTGCCCTCTAATGAGGTGCTCATTCTCAAGGCCAGAGCAATAGCAGGGAGCAGTTAATAAATGTGACCGAGGCATGGCTCCAGGACTCTATAAACCTAATGAGTCGTGGGTACTCAAACTGTGCAGCCTCACTACTGCTAATTGGCCAAGTGTGCCATCAACCATGCCCAAAAATGTTCTTAAGTGGACAAGGGGTGAAAAGAGCATCAGAAACTCCTGTGAGTCCAGGAGGCAGCCTGGGGCAGCATTCCTGTGTGCAGAGCTCAGGAACACTTCCCCCAGAACCAAGGTCATTCCCTTGAGAGCTGAAGCAGCTCACTGGCAGTGGGGAACAAAACCAAGAAACAAAGGAAATAGTAAAGCATGACCAGGAGGAAAGGGGTTTGCAATTTCAGTTTATCAGACTAGGGGATGGTTGTCACAGCAGTTGAAGAAGATGCTCCAAAAACATTGTGATGAGGAGAGTACTTGAAATCTTTCCAAAGAAAAATACAGATGGGGATCAGAACAGCCAAGCCAGGGTTAGTGCTTAATTTTACTCATTTTTGCTTGAGATTGAAAATTATGTATTTAGTATCTTGGTAACAGTGGCAGCTGTTGGGTTGGGACTCTCCCTCTTGAACTTAAGGTGTCTGAAAGTTCAGTGTGTGTTCTGTATAAGACCATCAGTTCCTTTGAAACCCTCAGAGGACAAATCCTCCCACTTACCTCAATGCATATTTTAAGATAGAGGGAATTGCCCTCTGGAGATATCTTTCCACTGACCACAGAGGAAACCTAAAAAACTGGCCTCCAACAGATGCCTGACTTTCAGATGAGTGGGATTTATTGAACCCTGAGAGCAGGAGTCAAGAATTCAGGGTGTTCTGTTCTTACCTCTACCTGACCTTGAACATGCTGCTCAGTGCACTGAGCACTCCCTGAGCAATGTTTTGCATTGCTGCCAATGACAGAACATTGTTAGCCCTGAGGCAAATTTGCAAGCAGAAGATTGACACAGGATTGCTTTTTATCATGCCTTGGAGAGCATCTTGGTGTGGTCTCAAGGGGGAAAGAAATTCCTCTGTGACCAGCTCTGGAAGACACATCCAGGGCTAGGTTTCTTTGGGGTGGGAGAAGGAGCTGTAGTACCCGACCATGTGCAACTTTGGCATCCTGTCGTGTGATATGGTTGGAGCCCAAGGTTCACCAAACCTTTTGTCCACTGTGCAGATGTCCCTTTGTACCCCAGTGCTCAGACCAAATTCTCCATCTCTGTGGTTGTGTGGAATAGGTGCATTTGGACATGCAGAAGAGTAAAAAGTTTCTTTCCATCTTTCCTCTCCTCTTGGCTTAAGGGAAAAAAGCTGCTTCAGTGCCAGCACAGTCATTCACAGCCTGGTCTACCTGGAGACAGAGCTGCAGACAGGAGAGCAGGCCTTAATTTCTGTTCATCAGCCATCGTTATCCCTTCTGCAAGGGAAGAAGCAAGCAGTGAAAACCAAAAAAAAAAAAATACTTTGACATCCTACGTGTCTGATTTTTTGCTGTTCTCTTACAGGCAGACCAAATCTGTGTAAATGCTGTCAGTGAGAAGTGTTTCGAACTTGGAGACCCTTTTGAAAAAGCCTTCTGATATCTTAGTTCTTTGGATGCAGGACTTGGAGACAAATAAGAAGGCATGTTGGTGGGTTTTCTGTTTTGTTATTTTAGCATTATGGAGAGACTCACCAGATAGTCTCCCCTGTGGGGTCACTCACCAGGTCTGTAGTATTTACTCAGCATTTCTCTGAAACACCAGTATCTCAGAAGTTGTCTTCCTGAATTTACATTCCCAGTTCAATCATCTCCCACACAATAAAAGCCCCAGTGTTGGCTTCGTTTTAAGTCCTGCTCCGCACAGCACTCCCATCGAAAGGGAGCCCTTGGTCCTGGGGCTTTTGTTTTCCTTCAGACCTGCCAATCACCCCGCTTGCCTTTGCCCAAAGTTTGTTGTCTTTGCAGTTGGTCTCAGCGTGTGCTACCAAAAGCCTGGCTGAGCCTGACGGGGGATTCTGTCAGCCTAACCCCAACACACGATCCTCCACCTCCCTGCCTCACAAAGGGCCTTTTCACCGGCCCACCGCAGCCCCAAGATTTCATTTCATGTGCTACAATTAATCTGTATTTATTGCCACTTATCTTAAATGGCTAACAATATCAGGAGTTTAAAAAGTGCTTTTAATGTCAAACTGGGTCAATTAAAACTCTACTTAAAATATTTGCAAAACTCCTTGCCTGAAAGTTACCCCCTCAGTCTGCTGTTAACCAAAATGGTTTAAATAAATACATGCAGCTTGAGGAGACTGACATTTGGTAAAATTCCTCTTGATATTTTAGTAGAATCCATGATTAATTTCCTTATTCCTATATTCACTTGCTTTTTTATTTAATAAAAGGAGAAAAATTAGTATTTTAGATGGTTATAAGTATTTGAAAAATTGAAACAATCAATTAAAAGCCCTCAAGAGATAGCCTCAGAACTTTTAAGGCCAGAAGAGACTGTTAGATTAATTGGTTTGGTCTCCTGGAATTTCATCCTGTTCTTTTGTGGATCCTAACACCACGTGTTTAGCTGTGAACTTCAAACCATGGGCCACAAGTACTAATTTTTAACTCCTTCAGTATCAAGTGTGGGCATGAGAAATAAAGACCTAGAACATAAAATAGTAAAAAGTTAAATAATTAAAGATTAGATTTTACTTGTGTAAGTTGGGTTTTACAGAAGGCTGAAGATGGATGGAGGAATCTATTTTTTCCTCTTGCAGGAAAGCCACAAGTTTTACCTTGAACATTTATTTTAAAGTTTAATTTGCCAGACAGTGCTAACAAATTGTATGAAATAAGTGCTGCTGTACTGCCCGTGGGGACTCAGAACTTTCATACAGCTCACCCGAGGCTGCACTTTGTTAGGGTGGTGACACACATCAGGTGGAGGAGCCCCAAGGAGGACCCCAAGGTAGGACTTAGTTGGGTTGGATGCATCAGATGCACAGATTAAGTGAGATCCCAGGCTGAGGGTGTTAACTACCTAAACTTGGGTTCACATGAAGCCACTTGGACTTAAGCCTCTGATCCTCAAACACTTACTGTGAGGACTGTGAGGACCAACTTTAATGAAGCCTGGTCTCCTATGGATTTAGGTCATTTGCTTGGATTCCCAGCAGTCTAATAAGGTTTGAACTGTAACTGAGTCATTTCTATTAATTAGGGCATTTGTATTATCTTTATGGGTCTCTGATGTCCCTAAAAAGTCTCACTCTGCAACTTTTCTTTCCATGGGAGAGATCAATGAGTCTCTATCCAGCCATCTGTATTCATAAAATATATAAGAAAGGGCTCTCTTGGAGACAGCTGCTCTTCTGTCTAATAGATTTGAAATTTGCCCATGGGTTCAGAATATTTCAAGGGAGAGCATAAAAACAAAAACATAGACACAAAGAGACAGCAGGATCCTGTAAGTATCATGGTTTTTGGAAGCAAGTTTAAAATGAAATTGCCATATTTATGCAGTGTAAATATTGCACAACTTGAGGATACCAAATGGTTTCGATCATTTCTTTAGTAATTTCTTCCTGTAGAGTATTTAATTAAACAAATTGACTTCCTCAAATGTTTTGGTTTTTTTTCATTTTTATAGGTTTGACATGTAAACATGTCTTGAAGAATTTGTTTTGTGTAAGAAATAACATTAAAATAATTATTTTTTCTCCTTTTGGTCCTTGCCATCCATAAAGAGAGTGTGATTATGTCACTTTGGCAGAAAGCAATTGTTCTTCTATATCACTGTTCTGATGAACACAAAGTTACTGGCTTGTGGATGTGCTTTTATTGCTCATTAGTTGCTGTCCTATTTGTTATTCTTTTTGATTTTGTTCTAAATCTTAGTCACCGTATGAACAGGCCAAGGGATGCTGATTTCTAATTGCAGCCCAAGAATGGAAAACAGGACAAAGCAAACAGCTTGCAAACAAGGCAGACTGAAATACATTTGCATAAACTTTATTTTTTCTCTTTTTTTAATGCTTGCAAGCATTAAACGCTGTAAGTTTCTCATTACTGTTTTTCATCCCCAGGTCATCATGTCCTGTCAGCCTGGTTTCAGACCTGTGTGACAGAGCCTTGTGTGGCCCTGAATCATTTATTTCTCCTCCTTGGGTCTGACAAAAACGTCTCACTTGAAAAGGTCAGGTTTGAGATCTGTTTGAAGACCATTGCCTATGGCAATGTTGGCTGAGGTCTCCACAAGCTCTTAAGGACTGCTGCCTTGAACTGACTTTTTGTTAAAATCTGTGATTTCCTCAAAAAGCCATTAAGGACCATGTGTTAAGTTTGACAGCTTTTTTATACAGATCTGGGTACCAAAGTGCCCTGGGCAGCTTTAGGGGAGGTCAGTGATGACAGGCTGGGAGGTGCAACAGTAGGGGGATGAGAGCCCTCAAGCTTGGTGTAGTCAGGGAGGAAACTTAGTTCCAGTTTCCATCAGAGGAAATAGTCTAGCTCTACTCATCTCTGCTAGGAACTCTGCAACCCATAGGCTGGTTTCTCTGGAATTTTGATTGAAGGTGGAAGTTCCTGTGGTTATATTCCTACTTGGAAAGAGGTGGCTTTGGCAAGAGGAGGAAACTTCTGGCAATGTTGCCATTCAGGAAAATATTGTGATATAAACTGAAACTCACTCTTTCCTAGGTATTGGAAAAGGAGCTCATTCTCCAAGCATGGATCTGTAGGAAAAACACTTTGCTGGTTACACTGATCAGGAAAAAAAGGCTCGGATTTTAATGATATTTGCTACTGAAATTAAGTGTTTAGGATTCTTAGGCCCGGCAGGCTCTCAGCTCCTCATCTCCTTCCGCTGTATATTGAGGACAAAACAAGGAGGCTTTGCCAAAATTTGGCTGAAATGAAGGAGATTCCTGATTGGGTCCCAGCAGGGAGGAGGCTGGGTACCAGTCCAGTATGGCACGGGCACAGGTCTTGTATTAATGAAATACAAACACAATTGTGTTCAAAATCTCTTCCTGCTGGGTGAGAAAGGGGAAATGAACACAGGCAAATAAAATCTGAGTCTTAAAAGGGAAGGAGCTGTGCTAAGTGCAGTCTAGTTACAGCCTTGGATTACTGTGACTGTGGGAAAATGTGATGAGACACTTTACCCAAGCACATTTGCTTTTTTTCTTCTTTGTTTTGGGTGGATTCATTCTATGCTGTTGTGTATAAGCAGGCAGTGATGGATTGTCCCACAGTTCTGTGCACAGTATCGAAGAGTGCTGGATTTAATTGTCCTGCATTTATTGTACAAAAGAAATGAGTTATGAGCCACTTTACAGCATCTCCAGTGAAAGTGATTATCAGCACTGCTCCTTGCCAGAGATATAACTCTGTCAAGCAGACTCCCTGCTCTCTTGGGTTCCTAGGAGAAAGCTTGTGAATTTACTGTCTCTTGCCAGTGAAAGCTTGGGGTAAAAGACAAAACCAAAAGCTGCCAACAGCTATATATTCAGTTCAGATGTTGTAGGAATTTCTTACTCCATTTTTTTCTTTCCTTTTCCCCTGGGTGGATGATCAGTCAGGATTGCTGAAGCACACAGCTGAAATAGTGCAGCAGAGTGTGTTCTCAGCCGATTGCTCTTTTGATGTTGTGGGTGAACTGTGTGCCTGAGAAGACTTGGCTGTTGGCTTTAGTTGGCTTTGTCCAGGGCTCACCTGCATGGCACAACTGGTTGTAATGCAAGGGAAGGAAACCCTTCATGCCTGTGCACCCAACCATATCCCACAGCTGTTTTCACACTGCTCCTCCCTGCATTGCACAGATAACCCCAGGAACAGGTTTAAGCTGAGGCGGATGTATAAAAGGAATGTTATGAGCTCCGCCTCCGAGTCATTGCACAATAACTCATGTGCAGAGGAGTGGGGAGTTTTGCTCTTTACCTTTTCTCTTGAATACTGCTGCATAATAAAGGACAGCAGGATGAATTTCAGGGACCATAACGTTGCCTGTCAGAAAGATATTTGGGGGTGATGCTTCCCAGTGTTGTGGAGGAACAGCTGCAGTGGAGATTTTGTGCTGGGGTTTGTTTAGATCTGCAGAATTACTTTCAGTACCTTCAGGAGAGCTCTCACACTTGTGTGCTTTGGGGATCTGTGGGTGCTGTCCTCTCTCTAGTAGGTTTTTCGTGCTGCCATTTAAACAATCACAAGATTCCTATGTGTTCACAGATATTTTTATGGCTGGGATAACCCAGATAAACAAGTGAATCAGCACAAGGATAGAGATAACGCTGTGTACTCAACTGTGCAAGCTCTTACAAAAGGTTCCTTTCTGCACTCCTCCACATGAACAGACTTTGCATGGTTTTATCAACAGGTCTACAACTGCCAGAAAGTCTGTTCTTGAGAAGAGGAAATAAAAGGGAGAAAAAGCTGTAAAAAGCCCCGGATTCTAATGGTACTACCAGGTAGCATGTGCAATTCATTTAACTATGAGTCTCCAAAATGTGTTAGCTCATAGCTGTGGTAACACTCATGGCAGCAGTCCCTGGGCTGAAAACTGTCCTGCTAATTAATAACAGCAAGGAACAGAGGTTGTGTGGAGTGTCACAGCAACAGGTCATGAATTAGGAGAGGAGCACTTGTGGTCACGTGTTCTGTAAACAGAGAACTGTATTTGAAATTATTCCGTGTGTGTGATCATGCCTTTTGGATAATCAGGGCTCAGACTAGTGATGATTCCATGATTTCTTCCACTCTGTCATTCAGTTGGCTTACTGTCCTTTTAAAGTCAGATGGATATCAGCTGCAACAGAGAAAATTCAGCAAGGAGGGCTTGTAAGGTTACCTTATGTTTTGTGCGCTGAAAAGATTGTCCAAACTTAAAAAGAGTTGCTGAGGAAAGTTGTGGAGTTAAATGGCAGGATGAACCTTCCACAGTTTGGGAAGTCGTGAGTGGCCATTTGTCCATTAAGGACCAGAGTCTCCTGGGAAGAGCTGAAAGGCAACCTTGTGATAAGATGGTCTTCACTCCAGAATGCCAATCCATGGCGTGTCTTTGTAGGAATATAAGGGACAGGTTCCTTTCAGAGACAGTGACTCCACCATCTCCCAGGGCAGCCACCTCCAGTGCCAAACACAACACAGTAGTATCAGTATTTTATGCCATGAGACTTTACATTTTTCTGTTGCAAATAGCTATTTACCTGGTGGTGGCTAGATTCATTTGGGATGTGGAAAACAGAAGCTTATGTCCATTTCTGATTCCCAAGTTAACACAGGGAATTGAGTTTATGATTTCCTTTTGCAGTACTTTCTGCAGGAGGCTGGTGATGCCTGGAGCATGCCTGGGAAGAGTTACTCCAGAAGCATTCTCCAATAGCAGATTACTGTGCATTATCTATTGCAGCAAATTTAATTGGAGGACTTTGCTCTTAGGATCCAGTGCATGCAGTACCAAGGGATAGATTTCCATGTAACCAAAATCTTGAGACAATTTGACTCTTTGATCAAGTAGATGTTAAGTGCTTCATAACCAGAGGCTGTGCTGAGGGCTGGATTTTCAATAGGCCTGAGCCCTTAGCAGTTTTGAAAACCTGGCTGAATTTCAGTGCAAGCCTGGCTTCAGAGACCTTTTATATGTTTGTTGAGCACAAAGGGACAGTCTGTCTTGTAAGTTCATGCCTTCATTAGGAGGAACTGAATCCTATTGATTTCCATGAGCATTATGGCGGGATCAGACCTCTTCAGCGCGTGACCTGTCAGCATCACACTTAAAAGCTCTGCCATGGCAACCAGGGCAGCAACCCTACAGCAGGGGAATGGGAAATGGCACGAGGTGGAGAAGGGACATCCTCTTCTCATTGACAGGAGACTTCCCCATAATACAGAAAGGGGCAAAAAGCTTGATAAGTCAAGTGGCTTGATTGGTAAGCGAGCTTACTCTAAAGCAAACACAATGCCGTATGTGTCCCATTTGCCAGTGAGATCATCTGTTTCTTTGTCAGGGAAGAAAATGTGTTTCCCTTCCAAGTCCAGGGCTACTCAGGCAATTTACATGAACAAATAAAGATGAGGTTTAGCAGCACTATATAAATAAAATACAACTCTAAGTGGCCACCAAAGAACTGAGCTGCTCGAATGGAAGAGCACTGGGACGTGAGCCAGGTGGCTGCTGTTTGCCATGGCTGCTTACAATTCCCTGTCCAAGCATTGCTCAGATGCTTCTTGCTGAGGTGAGGTTTATGGCTGTTGCAAAACATACTCTGGGAGATAAACAAGCTATGCTACAGATGAACAGCAGAGCAGAGAATGTAACATCAATCTGTGCCTTAGCCATGGGCTTCACAGAAAGTAGCTTGTTAGAGCAAGAGAGTGTGCAAGAGTGTGTAAAAGTGTGCAAGAGCATGTAAAAGTGTGTAAGGGTGTGCAAGAATGTGCATGAGTGTGTAAGAGAATTTTAAAAAAACAAACACTTAAATTGTATGTGTAGGATTTGACTGTATACATAAGCTGGAATGAACCTAAGCTGCACCAAAGTGCTTATTTAGAAGTTTCATAAAACGAGCAAAAATCTTTCAGAAGGCGAGTTATTGTACTATAAATACAACTGATGTAGAAGCTGCAGGCTATAACCTTCATGCAGGGCAAAAGTTTGATGGGACTGTCAGTGGGAAAGTCAGTGTGATGCTGGAAAGGCCAGTGCTTTGCATCTGGATGCATTTGGCCTGTGGGTTTCACATCTGCTATCCTCAGGCACAGCCATGAATGCATATCCAAGTGATAGTTACCCTGGGCTGCAGCTCAGCAGGTGGGATGCAGTTGTTCCATGATGTTACTGGAAATTTTCTTTATATCAGCTCATTGTTTTGAATGCTGAGACCTGGTTATTCATGGTAGCTGACTCCAGGTACTTCAGCAAATTATATTGGTTATTCAGACGTTGTAGGATTTCTCCTGACTATGTCAGGTAGGAGGTAAACCTCTCCAGAGAAAACTACAGCTCTCTTAGGAGATTGGTCTCACTCTCACAGCATCTGTCTCTCCGCATTGACTTTAATAGAACCTTTGGTAATGTGCTGTGGTTGAATACCTAAAGTTAGGCAAAATCTGGGCTGGGAATTGGTACACCCCATGGACCTTATGAGGGGAACAAACCCACATAATTTTTCCTAGTTGACAGATAAGAGACTCAATTAATATGCCCAAAGCAAACCAGAAAATCTGTGGCAGATTTAGGAACTGATCGTGGGTGTTCTGAAGTCCAGTTATGGCCTTAACTGTTTCTGTGCCATTGCTGTTGCTCACAGCTGAGGATTTCCAGCCCCCCAAACAAAACACATCTTTCTAACATATTGTATTATATTTCTCTGTATGTGTGTATATAACTACATAAAAATTAAGATAACACCTGCATTTCCTAATGCCACAGTTACCAGGTGTTATTGAACTGTAAAATTTCTCACAAAAAAAAAAAAGGCTGTTAGGTCCAACCCAGCTCTGTCTGGTGTTAGATTGGAAGTAAATCCTCTGAGAATTACTGGATCCAAAGATTTCACTTGGCTCAGGAAGCCGCTGAGCCGCAAAAGGCTGGAGGCTGGGAGGGGATCAGGGGAAAGGATCCTACAGAGCTACCCTGGTGTTTGTCTGGTGGGCTCAGCCTGTTCCTGATGGACCCTTCCCATGTACCCAAAATCAGCCACAAGCTGACAACACAGCCCAGAAAGAGAGAGAAGAGCTTGGGTGGGCTCTTGCAGTGTATCACGGAATATGAACCCAAACTTCTGTTCATCTTCCCAGTAACTGCAGTGCCCTGAATGCTCAAGAATCCAGCACTGACAATCTCATGGGATATTGTGATGCTGCTAAATTTAAAAGAATAAGACTATTTTTAGCATGAACAGTTAACAGAGTTCCCACAAATCATGTTGAGAGGCATGGTTGTGATTATAGATCTGCAGCATGTTTGCTGTGATAAAAAGCAGACCTGAGTCAGGTGATCTTGTTAGCACAATGTTTGTACACTTGGGTAATAGATGCAGCTGTGGCAAAAAAAAAAATTAAAAAAAATCAGCAGTTCTATTTTAGTAGCAATTACTCATTTATAAACTGTAGCTAAGTAGTGTAGAGGAGTAGCTAAAATCAGAGGCAAGACCTACATCTCTGGATGTTGAGAGGGACTATAAAATGAGAAACATTCCACTCTCAGGACAGATGTCCTTTCCTCTTTGCTAACTCTCCTCAACACCTGCTGCGCATATGCTTACCTTCAACTTGGCTTCATTTTGACATAAACATTGCTTAAAGTTTAATGTGTGCTCATGGGCTTTGCTGGATAAGATGGATCGTAGAATCACAGGGTGGTTTAGGTTGAAAGGAGCCTTGAAGATCATCTTGTCCCAAGCTCCCCTGCTATGGGCAGGGGCACCTTTCAATAGACCAGGTTGTTCAGAGCCCCATCCAACCTGGCCTTGACCACTTCCAGGGATGGATGTAGGTATGCACCTAAAACTTCCTTAAATTGCAATTTTAAATGGTTTCCTGTAAGACTGGTGAGAGAACTGCTGCTATCAGACTTCCTGATCTTGATTTTGTAAGGGCCTGAGTATGCTGGAAATTTAGCCCCTTTTCAGCCTGGTCACCCTAGTAAATATTTCACATTTATGATGTATTTTTATGTGTTTTTATGATGCGTATTTATGTGTTATTGCCAGGGACCATGTTCTGAGCCTGTACCGTTGGCTCTATGGGGCAGCTTGGTGTGAGCCAGAATTAGCCCAGGGAATGCTCACAGGGTTCACCACAGCCATGGATCGTGGGACTCCTCATGGCATCAGTTTCCAGTTCAGTTTGTTCTGGTTCCCATTCTCTCCAGTCAGCTGTTTCTGCACCTTTGTGTGTCTCTGAGCTAACTAAGAAGATTGGGAACCCTGAGATATTTTGAGTTTGGGAAACATGGAGAAAAATTACATGAAAAAACCCCATGCTCATTACTTACCTCACCTGTCCAGTTCCCAGTAGGTTTAAGGATTTACAAGGAGTTCTCTCAGGAATAGACATCCTGGTTTTTATGGAGCTGAGTTCAGCAGTTTGTGAGATCAGACAGGGAGCACTAAGTCCTGAATTTGTTTCAGATACTAAATTTAAAGTCTAATGGGGAACTTGGGATTTTTCGGTCATTTAAATTTTTTTTTTTCTTCTAAAAAAGTCTTTTTTGCAAACTGAAAAGAAGACCTGATGCATAAAATTTCAGGTAATAATTTTCTTTAGGAAAATTTCATTTGTTTAAAATTAAAATTATTTATAGGTAAAAAATGTATTTTGTGAAGGAAGTTCAGTTAAAAGTTTTACATTCCTTTACTGGAATACCAACATGAGCAGGCCTAGTTTATAATTGCATAATGGTGTTTTTTATCTTCAACTTCAATTTTACAATATCACATGTAAAAAATTAGTTACAAGTCCACATGAAAAGCTATTTTTCATCCTTTTGGGCCTGTGAGATTCTTAGCATCCAGACATCAGTCTGGTTTCTTGGCTCTTCATTATCAGCCACATGGCACTGTTTAGCTGTTCCCTTCTGTGATACATCCAAGATAAGCTCGTGCCTTGGAGAGGTGAAATAGCATGAATTCCCACCATCTTTGAAATGTGGCTTGTTCCTTTAGTCTGAACTTGTCTTGGGTCTACTGGACAGTGTCCTCAAAGTTTGTGTAAGGAGTTTTTCCATAAATGTAACCACTGCAGGTTTATTCAAATCACACTGAGAGCTTTCTGGCTCTGTTTTCCCTTTTAAAGACTCATCTGCATCCCACTGGTATGGGCTCTAATAGGGTGATTTGTGCCTTACCTTTGCTTTAGTTAGCTCAGATAGTCCTAAGCTTGGAGCTGCAAGCCTGAGCACCCTCAAGCTGAGAGAAGCTTGAAGCTGATCTCTAGAGCCAAGTCCTGTGATTTTGAGGCCATTTGCTGGTGCTCATTCAGGTGCAGGCTGTGTGGCTGTGGGAATTGCTGACACCCTCACAGGTCTGTGACTTCCCATTCAGTAAGTGCTACATCCTCCAGCTGCAGTGCTTCCTTTCATCTCCCCTTGTCAATGACCTGGAGAGATGCACTGGAAGCATCTGAAAGCTTTCTGGGATGAAGCCTGGTAGCTTTGCATCCCACCAGAGGCTGCAGGCCAAGCTCCACCTGAACTGAAGGTGGGGCTGGTTCTCCAGCAGGAGCCTGCCTGGCCATGGAGAGATCAGTGGTGGGACTGGGAGTGAGAGGAAATGGATGGGACTGGTTGGACCAACAGAAAAGTGGCCAGGGACAGGAAGGGCTCCACGGAGCTGTGATGTTCTGTTCAGGATGCTCAGGCCCCTTGCCATCAGTGGGATACAGCACAGGGCCCAGCAGCTTACATCCGCTGAGACAGGACATGAGAATGCACAGTGAAGCCAGCCTCTCCCCCTTCCCATTTCTTCTTCCAAAAATTGGCTAATGTAAATAAATTGTCTGTTCACATGTGTTTTGGCATCTGAATGGGAACACTTGTCCGTGTGCAACCGCCAGCCCCGCTCCCTCCCTCCCTTGGCGCTTTTGCTAAATGAGCTTTTTTTGCTCAGTTTCAGCTCCAGCCAGAGTTATTCCATTGGCATTTCCCTCCTGGACTGATAACGAGCCGAAGGAGCAGGCTGTAAAGCTGGTGACATAGACCAGCCCCAGTGGTGTCCAGGAGCTAAAAGGTCCCCAAGCTCTGTCTTGTGCAGCAGATAAACACTGAGCAGGGACCCAGGGGCTGCCCCAAACCTGCATGTTGGGCTTTGCACGTACCACTCCACTCGCCCTGGTCTCTGTAGGAGCTCAGACTTGTTAAAAACTCCTCCCTAGGTGCTAGCAAAACTGTGGCAGCATCCACGGTGTTTCCTGGAGCACCAGACTTGCAGGGAAACTCTTGAATGTGGCTGTACCTTAACATTACTGATATGAAGTTACTGAAGGGGAAAATAACATACATTTAGTAATAGAATTTCATTAAACGATAATGCAAACAGGTGACTGCTGGAGAAAACACTCATACAAATTCATTTTGACCAGGGCACTCCAACGTCAGGTTGTTTTGCACAGACAAGGAGAAGGAGAGGTGGTAGGTCACATGTTGCAAAATATTTCAAATGCTTCCCATTGGAAAAATAAATATTCAAGTAATTACAATGCCCCTTGTTAAACGAGAAGATGGAAACATATTGTCATCCTCCTCATGATGTGCATTTCCTGTGCTGCAGGGTAATCAGCCACCCAGACATCCTTAATCCTGTTGGATTATTTGCGGCTGCACCTGCCTGAACTTTTTCTGTCCTGATTAACATTTGATTAAATCCACTTTTAAAATGCCAGCCTGACTGCAGCACTGGGGGGGCGCTTGCAGAGAGTGTTTTGCTCTCCATCCTGATTGCATCTGCATTAATTATGCTAAGTGCAGTGACAGGAACAATATTGATGTAACAGAAGTTTATTAGGTTGATGTGGTCATTCAGACAAGAGGGTTGTAAACGGCTTCACGTGCATAGACTTGGCCTCCCATGAGGAGAAAATGTCATCTCATTATTATTCAGATTGACCTGATTTGGGTAATTTCTTTCTGGGAGCGAGGTAGTTTTGGAATCTCATTAGTTCACTGACATTTGCATGTGTTAATAGAGTTCTTGCTTGTTTTTAATCCTCCCTCCCTTTCTTGCCATTTAAAATGAGTTTTTGGTGAAAATCAGGGATTTGGGTTGTGTGGCTGAAAACTTTCTAGGCTTCATTTTGGACCTGCTGTCCTCTCTTCTGTTCATGGTCCCTGGCCCCCGGTGCAGTGGTGCAGGAAGGTGTTTCCTCTCCCCAGGGAGCAGGCCCCACTGTATGAGCCTTTGCCAGAGGGGAAGATGTCCCAATGTCATTGTAAGGACATGTGACGTTCATCACATTTGGGTTTTTTACCTTCACTGTGCACATCACCAGTAACTCAAGCCTGGACAGAGTTGGTCTGTCCTGTTGTGTGAAAATAGAGGAAGAAATCCTGCCAGGAAGAAATGTCTTAACCACACTTGAGCATGGATTATGTTCTTATCTCTGGCAGCAGTTGAGGGCTCTCTTTTCAGCAGGCTGTGGTGTGATGGGGGGAGTAACCACAGCTCTGCTAGGCAGAGGCATCCCAGGGCCATGGGGATTTCTTGGACTGTGTTTGGAACCTCCTCCTAGAGGGAATGGGAAGCCCTGCAGCGGTCTGCAGCAGCATGCTCTGGGCTTGGCAGGGCTTCCTAAAACCTCCAAATTCCCGACACCGCGCTGGTGGCTGGATCAGGGGCAGGGTCACATCCTGAACAGAGATTACAGTTCACATTTTATGACTTAGCCACAAAATTCCAGCCCTGTGTTACTGCCCTTGCACTGACAGTCTCTGGCCCAAACCAGTTAGTCTGCCTTGATGGCCTTTAATGGAGCATGCCATGAGTGACTCCAGCCTCTCAAAGTCTAATATACAATAGACAAGTGGTTGGTAATCCTAGAAAAGAAGAGCTTTAAAGCAATTTTGTCAGGCCTCATGCAGATCCTTTTGCTGTGGTTGGTTTTATTTTCTTGCTAACAGGTGTTCGTGCACAATTTGCTTAAAGAAGCCGCTTACCTGCTAGGCAGCCCATCATGGGAATTAAGACACTGAGCAGATACCTTGTCTTGCTCTGGGATTCCTGTTTCTGCTCTTCCAGATCCTGTGGCCCCACTAGTATAAAACCAAACTTTTCTCTGGAAATCATAAAGCAGCTTTTCTGTCCTGTCACTTGATGTTTTGAACCTACAATGTCAGTAAATGAGAAGAGAAAGTGTTTTGTTCTGTTTTTAATTTTTTTAAACAAAAATATTCTTACCTAAATGAGTAACAAAAACCTCTTTTTACAAATAATTTAGATTTTTCTGCCACTCCCCTTTCTAAACGTGGAAAGTCCAATAACTCATTAAACAGAAACTGAGGGGGGAGATTGTTGGGGAAGTTTTCATGAAGGGACAGGGAATATATCTAAAATCTTTTCCTAAAAAAATGGCCTATTCTGTAACACCTGTGCCTGGAACTAAAAACGAATATTTGTTTGTTTAAAGAATGGTTGGAAAAATCATTTTCAGGCCAGCTATGGATTAAAGGTTGGGATTTGGGGTTTAGTTGTTTGTGGTTTTTTTCCTCAGAGCCTTGTTGTTTCTTTGCTGTAGACTTATTTTCCTTTCTGCAGCTTCTCCCTCACGGCTGCACCACACCAGTTGAGTTCCTCCCAACATCTGCTCCACACTCTGACAAAAGGGTCTGCAGTGGGAGCAGCCTGGATCTAATTTTGCAGGGTGATGGCCAGTTTACTCCTGCAGATCTCCACGGTGTCTCTACATGTGTTTCACCTTTTTCCCACGAACCCAGTGAACTCCCTGGACTTTTTTTTTTTTTTTTTACAATTTTAGATGGTATTTTGACTAGGTTTTTTTAAAGTGTTTTCTTGCCTGATTGCTGGAGGCGGAGCAGATGAACAAAAACACCTGGGCAAAAAAAAGAGAATAAGTTAACAATAAACCAGCTAGCGTTGTTTATTGAGTTTTGAGTCTCTGGCAAATAGCTGACTGTAGCTGTATTAAATTACCCTCTGCAAGTATCTAGTCTTCATTTGTCACCCGGTTTCATGATCTGCTCAGTACTGATTCTGCACCAGCTCCCCATCCACAGTTCCCATTTTGAAACACAGACATTATACTGAGTTTTTTCCTGTGGTGCTATGGCTGATAAGAAATTTTATCACCTTTTTACCTCTCAAAGGGACCATTTTTAAATGGGTCCTTACTTTTGCTGTATTCACCACAGGAGTTTTCCTCCTGCATAGTCAGGCAGTGTGATTTTTGCAGTGGGCGGGTTGATCAGTGGCATTTCTTTCCCACCAGTGATACAAATTCTTGAAAAGAGAAGCACTATAAAGATAATAAAGCAGATTACATGTCACAGCATAATTTCTATGATTGATGCATTTGCAATATGAAGGCAACATTACAGAAGATTTTCTTGGACCTGCTCTGGAGTTTACGTATCTTCTGACACTCAGGGTAGCAGCTTTCAGATTCACTCACAGACCCTTTCTTTACATTTGTGAAACAGCTCTACCACATGAAATGGTAGAACAGAATGTCAGGGCAAATAAAGAAATTAGTAATCTCTCTCTTGGATGGATAGTTGTGTAGTTTTCATCACTGTCTGAATTAAGAGTAAGTGCTGCCCATATTCATTTACTCTGTTTTGTCCCCAGCTTTGAGATGGCCACTGTGCTTTCCTCAGCACTGAAGGTAAAGAAAGTTCATGATCTGGTGGTTATCAGTAGTACATGAAGGGAAACTGCTTCACCAGGAGCCAAAGCCTCAATCTTCTGTGTGTTTGTTCTCCACTGCCTGTAGCTCATCACCACACACACAGGATGTTGAAAAGTGGGATTTCTCTTCCTGCTTTTTCCCAAGAAAGAAATGTATACTCTAAGATGAATCAAAAAAAACAATGCTTGAAAGGTTTTGGAACAGAAATTCCAGCCTGCTCCAAAATGAACCTCATTGGAAACCTGACTTTGTTTCCCTCTTGAGGATGACCAAACACTGCCAAGCACTGAAGGCAGCAGATTGGCCATCATGCAATGGTATGATGTGTGGAATAATTTTAACATTGATATTAATATTTTAAAATAACATGTCATGCAAAAGTGAGTGCTATTCAAAAAGTAAATTAATGCTATTAGAAATTATGAGAATTCTAACAGTGACATTATGGTGTCCAACTGATTGAAATAGAATTTTCCCTTTCAATAATTTTGTCAAAACCAACATCATCTGCAAAATGTTTTGGAGCAGTGACAGCATTTCAAGGAAGAAAAATATCACTTAAATAATTAATTAATTCGGCAGATTCAATGTGCATTGTGAAAATTAATAGCTGTTTAGGTCTGCAAGAGAAAAGCACTGTGGAATTTAATAGCAAATTGTTCTAATGAAGTACGACTTCTAATCAATAAATTGCTGTTATTCTGATTCACCATCTTTCTCCACATCCTCCAGCAGCTGAGTACCAGCTGGGCTGGAAATGCTCTCATCGATGTAACTGGATGCAGACAGCTAATTTGGGAGTGTTTTAACCTACTTTGTACTTGTCTTTATCTTTACTCTCGTTTTCATGTGGCCTGCTGCTACAAACCATCCCCTGGATGATAGGACAGAGGGATCTGACGAACACACTTTCTTTGGTGGGTTTACGAGGCTGAGCAGTGAAAGGATTGTTTTCATTACTAACATCCTGGTGTAGTAAAATACCAGATTTAATACATATGACAACTGTTATATTACTTAATCCACCGTTTGCCTTCTAATTTAGTTTGAGTTTGCCTTGTTATTTGGTATGTTAGAGGAGGGCTGCAATTTGGCTATTTGGCACACCCTTCTGCACCATCAGCTGTGCTTTAATACCACATGCTGATGGAGCCTCCAGCTGTAAGAGCTCGCGGGGTGGCGATCCCATCAGCCTGTCCTGGCTGACCTGGGCACAGGAGGCATCTGGTGACAGTTTTGTCAGACCTCTCCATTGGTTTGGCAGCTTTTTGGGAAGGCAGGTTCACAAGATGAGACCAGGGAAGCACAGAGCTGGAGCTTTTCTGTGGCTTTTGTGCAGCTGATGTGGCTCAAAGCTCAGGAAAAGCCACCAGACTGTGTGGTAAAGACCAGAAGTGCGAGCAGCCTGTGTGGGGAAGTCAGTTCATGGATCTTCTGTGATTCTTGGGAGGCTGCTTTCTATTAAAATGGTTTTTATTATGCTACATTGCCAAACCTGAGAGCAATAGAGAGATATTTTTTATTTCATGCTTCAGAGGGTGTGAGAAAGCAGAGCCAGGCATTGCATTGCTCATCCCAGAAGGGCAAGACGCTGTCTGGCAGCAGGATATCTAAGTGAGCTTTGCTCTGCATCATCAACAACCAAGTGTGTGGAAGCCTTCCCCACCCAAACAAGCTCCACAGAAAGTTAATTTATCTGTGATGTTCCTCTAAGGACACTGAGCATCCCCCAGTCTACGTGGAGACAAGCCTGGCTACTCCTGGTAGGAAAACTTACCATGGAACAATCTGTAGTGTTGTAGGTCTTGGTGAGGTTGGTGGGGCTTGGTATCATGAGTTGCAAGAAAGGTTTTGAATGGTGCTGATCCTCTGGTTCTCATCATTTTGGAATCAAACCAGCCAGTTGTCTAATTGTAGACAGCAAATTCTGGATTCATTGAAGAATTGAGCTCCAGGGTGCTGTCCTGGCTACAAACCAATGGGCAGTAGAACACCACTCAAATCACATCCAAATCTCTTACATGTGTATGTTCAGGGAGGGAGTGTCTTTTGGGGTTTTTTGGTTGGTTAGATAAAGGAATGTTTAGTAAATAGCTGCTGGGATCCAGGATAATGTTATGATGTTTTCTATGTTTTTCTTTTTTTTCATGGAATTTTTTGTGGTGGACAGAATTATTCCAGTGGCATTTTAGAAAGAAACTCACATTGCAGAAGTGAGGATAGGATGATTAGACTCCCTTTTATTTTAAGGATAAACAGGATTCAGCCCATCAAAGATGAGATGTTTGCATGTGGCCATTCGGTTTGTGTGTTACACATGTGATCAATTTAACCAGAGGAGGATTTAGGCAGGGTGGGGAGCCCGATGTTTCTTCTGACATGTGGAATGTTAAGCCACAAAAATGCAACCACAAAATCAGCAGATTAGAATTCCCATTTGTAAGGAATAAATAATCATTATGGTGAGATAGTCCATGAGGGATTAACACGGCTGCTTCCAATTCTGTTGTTCTGTTGTTCGATCTGCTATGACATTTTTTCCATGCATGTATCTCCCTCTTTTTTTTTTCCTTTATTTTTCTTTCCTCTTTTTTTTTTCTTACTCCAGGTTGGTATTGTAGTTGTCACAGTGATTTATGAGAATGAGTGCAATCTTTGGGAGGTTTGTCTGTGTACATACCTCTTGTTTTCTTCCTTGCTTATAATTATGTTATGCACCTGTTGTTCCCCATCAGGGCCCACGTGCTCACGTTGCAGTTGGTTTACTCAGTTTTACATTTGTTACTCACATCTGATCTATCTGTTCTGGCTTCATGCCAAGGAGCTGCCTGGCAGCATAAATCATCCTTGCACTGAAAAGAAGAGCACGGTATCTATTTCAGGTTCCCACCCACCACAGCCTCATAAATTTTCACAAATGTTTCAAGAAACAGGTTTGATTGTTTAGAATGAGCTAATGCTGCGAAGACCTTCTTAGTCCCGAGCCGAGTCTGGGACTCTGGCTCCCCAGGCTTATAGGGTTAACTCAGATTTATAGGAAATGTCTACATCACTCTTAAAAAGCAAGCTGAGTGCAGTGGAGAGCATGTTGTCTTCTCAGTCTCCCTGAGGTCTCCCTGAGCACATCGTGGTGCTGAGTACCTGATGTCCTGTTAACTGCCCTGTTAACCTGCCTGGCATGTGCAGGCATGTCTGCAGCCTCAGAGAGGAAACCTCCAAACAGGGGTGTTGAAAGCATTCCCTTTTCTCAAAACTCAGTGTGTGTGTATCCTTAGTTTTCCTTTTAGTCCAAAGGCTTTTAGAAATTTTCCAATCATCCCTGAGTCAAAGATTTGCTTGATTGCGGAATGTCTGCACTCTCAGCATTTGACAAATGGGCATTATTTTTCTCTTCTGATATGGTCGACCCAACTGATGGTGATGATGCCAAACCAAGGAGGCTTGGTTGGGTCTGTGGCATTTTTAAAGGAAATTATTCTCATGGAGTTGTGAACCTTTAAGTAGGTACTGCACCAGAAGTTATATGATTAGGGTATTTATACTTGAAAAACTGTGTCTGTAGTACATTCATTAGGGCTGGGCAAGGGGTCAGGGGTGGTGAAACATCCTTGGACTTCACTGTAATTGTGGGACTGTGTTGTGAGGAACCAGGTGACCACCATCCCCCTAAATACAGGTGACAGAGGGAGCTATTGCTAGATCTGATATCATGAATATCTTGAGTCTCAAACAGAAGAGAATAAACTTTTATGGGAATCTGAAGAAGTTCTACCTCTTACAGTCTTTGTGCAAACTTCAGCGAAAGAGGAGAACATGCAGTCACAGACCATTGCTGCTTTGGGACAGCTGTGTCAAGAAAGGAGGGAGCTGGTGAACCCTCTTCTGTTAATAGCTCTTTCTAGTGGTTCCACAGAAACTTCTGACACATGCACAGAAGATAAGCTCACCAGTGGCTCATTAAAGTTATGATTGAAGTGTAACCCCTGGTTCAGCAATTCCCTGACGCAGGGAGAGTGGAAGGATATGCTGAGAAATGCTCCTCTGGGATATAGGTCTTCTTTTTCCTATTATTTCTCCAAGTGCAGAGATACTGAGTCAATCATCCAGAGTTACTACTGGGGAAAATGGTTTGCTTGTTGAATTTAAAATATAAAATCCTTTGGGTGTCATTTATATCCCTAAATGTAGTAAAAGAAATGCTGGCTAACTCTGTATACAGCCTCTCTTGTTTACAAACAGATGTGGTACTGCCTGAAGTCAGAATTAGATATAAAAATGATCAAAAAAAGTCAAAATTAACCTTGTAAAATTCTCATAACAATTGCATGACAGAAAACTGGCCGAGTACCTCAGCAATGCTCCCCAGCCTGTGATTTCAGAGGTAATTAAATGAAAATGCAGCCTGGCTTGTTTAAGTGTAGAGGGAGGGCTCTTTCCTCTGCTTGCAGTTGTTGCTATGTGAGAGATGCTGTGGCTCTGCCTCTGAGGCCATGAGGCCAATTTTTAGGCTCTCTAGTAAAATACTTCATTACTTAAATATGTATTGTCTTTGGGGAGCATGTCTCTCCTCTCCCCTCCCTAATATACTTCATCATAAACTTCTGCAAAAATGTATAAATAAATAAAATAATCCAGGTTCCTTTTTCTTAAACAAGAATTTAATTAAATGGAAGTTAGATCCCTTTGGAATACAGAAAAGCAACTTTAAAGACACTCTAGACATGGGCTTTAAGGATTTCCTTTCCTCTTTTTGCTTAATAGACTCCAATCCTAGGACTGTATTTCTCTGCTTCAATGCTAAAAGACTCCTTAAAAGAAGCAATATTCAAAGGCCTAACCCAGACATTTTATGGGATGTCATACATTTTCAGCTGTTCATAACATAAAAAATAAAATAAAATACTGCAGGTACTTTATCAAAGAGAAAGTTGATTTGTAATTCCCAGGGTAGAATTATGAAAATACCTTGAGAGCATTACAGGAACAGACATTTATGAGAAGTAATAAAATTAGCTGACCGCAGTACAAATTTGCTGAATGCTTTTGGAGGAGAAAATATGTTCCTTCCCCCACTGCCCAGAGAAAATCAGACAAAAACTGTCAGTTTGTGAGGCCTTTTCTGCGACAAATCAGAAACATTCTTTAGCAGAGTGGTGTTTCTGCAGCGTTACTCTGGAAAAAACTCGATCTTCCTCCCTCTGACACATCAGAAAAAGAGGTAATGGTACTGACAGGAGCTGCACTGAGTATTAGCAGGGCTTTGTATATGGGAGTGGGGATGTTTCTCAGCTGCCCTCCATCCCCAGGCTGATGCTTCACTGGTCAGGTTGTCTTGAGGATGAACGGGGAAGGGTAGAAAGACTTATGAAGGTGTCAAAGACCAAATGTTGGAGGGTGCTGGATGTCTTCAGGTCCACAGAAGATCCAGCTCTCCTGTTGAACTACCTTGAGCTGCTGTGTTCAGAGAGGCACTCCAGAGGTTATCCCACTGTCTTCACACCCCTGTCCCAGTCCACAACAGGGAGACTGTCAATGGGAGCCCCTGTGGAGTTGCATCCTGTGTGAGTCAGTATGGCCCTGAGGTGAACAGATGTCACAAAAACTACCAGAACCAGGTGGGACAGTGTCATCTGCTCCTGCCCTGCAGATAATCAGCGGTGTGGGGTCCATTAAAATCTATCTTCATGGCATCTGGAGTCATCTTAAGGACATGGAGGGATCTCGCTCAACCTCCCTTTTGATGAGCTCTTCCAGTAGTTTTTACTTACAACTGACTAAATAAATAAATAGATTAAGTGTCTTCTCTCTGTTTGGCATGTGTTTCATCTCACTTCTGACTGAGCCATGCCTTTCTCTGCTAAGCTTAGGAATCTGTCCATTTCCACAAGTTTTCCTAGCAAAGATGTGCATAACTGCAGTCAGTCCATCTCCATCTCACAGTACACTGACCACCCTACTTAAATCTCCTACTGCAAGGCGTGTTTCCTGATCCTTGAATTATCCTGTTGATCTTCTTTCTGTTTGTGGTTTCTTAAGGAAACAAGGCTTATGTACTGAAAGTGCATTTTGTGTCTGCCTGTGCCCCCTCCTCTCCCTCTCCATTAATTTCATAAAGGCAGGAAGAATCTTAAAGATCTTTAAGCTGCACTTTACCTGAACACACACAGCCAGGAAGAGGAGGGAAATTCTGGTAGCATCCTAATGAAGGAAAAGCAGGAGTGTGTGTGCTCAGTTGCTATTAGACATCAAAAAATCCACATTGTAGTGACCTGCCACAACTTTTCTTGAGTCACATTGCTCCTGAAGATGCTTTTTTTGAAGGCACATCCCTGGAGCTGTGCATGATGGTCTCAGCTCAGTCTCACCATGCTCTGATACTGAGCCAGGTATGCTGTACATCCAGCCCAGGAGAGCAGCACAACGAGAGCGGGGTCAGTGGTCAGCAGTGAGCATCAAGGTTCACATTGTAGGAGCTCTACCTGGTCTCCCCATCTGCAAAAGTCTTTCTGGGTGTTGGTGTGTTCCTGCCTGCTTCATTTCAAGAGGCAATTCTGTTCAGATGGTTCCATGTCTTCAGAATTCATCATGCTGACAGTCTGTCTCATGCATGTGGATTTTATTGGCAGCATTTCAAGAACTTCCAAATCATGGATGAAAATGTTGACTAGTGTTGGGCTCGTTACCAATCCCTATAATTTTTTTTTTGCTAGAAAAAGCTCCCACCACAGATGGTTTTCTGTTTTTACAGCTACTTTTTGACATCTTTCAGTATAGTCAATTTTCAAACTGTTTGAGGTGTTTTCTATTAATATTACGTATTTCTAGTTCTGTAAGCAGGAACTTAATCTCCCTTGGCTTACTACTGTAAATAGCCATTTTACCAACTAATGCTGAATAATGTCAGAAAGAAAACAAACTCCTTTCCTAAGGATCTTCTATACTCAGTGAGTATTCTGTAGCAGATCCTGTTATTCTTTGAGGATCTATTCCAAACTAACTCTTTCAACCAAAGTCACCTAACCTGATAAAAGAACTGACTTAAACCTGTGATTTTGCTATTTTTCCCCTGTATCCTGAGCACTCTGTAATACCATAGATGGCAGTGGAAAAAAAAGAGTGTTTGCAATGCCAAGTACTTTAACAGCAGTAGGAAACTGAAACTTTAATGCATTTCCTTTTCTCAGGTCCGGATTTAATCATCTTTTCTGATTCCGTGCCTAATTTATTGCAGAATCTCTCACTCGTTCAATTAATTTTTTTGAGTGTTTAGCAAAATTACTTTAGTGAGCTTACTTCAGGAAATGTGATTTCCTCTTTGTCTTCCACTGCTTAATCATTTTGGTTCTCCTTCTACCTAAATCTAGTTAATGAATCAACTTCCTTTAATCTCATGTGAAATTTACTGTATGTCCCAACAATAGCATTGTTCATAACTCTTATGCTCCCTTCTAGTTAATAAGAAACAACATCTCTGTGATGGGCTGGAGCTCTGGCTGGAGGAAATTTCCATCTTTATCTGTCTTTGTTCTTTGTCAGAATAATCTTTGCAGCTTGGCGGAGAACTTGCACTTCATCTCTGCAGCCCTGCAGTGTAGCCTGTGCTGCATGTCCAGTGTTTGTGAAGAGTTCAAGTACTCAATCCAAGAGCATGTTCTGATGGATAGCACTCTGAAGACCTAAAAGACCACTAAAGCAATTCTTTGGTGGGGAAGAAAATAGATTTACTAATCTGAAAGGCTTCTTCCTTTTGAAATGAAGCCCATTTTTAATAGTTTTCCTGCTCGGGTGGAAGAATCATAGGGTATTTTCTAATCTTTATCTGAAGTTTTTCTACCTCTTTTTCAGTCTCCTCCCCTGCCTTTGATACCTGGGTATCTTACAAGTAACAGAAAAGAGGAGCTTGTTTTCTGTTTCATTAGTGAAATTATAGCAAAGGAAAATAACTGAAAAAATAGCTGTTAAAACTCAGAGACACCCTTTGTATAAACTGTGGGTGTGCACATACATTCGTATAAAATATATGTGTCTATACCCACATATAAATAGTTTGTGTAAAATATATGTCCATGCAAAACCAGTTGTAGAATATACATCTTCTCACATTTGTGTATTTCAGCTTTGTCAATTATCTCACCCCTCCCTAAAAATGTTCAAAAGAACAAGTTCTTATTTCCTGCTCTTACTACTCCTTTGCTATTTTGCTTCTTTTTAAAAGCATCTGAAGAGTTTGCTGCCTGTCTTTTAAACAGAAAGTAATAGCAAAATTTTTCTACAGAACAACAAAACAAAATCCTAAAATTTTCCAGGAACCCTGTTGAAGTTCCTTAGTGTGCTTGTTCAGTTTTTAATATGTTGGGGATTTTGTTCCACAGTGTCTTTAAATTATTACCTTCAATTACAGATTTAAGGTGCTCATTATGTTTTATTCTTGATACATAATTTCAGTATTTTAGGTAACTTATATTTTCCCTTTGTTCCAGAGAGAGTTCCTGAAGGCTGAAAGCAGATTCAATTGCAGTGCTACTCAATCAACATAATTAGGCTAAAAGTAGAAATAGTTCTCTTGCCTAAAAATATTGTTTTGCAATGCCATAGTAATTTGGGTTGAGTTTGGTAAAAAATCATGGAAGTATCTTCCTTCTCCAGAAAATTCAAATATGCCTTATGATGTATTAAAAGTGAGGGACTTTGATTTTTAATATTTTACAAAAGAGAATTTCTGAGTATATTACAGAAGAATATAGAAACCCAAGAACAAAATATTTAGTCTATGATTTAGCTGATGAAAAATAATTTTGCAAATACATGTCAAAACATCTGTCCTGGACAAACAAAACCAGTTTTCTGTTTTATTTCCTTTTTTAATTGTTTGCTTGTTTGGGGTTTTTTAATTGATTTACTGAAATGTTTGTGAACTGGACAAAGCAGACTCAGTATCTGTACACATCTATCATGGTACTCAATGCACAGTATATTTTCTCATATAAGAAGCAATTGAGATATAACAAATACTTCTACTTTTTGGCATTCCTCTGTATTATTTTTATTGATTGACATGACGGCTAGACTGGTTCCTGGCTCCATTGAGCTTGGTATCACACTATGTTGAATAAGATGTGGCTCCTGAGTTAATATGGTTTTGAAAGACTTAAAGCAGAGTGTGTCAGATTTTGCAGTTCATTTCAGTGAAATAATTGTTGCTCATTTTGTGGTCACAAGGAAAAGCATTTAAGATATACATATAATCATACATATTTCTTGATCTAGAGGTTGCAGAAATGAGGCCTTAATGCTGTTTATCATCTTGGGGGACATTAAAGTGATGGGAGTGGAAGGGCTGTTTAGGTTACAGCAATCTAATTATACCCAGAGGAGAGAGTACCACAGCTTTCAAAACCAGCTGGTGGAGGAAATCTCCTGTGGATCCAAATTACATCTTTTTCAGTTAAAGAATCAGCATCTTTCATTAGCTGAGCAACCAAACTGTTTTAAATACAGTCCATACCCATTGAAAGTCAGGGGGTTTATGTTGGGTGAGTGTGCTCAGATTTTTTAGTATCTCAAGAAGGAAACTCCTTGAGTTTATTTATTTTTTCTGCTTTTCTGTAGCTGCCAGCAGCGCCACAGGTACTGAATTACTCCATCTCAACAGGAGCAGAAGGGATTTGTGTTGGATCTGCTCAGTGGTGGAAATTTTAAATTGTAGATCACGTTACATGGTGCATCTTAAAATACCCATTCACTATTCTCTCCACAAGCACTTCTTGTTTGTTTCTTCTCAAATTCAACTGTGGTGACGAGGTGGGAAGTCTGAATGAAAGGTGGGAGTTCGCCATAAATGATCGGTGTTAGATCAGATAGGAGACACCTAAAACACTGGATATTGTGCTCTAATGAAAATAATAAAATATTTTAGATTTCTGGAGGTAACTAAAATAAAGGAGAAATAATGATTTATTGCCTCTAACATGTTTAAAATATTTCTGATTTGTTTCTAAAACTTACAAGACTTCATTTGTAAGTCTAAGTAGCCAAGCTTAGATTAAGCTCTGTTTTTAAATGCTTGCCAGGCTTTCCTTGGGACAACCACTGCATTTTATTGTGTGTGTTTGTACATGTGCATAGATATAGATACAGATTAAATGTCACCAATACCTAGTTCCCCAGGTCATGGCCTGCTTAACAAAATGACTGTTCAATCTGGGAGTGCTTTCTTTAGGATAGAGTTTCTGCCTGTTTTCAAGGTAAGACAGAACAGTCAAATATTTATGAATGTTACAACATTCCAGATTTCCTTTCCAAGGCTACTTGAGGCCACTTGAAGAAGTAAATCTGTCGTGGTGATGGAGACAAGCTTCATTTGCACGCTTCCTTTCATCTCTCTCCAAACAAACGGTTCATTCACACTTACTAGGTCAGTGGTAGCAACCAGCCTTGGTTTCTCCATGGATGGAGCAGGACTGGTTGTGGTCCTTTACACAATGCTGCTGTATTACTGAAGAAAGGATTTACACAATCCAGGCACATGTTATCTTTGCTCCTCTTTTCATGCATTTGATACGCTCAGGAGGACTGGTCACCCCTGAGACCCTGTGTATACCTGGGAATCATGCAGGCTGGGGAGCTGCCTTTCTTGCACAACTGTTCTGCAGATGTTTCTCCATTACAAGTTGTTCAGGGACTTTTCACCAAGGCACTCACAACTATAGCAATGGCTAATGAATTGTGGTTGCTCTGAATAAGGCCAGATTTGGAGTTGTGACTTTGAGCTCCAGGATAACCTTTTTTGTATCTTTCCAGTCCTCCCACCTTTATGCCTTTTGTGCTTATATTGGTGCTTTCCTTAGTTCTTAATGAATCTTAGAATTGTTTTGGTTGGAAAAGACCTTTGAGATCAACCAGTATACCTGTTAATCCATCAGTGCCATGTCCACCACTAACCCATGTCCCCAAGGGCCACATCCACATGTCTTTTAAATACCTTCAGGATGGTAACTCCATCACTGCCCTGGGCAGCCTGTGCTAGGGCTTTACAATTCTTTTGGTGAAGAAATTTTTTCCATTATCGAATCTAAACCTCCCCTGGCGCAATTTGAGGCCATTTGTTCCTGTTCTATCCCTTGCTGCCTAGGAGAAGGGCTTGATCTCCACCAGACTTCAACCTACTTCCAGAGAGCTGTAGAGAGTGATAAGGTCATTTTAGCACTTGTGTGTGTTGAAGTGGTGTAGCAGGTCACTGACCATTCCCCTTGCCTTAAGAAGGCTTCATTCTGCTCCCCATCCCTGTCTTCCAGCTCAGGGGTCTGGGTACCTACAGAACAATTGATTTTGCCATTAAAGACTGAGGCAAAGAAGGCATTGAGTACATCAGCTTTTTCCTTAGTCACTACATTTCCCCTCACATCCAATAAAGGCTAGAGGTTCTCCTTAGCCCTCCTGTTGCTGCAAATGTACTTATAGAAAGCTTTTAATTCTCTTTTATTGCAGTAGCCAGATTAATTTCTAGTTAGGCTCTGGAACTTCTAATTTTCTCTCTGTATAACCTCACAGTATTCTAGTAGTTCTTCTGAGTTGCCTGTCCCTTCTTCCAAAGGTCATAAACTCTTATTTTTTTCCTGAATTCCAGCCAGAGCTCTCTGTTCAGCCAGGCCAGTCTTCTTGCCTGCCAGCTCGTTCTTTGATGGGAAAGATGGAGTGACAACTCCATGTATTCCAGGCATTTTTCTCTTGACCTCCCACAGTGGCTGTCAGGGTCACTTTGACTTTGCTGCAGATGGGGCTCTGTGCCTAGAAATCTCTTTCTAGCCCTAAAAGTTAACTCCCACAGCTGCTGCAAAGGAAACTTGGCTGGATAGTGGGAAACTCCTGTCAGGGCTGGTTGGAAACCTTTCTCCCAGCTGCAGAGAGGCAGCAGGCTGGTCTGTACCTCCCATTTCAAGCAAGGAGTCCCATCCCTGCTCCTCTTGCTACCCAGGAGGAGTCACTGACTGGCAAGGCCAGCCTCACACTGCTGTCCTCCTGAGTGTGAGATGCAAGGATCCTCGTGCTGACCTAAAACAGTTGCCTCTGGTCTTGACCAATTGCACCTCAGGTTTTTATGTTCTGGTCAACCATTTTTCCTGGTTTTGACCAATCCTGTCCAGCCACCCAGCCCTGGAGAGTGTGGAGACCTAACCAAAGGCAGATACGTGCTGGATCTGCTACAGGCTGTGCCTGAATTTCTGTGGGTCTGGGGTCATGTTTTAATCCTTCCTGATAACTAGCTGTCAGTGTCCCATGCAGTTGTGCTTAGTGGTTCCTTGTTAACTTTTCTCAGCAGGGGTTGCTGCCTCCTTGGGGAGGCAGCTTGGACAATCTCCAGCACTCATCTGGAAGGCACCTGGTGTGCCAGGTCATGGACAGATGGAAAGTTATGATGTGATTTGGGAGCAACCCCTGTTTTCTCTGGTGAAATAGTGGGTGGAAAGAGATTGTGGTTGAAGCCATAAGGAAAACTCCTGTGCATGTCAATCGTGCAAGTTCCACATCCAGCACACTCCTCAGGGAGAAGGTGGCTGGCTGTGTGTCCCATCAGCTGTAATGAGAAGTGAGGAGATAAATGGTGGAGGCAGGGGTTGTGCAAGCTCACCTCCTGGCCTGCCCTCAGTGGGATCACGTCAGTGAAAGCAGTTGAGTCACCTCTCCCTGGAGGTGTCTGATGGATGTTGCAGCCAGGACTTGGCACTGAGGAGCGAGCTGGGCCTCGCTGCCCAGGCTGCATCCCCAGCTGAGGCACGAAGTAATGTCTTAGCCAAATGTTCACTTGAGCACACCGTGGCTGCTTAGCTTCTCCTGTGCAAAAGAACTTCCTTCCCTTTGGGGTATTCCCTTGATTTTTAAAAAGTCAAGCAAATATTTAAGAGTGGATTAGAGTCTAGCTCAACATATCTATCATTCACCATCAATTACCCAGGTCACTAGTATGATTACACTCAGCTCGGGACTTTCTGTGTTTGAATGTACCAAGAGCTGGGAGGAACTAAAGGTGGAAATTTATAGCAAGAACCTTTCCCTCCCCCATGTTATTTAATGGCACACAGGCTTTGACCTGAAGTGTAATTTTCTGCAACATTTAAGGCAGATAAAGTGTCTTTAGCAGCCAAAGGAAAGCTCAAAGGTAACATTATCTAACTAGCAAACAGATGGAGGATTTAACATTCTTAGTAGCTGAAATTTTGGACTCTGGCCAAACCATGGTAATGGATTTTTTAGCAGTCGTTCTTTTCCTATGAAAGTGCGGGACAAGGTTTAAAAAAAAAATCCAAGGGAAATATCCAACAGTACAGGCAGGAATAGGGAAAGATTCCCACTTGATCACAAGCAGTATGGGGGAAAAATAAAAGTATTTGTATCAAAAACTGGGGCATGACATGTAAGATTCAGTTAAAGAAATAAGACAAATCACCTCAAAAGTACCAACTCTTTGTTTGCCTTGATGGAGAAGACAAGCCTGTTGAGTAATTGGAGTCATTCAGTGTTAACTTTGCCTTGCTATGAAAACTGAAGAGAAAGAAGATGTGCTTTGAAGAGCTCTTGCTCCAGTTGAGTTGCAGGAAACAAAACAAAGTCTTCACTCTGTGGTACACAGACACATCCAGCTCCTTGTACGCTGTGGCAAGCCCTGGTGTTGTGTTACTCCCTTGGTGTTTTGCTGTGTGCCAGCAAGCTTTCCAGATTACCAGAGCCATAAGCTTTCTTGCTCCATCACATATTCTCTCTAGGTTATAAACAGATTATGTTATATGACAGATTGGGCCTTCAAAAAGCTATGTAATGGAGACCACAGAGCTCAGGAGACAAGAATGTGTTTTCCAGGAATTATTGGTAAAGATTCTGTAGTGTGCAGAAGGCAACTCAGAAGGTGGGGGCCGTGGAAAACCCCGATGATTTTTGGATTCACCAAATCCTATCATTTACTGTCCGTGAATCTCCAAAACCCTTTGAACACAGTGAATTTTCACAAAATGTCCATATTTCCTGATCACAGCTTTCATCTCAACACCTGCTGGGTTAAGTTTGACTGATATGCTCGATGAAAAATGTTAGTCTCTCTAGCAGGGAGCTGGGAAACATCTTGTGGCTGAACCAATTAATAATCAATATGAATAAGAAATACTTATTGAGAGGATAGGATTAAATTGCCAGGCAACTCTGCAGAGATCTGGAATCACTCATTTCATAAAGAAAAGAGGCTGACATTAGAAGGTTTGGAGCCATTTGCTTTGACTAGCCTAGCTCTTTTATAGGCTGGGGTTTGGGAGCAAATGAATGACATTAACACTCTACACTGATTACAAAACACAGGATAAATCATACAGATGTCTAATTCCACCAGATCTCATTACCACTGGATTGAACTTTTCACTAACTTGCTTGTCTCGAGTGATCTGAGTCAGCACATCAGCTCTGAGCATCCCAGGATTTGGGAATGCTGGAAGCAGCTCTGGTTCCAAACACTGGCACTAGAGAGCATTCTTACAAGTCATTTTCCAGCAGGCAAATGCTAAAATATTACAAAGAGAGAGTTGGAGGCCAGCAGAAACTCCAGCTGAGAGCTCGGAGCTGGTCCAATGCCAGAGCATCCATCTTTCGAAAGTTTAATGAGATGAGTTTCCATCAGGCGTTTTCACAGCCGGGCCACCAGCAGTGGCCTTGGACGTGGTGCCTCACTCCCCATGGTCTCTGGACAGCAGGAGCTGTGGTTCAGACCTCAGTGAGAAAGCTGGATGGTGAAAATTTGTGAGAGCTAATTAAACAAGACAAGATTTTTGCCTGGCAGGGATTCATGCCAGATATACGACATCCCAGGAAACCGTTTCAGGCTTTGCCATAAAGTGCTTGTGGAGAGAGAGCAGGATGTCTTGCCAGACTTCACTTCAAATATAGCACTGCAGCTTTTCCTTTTCTTTTTTGGAATTGGTATGGCCATAAATTATCTGCTTAGCTCAAGGTTAAACACAGGACAGTGAGAGCTGTGAAATCTCAGAGATGAAAAGCCCCAGTATAAGCAGGGAAATGGTCATACATAATGTTATCAGGCCATGCTTCATCTGAGTGTGCAGAGCACCCTCTGAGAGCTCAGGACATCAGTCTCAGGAGAGCTGTATTCCTATTCCTACTCTGCTACTGGCCACCTGTTGGTCCTGGGCCAAGTGTTTAGCTTCATTTTGCCTTGAGTAAATGAGGATAGTTCAGTTCCCTCCTCTGCTGTTAAAAAAAAAAAAACAACAAAACAACAAAAACCAAAAACATGAAACAGCACAGTAATGTCTGGAGACTGCATGAAGGAGGGTGGCAGAGAGCTGCATTATGCTGCTGTCCTTCTATGGAGACCTCCCCACCAGCAAGTCCCACCTCTAATCTGGAGGTTGCAAGGTCTTGGGCAATGACCCCAACAATGACTGGCAGGTGAAAGGCCAAGTCATTTCTTCAGATGCAGCCTGGCCCTGGCTTCCTGACCAAAGAGTTTGCAGCAGCATCATCAGCCAAACTCGGGTGAAAGAACAAAAGCAGGAGTTAGTCTCTGGCCTGACACCCCAGCACACCTCTGGTGTTGGCTCAGAGGAAAAACAACTCCCCAATGGCTTTAAGTTGGAAATAATAGTGGGATCTGAGGAGTAGGTGATGTTCCCTCAGAGCTCCTCGGGTACAGACCAGACTTTTTTTTCCAAATCCAGCCTCTGGGCTGGTGCCTGCAATCTGGAAGTGGGAAGTGATAGTGTTTGCAATTTAGGTCTACTTTCAGTATCTCAACAGATCTGGGACTTAGGGACTTAAGGGAGGATTCACCAAAGTGATTCCTTGGCTCAAAGCCGAGCAAAGATGTGGCTGATACTAAGGATTGTTTCCATTGTGGTAGACAATAACTGAGCTTTCCAGAGAAATGATGCTAATACTAGCACAGACTCTTAGAGTTAGATACTACTTAAAGATTGGGGCAACTGGGGATATATTGCAGTAGTATTTGTATCATCTGGATATTGTTCCTGTGCATAACTGTATCAGATTCCTTGCCTAGGTTAAGCATTTAGAGATCCTGTCTTTCTCTGTTAGAGAGTCAAGTTACCTTAATTACTATATTTCTAACTTCACTTGTTTCTACATCACATATAATACAATTTAATTAAAGTCAGACCTAAGAAGAGACTTCCAGAAAAAGCAACTTGAATACTTCTAAGTACTTGAATACTTCTGGACTGTATTTCAGAGGGAGCAGTGAGTAGGTGTCAGGAAAAGAGATGAGTTCTGAGAATAAAAAAATAAGAGAGCATTGGTCTGGAAGAGTAGTAGTCTACAGATGTGTTTGCTGATTCATTGGAAATTAAAAGCAGATAGAGCAGTTTGGGGGAAAAGTTCTGTAACACCAGGTCTGCCTCCATGTACAAACACTTAAGATATTGTTCCCCAGTTCAGGAAGGAGAGGTTTTTGGTGTTGTATGCCAGTCCAGTCTCATCCAGCCCAGAATTTAGTCTCTTGTGGGTAGACATCAGTCATAAACAAATTGGAAAACTTAGACACTTTTCTTGGAAGGAAGTGTAGGGTTTTTTTTTTGTTGTGTGGGGTTTTTTTCAATGCACCGCTGATTTCAAAGCTGTGTGGTTTGGGCAATAGCCCAGAATTCTTGGTTTTCTCTTCTCCTTGTTCATCTTATAAAGCATAAATACCATATTTCCTCTGCATGAAAATATATACATGCCTTTTGTATCTGTGTGTATTGTGCATCTGCATTTGTGTGGATGTAGAATTGTTAGTATTATTAGTTTTCAGAACCAGGATGCTGAAAAAAGCAAAGCAGTGTGAGGGAAAAGAAGCTCAGCAATGGAGAGGAAACAAATCCTTGTGGCAGTCCTATCCTTGCCTCTCACTTCTACCACTCCAGTGCCATGGATTGGCAAATCTCTTTCATGTTGTCCATTAACTGCTCTCAGTTGTCACTAGCCAAGGATGGAAGAAAGCCATGGCAGGGAAAACCAAGTGCTGGTGGAGCTCTTGGCAGCTCGGGAGTAATTCTTTACCTTGTACATCTGCACTGGCCATCCCCCCATGTGCTGTCAGGGGACCGTGAGGTCCCTCTTCTCTTTGGTGGTGACTCACAAGCTTTGGGCAGGAATTGCTGTGAGTAATGCTCCAGTAGCACACTTAGCAAAGAGACTCTGATGTCCTGGCCAAATTCTTTCCTGGAAAATTGGATGAGATGCATTTCCACTGTGATTCCAGATGCACAGAGTATTCCTTGCTGTTCATAGATTGTCATAGACTAATGTCAGCTAGTCAGCATTAAGGTGTGCTTGTTTTTCTGTGATCAGCTAAGGAATTCCATGAATATATCAACTATCGTAATAATGTTCAGAGACAGGAACAGAAAAGAAGCTTGATTTGCTACTGCACAGCAGTATTGTACTCGGGATCTTTTGATAAAGTGTATGTGTTGTATTTATTAGTTACTGAAAGCTTGTCTCACTCCTATCTGCAAAAGAAGCATTCTGTAGGCTGCATATTGAAGTTCCCCAAAACAAGTGGGAAAAAAAGTGGGTTCTGGTCTTTCCTGCAAGTGTAGTATTTACAGAAAAGCTCTATTTTCAAAAAAGGACCAATAACCACACAACTCATTGACTTTCAGCTGAAATCTGAACTGAAAAATACTATCTTTCCTTCTTTGACTGTGTTGTGCACTCCGAGAGGGCTGGAGTTGGGCTTTGTCCAAACGGCAGTCAAGTGATCAGAAAGTGGGCTTGGTGAGTGATGGGCAGAGGGTGCCCGAGCAGGGCGTAGTGTAACGCACAAGTGCAATGCAAACACTCTCACCAAGCCCTTGCTCTGCAGGCAGACTTCAGATAACGTGTTGACAGCATCAGTCAAAGGAAAATAAAATTGCTGAAGGGCTGTGAAAGGCACTCTCTGTTCCAATAGAACAGTGCATATAACCTCTGCTTTCTGCGAGCAGTGGCAGTGACACGTGAGGGAAAGGATGCATGATAACACCAACAGAAAATCCCAGCAGCTCTGGTCGCAGCAGTAATGATACTGAACAACAGTAGCTTACTACGGCTCATTGCTGGACGGGTTTTACTTTGAAGGTTTTAGTTCAAATCCATCTCTTTCTCACGAGCAAGTTGCGCTGCCTGTTGGTTCAGGCGATTGTGTGCAGAAGTTCTGGTTCAGCTGTTGAGTTGTGGGAACTTAGGAACTTACCCAAACATAAGTGTGTTGTAGGTTGCCTGAAGATCTGGAGAAACGATTATTTGTTGGTTCCAAAGTAACTGTGTTACTGACCAGGAATGGGGTTTTTTTGAATAGGAATGCTCCATATTTCTGTTACTTTGGTACAGCACCAAGGGGATATAGTAGAACTGTGGCTTTGAGAAACAACCTCAGTGTAAGTAATACTTTTATTTTCATTTTTTAAATTATGCAGCTGCGCATTAAACAGACTTCTTCGAGGAACTCTGCTTATTTCAATGTGACAGCTTTGTAATTAGCTAACGCTTGTTAAGTAAGGGTCACTGCTTTGGACCAGATTTCTGTCCTTAAACTGCTTTGAGATCTTTGGGGGCTGCACATGAAATAATAGTGCTATGTATAATTTACAGGGTGTTGTCAGTTGAAAGCTTCTCTGCATTTCATGCATCCAACACCATTCAGGCCAGCTGGCAGTCAGCTCGAGATAATGATGCCATGATAGGAAAGATAGTCAGAAGTTGCCAAGACTATTAGACAGCACATCTGCCTGCTGGCTGCCAGGATCAGCTCTGAGCTGCCAGCACCAGTCTCTTGGGTAGAGATGGAAACACCTTCCAGTGTAATCCATGTGTCACAGCTCTTCAGAGACGCAAACAATGGCTTCAGGTGGCATCAGGATATTTTCACTGTGTTTCATCTTGTTCAGGTTAGTATCCCTAGTAACAGCACCGAAAGGGATCAAGACTGTGGCAAACCCGAAATACAGATTTTTTTTCTTAAGGGCATTTCCTTCAAAACATTTTGATATTTTGATGTCTTCTGCTTGACTATTGGCTCTGAGAGCAAAGCAAGTGTAAGGCACTGAATGAGAGCTGGTTTCATAGAGAAGAATAGCTGTTTTCTGCTTTTATGCTGATAATACAAGTTCTCAGCACTGGTTGTTAGAATAATACTGCTGGCAGAGGGAGAGACATGGAGAGACAAGAGGGATCATGTTTCATGGGCCACAAACTGGGGCACGCTAAAATAATCCTCTCAGATATGGTCAACTGAATATGAATCCGTGTAATCTTGAACACACTCTACATGAACTCAGAATTAATCATCAGAAAAAATGAACCCATGAACACAGAGCTAGATGTCAGGAAGAATATTTTGTTCTCATGGTGAAATACTCAAGACCAACTCGTGGCATTGTCCTACAAAGAGCATCATAAAATCTAACCCAAAAGATGTCATTATGAATTATTTGCTGGGAGCCTGACTGTCCCTTGCTCAGTATATTAACATGCCATGTGGCATTTATTTTCCAAACAGATTAGGAAGTGCAAAGTCTGTCATTAAAAAAAGCTCAGCTGGAAACCAGTGATGTTTTTCCCCCCTATAGAAGCCTTATTCCTTCTAAGACTGATATTTAGTAATCCTTTGAATTCATACTTCAAACAACTTGAAAGATGAGCTTTGGTTCTAATACTGACAAGTCTGTGAGTCTGATGTCTCCAAGTCTGGAAAAAAGAGATGTCTGCTGCTCTGGTGGGGCTCCTCACCCTAGACATGGAGTCAGTGATGAGCATTGTGGTGGTAGTGGGAAAGACAGAGATTGTAGTATCCTGAAGTTTATTCTAAAGTTCAGTCATCACCAAGTTTATCAACATATAGGCATGTAATGGGAGAAATGTGTCCTTCTGGGAGGAAAACAGATTATGCTTCTTGTAAGGATGGAGCAGCAGGGGCACCAACCAGTTATTTTGCAAGGAATCCAAGTGAGTGTTTCTTGAGAGGAGTCCCAGTATATCGTCCGCAAAGAAAATACTATCAAATAGAATTTTGATTTTTGTTCTTTTTTCCCAAAAAATATGAGAAACTGTGGAACATAATTGTAGGATTCCCTAACCCTTGGTTCATTGTGACATTGAATGTCTGGGGCCACTGTACAGATCTCTAATCATCCTCTGTATGATGATGGGTGGGTGATGTACAGACTTCCAGAGCCCATGATGTACCTCAGAAAGGAATGAGAGACAGAGGGGAGAGTTAGACTTCTGAATGTGCCTTGGGAATTCATGACAGATCTCGAATCTCTCAAGGAATGTTTTTCTTGTTTCACTCCACTGGGAATTGTCCCTGACATAGTATGTTCAGAATGAGTCCCTTTCATTTTGTTGGCCTCTCTATTGCTCTTGTCACCGACCCAAAGCCTTTTCATTTTTTTTCTTTTGACATTCTCGAGCTAATTGGCCTCAATGAAAAAGTGGTTTGTTTCCTGCACAAACTTGGCTGTGACAAAGAGTGTGGAAGCTGGGAGAAATATGGGATAGGCCAGTGTCAAAGGGTTTATATAATAGCCCGGAATAGTCAGCATCATAGGTGGAGTTCAGTTGAATCAAAAGTTGTGCAGGGTTTGGGCACAAAAATCCAATAGGGGCAGCAATTAATTTCTTACTTCAGTCAGGATTATCTCAGTTTCATCCACTGAAAGGAGTGGATAATTATTTAACTGGGTAATTATGGGCTGGATTCCTTCAAGAAGGCACACTTTTGCCACAAGAGGCCAGTGGCAAGGGGCCACTCTTTAGGCAAGAGGACCTTGTCTGCTGTTCACATTCTGCTCACCTGTAACTGTGTGTGCTCAGTGCTCTGGAGCTCTGCTGTCTTCAAACCAGCTGGAAGTAAGGACCCCACAATGCACAGGAGATGCCTTCTAGGCATTTTCAGTTGAATTCAATGAGCTTCTGATCAGGTTGCGCACAAGGAGAAACTTTGAAGCATTGTAAATGAAAGTAAAGAACTAGACTGGACAGGTTTGCAGCTCCAGAAGCAAATTGAGTGCTGTGAGTTGAAGACAGAAGGAAGCACAGTTTCCTCATGTGCTTTTCTGTAGCGTAAATCTCTGATCATCTCCCTTGGATTCAATGGGAGTCTCGTTACTGACTTTAAGAGAAATAGATGGGACTCTGCAAAGTGGTATTTTGGATCTGAACCTCTTGTCTGTGGATATGACTTTAACAGCCAGGGAAGGTCCCACCACCATGTTGAGGCTTTAAGGTACTGCAAGTAGATCTCAAGAAAAAGAGAGATGCCAAGGATCAGGAATTCATCCACTTAACAAGACCTGAACTCAGTCTAGAGCAGTGGAAATGATTTATGTCTTGTTTTGTCGGCTGAACCAGATGACTAAAGGAAAAGTTATATTGGGTCAATGCTGAACAAAAACGTTTTCATTTTCTCACCAAAACAAAAGCCTGGAAGAAAATTCAGGCTCTGCAAAGTGTTTAATTTAATGTCCATGTTTGTGTTCTTTTTGAAATTAAATGTACGCCTATTCCATTTCAGTAAATCATTGCAGTGTGCTTTGAAATAAAAGTGTGATTTAAAAAAAAATTTTGGTTTGTTTTGGAAACAGCAAAGGACAGTATTCCAGTACTCCTAAATTCCTCATCAGTATTCCTAATGTAATTTGGGAACTATTTTGGCTATCAAAAAAAAAAATTTTTTGGCAGATGAGCTACAGAATCTAGACCATCCCCACCCTGTGTACAGCTAGAGACAAGCTCCGTCCTGAACTCTGTTTAGTCCTGAGACCCACTGATTTATCTGTAGAGCTGGTACTTAATACACAGACACTCAGCTTGAGGGCATAGCCAACAGAGATGAGGGAAAGAGAAGATGGGAATGTTCAATTAGTCCTTACGGAAACTTTCCTTTTCCAAAAGTAAAGTGTTAGTTGGGGAGGGATTATTTTTCTTTTGTATCTATATAGCTAGATCTAGATCTATCTTTTTTTCCCCCAATAAAAATTCAGTAATTCCTCTTCCTTAGAGTGATTTCTTCATGACCTGTCTTTTATAATCTTTGGGCCAGTTGCAGCGATGGCTTAAATCAGTGTGACTCAGCTAACACTATTTAGCTTCTAACCCATAAAGCTTCAAAACACACGATCCCTGACTTATCTCAAGAAAATGACTGCTTCCCTGGAGCCGGCTGAGGCTGCTGGTGTTATTAAAGTTAAGCAGGAGTCTCCGTGTTCTGCAGTGTTCAACTTTAAACAGTAAGGTGATGACACTTGTCTTTTGCTTTTGTAATTTCTTGGAGTTGTTCTCCTTCCCTTCGGTATGTGTGGTTTAAAAGCAGTCCATCATGTTGCAGACTCTATAAACTGTGGGTTGCTTAATTTGTGTGATTCATAACACAGGAAAAAAAAAAAAAGAGCCATCATCATTCTTGGTATTACATCCAGCTCTGTTACCCAGAGCATTGACCTTGACCAGCTAATGATAGGTATTTAATATATATGCATGTCTGTATATATAGATATAAATATTCATTATGTGAGGTCTGAGATTGTAAGGGAGTGCTGGCAGTGCCAAGTTTTGTTCGATGGTTCAGGCCTCCAGCTGTGCCAAACTCTGGGTTCCCTTAATGTACCATTAAAAAAACCCCAGGCTTTGCTTGAATGTCATCCAGCTTTATTAAGAGAAAGATCAAGCGTAATCTTATTAAGCTTGTCACTCACAAACCATAAGGGTGCAGCCTTGGTGTGTCTGTTTGGTCCACATGTGCGAACAATTTTGCCTCGTGATACTCAAACAGGGGCTGTTATTCTTTAATGAGGGCTGTGAATAACAGAGCTACAAATTGCAAGCTTGGTGATGTGCTCACACACTCGTGTGTTAACAGAAAGGGGTGAAGGAGGGGATTGTTTGTTTGGATTTTGACATGTTCCTCAGGCATGCTCGAACCCACACAACCACAATGTTTTTCAAAAGCTGTTGTGTATATTTTGAGGTTTCTGAACTTCCATAATAACTTAGTCAGCTTTTGAATGTGACCATGTGTCAGAGTGGACAGCTGTATCAGGAAAACTTCACAGGAGCACTGAATCTCCCTCTTTTTGGTTTCACTAGAAGTCTGCTCCCTGGGCCAATATTATGAGAGGATGTTCAGTTAAATTGTGCTTGCCTTCATTGTTGCTCCTTTTCCCCAGTGTTAACAGCTGGGCAGCAGGAGATAACAGTGGAAACCACTACTGTTTATACCAGTGCAAAACCAGAGTACTGCAGTGGGGACTCAAATCAAATATTTCTGCTTGCTCAAAACATGGATGTATATAGAAATTCTGCATATTTATATAGAAAAAAACCCTAAATTGAAACTGGTCAGGATGTTTGGCTGTGTATCTGAGAATAGATCTGTGTGAGTGAAACTCACAAAAATAACTAGTAATGAGTGGAATGTAGAGACACATTTGATAGTCTAATAGGGAATAAGTTTGTAATAAGAAGAACTTCTCTATAGACATAGCATATATGAACTAGTACTTGAGGAATACAGCTTTCCAACACTTCTAGTCAATTAAATTTTAAATTTGTGAGCAAGATATCCTTTGTCCCTGGGGATGAGGAGGCTTGATACAACTGTTTGCATGCCCAGAGTAGCTCACAAATGGGAGCATTTGTAGGATGAAGCTCATCTTTGCTGGGTTAGGATAGGTATTCATACAGCACCTTTGCAGCTGAGAATCTTTAACTACTGCACGACTGTGTTCTTTCTTTTCCCACTGCACAGATGGTCTCTCTGACAGATAAGATTTACTGACCCTTCTGGTAGAGCATTTGCCATTGCTGGCTGGAAACTCCCCATGCCTCCACCACAGGATCTTTAGCCAAAGGACTGTCTGTCCTTCACAAAGCATTCCTTTCTTCAGTTTTGCTTTTAAAGAAAGAAAAAATAATTAGGAAAATACATGGCCATGGAATCTCCTAATGCTGTCAGTGTCCTCTGGAGGTCCTTATTCTAATTTATACCAATATCCTTAGTGTCAAAGCTGATCTGATCCATTGTGCCTAGGCAGAGCTGATCCTGGTTTATGATCCGTCACACCCAGGCAGAGCCGATCCTGGTTTATGACATTTAGATGCACTAAAATGGGTACTTTCTAGACGAGTTTTCTATTATTCCACATCCTTGGCATGCTTTGCATTTCCAAGGAGACAGAGCTCCAGATGTAGGTGCTTTGGATCTCTTCCAACAACATGTGTATCTCAGGGTCTTGTAATACCATATTCAGCAGCTTCACAAATATCTGTAGTGTGTTTCTGCCTTCCTTTTCTCCTCAGAGGCAAGTATTTGTTAGTGTGATCTGCCCTGTTTTGGGGGTTTGCTTCCCAATGTCAGGGCAGGCATGAATCAAGCAGCAAGTCTTGGGCATGGAGTGTAAGGTGGGAAACAAGTCTAAGTTTGTACCTCCTGGAATGCCACAGAAGCAGCATCTGACCCCAGTCTGAGAGCGTTTTGTGGACTCTTGGGGCTTATTTCTCCTGCTTTCCACTCTGTGGGAAGGACCTCAGCCTAGGGCCTCAAAGCACTCCTTGAAAAAGCCCCTCGCTTGCACTGGTAAGGCTCGCTATGGTGCTGCAAAGGAATCCTTAGCTGAATTATAAGGCTGAGGATGGTCTTTTAGAGCAGGTTTCAGCTGTGTGGTTGAATGGATTTGGAGATGCCTGGTGTAGCCTGTGAGGTGGCAAATGATCTAGGTAGCAGAGAGCAGTTTTGGATGGAGCAATTAGCTCAAGCCTTGCGAGTGGTGCAGCTGTGCCAGGCTGCCTTTAGAGCAGCGCCTGCTCAAAGCACAGAGCAGCACTACATGTAATTGCCTTTAATCCATGGTCAAGGACAGGCTTGGAACCATGCCTGCTGCGCTGTGCTCCTCTGCATGGCTAAAGAGAAAGGGTTGAGTCCAAACTGGAGACCAGGTTGTATCTGTTGTGCTCAGCAGGGACATGTCTCAGCAAAACCAGAGGGCATCCAGCAAGAGGAGGGGACACACCTGGGCACAGGTGAATCAGGGTCCATGAGCTCCCTAGAGGACTTGCCCTCTGATGCTGATGGGGACCATCAAGGGTGTCCTGCCTCCAGGTGTTGCACTGGCTGGGCAGCCTCCAGATGCCTCCAGCACTGTGCTGATTAACCTGGAAGAAAAGGCCATTTCCAGGTTGGGGTGACACTCACCTCACACAGCCTCATTCGTGAACTTTCAGAGGTGTTTTTCTGCAACAACAGTGACATCCAGTGGCCAGCTGGATTTTTCTGGGAAAAGAACGAGCCACAGTCAGTCTTAACAATGTGAAGTTTTTATAGATATAAAAAATCCTGACTAAGGAGGGTCAGTTTTGGTTTTCTTGAGCAGTTTTCTTTAAAAAAAAGTCTGGTGAAATGGTTTCTGTTTATAAATGTCCGTGGGGTAGAAAGCATCAGTACTCTCTGCTCCAGCAAAGAGCTTGTCCTGTGTCCATAAACTCCAGGGGGCCAGCAATCTGCTGAGGAATCACTCTGTTTTGTGCTAAGGCATCACCACGTTTTTCACTTATGAGACGTCCACAATCCAAATAAACCACTAGGAAGGGGCTCCTGGAATAGATGGAGAAAGCAGTGTAGTCTGTAGAATAATTGACTGAGAGGTCAAAACCAGAAAGAACAAGCTAGGATCCATGTCCTGCCAACTGGGAGCTTTGATTTGTGGTTTTCAAACTGCTTTTCAAACAGAAAATGACAGCTCATCTTGTAGTCTTTTGAAGTAATTTCACAGATTCGACAGACACTGCCCCCAAATAACTTTCCTGGAATGGTTTGATCTCACACTAGAGCAGAATAAAGTTCTGTTTAAATCAGTTTAGAGCTGTCTTGTGCAAACTAGAGGAACTGGGGGAAGCAGGCTGAAAGCAAACACAGTGAAGTGCAGTTTCACACCAGGCTTGATTACATTGTGGACACAGTATATTGTAGGAGTCAAATGCATCCATGGGGCCAAAAAAGGGCAGACTCAAGAGTCCAGCTCACTCCTGAGCCTACAGACAGACCATGGCCCTCACCCCTATTTATTTCCTGTAAGAAGCCATTTAGTGCATCCTTATTACCTGCCAGAAGCCTTTGTCAAAGTCAAGAAAAGGCGCTGCGTTTCGTAACACTGGCTGTGTGCTGAAAACAGCTGAGGTCTCACATGGTCTGGTCCTGTCTGGGCCTCAGAGATGCCTCCACAAGTTCATTGAGATACTCTGCTTGCAAAAAGCTCTCTTCCTGATTGAGGAGCTTTCCAAGGCCCGAAGCTGCCCAGACTTTTGACTCCACCAAGCCTTTGAGATGTTTTAGTGCTATGTTCACAGTTACCTCCTTTGCAGAGAAGGCTGGAGTTAGGGAATCTGGTTTCTCCCCCCTACCCTGACCTGTGCCTGGCTTTGGCAAGCCGGTCCATGTGCATTCCAGACTGTTTGGGGATGGCTCAGGGGATTTGTGATGGGATATGAAACACTTCTCTCAGAGGCTGCTTGCCCTGCACTGGCTCTCCAGGGGCTGGCAGCAGCTTCTGTGGAAAGAGCTGATAACTGTGGTTCAGGTGGGAGAGGGTTGTCTACTTCAGCAAGGCTGCACATGCACTAATAAGGCACCTCAGGTACAAAACGAGGCTGCATTTCCTCACCAGTTTCCTCATTGCTTGAGGCATTGGTGACAGCTGGCAAAGAATGTTAAGACAGTGCATTTCACACTCGACTGCACTTGGGGGATCTGATGGTTCCAGAGATGCCTCCAGCACCCTGAGAAGACTCTTAGAGATGCTGAGTTTTCTCTAGATTTTTCTCAGAATAATTTCCTTCTCTTCTGCTGCAGTGTTAGGGATGGTGAAGTTCCACGATTTTGTACATTGACCCTGTCCATTGGAGAGGGTCCCATGAGGGACACAGAGACATGTTCCCTGTCACACAGCTGCATGACTGGCACACACCTCCAGTCACACCCTTGTATAGAAAGGTACATTCCCAACTATATAGTTCAGGAGGAGCATGCACCTTAAAAAATAAAATAAACAAAAACAATGAAAAAATAAAATCACATCTAGTCATGGCATTCTGCTAGAGGGGAAAATGCCAATAACCATTCTCCATGCAGTATCTCAGACTGAGTAAGCCCTGCCTTTATTCACAGTAGAACCTGGGGGAAAAGTCAATCAAACTTCTGTTTCAGCCCTGCCCACATAATTTTCCTCCTCCATATCTTTGCCCTGGTAAGTTGATGCAGCTTACGCCAGCAAACACAACCAATACATTTTACAGATTAAACACTTCAAATATTCAGGCTTTGTTGTTTGACTCTCAAGGGATCCTATATTTTCTTTAAGAATATATGCTGAAATTGTCATCCTGTGTTGGACCTTCTTTCTGAGGAAGACTCCTCTAATGGCACATAAGTGAAGCAAAAATATGACATAGCCCAAATGGTCCTATAATCAACCAAAGCCCCGATCAACACAGCTCCCTGTCCTGTGCAAACTCTGGCATGACAAGAAAGGTGGGGAACAAGGCAGAAAAGGGAATGATGGGAAGAAGGATGGGCTGTGTGCAGTGTTCAGGAGCTTCTAACAGGGTGGCTTGGTGGGTCACCATGCCATGTCTGATAGACACCAAGGCTAAAGGAGCTCCTTAAGCTCATATGGTCGATGGAAAGAGGCTTGCACAGAGGGCTCATGTTCTTCCCAAACCTAATGCTTGAGATGTTGGAATGATTTGTTCTGTGGAGGTGCCATCCTCTCCAGTGGTGAGTGACTAGCACAGACCAGTAATTTCATTTGGAAATGTCTGAGGCAGCTGCAAACTGACACAGAGGCCAGAGGAGATTCTTAGGAGGTGATTTCACTTTAGCTCTTGCTTGTGTTGTTTTTCTGAACCCAAGTGAAACAGCTGGTTTAGACTTGGAAGAAAATTGAGCTTTTTTTTTCCTCCCCAAAAAATCATTTTATTGTTTACCACATATGTTTAGGGCAAGTCTGTAGGGAAAGTGCTCCAAGACTTCGAAGACAGCAGAGAACTGAGTTGCTGAGCTCACATTATGGCACTGCATTGAAACTGGAAACAGAGGGCTGTACCAGCAAGGAGCCAGCTCCAAACTGGTGAACTCTGTCCCTCTGTCAAATGCTGAGCCTGTTGAGGATTGTGCATTGCACTCCAGGGTGCTTCTGGAGAAGGATTTCCATGGTGTGAAATGTGAATACCTCAACAAGAGCTCCATACCCTTAACCGAAGGGCTGTGCAGAAAGGAAGATCAGAAATGGGGAGACATTGGGGGAGTTTATTATACTTGGGGGCAGCAAGGAAATAGAAGTCTGTGGGAATCTGTCTGTCCTTCAGATTGAGATGCTCCAAGTATAGAATTGCACTGCAGATCTCTGAGACACCCCAGGGAAGCACAAATCTGTGCTCTATTAGCTTGGCGTCAATCTGGAATAACCTCCTCAACTTTTGGCCCCTCATCTCTCCATTCTCCCTCTGGCTACAGTGGGGCCTTTCTCCAGAGCTTGTTCTCTAAGTGCACTCGGCTGAGAGGGGAGAGAGGTGATTATATGCAAGAAAAGAATGAAGGGAGCCATGGGAGGATTGCTGGACGTTGGAAATGCTGCACGCTTTGGCTTCTTATGTGTTATTGCTCTGATTCCCGTGACTGTCCAAAAGTGGCTATGAGTCAGTTCCTCACAACTGCATAGAATAACAACATCAAACGAGAGGGAAAATGATTTCTCCATCTGCTTGGAGAACGGGTGGCATGATGTAAGGAGTCTATGATGAAAGCCTGCTTTACAGGACCATTGCACGTGGCTTGTGCAAAGTATTTTTTAAGGCATGCTTTGGGCTTGGATACTCCTGCCAAATAGGGGAAGAGGAAAGCTCATTCCCTGCATCTCCAGCTCTCTTCACAGCTTTTTGCATAATGCTGCAATTTCTAAGTGCAAAACCGTGTCCTGAAGCAGAGCAAAAGCCAGCAACCTGGGGTAACAGACTTTTCTGGAAGGTGGGGCTTTTGATAGTCCCATTCTCTGCGGAAAGCCCACAGAGCTCTTGTTTTAAACCTGAACACCAGCCCCTAGGAAGCTTTTGTTACACCTGGTGTGGTGTGGTGTGGTAGGGCTGCATGTCTCATCCTCTGGCATGGTATGGCTCACATTTCATACTAACTGGGGTAGGCTGGGTTCCTTTAAGCCATTTCCAGAAAATTCGTTCCCCTGTTGGATCTCCACAAGCATGAGTTTTGTTCACATTATCAGTAAAATTTAAAAGCCAAATATTCAGGCTGCCCTATCATACTCATGCCTAGGTGCTGCAGATCACTCACCTAATCCATTACCTGGTGTCGTTCCTTGATAAGATACTTCACATCAGAGGGTTGCTCAGGCTGGGGGAATCTTTCAGATACATCTAGATGCAACTTGCAAAAGCAAGATTTGCACAAATCAAGCATTGGCTCCTTGTCAAAGTGCATTCAAGATACTTTTTCAAGGCCATCCTTACGACTAGAGTGAGATTTCAAGGAAGTAGTTAAAGAACAAAGAGAAGCAATTGTCTGGCAGTGAGAGTCATCTTGAGGAAGGCTGAAGAGCCTCCAGTTTTTAAAGCATGTTATTCATTAGCAAAGAAATACACTGGACAAGGACTGAAAGGGGATTAAAAATTGGGAGGGTTTATCCACAACACTGATTCCCCACCATGGAATCATGTGTCATGTCAGAAGAGAGTAATGTGGGATGGCATATGGTTCCCAGTAAATTCCTGCTGTTACCCAGAGACCTCTGGGTCAGACTGGAATGCTATAGTGGAGAAATCATCAGATTCAAATAAAAGTAATTGCGTGGAGTGTTTGCTGTAGCTCCTTATTACAGCCTCATCTTGACAGATTCATCTTTCAACTTCCAAAATACTCAGCTTTGACCATTGTAGATTAAAAGGAATGGAGATGCAGTTTTAGAGGCAGCAGGACAAAGTATTTACCTCAACTGTGAAGGGGCAGCTCTCAGCCCTTTGCCTTTTTCCCTACACTAATTCTTGTGAAGCCTTCCTACCATAAACACTGCGGTGCTGCCAAGGGGCTTGAGAATCAGCATCGAGGGAGAAGGAGGAATAGAGGCTGCCGCCTCCTGATTGCAGAGCAGCCCAAGGTCTAAATGGCAACAAAACGTTATACATAATGTCTGATTCACTGTGTGGAGAATGTAAAGAATTGAGACCTCCCGACACAGTTTACATTGGCCCTTTTTATGACTAATTGTGCAGAAAATAGCTCTGCTTGTAGTGTGCATGGAAACAGTTCAGATTTCTGCTGTGTGTCAGCTAATGGCTAGCAAGGCTTTTTTAGCACAACTTCAAAGGCTCTGGCAATGGAGGTCCTTTGTGAGGGAATTATCTCCTGCTCCTTTGTACCCCGTTATCCTTCTAAGCCGTGGAACAAAGAATTGCGAAAAGAATAGACAAAGTAATTTGTAGTAGATCTCTAAACCTAGATAAAGTACATAACATTTGCTTAAAAACATTTTTTCTGCTTCTGTCATCAAAACTTGGTTATAATTTTTCTGTGTAGGAACACCCAAGTTCATCTAACTTTTGAGGGATGCAACCTGATGCTTAGGTTATTGATGAGGGTCACTAGGATGTCTGAAATGGAAAAGGAGAGCTTTAGTTTATGTGGTCAGTTAGAAAATACATGGCTGTCAAGAGCTGACTGAGAAGTGTCTTTCTCTCTGCCTCAAGATATTCCATAAGAAAGGAAGAAAGTGCATTCTTTCAGCACTGTGTTTGTGCATGGACGTGCTTTAAGGAAACCACGTATCTTTCATGTATTTTTTACATGTTTTTTAGTAAAAAAAAAACCCTAAGTGATGGTTTATTCTTTCTTTCTACCAGTGAAAAATGAAACCTTGGGGAGATAAGGAAACACATTACATGGATCTGCTTTCTGTAGTACAAAGCACAATTCTTAATTAAAAATAAAAGAGCAAACCAGGAATGGAAGATCTATGATTAATGTTAGCAGCCATGCCATATAATGTGTTCCTCCACTGTCTCCAGATCCTTGTCTTGAAAAAACAAGATGTGAGTGAAAGGAAGATAATCTTGGCCTCATCAAATTTGCTAAGAAACCCCCTCTTAAGTGCAGCAGCCACCCTGACCACTCTACTGTGTTTGTGTTTGTGTTTAAACTACAAAATTACTGTGTTTAGCACTGGGTCTTGCCTCAAGCAAATTTCATGAGTATCTCCTTATCCTTAGAGGGTGAAAGAATTGCATCCACACCTGGGCATTTTTAATCTTAAACTGTTAGGGGTGGCTGCTCTGCATGTCTCCATGCCCAAGTAGACACTTTCTCTTCAGGTCCCTATGTAGAAAATCTTTTATGTCTGCTTTCTCTCCTTTTCCACTTCCATGGATTTCCCAAGGCAGCTGATGTTCTGACCTCTTGGATCCAGTTTTCATCAGCTGTCAAGTTAAATTTGGTTAATACTGCAGGAATGGTTTATTCAGGTTTAGACTGAAGAGGGAATAGTGATGGAAATGCGAGATCATTCCCTTGTCTCTCTAGCCTGTCTGATATATCTCTAGATGCACTACATTTTTAGTAGTTATACACTCTTGAGGTTTTTCCCAGGCCAGGAAGAGAAATTTTTAAAACATTTAAGCAGAAGCATATATGCACATATACACACATATATAAAGCTCATTTATTTCATATCTATAAATAAAAAGTAAATCCAGTGATGTTATAAAGATTATGACAGTTACTGCATACTCTACTTGCACATATGAGCAGCCAGAGGCAGGAATTTGATGTTTTTCACTGATGCTGAGCTTAATTGTCTCTGATTTTGTTTTCATCACATGGGCTGTCAAAGTATTCTGTTGTTAATATTTAACAAGTGAGTCCTTATCACAAGTTGTGTGTGAGTAGGGAGAGTTAGTTTATATAAGATATTTCTCACATAGAAGATTTTCCTGGATTTTAAAACTGGAAAGGATAATTATGATGGACTTCACAGCAGGAGGCAGGCCAAGACAATTCTTCCAGGAATTCTTTAACCTTTCGTGTTTCACATTACCTACCTGCACTGGACTTCTCCAGTGCCACCTTTCTCCTTAAACCTTCTTCTTCCACATCTCTGATCCTGAGGAACTCCTTGCCATGGAATCACATAAATCACTGTTGGGAAATGTCTGTGTTGGGTGGCAAAGACTGCTGGTCTGAGCATGCATAATTTCATGTTTTCAATCACTAAAGTAGAATATGAATTCAGATTGCTTATGGTGTGCATGAGTTGGCTACAACAGCGTTACCATGATGTAAAACGAACAGGTGGATACAAAAACAACCTTAATATGTGAATTCTGACTGGACAGAGAAATTAAGACAAATAGAAGTCAGAAATCTTCAATCAGGTGGAGAGGATGCATTTACAGGGCAAGCTGGTGATGAGGTGGGTGGTAGCTTACCCAGATGTATGTGGGATAATACAAACAGGTAAATTTTAAGCAGAGTCTAAAGGTTAAGTTTTGCAAAGACTTGCTCATGCCATTTCCTAGTAGTTGTTAAAGTTTCAGGCTCTGTTGATGTATATGGAATGGAGAATTATTTGGGGGCCAGCTCAAATTTGGATTTTGGTTTTGATTTTTTTATTTCTTTTTATTTCTGTTCTCTTGGTTGAACTGGAGCACTGAAAATATTTTAGTATATGTTGGATTTTGGACATGCAATGAAATAACTATGATGTTTGCATGGATATTTGTAATTAAGATTTTAATTTATTTGGGAATCTGAAGTTGAAGGGTTTTTAATGGAAGCTGGCATTCCTTCCAGTTAGGAAAGGCAAAATTAAAAGAACAAACCCTGTTGCCATGCTGCCCAGCAGATCACCAGTCCCAGCAGCTGGCAGCTTTCAGCATGGTATCCACACAGAGGGCAGGAATGGGAAGTCCAGGAAGTGCCATCTTTTGGTCTTCATCCACCACTTGAAGGGACTTGCAGACTCTGCTGAGGAGCTGACATTGTTAACAGACCTACCATTGTGTGGATGAGGAGTCAGAGCTTTTGCATAGTTACTTTTTTTCCCTGAGTTTAAAAGAGTTAAAATTGGTTTCTCTTGTGCTGTCATCTTGTCAAAGATTTGCTGGAATCAAGACAATTATTTACATTAAGAAATCTTTTGGCATTTAAGACTCTGGCTCAGAGAAAATAAAGTGGACTCGGAAACGTCTCGGACTCTGATACCTTTGACTTTGGCTCCTCAGTGTCACTTTGCCAGTGACAGAATGGGGACCTTTGTTTGCCTTGGCCACTGCATAAAAAAACAGGATATGATCAAATCCAGTTAATCATTCACAAATGTCTCATTTCTTGAATCTCTGAGGGTGTATAAAACATTTTTGGGACTGTTCTTTGCTGCTTTGGCTTTTGTTATAAGTAAGTTAGAAAGAGGAAAATAAAATTTTGAGTTTTCTTAAAAGGAAGTGGAGGAATCCTGGAACACACTAGGGCTCTGCAAATGTACATTTAATCATTTAAAGAAATGTCTTTTGGCTAAAAGCTCTTACCAGTGCTTGCGAGTTGCACTCAAAGCCACACAGCTACATCGTTCCAACAACTGAGGCGAGTTAGCGCCCTTGTTGGCAGTGGGAGCAGAGGGATGCAGGCTGAGCAAATCCTGGGGGCTGAATGCTCTCAAATTCATCAGGACTTTGTGCAGGGTGGGCGAAGAATCCCGTGGGTGACTCTGCTGGTGGCTGCACCAGCTCCTTGCACAGCGGTGCTCTTGGAGGGGGGCTCAGGCACTTCTTGCCTGCCTTGGTTTTTCCAGAGCAATTTGGCTCTGCTGTGGAGCCAGGCAGTCAGAAACATCTCCTGCAAACACTTTGACTGTGCTTCAGGCAAGCACACGCTCTCCAAGCAGCAGCAGCAAACCAGAGGAGTGAGTTCTTACACCCCATAGCATGATGGAACCACCTGCTCTGAGATGCCAGAGGCACGGGGGAGGCTCGGGCACATTCCTGGTGAATTGGTCTGGCAGTGAGGTGCAATGACCTGGCTGTAAATGGGGGTCACCCAGCCCTGCAGAGCTGGAAGTTAATGGATATAATGGAAGAGGATTGTTCTGTTCTTCCTCCATCTCACTCATGGCTGCAGTTGGAGACAGGTTACAGTGCTATGCGGATTTTAATAAATCTGTTTCTGGACTTTTTGCTGCCTTTTTTTATCCAACCCATCCTGCAGACAGTGTGGGACTCTGACAATAAGTTGAAAGCTTTGGCTGGATTACACTCCCTTATTGAGTCTGTGCCCAAAGCCCTTTGAGGGTTCCAATTGACTCCGGTGGGATTTGGTTCAGATTTCAAGTATATGGGACCCCCTTAAGTAAACTCTTTCAAGGCCTGTACACACTGCAATACTTACTGGGCTCCTTGTTACTTCTGTGAATAGGAATGTGACCTTTACACTTCTAACAAAGAGCCCTGAATTACAGGACTAAATCTTCGTGTTTTGGGAGAGATAAGGTTACCATCCCAGCTCCTCCCAGCCCCACTGTGCAGGTGGCTGAATGGCTGATGAGGCAGTTCCTGAATCACTGTGGTTTTAGTCAGACAAGTGCTGAACATGCATTACAACAGCCAGAGTCTCTTCATTAGCAAATGTCCATGAGCAATGATGGTCAGGGTTGTAAGTTGTTCCATTTCAAGAGTCAAAGCCCTAGTAATATCCTTTGCCACTGCAGAGTCATTCTGATCTCCATGTTGGAAATTTATTTAATCAGTGTACATCCTAAAAATGGTCACAGTGGATGGCAAGACTAGCAACCCATCTAGGTTTCCTATTATCCACCCAGTCCCTTGGCCATGTGAGGGGAGGGAGGGATAAAGGAGATGGAAGAAGAAAGTGTTTGGGCTGTATGCTGTCCCTCTGGTCTAGTTTTTGGTACCCTTGACTCCCAAAGCTGCTGTTCCAACAGGAGAAACTCAAGTGAGTGAGAGTAGTAGTTTGATTGACAGTGCTATTTTCTACCTGTATTTTAGGTCACTTCCTGGGTAACAACACTGTGATTGATGTACTGAGACAAGCAGGATTTGAAGTGGAGCACACCCCTCCTGGACAACCAATTGGAAAGTAAGCAGCTGCCCACAGATTATTAATCACTTTCTCTCCTTTTTTCTCTCCCTTTTTCTGTGACTAAGCAAGATTATTGCATTAGTATAGGAGGTGGGTGAGGAACCTCCCTTTCCCACCCAATTTCCAGACAAAAAGTGCATTGTAAAGCATCCATTGTGTGAGTTTGGAAACATATGGAGCCTGAATGGCTGGTGTTTTTGTGGGTTTTTTCCACTTGGGGACATTATTTATATCACAGCTGCTTCATTATACCAGCTCAGAAGTGCCATGGTTTCTTTAAAGAAACATTTCATTCAGCTCATTTTCCCCCAGAGCTGTTTTTCCTTTTGCTCTCCGTGGGGTTTTTGTTGCTCCTCCATTGCAGACCTCTCTGTCAGGCTGCTGTTCTTCAGGTGGAATTTCAGTTTTTTCCTGAAGGACCACATTTAATGTAGCAGATGCATCATTGAAAGTGTGTTGGGCAGGTAGAGAGCAATTCAGTATTTCCTGAGCTTTTCCATATATCTGGTCAGGTAAAGCAGGCAAGAAGGACTGATCAATAGGCTCTTGGCAATCTTCATTAGTATAAAATAAAACATGGCACAAAATTGTCCTTAGCTGGTGAAACAGACTTTATTAATCCTGTAGACTTTTCTTTTTCCTAGCCATTTAAATGAGGTCTCTGTCTGAAGAAATCACAGACAATAAAACCGTGAGGGCTGGTGAGAGACCATCTAGCTTTGCAAAATCAGCCTTTCCCCTACATTCTGCAGATAAAATTTGGCCAAGGCTACTCTGTCATAGGATTGTTATCCTCATTAGGAGAAAGTGTTAGCAGCATGCTCCTGTCCCTGGTGGGCAGACATGACATGGTCCAAAGCCGAGGTGAGTCTCAATGAGGAGGATTAATGGCAGAGGTAGCAGACCATGTCTGAAAAAGCTGTGTGTAATCTAGTTGGAAAATCTGGCTGATCTAACCTTGTTTGGGAAACATCCGCAGTGATTCATATAGAATATAATATGGCTCAACTGTACATAAGTGTTCTTTGACAGAGCATTTATCCAAAATGCTTCTTGGAATCTGTTGAGCAATAAAAGCATCGTCTTAAATAACAATGGGGGAAAGAGGAAGAAAAGGCTGTTAAACACCACCAGTAAGAGCATATATTCAGAGGAGATTTAAGAAGCACTTTGGCAGGGGGAGAAAAGTCAACATGGTGTAGGGAAGAGCAGTAAACACTGTAGCAGTCTGGAGTTGGACATTTTTTTACTAAAACCAACCAAAAAAAAAAGAAGCAAAACAGAAAAACCAAGCAAACTACAGCAGAACAGCCGAGGTGTACCATTCCTAGGTTTCTGACAAAGAAACTTTCCACTCAGGGGAGCAGACACTTTCTTCAGCAATTTTCATTTAGTTGAAAGTATCATCTTCCCATGAAAAGTGTTTCAACTGGAAATTGTGAAACTATTAATTTATTGGCTGTTGCTAGCCCTTGAGAAGAACTAAAGATGCAGTAGTGTGAGAGAAGTCCAAGAATAGTCTCTGCTCTCTGGTGCTAGGCTATGTCTGTACACATCATCACAGACTTGGAATAAAGGATGGGACAGGAAACTTGACTCAAAGCCAGTGCTTAATGTCGACTTATTTGCAGAGTGGGGCACCTCTGTGTGCACATTCCCCTACCTTGGCAGCAGTGTCTCCTGTTCATGATGTCTTCCCTCAAACTCTCAGTTCCTGGGGGAAATGCCCATGAAAGCAAGAGGGCTTGGACTCTGCCTAGATCGATGTGTGTGTCCTCAGCTGAATGGTCCCACACTTGGTAACTTCTGTTCTGTTCTGTAACTTTTGTGTTGGGCAGGTTTGCCTGGACTAGAACCCTTATTCCAGCGGGGTCTGCTCTGAACATTGAACATACAAAACTTTTTTAAAGGGTAAATGGTTGGGCAGAAATACTGGGTAGAGTCAAGAGAGAACACGTGGTTGCCCCCCATAAGGATTAGATGCTCAGTGAGTTTTCCTGTGGTCTGATGATAGGTAGATCTGCCAGTTCTAGATGAGAATAAAGAAAAATAAATTGCATGGCAAAAAAGTCCAGTCTTGCCACTAGACTGAATTAATCAAGGTGCAGAAACAGCAGAAAACTATAGAAATTGTGAATAAAGAGCATTTAAAAATATTCACAAGAAACAGCTTTTTGCCTTTAGAAGAAAAAAAGACTCCCAAAACTGCACATCAGGGACTGTATTGTCATTTTCCTGTAACTGGGGCTCTAGCTATCAGAAGTGCTTGGGGCTCCCCCTTAGAAATGAGGAGGCTGCTGCAAACCATTTTGTCTCTTTTTTTACAGAATAGCTTGTATTTTATGATTTCTGGGTGAGCTCCAAAAGACAGTCTAGCCAAACAGAATACAACATCACAATAGCACGACAACTTAATAGTTGTTGTGTTGTTTATGTTTATGTTATATTGTATGTTGCTGTAATTGAGTGTCTTAAGGAACTTTGCATTTTTGTCTAGCCCTCCTTTTTTTACTCTTCTCTTTCTTTTTGAAAAGATTAAATAAAAACAATTGAAAGGCCCAGAAGAGGAACCATTTTACTATAGTGACTGCAGCAACAAAATATATACATCGAATAAACAAATAGAGGCACAACAAATTTTGTGCTGCTGGCAAAGCAGAAATTGTTTTGTGGGTTACAGAGGTTGCAGAGATGGAGGTGTTTTCATCTTGATTCTTGTGGAGCCATACATGAAGAGGTATTTCTTTGTGCTCAAGCCCAAAAGAGACATTTCTGCTTTACTTCCAAATAAGTTGTATAAGAGATTCAAGCCCACTTCATTGCATTCTGGCATTGACAATTGAAAAATTGGATAGTGTTCAAGGAAGATCAGCTGGATTCTAATGTGAAGTTTGGGGGGGTGGACAGCACATGGAAAAAATGCAAGGGTTGGAAAAAAAACTGAAGCAGCTGCATGCTTATGTTTTAGCAAAGGGAATTCAAAAAAAGTGTTGTGGACAGACTGTATGCAGAAGAATGAAGAGGAACAGTTCGAGTTGGCACATAGGAGTGTTTGAAAGTATATCAGATTGAATTTGAGGGTGGCTTTGGATGAATATCAATGATTCCTTGACAGTGATTTGCAGGACAATTTCTCTCAGGTTAAGTAAGAAGCCCCATTATATCAAAGTAACTTTAGCAAAACACTCATGCTATGTCCTACTTACTACCAGTACTGTCTTGCCAAAAAAGCAAATGGTCATTTTCTTTAATCTCTCTGTTCCTAGAACAGTATGATTATTACTATTATTGACATGATTAGTAATCTGATCTTTATTGTTCAATAATATTGTTGATCTTTACTGTTCAACAATAATTCAGCAGCATTACCATAAATAGGTGGAGTATAGTCTGGTATGATGTTAAAACCTTGCCATCCATTTTGGTTTTAGAAAGGACAAAAGAATCCCTTTTGTAGAAAATAACTAGCACTGTTCCTGTGTATCAGAAAAAGAAAAGCCTTGGGAAATGTGAAGCAGGACAAAGACCAAACCTGTTTATGCTTTCAGTTGCATACTGACTGGGTAAAGCCAGAACATTGTTGGCTTCCTCTGTCCGAAATGCTAAGCATGGGTTGTGAAATGGCTGCATCTTTAAGCCAATCAAACTGAATACCTAGGGTCTCACATTTCTGTTGTCTAGTGACAAGCACAAATTTGAGCCAAATCCTCCCTTTCCTAAGGTAGTGGGGAAAAATAAAGTGAGATCTTGTCTGGCTGGAAGAGATAGCCGAGACATAGAGGGGTCTGATGGCTCCAGAATCAGTGAACTGGCAAAGAAAAGTTTATATAAAGTACATTTAGCTGGTGTGGAGCTATTTGGGAATTCTTACTGACTGGCTTTCTGAAATCTCCTGGCTCCTCCTGTTGATGTGCCTGATGGCCCAGTGTTGACCTTCCTGTGCCTCTTCCAGAATTCCACCAGCTGACTATTGAAAACACCTTTAAAGCTCAATCTCTTTCTGTAAAAGAAACCCTGTTCTATTCATCATGCAGAACAATGCCATAAACTCTTGAGAACTTATTCTCACATTGGCTTAATTTGTTCATTTTGTTGCCTGAGGGAAGTGTCCTGAATCTGTTTGCGTGACAGCCTTCAGCAGCATTCATATTTGCTTCTTGTTTTGCTGGCTGTCATCCTTGTCCCCAGATACAGGCATTGGAAAATTAGTGACTGAATCAATATCTCATTGCTTTGCCCTGAGATAAGAAAAATAAGAAAGGCAAGTTTGTTTTGGTTGGTTTTTTTTTTTTTTTGGTTTGGTTGGGTTTTTTTGTAGGTTTTTTTTTTGTGTGTGTGGAGTTCTGCCAACTGGCTGTCCCTGCTCCTCTCTGTGTTCAGAAAACAGAGCTGCATGCTTGCAGTGGGAAAGAGGAGGAGATGGGAGAAAGTCTCCCCTTAGATGGATTCCAGTGGCTTGAGCAGATAAAGGGCCACAGCTGCTTAACATTTAACTGGAAACAGCCAAAATGCAAGATCAATCCAGGAAGCACCTGTGTCCATGATGACTCTGTTGTTGCTGGGTTCTCAATCAGCTCTGACCTTCTGCCATGTGCCAAGCCTGGACGTGCTGCACACCATCCTCTTGGCCAGAAGAACATGCAGCAGTGCTCATTTTTATCAGGCTGCTCTCTCCAAGGATGGGATCAGTGCTGTCTTCTTTTGGAATCAGAGAATTCAGGACGAATCGAAGAATTCAGCACAAGTTTTTATGTCTGCTTATCTGAGAGTTTGAGAGTTTATTTTAAACTCTCAGAGTTCTGCTGGAGAAATTAATTACCCTTGCTCCTTCTGTTTGCACTTCCTGTCCCAGTTGAAGCAATGTGTCTTTGCTGTTGTAACTTACTCTTGTCCTTCTGTCTGAAGCAAAGAGCTTCCTCCCTCCCTTCTCAATAGCATCCTACAGGTGAAACCCTGGCTCTGCTACTCATTGTTATCTCAGGGTGGAAGTCACTGCTCCCCAGGGAATGCTCTCTCCTTCCCCATGGGCTGAAAGCACACTCCATCCACACAGTGATGCAGCCATTTCACTCCATCAGGATCCCTAACCCTCTCAAGGTGATGGACAGAATTGGGAAAAATGTTTGACATAACATTCCCCAGAGCCCCAGTTTGGTAAACACAGTTTAGGAGATCCCAGAAGATTACAGATGCCCTCAGAACTCTCAGGAATCTCCCAGTACTTGCCAAGTTCCTTGGGATGCCTACACAGCTTCAACTTTCAGCCTGCTAGTCAGGGTTGCTCCACTCTGCATAGCTGTTAATTTTTGGGATGTGTTAGGGAGAACGTTAAAGTTGTTGTGAAATAAGTAGAAGTTCATTTAGAAAATACACAAGTGGGAAAAAAATTACAAGAGTGTGACACTTTAATTGGAAATAGCTGAATTAATTGAGGAAAAAGAACTGAGAAAGGTAGACTCTGAATCCGATCTCTTCTGATACAGGGGAAAATGTACCCTTTTTTTATATGAGTGGAATAATCTCCCCATTGGAATGTGGCAGTTCTTTTTAAACCTCTTGTAAACCTTTGGATCCTTCACTTGATCCGAACCTGAGGATCATACTCCCATTACTATCTCCCTTCCCTGAGAAGAAAAGTGAATCCATTATTTAGGGGTACAGCATAATTTACAGTAAGAGGTGCATAGGGATTAAATAGGGTTCATCTGCATGCATTGGTGAATTTATTGACTCATCTAACATTGGAGAATATGACGACTCAATGCTTAAAATACTTAGCCATGAAAATATGCACATTATATTTTCAAGTTCCTGTGGGCCTTTAAAATATCCTCCTTTGCAATTTCATTGTCACTGGGTCTACCTTACAGCCACAAAACCTGAGCCAGCCAAAGTAACCCCCGGGGGGAAAAATATGGAAGAAGATCTCCAAAACATGTTAGAGAAGCAAAGTCAACTTACAAATTCTCAGCCATAGAAATTGAAATATTCTGTCAATTCCTGAGCTACACATTACTTAGGGACAGGGTATCTGCGTGTCCTTTAGACCACCTTTAGACACTGAACACCTTCTGAAAGAATGGAATTTAGCAACTTGCTGCAAAAAAAAAAAATCTGGGAAAGAACAAGATAACTCATGGTGTTGGAGTAAGAATACAGAACAGAACTTCGCAGGAATTTCATGCTTGACTAGTTCTCCCAGTGGGACATTCACTTTGCTGTATAATCAGATTTTATCCTCAGTAAAATTTCTGGTTTCTTTTGAAAAAATTGTTTCATATTCCATATAATTCTGTTCCTTGGGAAAGGGGCCTTTGGGGAAACCTGGGCTTGCTTCTTTTTGCTCCAGGGCAGCTTGCTTGCTGAGCTGTCCTGAAGCCAGTGCTAAGGTTTCTAGGGTTTTTTGCTGATCTGCAGCCTATCAGTTTTAGGAGATCTGTATCTCATACTCCATAAACTCTCTAATAGTAAACTTACAGAGCCTTGGAGACTTCAAAAGTTCAGAGCTAGTTCTTACCTTATTTCCTAGCCAAATTTCAGTGTTCTTGTTTCCACAGGAGAAGCTGGTTTTTCATCCTCTTTCTGCTTCCAGCCAATTCTAATGCAGATCTTTTCACCTCAGGTCATGAGTATGAGATGAAAATTTTGGTTTATAGTTATTAGAGATAAAGCTGATCCAACTTGCACTGAAGTTGTTGGCTTCCATCAGTGCCAGTAGCTTTAAGAGGTCATTGTTAATATGAGATGGTTGCCGATCCTCTCCCATCTTCGATTGTGAGGAGCCATGAGGGAACTGGTGGAAAGCTCAGAGTACATTCACAGAGTTGTGCAGATGCTTTCTATAGTCGAAGTAAAAAGACTGGCTTTTCCAGAGCGGTGCTCATGGGTGTCTTCAGACAACTGCCCAGCTAGCTTGCAGGAGGTGTCTGGCTGGTTTTAGGTGCCTGGTGAAGCTTTAGTTGGTTAGTCATTCTGTGAGATGTGTCACTAAGCTCATTTAAACCTTTGGAAAAACTGCACCATCCCTTCCCTAGCGTTGTATTGAAACAGTGAGGTTGTGTGACTTTGTTTGTGTATTCAGCCTGCGCTTGTCCTGTGGATTGATTGCGTCCACCCCGGGCGACATCAGTCTGGGCTGAAGTGCAGCTGCACTTTGTAGCAGCTCAAGGGGCACAAAGGTATCAAGTGTATTGTGTGCTTGGAAAGATGTCATTTATCTGAGGAACTTTGTGGTCTGTTTGCTGTCACTCTGTCTTTGCAGTGCCGACTTCCCCTACCTTCACTATCACGTTGTCAGGCAAAGAGACCTCACACATTAGGACAGAGAGCTTTTCCACATCCAGAGCTGACTTCTTTTCCTTCAGCAAAAGGTCTGTGGGTGTGCTGCAATCGATAGAGCTGCTTGATTCAGCATGAGTGTAATAATTTAGCTTTCAGGGAGCGCTTTACAATGCACAGGTTCCTAAAAAAGGAACAGAAATAAAGGAAGTCAATGACTTTTCTTACTGACACTTTCACCTAAGGTTCCTTCAGTAACAGTTCCTTAGGAAAAAACAATCAAAGACAGTGTTCTACAGAGAATTTTGCTGAGAAGTAGGTGTTTCATCTTTCATGAGTGATCAGGTGTTCATAAGGACATTCTTTGGAGTTCAAATGGGGTTAGAAGCCCTCCAGAACACTGTAATGTGACTGGTGGCATGACCAAATGACTCCCTGTGGGTGGATCTTTTTGTGGCAAGATGTGAAATGTACTGAAACCTTTCTGAATTGCTCCCACAAGTAGAAAGTCACTCTAATGTACATATTTGGAGGGGGAGGGGGGGGTGGTGTTTGATTTTGTGTCATTTCTTGCCCATTTTGATGCTAAATAGTCTCATTTTTAACAACTCATGGTATCTCAGCCAAGCCAGATGACTTCATGCTGGCCACAACCCAGCTTTGGTTCCTAAATAACTGTGTGGGTGTCCCTTTGGGAGAATATGGTGGAGTCAGGCTGAGATCCCTGTATATCAGCCTCCTCCTAGTTAGGTGCTAGTAGAAGGAGCAGGAATGCCAAAAAGAGTAAGTTCTTATAACAGTAAATTAAGGATGGTGAATTTATGAAGCACTTGTCACAGTAAATACCTTAGAAGCCAGAATGCATTTTTGTGTCATGATCATTGAATCATTTTTATGAGAAGTCGAAGTAAATTCATATGCAATCTGTAAAGTTTGTTTTAATTCATCCAGGAAATCATGTGTTGGGAATACAGTACCCAGATCCAGATCAGATATACTTCAGAGAAGCATTTAGGTTTTAAAATCCTTCCTCAAGCTAAACTGATCTCCAGAGTCTTTGGAGTTTCACCCTTCTCGGGACCTCATGCTCCATGCAAGTGAACATCATGCCAATGTGTTTCCCATTTCCTGGGGATTAAACTGCACTGTCTGATGACTCAGGACTTTCCAAGGAAGCAGCTCAGTCACTCATTCTGTCTGAAGTGGCCTCAGGTACCTCAGAGGACATGTTTTCTCTTCCACCGTGATTCATGATTTTAGAGCAGAAGATCAGCTCTCTCTCTTTTCTTCCCACAAAGTTAATTAATTAAAAAAATTTCTATTAGTGAGTGTTGAAAGATTTTGGTTTCCCACCCATACTCCCAAATGCTCTGCATTCCAGGAAGAATGAAAAATGGACCTGTGAATAGAAACAGGAGGGAGGAAAAATGGATCAGATGCTGTAGATGGATGTAGGTACAGTTGCTGTCAAGTGATATGGTGGAAGAACTTCCAGAATAAAGACATTTTCTTGTAGCGATGATTGCTAAAAACACACCACCACAGTAAGCCAGTTTTGGGATTCATAGGTGAAAATTCAGAAAGTTTGGGGCACAGGGAGTATCTGGCAGAAACTGAACTGTATGGGCCTCCCCACTGATCTCTTGCTAAGGTGGGCAGCTACATGTGATACAGTTGTTCTGCTTGTGAAGACTGGATCTTCTGCCACTGTCAGAGGCTCTTGTTGGTCAGGGCAAGCACCTGGAGGATTCACCCTTCGTGGCCAGTGTGGACCTGGCTATGCCCATCTGTCTGCCTCATGCAGCCCCACCATAGTACAGAATTTTTCAATTTACACCCACCATGTTTGTAACTTTTGTCACTTCAGCAAGAAAACAATTGCTTGTCACTTCAGCAAGAAAACATTTGGTCCTACTGGGAGCCAGAGTAGACAGAAAGACTAAATTTGGGATATTTCCCATTCCTACTGCTTTATGGAACATCAGAGCAGTTCACAATTCCATAGTGCCCCTCTCTGTGGGTGGCAGCTTGCAGAGGAAAAGACACAATTTGGTGCTCTCATTTGTGAGAAAGAGCACACTGAAGTCTTTCTCCATTGATTTCCAGTCAGCTCAGGAATAGTAACATTTTCCTGCTAACCTGTAGTGCTTCAGCAGCAAAGTCATAGACAGGCTCCAAGTGCTTTAGTGCCCAGCGCCCTGTCTGGCAACTAGATTTGCATCTGCTGTCATATGACCCCAGCTTCACATTTCCAAATTACTCTTGCAAAAATAAAGGCAGTCCCAGAAATTCCTCTGTCGGGACAGCACATCCCTGTTTATGTTTGAAGGGCCGATACCAGTGTGGAGTCCCCAGTGATCAAAGTGCACATTCAGAGATGAGCCTCGTGTTGTGTTTGAAGTAAGCACAGCACTTGGAAATGAGGATGAAGCAGGAATAAATCAGGATGAAGGATGTGGGGCATTACTTACTTTACATGAAATCCCTGCTGGAAAGACATGGCTAGTGTTCCAAAGTTTTCCTTGGAGAGAGGTTGCACACCAGCCTGTTTGTGGAAAGCTGAACAGTTTCCTATTGTCCGTGATGTGAAACGCTTCCCAGATAAACACTTTTCCCCTCCACTGAAGAAAAACGATAAAGCCTCGGCAGAGTTGTTGGTTTCTGTTGGCATTGAGCTCTGTTAAAGGCTATAGCTCATATCCATGCCAGAGTCATTAAGGAGAGGTTCCATTATTGAGTGAAACTGGGATAATCTTCAAGGATGTAATAATGTTGTGCGCCCACATCTTTGCGTCTCTGGGTTCATTATACCCCTGGAATGTAAATCCCAATCCACAGTGGATAAACATGGATCTCAAATAGTTTTGTGGTATTGTCTTCTCCTGATTTCTGAAAGGGAAAGAAAACATTGCTAGAAATAAACTCACTGGAGTTGTTTAGCCCAGAGAAGAGGAGGCTCAGGGGAGACCTTATCGCTTTCTACAGCTACCTGAAAGGGTTTTACTGAGGTGAGAGTTGGTCTGTTATCCCAAATTACAAGCAGTAGGAGAACAAGAAAGGACCTCAAGTTATGCCAGGGAGGTTTAGATTGGATATTAGAAAAAAAATTCTTCACAGAAAGGGTTGCCACGCATTGGAACAGGGTACCAGGGAAGTGTTAGAGTCACCATCCCTAAAGGGATTTAAAGGGTGTGTACATGTGGCACTTGGGGGCCTGGTTTAGTGGTGAACATTGCTGTGCTGGGTTAATAGTTGGACTCAATGATCTCAAAGGTCTTTTCCAACCTAAACAATTTTTTGATTCTACAAAGAGAGCAGTAAATCTCTGCTGCTGTAGTGGGTTTAGGTTGTAACACTGCCTGCATTTGTGGCATTTTAAGTAATTTTAAGGAATTATTCCTGACACCCACAGAGTCAAGGCATCATATTCCATCAAAAGGAAGATCCAGAAGTCCCTCCATGAACTTTGGAGAGAAAAAGCTGATTTTTGAAATCGGCAATGCTAAGAACCAAGGCTCTATAACACCTTGGGGCAATACTGTTGATGGTTTGGTCCAGGTCTGTGGGTGGCTCTCCCTCTGCTTCTCATGTCCTGGGAGGTCTGAAGGACCTCATTGTGTCCCCGCCTCTGACTCCAATTTGGTTTTGCTGGGTGCCCCCTTCTGCCTCCATGGTGCCTCCTAGGCTCCTTTTCCCAGAAGCAGCGTGTGGTTCCACTTGTTGACCTACAGTCAGGGAGTGCAGTAGATACAGATTCACTTTTTGCCACCATTTTATCAAAACAAACCTTGCTTTTGAGTTTGTGACAAAGGAATCATCTTTCTTCCCTAGAGGAATGGGGTTTCTTGCTAATGTTAAATGGTAATTTTGCACTTGTATCAAATTTGTATGTAGATTAAGTTTTAGGTGGGAATTGCAGCTTCCCTTGACATTTAGCAGGCACTGAGGTTTTAAATCGCTGAGGCAATTTTAGAAACATTTCCCTTAAGGAGAAAGGACATAGACTTGAAAGAAAGCAGAGGTAACAAGGGTTTCATTTGTTTGTTTCACAAATGCAGCCGTGAATTTAGCACAATTTCTATGTATTCAAGCATTCATACTGATTGCAGTCATTGCTGAATGGTCAGCAATTCCCACCCTTGTCAGAGAAAGGCATCAGTTGAAATCCACAGACAACCAGAAGTGGTTTAAATGAAGTGATGTAGCTGGAGACTGATTTCTTTTCCTTCTTCTTCCACTGCTGTGGTGTATTGTTCCACTTGCCTCCTTCTTTACCTCTCCTGCCTTTCCAAGAAGCCCTGGTCAGTCTGTGAACAACAGACATGATGATGTCTAGGAGTCCTATAGGTTCAACTGTGGTGTATAGAAAAGGGCTTTCCTCATAAAGCCTGACTCCATCATGCTTATTTTCACATAAATAAGGACAGACACTCTTTTTTGATCTTTGTGCTACTTGGGATAATTCAGTTCCAACTGGCTGTGAGATGAATTCTTACTAGAATAGGAAGGCAACAGAGGGACAGAGTAGCCTCCCCTTCTGTTCAGAACTGACAGGCTTGTGGGCCAGCCCCAAGCACTCAAGTCTCATTGTAAAGAGAGAGACAGATGAGTCGTCCTGCAATTTTAATTAAAACATCTCACGTGGGCATCATTTCAACAGCATTGACTTCCCCGCAGTTTGAGCTGTATTACGGCACCACCCCATGAGAAGTCCTAGTTTGGTCACTCTCAGTGTTCAGCTTTGTGCAGTGATAAGAAGCTAACATGACTGCTGGAACCTGTGCCAGATGCCAGGCATAGTTCTAGTGAGTCTCTGACGTCTGTTACACTTGTTATATTACATGTTTTTCCATAGCTAGGCAGTGCTACAAGTACTCAGCTGTGATACCCCCTCGGACAACTGGCACTTAGAGAAAGCATTTCAGGGCAAACAAACAAACAGATATACACATATAATGGAGGTAGGTGAGCCCCTAGAGCTCCTGTGCAATGAGGTCTCCAATAGAGTTAGGGAGAGAGGCTGCAAGAGCTGTCACCTTTGTACTGTTTGTCATTGTCTCACACCCTTTGCCTGTCAGCTTGCTGAGATGAAGCTCTTTAATGACTGCATAATTTTATTCTGGGATTCTTAAGTGCACCAATAAAAATAATAATCATAGACATTTCAGTGAAGGAGAGATATTTTCTGAGGTCAGTGCAGGTTTTCCTATTTGAAGGAAGGAAGACCTGGAGCCTGTTCTTTGTAACTAGACAGTGAGATTTACCTGAGTTGATTAAAAATCAGGCCTCAGATGTATCCTAGATATTCAAGGTCTGGTCTCATAAGTTTCAATTAGCAAACTCAAAAAAGAGGATATAAAACCTTCTTTTCTTCATTAGGTTTCAGCAGCAATGTGCATGCTTTGTTAATGAAGAATTTTAGTGAAGGATGGCTTTGTCAGACAGAAAGGAGCATTTGATACAAGCAGTTCCATCAGCATGACTTGATACAGAGAGGGAACCCTCTGTGACGTGAGGCTAATACATAGAGAGACATTATGTGAAGTCCATTAGCATTAGAGTTGACAGGACATTAAATCAAGTGGGGTTTGGAGGGAGAACTCTTCTGCCTTCGTCACATTTTGAGGGCTCTGTCCATTACTGTGCAGTGAAAATGCCTGCAGACAGGCTGAAGTGTGGCCTGAATAGGGATTCTGACAACTGTCCTGTTCTTTTCTTGGAAACACTCGGGCACTGTGATATGGGCAAGGCCAATGGGCTCTAACAACATTTTGGAGAAAGTCAGAGTGTCTCTGTGTTCCTTTTTTTAGTTCAGCAGCCATCAGTGGCTGAGCAGATCAGATGTTTTGCAGTGTTGGCTACAGAGAAGAAAAGTGGATTTAATGTGACAGAAATGTGGAGTCTCTTGCAGACATGGTCTTCAAATGGCTCTTTGCTTCCACACTTATGCCTGCTGCTGGATTTAAGTGGTCTGTGTCTCTCTCCTTCTGGTGATAGCAGCTACTTAGGAGCCCACGTTATCTGTGTCTTGCAATTGCAAGAGCCTCGACTGAGCAAGGTACTTCAGGAACACAAATTGCTGTGCTTGCACAGATCTGTGATCCACCCAGTGCCTCACTTCAGCCAGGACTCAATTTCCAGAGCATCAGAGGGAAGTGCAGGAAACAGCACCAGGCAAACAGTGAATAATCTGCCCTTAGTTTCAGTCTGTAGTCAGTGAAAAGGTTGTAGTCCCTCAAGCTAAGCATTTGTTGCCTTGCTCAGCTGTGTCTCTGTAGAGTTTTTATATTTAAGATATGATAGAGAATATGGGCTTCTGCAGATACATGTTCTCTCTGGAGGATCCAGCAAAAAAAGGGAGACTAATTCTCAGTGGAAACAGTCTGGGAGCAGAACTCAATTTGGATTGTAAATGAGCAAGATATAAACAGTTGTATATTAGCTGTAATTCTACTGTGGAATCAAATCTAGCAACCCATTTCGGGGGGGGGGGTTGTCAGTCAGCTTCTTAAAATTCATTGCAAACTCAGCGGTCAAAATTTTATTATATAGATAAAACATTTTAGTTAACTTCACGTAGCAAGCCTTTGGGTGCTGCATGCACATACAGAGTTGTAATTTGAATGTGAAGACCTCTCTCTACTCTGTGGAGGAGACTTCCATGTGTCCCAGGACAGCTGCATGTCTCTGTGCTCCCATGTTGAACCAGGATGCCTGAGCAGGAAAAAGCCCATCTGGACCTATGGGATAGGGATTCTATCCAAGGAGTTTTAAGTACCACTTCCATAAGACAGCGAGGTACCAGAAGTATCTATATTGTGAATATTTTGCTTAAGCTGAACTACCCAGGCAGAAATAGCCTAGCACTAAATTGGTTTGGTGGTAATAAGATTTAGGGAATAGAGCCTGAGGTGAGGCTTGTCTACCATGAGCAAAGAAGGTTCTTATTTTCTATTTATGTGGAAAATGGAAACAAGACTGGAGGGTCAACCCATCCTTCCTCTGAGGGCACAGCCCATCCTCTGGGGCTGGAGCGTGCAGCTCTCAGAGTTTCCATGAAAGATTCATAAACAAAGGATTATTCAGTTCAAGAACTGAACCAAAAAATCAAGAAGGGAAAATAAGTTCAGAGCAATTTAAAATGGAACGTTTTGAGGATGCTTTTGAAGGCAGGAATTGGGTTTTGTTGAGTTTTGTCATTTTTATATATTAGTTGGGTTTTTCTTTTTAATTGAGATCAATCTCTGAACAAAAAAGGGCACTTTGTAGCATGTAAGTCTTTGAAAACAGAAGAATAAAAAAAATTAGAAGCTTTGTTCATAAAATGCTGAAATGAAACATTTTGAGTTTTCAGAAAGAATTCACATGAAAATGTGGAAATGACACGTTACAAATGTTACAGCTGCCCTCTTTTTTTCAGCAAACTCAGCCTCTCAAGTGCAGAAAGCTTGCATTTCTTCTCCTGTGCCTTAGACCAGCTCTACTTCTAATGAAATAGAATAGATAACAAAAGTTTTACTTATTCCTCTTACTTTATAGTTTCTCAAAGTGGGAAGGAAAACGTTACAGCCTGTGTGAATATCTTCACATCACAAAATTTCATTTCATTTATGCACAGATTTGTACATATATACGTGTGTATACTGAGGACTAAATGTGCTTTCAAACTAAGGTTACAGTTCTTGAGCAACAGTGATTCTTCCCAGAGAAATAGTCTGACATGGATTCAGAGCACATCCAAGTTGGGGGTGGACTATAATCTAATTTAACTACTTAACCTAATTTAAGTGCTCATGAGATGTAGTTGACTATGGTGCAAAAAAATGAAAAAACAACTTTGTTTCCAAATTCTGCTAAGAAGTTTTAACTTTAGTGTACAGGCCTAAGGCAACGTACTAAATAAAATAACCTCATTATAATTAAGCTGATCAGGTGAGTGAATAATCAGGGATTTCACAGGAGTAATCAGGGATTTCTCTTTTGCTGTCTCTTGAGCCCAATTCATCCTGAGTAATTTACAGCACTTAGCCTGAAGCAGCTCAGATAAAGTTTAAGTATGGGGAGAATCTAATTCTCTGATCTCTGCTTTGCAGTTACTCTCTTTTGCAGTAAAATATATTTATGCTTTTCATCTTGAAGGACATTGTGACCACGGTGTCACCTGGTTATGTGAGTGTGATCTCAATCCACACTCCCATCGCTGGAAAGAGGCTCCATGAGCAGCGCTGGGGTGGGTTAGGATTTCTGCCTGCTTTTCTGTTCTTTTGTTTGCTTCTCTCCCAAGAGCTTTGAAAGTCTGACTCCATTCTAGTGTGGAAGAGGGGAAAAAAAGCAAAACCCCTCGTGGGACAGGACATTGTGGTGCCCATCTTGTGAGTGTGCATGACTCTCTAAGAGAGATGTGTAGGGAAAGCAGAGCCAGGAGCAGAGGTCTCTGTGGCCTGCGGCAAGGGGAGCAAGAGTGTGCAAGGGCCTGACAAATTCCTGCACTCACAAAGACACTCCAACTGGAATTTATGAGAATCCATCCACAATAAAACACTTTTAACTCACTGTCTGGCCATCAGCTGGCTGCATCCCAGGAACGGTGGCATGAGGATGAAGCTGCAGCTTCGCACATTCCTTGCTATCACTGCAGCTTCTCTCTTGATGAAACAAAATCTCCCCTTGTCTGACAATTCTGAGAACTGAAGCAAGAAAACCTCAGTGATGTTGCTGTGCTTGGAAGCCCATGCAAAGCATGGCAGTCTTCTGAGCAAAACTTTTCCATTGCTCGTGCTGCAAAGTCAGGATGCAAATAACAAATTGGCAGACTGGGATTTCGGAAGATTCTGCACATATCTGAGGGAACAGAGATGTTACCGCAAGATTGCTGAAAAAAATGAGATTGATGATTTTGTTGTCTGGAAGATGTGTATCATCAGCAAAGGCATACAGCAAGGGCAAGTCCCTCCCTGGCCCTGTGGAAGCCCATGGGGAGGCTTGGTGGGACTCAGTCCAAATGTTGCTGGTATTACTCTGGCAGGTCAGGGGCAGAGGCATTACTGGGGTCTGCCCTGCCTGACCTGTGCAGCTTTAAGCCTGGGAATTATATGAAAACAATATATTGCAGGACATCATGGTGTTAATGTCATTTTTTTGACCAGATCCACTCAATAGCCCTAACAAATCCCAGTGATGAGTCAATTTTCAGTGGTCAGTGCCAGCAGACACTGCAGAGTGACACTGCAGACCACAAGGCAGAGAGAGAAATGCTGAGACAGCCTAATGGAGCATCCAGCTCAGTCCAAACAACTTACATGTTTTGTTTTGTTCTTTTAATTCTTGGAAAGAACTAGAAAAGGATGGCAAATTTCACCAGAAGTGAAAGAAAACCACAGAGGTCTTTGTCTGTGGATTAAGCGTTTTCAAGAACCAGCAAGAATAAATGTTTTCCCGCTTTCACTGCTTTCTGTACCTTAGGACCAAGCCACATAGGATATTTGTTGAGACTCCAACCTTTTCTTATTTGGACTTGGTTGTTTTAGAGTACTTGTTTTGCAGGACTGCACATCCCAGGGAAGGAAATTAAGGTCAGAGATGAGAAAAACCCACCTAAGGGCCTGAAATAATTTTCATTTTTCCAAGACCACCCTGTGTGGGAATGATACATTTAAAAATGGGTGGAACCTCTAAGCCTGGAATTGTATCAAGTTATTCATGCAAAATCTCTGAGATCCTTGTGTGGACCAAGATATTTGGGTGGTACTTTCTCACTCTTTCTTCAGAAAAGGCACTGTGGCCTCACAAACTGAAAACTAGCCTTGCTTTTTCCCTGACTTTAAAAATAACTACGTATCTTGAAAAGCTGTCTCAGCAGTAGTGAAGGAATGGAAAAAAAAGTCCATTATATCCCCACGGTTTCATACAGTGCAGCTGTGCTAACAGAGTGCACAGAGCCTGAGACCAGGGGAAAGGCACGAAATAGTCCATGAAATGAGCAGTTGAATTTAACAGTAAAGCTTCATGTAATGCAGAGATCAATTGTCCAGGTATCCGATTGCAGATGGCAGGTTTTTGCCTTTATTTTTTAGGGGAAAATCCAGAATATAAATTAATAAACAAATTCAAGCACTTTTTATTAATATTTTTTTTACTGAAATCAATGAGGAAATTACTATCTTATAGGAAATCTTTCTTATATTAAATTAACATCTTCAAATATTCTTGCAATATATTTGGATTACATATCCCTGTTCTGTTTTGATTTTCCTTGTGGCAGCATGTCTGTAGAATGAAAGTCCTATATGAAAAGAACCAGGTTTATAATGAATTAATCATATTTTTATAGTACTTGTTGTTTATTTTTATTGTAATTATTATTTTTATGTATAATATAGTATAATTATTGTAACTGATTTATTAAATCAGTTTAAAACTATCTTTCTTTTCTTTTAGAGGAGCAAACATGCATCAACATACAGCTTTCAAAAGTCCCTTTTAGGTCTTGGTGCAATTATTAGCAGTTACTAATAATTAAAAAAATATTAGTGCAGGCATAATGGAACAAATATCAACCAAACGTAATATGCAGTTGCCACAGTGGATCTGTTCCCCCTGACTCGACTCTAACATGCTGGTGGTTAGTTTATAACCCTCTTTAGGTTACAGCATTTTAACGTTTCTCCAGTGTTTATTTATTCTCTTCCCAAAGAATGTTCTGAAATATCAAGTTTACAACCTGTGGCTCATGTGATGGTAGTGGAAACAATTAAGCAAGAAACTTTCAAAGCCACCACTGGGATTTTGATGCCCAAAGTCATTAATTTTAATAAGAAGGGAGCTGCCAGTCGTCTTAAGTGGTTTGTAAAATCTCAACCCATAAAAACACCTCTCTACTGGTTCCAGTTTACGGGGAGCTCAGAGCAAGGTAAACACATGTAAGAAAATAGTAGGTGTTAAAAGGTGGAAAGTACGTGTTCAGATATCCCTAAGACCACTCAAGGAATCAAGGAGCAGCCCCAGCCTTGAGCTGGCACACGGGGGCTGCCCCTGCCTGCAGCATCTCAGGGAGTTGCTGACTGATCAGAGCATGAGGCACAGAGAAGGAAGTCAATGGAAACAAAAATCTTGGCTACAGCTCAGTTCCAGTGGCTTCCATTGGCCACCCTCTGGTCTCTGCTGCCATCTCAGGACCTGCAAGGTGTCTGTAGGTGCTTGGTCCAGGTCCTTACTACCTCCCTAAACTCTCCTGTCCAAGTTCACACTGTGTTATCCTCCAAGCTGCTAAATGGCTGAATTTGGATGTTGATGCTTCACTGATCCACCATCATGGTTGGATAAAAATTAAGAGCTCTCTGCTGTGGCCTGAGAGACCCCCCACCCCGCCCAGTGCAAACCTGCGAGTGCCTCTTCATTTACCTGAGTCAGGAGATGGCTTTGCTTCAGCCATAGCTCTGTGCCACAGCTGAGGAATTCTTAAATGCTTTGAAAAGCACCAAGAACTCTCAAAGGAAACTGCAGCACTGGGGAACATTCACCCTCAACATGAAACATGAAAGAAACTCTGAATGGGAAAAAAATTTAGAACCGACAGATCTATCTGTGGTATAAAATAGAGCATAGAGTGAGTATGAATGAGCTTGGAAAGGACTCACTGGGAGTCTGAATGATTGGGAAAAGAAGAAAAAAAAGAGGGATTTTCTTGTGTGTTTTAATAATAAAACCAACCATGAAGAATTCTAGAATTAGTTCTAGAAAACTCTTTTTTTTCCTTTATCTGTTGTATGATCTCTGGAAGCTTCATGAATGTTGGCTACAAGTGGCAAAGTTACTGTAGTATTTGCTAGTGAGTCTCATAGTAACAATAATTAATTATCGGTAGGTATTGGAAAGACTTTCGGATGAAACACAGTGCACTGGAAATAGAGGTGACCATCTAGACTGGTATTGTAACAGACTTCAAGAAAGTCAAAAAGGAAAAAAGCTTTCATTAGTAGTAGATGTGACTTTTTTGGAAGAGAACAAAATGTTCCATAAATGAAACATGTGGTTTCACTTGCGGCACATTTTGTACATTGTCACCAATGAAGTTTAGGATTTTTTATTACTTTTTCATTAAAATGTCTTACTGGTTTCACTCAGGAGGCAAAATTTTTCACGTGGCTTTAATTGTTTCTGTCATAAAAGTCATAGCATCCATGTAATAGAAATAGTTTTGCAGACCACAGCTTCATATTGCCTATTAATTCTCTCCCATTTTCTGTATGTACAACTCATTGGCCCATCCCAGGGACAGGAAAATTTCTTGCAATTAAGGCTCAATATGAACTTCTGCTGAAGTTAGCGGGGAAAAATAACTTTATGTCAGTCCTGGTTTATTAGTTTTTTGTTTCAGCTATCTTAGCTCACAATAAGTTCACATGGCTGCATACCAAAGGAGAGAGTTTATATTGACTTTCTTCTAAAATCAGTGAAACTCTAGAAGATGAAAATAAAAGGTCTTTTTCTGCATCATTCCAGTCATGTACACGAGGTGGTAATACTTCAGACAGGATTGAAGAGCTCTGGCAGGATTGTTTCAAGGAGGCTTTGAAAAGGTCATTTACCCCTTTTTTCTTCATTACCTGCTGGAGTTCAGGTCTCACATATCCCATCCCCAGCTGCCAAGCTTCCATGCTTCTGTCATCAGCCTAGGCTTCCTTCTCCCCAGTCCTGACTGGATGAGGGGATATAATTCTTGTTGCAGTTAAAACAATGACTTATTTTCTACAGATGACATCCAAAACTGGGGGGGGGAGGGGAACAAAAAAGAAAATATAATGAGATAATTTATTAATTTAAGAACAACTTCTCTTCAGGTATCTGTTTTCCTCAAAGAGAGTAATTTGCCAGCTTGGAGCTAGTTTTGTCATTCAGCCTTCAGCCCAGCAGGGAAGGCAACCCCCAACACAGACTCTAAGGCCTCTAAGAAGTCATTAAATGCCAGAAAACAGCAATGGAGTATCTGTTGCCTTTTCCCCATTTTTCAGTTAAGTGTTTATTTAAAAGCTTCCTATGAAATGGCACTGCTGTCTTTACTTGGTGCCCCAGAGCAAAGCCTTGTGCACCTTCTCAGCAGTCAGGGGCACCCACCAAGCGGTGCAGTCTTCTGCCTTCACCTTTGTTTGGCACCCTTCCTCCTTTACTCATATTTAAATGTTGTGTTTTGCAGTTCAAGGATGACAAAGACAAGCCCAGCCTTGGAGGGACTCTCAGTGACAGCCCTGCCCCCTGTCCAGCTTTCTGAGCAGGTCCCACTGGCATCTCCTTCCCTGAAGCCACAGCAGATGAATGAAGAAGACAGCCTGTCTCCTCACCTCTTGCTGCCCGACAGCATCAGCCAGCTGGAGGAGTTTGGCAGGCAGAAGAAATGGCACAAGAAGCAGCACAAGCACCATCGCCAGAGGCAGTTCAATGACCTCTGGGTTCGGATAGAAGACAGGTGAGTCATGACTGCTCTGGTCCCTGTCCTCTTCCTGCTGGCTCCTAACTCAATGCTCTTTGCAGATCCCAGCTCTTGATGATTAGACCATAGGGAGGGTCAGACAAAGGCTAACTGGGAGACACAGGGAATTGAGATGATGTTTTTGTAGCCTAATGAAGAGCTAGGAGGAAAATAGGCGTGTTCATAGGCATGTTTGACCAAAAAGTAAAGAGGAAAAAAAAGAGTTAGTGCTTAAAATATTTAAAATACACAAAAACAAAGATCTGTCAAATTGAAAAACAGGAAAAGAACAACAATAGAAAATACTCTGTGCTTGTCCTTTTTCTTCCAATAATTCTTTTCCTATCTGTACCAGCAGTTTTCATCAAAGGCTTGCCCATTTTCCAGCCATACAGAATATTCGTGAGAGTTCTTAAGATTTTGACAAATTTGACTTTCAACCTTCTTAACTCTGTTGTGGGGCTGAAATGTTTTAACATCTCAGACTGCACTGAAAATAGCAAACTGAAGCAAAATGAAGTACTTAACTAAATCCTCTATGTGAAGAGAATGGCACTTTTCCATGACTATTCTAATCTTGGTCTGAGGTTAAAAACTCCCATTCAGTGTTTGAATAAGAGCCTTCATGTTTGACCAGGGCTTCTCAATGTGTGCTTTTAGGATTCTTGGGCAATTTATCACTTCTAAAGCTCTTGGTGCCTTTATCCAGGCCAAATCATGGGCAGATAAACAGCCACAATGTTTATTGATCTTCTAACAAGTAAAAGGAACTAAGTAATATGTTGGGAACTGGCTGCTCACCTACACATATAATAATTGTGTTTGAGCATTACGTATTCCCATTTTCATAGCACCTAAATTCCTTGAAAGTCTCTCAGAGATTTCTCCCTTTGCTAAGGAAAAAAACTTCACATATTTGTGTTTTCAGATTTCTATTATTATTACTATTATTTTTATTCATTCTTTTTAATGGAGCAGTTACCTCATTTTTTGTAGTTTATTGTTTTCTCAGGGTGAATGATGTAAGGGTTGCTATTAAGGTGGTGCATATTAATCTTAATGTAATAAGGCTGTTTCTGAGGTCACTGCCAGCCTTGTAAGAAAGATTCATGTATTTTCTTTTCAAAGTGTGTGTTCAGTGGTTGGATTCCCTCCACAGAGGATGTTTAAGCATGAACTCGGTGGCATTTGGTTTACTGTAGCTGATTGCCTCAAATACAAGGGACTTTTCTGTCCTTCTGCCTGGGGGCTGCTGACTTGTGGTGTCCCATGATGTCCCAGCATTTCACAAGGGTCTGTGGTCAAGTTCCTCATGTGTTGTACAAGTGAGGTGTTTAAATAGGTCTGGTGGGAGCCTGGCACACTTGGGCACAATCTTCCCAGCCCTATCCTATCTATCCAGAAAGGATATTGGATACTGGCAGTGAAATGTGCAGTTGGGAGCTTAAAGTGGTGCTTATGATTTTTGCGCATTTTGCTGGTTTTATTAAATGTTCCTAGGAATGGGATTTAAGAGGTAGTTCTGAAGGTTGGAGTTAAATTATTTGCTGTGTGCTCCTGTGAGATTTCACCTGAATCAAAGCCTTTTATCCCTCTATTTCCATTTCATAAGAGTGGAGATTGGGGTGAGGAAACACAAGTTTACGCTCCCACCACGCTGGTGATGAACCAGACACTGTGTGTTGCCTGCCTTGATGAAAGATCCCAGGGAGATATTAGCGGGAGATCACAGGCCTAGAAATGAGGAAAGGCTGGAAGAAGGGAAGCCTGCCTCAGTGCTTTCAGATGGTTTTAGCGCTTCTTCAGTTCTGGAGTAACTTCTGGTGTTTTCCTGGAAACAAAGCAAAACAAAACAAAAAATACAAGTTCACTAAATCAGAGACTCACAACCAGCTCTGGTTTTCCCATAAATTGGATGGGGTCTCAACTTTCATAAACCAGCTGCTGCATATTGTGCTTTTGGCAGTTGGGTTTCATCAGCATTAATTGCAAGCTGGACCCTGCACAAAGCAATAAACAGTGAGTTCTCTCCAACTGGTTCCTTTCTGATTGGCAAGAAAAGAGCACAAATGTGTGTCTGTGACCAGACCTTGTATGGTGATCATTTTTGGGAGGAAACAAGCAGGGTGGCTGATCATACAGGCAATAGAGTGTTACCTGTGCAGGAGAGAAATGTGGACTTCTTTGCATTGCCTCATTAATGTTTCAGCAGTGAGATTTAGCACTCGTTTTTGAAGGGTAATTGGTGTACTAGGGAGTTCTTGCTTGGGCCTGTCCCAAAAATCCATTGTGCAGTTTCCTACACTTCAGTTGGAGTCCACCATGTTCTGTAAGGACTGAAGTCTCTGCATTTAGTATTAACTTGAGCTATGGCCCTGTATTTCCAAATGGCTGTTCTTCCAGTTCCCTAACTCACCAGTTGTCACCTGAAAACTTGAATTGTTCACCTTTGAGACAAAGTAGAGGGATTTAGGTCTTTGTTACGGTTTTTGGGGGAAAGCTGCATAAAGCTCATTGTTTCCATGCAAGGTCCCCAGGATTCAGCTGTTGGAGCTGCCTTTCAACCTGAAAAGTCAAAGAGAAATATGCAGGTGGAGGACAAATCCAGGCAAATTTAAACCAGGTTATTGATTCCTGTATGAACCTCATTGAACTGTGAAATGACTGTGGTTCATACAGCTCTTTTCCAAAGCTTTATTGACCATGGATTAGCGGACTTTATGAGCCATGAATTGCAGGGCTTTTATGGACTATGCATTTCTAGGCGATCTCATACACTTCCATGGAAATCTTAGGGTGTTTTCTTAAGCTACCAACACAGAAACAAAGGAAATGAACACAGGAGAACAATCTTAAAGGAACATCAAAGGTCTGACTCCAACCAATAAAAGTCAGGAAATCCATAATTAATGGTTCCACTAAGACTTCAGCTCTCACAGTCATTCGGGTCTGATCCAAGGTTATGGCTACAATCTGAAATGGCCTTGTGAAAAATGAGTCATCATTTAATGCCACACATCATTATTAGTATTTACTTTCAGTTGTACCTTGGAGATTGTCCTTTCCTTTTTGTTCTGTCTTCACAGCTGAGGCATTTGAGTTGGCACCCCTGGGTGGACAGTGTTTAGATTTGTGTGTTGGAGGCTTAGTACTGCTGTGGAGGATGAGAAAGCTTCTGCTCTGTCTCCTCCCTGTCTTTCACAGAGCTAAGATTTGCTGATCTCCTGGGTAATCGGCTGCACTGAAGGCTATTAAAAAATAAAAAATGCTGATGAAATGTGTGGTTTCCTCTCCCTTCTGCCTCCTTCCCCCAAAATCTAAACAAACTGAAAAAGTCCTGCCTGGCTGCAGTTTCTGTTTGAAATGGCTTGTCAAGAATCAAAATTGAATGGAGATTTCAAGTAGCAAGATTTTTTTCTTCAACTACTTGATTTTGCAGAAATGTGCCAATCTGAAGTCTGTCCTTGGGAGAAATTTGAACTTAGACAAGATTCAAACTCTGGCTACCTCCCATTGCCAAAATCCAGCTGGGGCAGCAGGGAGGGGAGACAAAACCCTCAGGCTGCAAGGCTGAAGTTTGGCATACAGAGTATCATTGTTTCTGTTGACACTGTGTTAGGTAGGCTTCTCCATGTAATATAAATAATTAATTACAGATCATTCACTGGCTTTTCATGGTGAGATGCTCAGTTAATTGCGAGAATAGGGAAGTGCCTGTGAGGTTTCAGAGTGGTCAGTGAAGGGCAGGTCAGGATTGCACCTTTGCTGTAGCAGGCAAATGGTTCAAGACTACCAACAAAACCAGTCCAGGAGAACACAGAACCTCTCCAGCTGCTGGGGGGAGTTATCCTGGGACCTAAGGCAAGGAAAGCTCCTGGGAAAAAGGAGGGAGGAGAGTTATTAACTGGGAGGGCATTACAGGAGGGGGTGAGGTTTGGAAGGAGCAATGGGAGCTAGGGGAAGTGAAAGAGAGAAGTACAGTGGTGGGAAGAAGAAAAGTAGAAATTATATAATGGGCAAGTTAATTCTCATTGCCCAGGAAGAGATCTGGGTGAAGGTGGTGTTTGGAAAGAGGGTAAGGACACACAATTCAACAGGAAAGAAATTAAGGGCAAAGAAGAGAAAAAAAAATTCTTGTCCCAGATGTGTAAGCTTAGCCCTGCAAAAGCTACCATTAATGGGAAATGAAATGAATTCTCCCTGTAAGTAGAAATGGCAGCTCTGTCTGATAGCCCAGTGCAGACTGTTCAACCCCAGATGAATGCAAAAACATCACAAATATCAATTTATTTTGGAAGAAGCAGTTGTTTTAGGGGGAAAAATGTATAGCAGCGATGGATGAAGGGAGACAATATGTAATAAACTACACTGAGTTTGCCTGTACAGAGTGAACCTTATCAGTTTGGATGGAATTTAAGCACTTAGCCTGTTATCCTTTCTTTCAAGACAATGCAGTGATGGAAAACAGAACTCTGTCAACTCAGACAAACTTTTAATTCCACTTAACTGCATCTGAAAGGTAAATTTCAGTAAATTAATCCAAATTGCTTCCTTTTCACAACACATGGTGCTGAAATACAGTACTTAACTTCATTAAAGAAAAGACTGCTTTTATTTAGAGGAGACCTAGACACCTTTGAAGTCTAACAGGTAAATTGTGGTCAGATGATTTCCCTCCATATGGTAGCTTTGAGCTTGAAATTTCTATCACTGGGGCCTTGTTTGTTTAAATTACCCTGTCTGCCTCCCTGGTCAGGACACTGCTGAGGGAGTGCCTCCTGATGCTCATGGGGAGGGGGATCACTCCTCCTCCAGCCTGTGCAGCCAAGGAAGCAGTGTCACCTTTGCATTTATTAACCCTGCGTTCAACCAGGGATGAGGACACAGCTTCAGGACTTCTCTATCTCACAGGGCATGGCATACAAATATCTACAGTCAGCAGAAGAACTTCAGGGTTTGTCAGTTTGGGTGCAAGAGCTTTCTGTGATATGGAATGGTTCCAAAACACCTCCTGGGCAAATGCTCTCTCTTGGTTCCTTTGTGGAAGCTGAACCTTTATATCTTGAAATGGCCTAAATTCTGCTCTTAGTTTGCCCAATTTTTTTGAGCCCTGGTGGATATACAGTGTCCAGGAGAGGACATTTTGGGCAGTTCAGCAGTGCATCAGTTGGTCTTTCTTTCTCCCAGCCCTGCCTGCCTCTCTTAGACGTGCCATCTTGTTTCTGTGAAGGCATCCTCTGCTCCTCCTGAGCAGAGAGCCAAGTGTAGGGAACACTGCGTGTTCCCCTCCTTAGCTTTTCCCTGTTTCCATTTGATCCCCCTTTAAGGTGAGCAGATGGCTCAGTGCTTCCTTTAAACAAGCACTGGCTCTGGCAGTTCTGTCATCATGCCCTTTGCACAGCCCCAGGTACATGAGCCCTCCAGTGAAAGTAAAATAGGAACATGGTGTAACTCAGCACAGTAAAAACAAGAGGTAAATCTCCTGACTGTAACAAATGATATGGTGATGACATATCCTCCCTCCCTAGATGGTTTTTATGGAGGCTTCTTGGATTATCAGGTCGGTCAGAGTGCACAGAATATATTAATTAAAGCTGTGGAACCTGGCCTCAGCACACAGCTCTCTAATGCATCTCTGTAACGACGGGAAGTCCTGACATTCATGTCCAAACCTGTAGCATCTCCGTGCTAATAGACCTTCCCTGTCAGCTGGCCCTGACTGATAACTTCTTTCCCCTTGTAAAGTCAAAGAGTTAATTTTTTATCCTCCAGATGGGGCTGAAAAGATGTGCAGCCTCACTTTTACCTGCTAAACACATGAAAAGATCCATGTGCTTTACTTTGTTCTGTTGTTCTTAATAATGTGCTGCCACTGTGGGATGACACAACACAGATAAAATTAGAGAAAAACAAGCAAATGCCTTACATGTTTACTTCCACTATTACTTGTCTCAGCTTCAGTATGACCAATTCATATGAAGCAGTATGCAAATGGTGTTTTAATGAAAGCTATAAATACCTGAAAGTAAAATCATTAAAGAACACAGAAGTCTTTTGGAAACATAATTTGTGTATAGATTTCAGTTTTGTTTCATTAAACTAAATTCTCTGTTGGTAATGCATTAGGTATTTTATTTTAGTGAAATTTAAATCCATCATGAATATTAAATCCATATTTCTGAAGGCGAACTAGTAACAAAATTGGAGCACACAAGTTAGGATTTTTGAACAATGAGGTATTTTTCAGCAATGGCTATCCAAGGGCACTTTCTGTTCTTTCCTCCTCAATGCTGATTAAGATTTAAAATGCAATGCAAGATGTTTTATGGAGCTTATGAAGAGCTTTCTTTTCCTTTCTTGTTTTCTACTTCTCATTTGAGCTGTGTTGAGTAAAGACAGTCTATAATATCTATTTATATCTGTCCCAGCTTGATGTATTTCTGACTGGGGCTGGACACAGCCCTACAACTGCTAACTTTGTTAAACTGCCTAAGATCTGTCTGATGCAGCACAAACAAAATGTTTTCTTAGGATTTCTTAGGATTCAAGAAGCAGCATTGTCTGAGTTTAGATGATCTCTTCCTCTGTGATCCCCCTTTGTTGTACTGTTTCTCACCCAGTGCGGCCTCGTTTCCTCATCCACTGCCAGGACTTCTACAACCTGTTAACTTTTCAGTTCCATCTTTCTCCATTTCCTGCTTAAATATTCTCTCTCTCCAGTGCTCTTTCTACCTGCCATTTTAAACTCTGGCTGCACATGCTCATATGGGCCCTGGAGAAAGGATTAGGAAGGGGCCCCTCCTGCATCTCCATCTGCTGCACTCACCTCCACCTCTCTGAGCTCACTCTGTAGGAGGTGTGATCACACAAACACTGCACTTTGCTCTTCAGTCCATCCATGCCAGTTAAAGTGGGGTATTTTGGAGCCTGCAGCCTTCAGCAGAATCTCTGAGATGGGGACATGTGTCACTTGTATCTCGTATCTCCTTGTCACCTGACATTAATGCAGACTGCAGGAAGTGGGAGGCAGAGCTAGGCATCTTCTCCTTCATTTTGTGACCAGGAGGTGCATCTCCTCCACATGACTTCATCTTTGCTTTTCCTACCATTTTCATATAGGTGTATGTGTGTCCAACTGTACTGCAGACTGGACAGACAGCATGGAATCCATTCTTTGTTAAATTCATGGATATCATAAAGCAGTCCAGGCTCTTCCTGCTGATGTTTTTCCTTCTCTTGACAAGTTGGCAGCCTTGTGGGCAGCCTCTGTGGCAGTGGCAAGTGCCAAGAGCATTGGGGTGAACTGTGGTCTAGACACCTACAATAATAAGTCATTAGCAAAACCTTTATGCTCATGCATTGGATCAGTTTTATATTTCTCGTTTGGCACTAAGCTGAAGAAAAGGTGCCTGTGGTTACAAATGTAGGGTCCCATTTCCTTTACCTGTAGTTTGTTTTAATGTTAGTATTGAGCTACTGTGGTCAAATAGGTTAGACTTTGTTTAAAGTCTTGAGATTCCCATCCACAACTACTCAGTCATAAAAACAAGGCTGCAGGATTAGATTTGTAGTACAAAGTGTCTCCTGTAGAGCAAGGCAGAAAAGGAGCTTATTTCACTGGAAGAGTTAACGCTAAGTGAGTTTGACTGTCTTCCGTGTTAGTGCAAGGCTTTTTCCCCAGCTATTTTTAGCCTGTTCCAGCAGTGTGTGTCCCACTGTGGTCTGGTATGCATGAGCTTTGCTGTGAGGTTTGCAAATACTTGTATTTCTGTGTAGTGAGAACAGAGCATGTGTGTGTTATTGGAGCATGTGTTCTGAAGGAAGGGCAGGCCATGCATGTGATCCATGCACGTTTTTGTTGTTGCCTGTGAATAACCATGTACAGCAAAGGGGCTCTGGAAGAAAGCTTGTTAGCAGATGTCGTCATGGCCCTTCCAATTTATAAATATGAGCTTGACATTTATATTTTCCATTCCAGGGCTTTCACTAGCCAGATGTTCTGAGCATTGGCTTCTTGGAGTCTTTAACAATGACTCCTCATGGCATATTATCTATTGCACACAGACACAAATAAAAGCGATCTGGCTCTTATCAAACAGATAACATGGGAAAATGCACTCAGTACCCTCAGGTAATTCCTCTAAACCTGAGCTGAATTTTAACACAGCTCTACAAAACTCTTTATATTCACTCAGCTGAAAAATAAGTTGTCTGATTTAACAGGCAGAAAAAATTCAATACCCAGTAGCACATTTACCCTGCAGTTTAGGGTGGGTGAGGAGTGTGGTTTGTGTTAACTCAAGGCTGACTGCAGTTGCAGACACTAAAAAGTGCTGAATGGGCTCATGCCCAGGCTGAGTTGGATTCCTCAAACACATGAATGGGTAGTAAAGCACCTGCACTCCCTGTATTGCAATTCTGGATAGAGAGGTTTTTCCTTTGGCAAGGGAAGAAAATGCCAGAATAAACCTGCTCAAACGCCACAACCCCAAGTTGGAATTTTTTGTTTGAGTGCCCTGTGTATCTAGCAGTATCTAAGCCCTGAAAATTGCAAATCTGCTGTTCCTCTTAGCAAAGGAATATAAAATCCATAAAAAAATTCATCTTCCAGTGAGATACCATAAAGAAAGAGAAATGTCTTTAAAATTCAGTGGAATTTAATGTCTTTAAAATTCAGTGTTGTGTGCAAACACACAACACTGTCAGTGCTAGCTCAGAGGAAAAAGGTAAGGGATATGGGATTTATTTCTAATTCTGCTATTCCCCTTCTGACTAGTGAATTTCATGGCCTGGAAAATGAAGTGAGGAAAAGTGTGACAGGGAGTAAGGCCACATTACTATTGTGGTGGGCAGCTGCTTTATAGGAGGGGTTTAACCACAGTTATATTGTGGTATCTAATAAGACAGATTCATTGTGGAGTGAATCAGGAGGAAATTGGATTCCCTTACACTCCCAGGACCATGGGGTGCACTGCAGGCTGGAAACACAGCAGGATCCCAAAGGGCAGCTTTGGTCTAAGTCCAGGTACTCACTGGGATGAAGGAGAAGTAGGATTTATTTGAATTCATATGGTTTCAATGCTGTAAAAGCCGGGTTCCTGCAATTATGAAAATGCCAGGCCAAATTCAGATTTCGCTCAGATCACCTTTTCACAATTCCTGAATAACTTAACTGAACAAAGTGAGCTTTATATACCTGGGGCCTGAGCCCAGGCTGAGGGAGCCAAGTTTAGTGCCTGGGAGCTGCTGGGTGCCAGGGATGCCTCATGTGGCACAACCACGGAGAGACGTGCTGCAGACCACACTCTCAGAAGCTCAGATCTGCAGAGACACTTCAGGGTCTGGGCTGTAACACCTGGCTTTTCAGTCCTTCCAGCCCTACAGACCAGCAAGCAGCTTTTTGTGAGCCACTGATGGCATCTCCAGGCTTTCAGAGGGTTTGGAAGTGCTTGAGAAGGGCTTTGTGCTGTGACTGCTGTCACCGTATTTGTTTTGCCAGCAGCAGAAGGAACCCAAACCTTGTGGCCAAAGTGGCACTTCAATGTGCCTGCTAGATGTGCTCTCTGAACCTTTTTTTTTATTTTATATGTGAGTCTATTGGCAAGAAAAAGAGGCCAGTGCTTCTGTTCAGTGGTACAAGCTTGAATTCGATAGTGCTCCAAATAACAGGTTCAAAGATCTGACCCAACCTTAATTATTCTTACTGAGAGAGACACTGGAAAAATATAAGCAGAGAGCAAGAAAGTGAGCCCAGTGAATTAGAAAGAAAAATGTGATACAGACTAAGCAAAGAGAAAAACTGTTATGTAGAGATGGAAAAAGAACAGGGAGAAGGAAAAAGAAAATTAAAATCAAGTGGAAAAATGCAGTATATTAGACATCCATTTAAGCTAGTTTATATTTTGGTTGTTCATTCTGTTCCTTAATACATTGCACAGACATCTCTATAGCTGAAATAATTTTATCTTAGAGAACAGTCTCCAAGAAAATACTTAATTTGACAGGATGTGTTAGGTATTTCCCCACTGCCACCTATTCTAAATCATTTTAAAATCTGGAGGGGAAAGTCGATATCTTTTACAGTGTTTAACAAAAAAATGACAGGGTCAAGTATATATATCTCTATGAATGTATGTGTTCCCCAAGCACATCTAAACATGCATGGTTAATTCTGTGCATCTGCAAAAAATATTTGAGCCATAGGGCCCACACAATGCCAAACAAACACTTGAGTACACAGAGGAAAGGGCAGAGCAAGTCACTCTGGTTCTAATTAATTGAAAAGTTGAGCCCAAGATGTAAAATATGGATTACAGTTTTGACCACCCCAAAAATATACATTCTTTTGCATGTGAGGCTGTATTGGTGAGAGCAGGCAGTTTGCAAAATACAGACAGAAAACAGATATTCTGCTCATGCTTGGGACTTCGTTCAAAACCACCTGGTTGCAGCTCCATCAAATTAACTCCTTATGCATTGTGTATCAACAGGTTGCCCAAAACTCTTCACTGGCAGGGTTTTTCCAATGCTAAGCCCATCTGTGTTTGTGCCCTTGATGTTCTTGCTTACTTTGTCTGCAATAATGCAGTCATTATCTGTCCAAGGAGCAGTGGAACAAGTCCATGGTTATTTGAGCTGTGATGATGAGTGCCTTAATCACACACACAAATCAGGTACACAGCCAGATGTGTGCAGTGGGTGGGGGTGAGTTTGGGGATGGTTTGGAGCCCTCATCGCTATTTAGACTATTGTGAGCACATCCTGGCTCAGATGTCAGTGCAGAACTGGTGGAACAAAGGGCTCTGAGCTATCCCCTCTTAGCAAGGGCCTGGGTAAAACTGGGATGCATTATCCCAGCTCTGTGATTGCCTTGTCCCACTGCAGAATCACAGGGGATATTCCTAGGATATTAGAGAATCATCAAAGCATTTCTTAGAAGGGCAAAGGAAAGAGCTAATGTTGTCATCTCCTGTCTCAGGACCACCCAGACACTACTACAAATCATGGGACGTCAGCAACAGTATCTTGAATACTCTTCACAGGGATTTTAAAGAATTTAATTTCTTTTTTTACCTTTTTTTTTTTTTTTAAGGATGACATGTAGTTTCCTGATGGGCTGGTTTTAATAAGGTCAAAATCTTTGTTGTTGCCATATCAGAGAAGAATATAACATCTTTTAGTCATTACATGGGAATGGGGTAATTACTCAGAGGGTGTGCTTCAAAGGTTATTGGTTTTTACAACATTCTGTGTTTTTACACCATTCTGCAGTTGTCTGGAAAGGAGCAGCAGGCCTGATTCTGCCACAGCCACAGGTGTGGATGCAGGATGTGTATTCACTGGGTTTTCCTAAAGGACTTTGGGGCAGGACATTGGGAAGGGCCACGCACAGTCTCCTCTGGGGGTGGCGAAGGCTAAATCTGACTGTGAGGTGCAGGAATCCTTCCCACAAACTGGAAGTTCACCTCAGAAAAGGGCCCTTGGGCTGTGCTGGAATTGTTTCTCACCTGCTCATTCCCTGCCTGCTGGATGCATTCTCCTGTCCACCTTTGCCTCACTGTGTTCCCCAGCCCTCAGGCTGCACTGCTGTGACAGCAAACTCCCCTTTCCCTGTCTCAGATGCAGCAGACCCCACTGCCCCATCCATCCCTGTCCCCTCCCATCCCTGTCCCCTTCTCTGGCCCCACAGCAGATGATCCACTTTGCCTTAACGATGTGACCCACCTGTGGCTTTAGGATGCCCTTGCTCAGTCTCCCTGCAGGTCAGTGTCTCTCCAGGGCTGAATTTGTCATCACAGAGATGTTTTGCAGGTGGCCTGAGCCACTGGGACTTGCAAATCAGAGCGAGAGCCTGCAAAACACTTCAGGTTGTGTTAATGCTGGTGGTGTCACACCAACGCTCCGAGGTCCTGACTCAGAGCAGAGCCAGGGGAGTCGTAGCACTAAAGTGATTTAACGAGGTTTTGATGGTTCCTCAGTGGGTGACTCGGGAATAAAAACCAAATCTCCTGGCTTCCAGCCTGCAGCCTGTGCCGAGAGGGGCCCAAAACTGCACCAGAGGAATCTGAGCTGCATCTCAGCATTGAGCCTCCACCTGCTTACACCATCATGGCCCCCCTGGAGCCCCTGATCCAAGTGAGCCACCTTTTCCTCCTTCGTGTCAAACTCCAGAGCCAAGATCCCATGGAAGGGACAGCAGCTGCAGCCCTGCTCTGCCTGGTGTTGGGCAGCTGCTGCAGGACTGCAGAGGGGAGCTGTGTCCCACCAGCAGCTGCTTTTTGCACTGCAGAATCAGCAGTTTTCCTCACCCTGCTGTCCCAACCCAATTTGGGAACCCATTCCTACCAGTCAGATACCCCAGTGGGGCCAGAGCTTGGTTGGGATTCAGGAGACCTGAATATCAGAAACAGAGTTCTTTAGAAGCAGCTCATGTGACTGACCTTAGAGGCATGTCTCTGTGGGGAAAGGGCTGTCCTCTGGAGATGTCTTGTTCCCTATAAACTGTAGCAGGAAGACAGCTGAATAGCTTTGGTTATAAGCCTGCATGGCATGGCCACAATTAAGGCCACCTTTTAAATCCTACTAAAGGCCAGTCAGCTGAAGGACTGCCTGTGGTTCTCTTTAATGGCACATTTAAGTATCCCATCCTTGTGTGCAGTGTCCTGCTCCCAGCTGCATTTCAGTACCTGGTGACACTTTGGCTCGTGATCATGGCATGCTGCTTACAGCTTTCAGAGCCACTGCCTGGTGAAAACTGTGCTTCCCTTTCCATCTTTTCCCTTGGCATCCTGTTTTTCTCCTTGAGATGAGCCATGGCAGATGTCCTAACAAGCAGAGGTGGGGGATTAGACCTCTGCCAGGGTACTTTCTCTGCCCTTTGCCTCTGCGCAGGAGGAAGGCTCACAGGTGCCTGCTTCAACAGGGGGAACTGCTCAGTGTCAGCCTCCAGAGAAGCCAGAGCACTGGAAAAAGGAAGGATCAGACCTTGACACTGCTCTCAGATGGAGATGGTCCCCACTTGAGTCTCATCAGGAGAGCTCAGATGGACAGTGAAGGGCTGTGGAAATGCTCCTGGTGCTGTTGCTGACCCCTCTGTCCATCACGTGGCTGAAGCTGTGCTGCTCACAGGGAGGGTGGGTGCTTGCACTGTGGGACATGGCCAGAGATCCAGGCTCCCAGTGACCCTGGGGCAACCAAAAAATAGCAGGGGAAAGGCTCTTCTTTGGCTCATGCCAGATCTTCTCTGCTGGCCCCAAACCAGCGTGTGATAGTGCTTACTCACTTAGCTAAGGCAGTTTACTACACTACTGCAAATAAGCAGTGGCCTCCTCTGGACCAAAAACTGGATTCCCTAATCAGATCCAGGTTGGATTATTATTTTTTTTTTTTTTTAATGAACTGAACCTTGTGAAAGCATGAGCCTCTTGGCCTTGGTCCCACAAAGAGCTTTAGGATGTGCTGAGTTGTAAGTATGTGAATACTAGTGCTGGAAGCTCTGGTATTTGCGTGCTCACAGTCCTGCTCATCTGGGACCACAGGACTCAGCATCCTGCAGGATTTATCCCTCAGGCTGCAAGAACAGTGTCTGTAAGGAAGGTAATCATGAAGAGAGAGATGGGGGGAACAGAGCCTGTGTTGATGTAAAGAATCCCTTCCAGAAACAAATGAAATAATAATATGAACATTTTGGAAGATGGAGATTTCATGTTTCTTTTAAAAGGCTACTCTAGTTGTCTTCAAAGTTAAATCCTTGTGACATTTTTCTAGTGAATTTTTTACACCCCCAACAGACTCTTGTTAACTCTTGGTTGAGCACCTATTCTTTTCCTTCAAATTTGTGGTCAGACTTCTTGCCAGCCAGCTCATTTACAGACTGCAGCAGGTTGGTCCCAGCACTTTGAGCAGATGTATTTTTCAAATCTTGATGAATAAATTTTGGTGACATAAAGAGGCCTGCTTAGTTCCAAGAATAATTGTCTTCATTGCAGAACATTATTTCTGATCACCAGAAAAATAATGTGATCAGTCCTTTCACATCTGTTCATTAAATAAAAAGGGGGGGAAAAAAAAGTAGGGCAAATTTTGTTTGAAAAGAAACAGGAAGCATATGCTTAATATCACTTAAGAAAACCCCTAGCCATCATAAGGTTAACATCAAATTACAAATGCAAAACAGTCATTATTGTATTTACTCAAAAATTTTCTTTCACTTTACTAGCTTTTTAGGTTTTCAATTGAAGCATGAATTTTTCAGGTTTCAATCTAGCTTCTTTCATCAGATGCTATTGTAAGAAAGGCTGTCTGAGTCAACATTTGCTTACATTTATTAAAAATAGTTGTCTTGTGTTTACATAGCTCCTTTGATCCAGAAAAATCCCCAAACACTTTGTAAGTTATACTTGAAAGGGTTACTTCCTCCACCCTGAACAGAACCACGTTGGGACCAAGGCATGGCAGCAGATTAAAAATGCATAGAAATATCACAATAATTGGGTTGTTCCTCACCCCCTCAGAGAACCAGCAGTTTTCCATGAGCTTCAGAACAATTCCTGGGACCATAATGGTGGTTTGGACTTTGGGGGCAAAAAGCAGCGCCAATACTGTCTGTCCTCTTGGAGATTGCCTGTTTTTCATGCACTTGGCAGATATAGAGGCAGTGGTACCTACTGCACCGAGCACAGGGCTGGTGGGATCTCACCACACCTACTGTTTCCAGTTTGGAGCATCTCATTCCAGAGAAGACATGGATCAGAGCCAGGGCAGAGCAGAGGAAAAGATAGTGGGAAAGCACATGAGGACTTGCAAAGAAATGTGAAGGGAATTGTTTGTTTAAAAAAGAGAAGGTTGAGGTGAAACATGGTTAAATTTTCAAAGTACATGAAAGGCTGCTGAGAAGGGAAAAGGAATAAACCTGTCCATGGGAACAGGACAAGTCACAACCTTACACTGTAGCAAGGGAGATTTGGTGAAACATTAGGCAGTAATTTTGGGCATCAGAAACGGTGAAATGCTGGAATGGATGGCTGGACAGACTCTGGAATTGCTGTCATTATCACTGTTTTTTTGAGACTGGATGAGACAAATGTCAGGAGGGGTTTAGATCTTGTTCCTGTGTCTGGGCAGATGGGCCAGAAAGACTCTTCTGGTCCTGACCTGTGTCCTTCTGCTGTGGTCAGATGAACCCTGCTTACATGGATGAAACAAGTCATGCTAAAAATCAGTTTGTGAGCTCCCTTCAAAGTCCTCACAAGACAAACCAGAGTGGAAATTCTCTCAATCTGTTGCTTGTGTGTTTCTTTTATTTTTCAGCTTTAAAATGCTCCCAAACCATCAAGGTTCTTCAGCACACCCCCAGCTTAGAGGACTTGAATAATGTAATTGCATTCAGTAGAATCTGTGCACAAAGCATGTGCCTGAGGCCCCATTTTTGGGGAAAGTTTTACACATTCTAATGATAGCAAGACAATGTATGAGTAATGCACTGATTTGAAAAACTGCCCTATTATCTGATCAAAAGAACAAGCTCATGAATATGATACCGCAGGTCATTTGGCTAAAACCTACCTGGAGTCTTCCAAGTTTTTAAAACAATCCCATACACAGAAGCAAAAAAGAGAGGTATGAACAGCAGAGCCAGTGGTTGCCTGTTAACCACAGATCATGTGGAATGTTTTATTAAAGATATTTTATCAGACACACAAGACTGAAACACAGAATATCCTGGTCTGGCAAGAGAAGACGTGATAATAATTTAGATTATTATCCCACAGATCTCTGATTCATTTTTATTATTCTCTATGTTCATTTCAGGAACGCTCAAATCCTCCCCAAGGAAAGGTTCTGGTTGAGTTCAGGGAACTCTGCTTCATCCTTAGGGAATGTCCTAGGGTCAGTGAGATCCTACATGCACATGCAAACGTGCTCAGAGGGAGTTTGCAAAAGTCATCCCCTGACACCAGGGCCACCTCTAAGATCAGGTTATAATCCAGCCTGGCTGTCCAGGGCCCCTCTGTAATGCCTAGGAAGTGAAAGACCTCGAGCAGGAGTTAGACCCCCTAAAGACCTGCACTGGAGTGAGGTGGAGCAGCTTCTGGAAGGGTTTCTCTCCCCATTCACTACGGAAACAGCCTAGTTAAAAACTGGGACCAGAGGTTTTACAAGGACTTGTAGCATTTGGTAAAAGGGATAATTCTCTTTAAATATCTCTAAACCACCTTGGCAGCCAGCTAAAAGTACATTAAGAAAATGTTTTTTATGGATAAGCTGTGATTCATTTGCTATTAGCAAATGCTTTGTAGACGTTAGTGGAAACACACTGTTCTTCTCTTGTAAAGCACTCAAGGAGTTTTTGAAAACAAACAACCCCACCTAACAGTATTTATCTTAACAAGAATGCTTTTATACAAATGTAATGTCTTGAAAACAGAAAATAACCTCATTAACTAAGGAGAAGTGGTCAACAATTCTCAGGTCCTTGAATAAGGGAGAAAAGAAAATCAACAAAAACCAACCTATCAACAACAACAACAAAAAATCATCCCCCCAAAAAGCAAAACCAAAACACTTATGGAAGTTGACTAGAATGCAGAAACATCATACAGAGACATAAAATGTTGATTTAAGGCTGCTTTAGGAATCCCTTAGATGTAGCTGGCTGATGAGTGGGCTTGTGATGCTTTTGCAGGTTCCCTGGCCAGCCTGTGTGCACAGAACATCCCTGAGGAGTAGAAAGTTTGTGCAAGGGAAACTTTAATCTTACTGGAGGATCAAGCCCATAAAATGTGTCAAGAGCAGGATACATCCAAACTGGAAGTTTGAATGGCATTTTGATGCTTTTTCAAAATTAAAATTTAAATTTGATTAATTAAAATTTAATTAAAATCAGACCCTCCTTGTACTTTAATTCAGGGCAAAATTTTGTAGTTCTGTAATGTAGCAATCAGTACCAAAAGATGAGGACAAACACCTACCCATGCTTACTGTAGGGAAATCAGGTATAGGGGAAAAACCCAAGTTGTGATCCCACTGTCAGTGCTGCCAGACCTGTGCACCACATCATCACTCAGCAGGATCAATGAGAGCTGGATCAGAAATTGAAGCTTGACTGCATTTGTGTTGGATTACCTAGAGCATGCAGTACCTCTTTTTGTCAGAGGTTTGCTTTAATGGTGCTTTTGTTCACTGTGGGAATGATGTTCCTTATGTTACAGGAGCTTGGCCACACAGTTCCTAATCCAGTGCCATTCCTGCCAGGCAGATTGGAAACAGCAGCATTAGTTTATGGCAGAACAGCTCTTTGTGTTAAGTGACTGCAGCAATTCTGATGCAATATAGCAGAAACTCTAAAGCTGGGTGTCTTATATCATCACTTCAAGACATAAACCAACCACTCACCACGGGAATTCAGAGAACTTTCTCCAGCACGCCTTGATTTCAGAGTTCTCTGTTCACAGCAGTTTGTTGCTCTGGAACAAGCACTGCCCCTCAGTGTCAGACTCCTGATACTGGTTAGATGGATTATCTGCTCCCATGAAGCAATTCCTGTCTTTAATTGAAGACTGCCTTCTCTTTTTACTCTAATTCATTGCACATTAGTTAAGATCAGTTCTAGCTGCAGAGCCACTGTCCCACCCAGAAGCTGTGGTGACAGTATAAAGGATGAGGGAAGAAATGAAGTGACTTCTGCCAAAACTAAGGGTGAAGTGTAATGTGCAGGGATTGTCTGTGGCATTTGATGTTGACCAATGCCCTCTTCAGGGTGGGCTCTGATCTTCTCAGTTTGTGATTGACTCAGCACATTTGAAGCATCTCAGCTAAAATCCATCTTGGTATTGCTTAGACAGAAAAAGACAAAAGCCTTTAGTCCTTCTAAATTCTGTTTCTGTGCAGGAATCTGAAGTAAGATGATATTCCTTTCATCTGATATTATGCAAGACACAACCTTTTCCTTCCAAGGTCAAGATCCTGGACACTGTAGCTAAATATTTATAGGACTGCATAGCTTCTTACCCCATTAAAAATTATATGAAGGTCATTTTCAGTGCCTCTAAATCCCCTTTATGCAAGATTTAGAGAATCTACAGGTATTAGTGTCACATCTTTTTTTTCAGGGGCCCTTGCCGTTTTTCTCCTCACTTCTCAGCAGAATGTCTTGGGTTTAAGTCCAAAATCCACCCTGTGCAGTTTGCGTGCTTGGTTGTGCTGCTTCCTGACAACTGGTGGATTATGGATCATCCAGTAATGGATGCAGTGGGGGCATTTTATGAAAGGGAGATTACAGCTTAAACTTCCAAATCAATCGTAGATGGACCTTTCTGACCTCCAGTGTCATGGGAGTCATGATGAATTCCAACCTGCAAATTCAAATCAAAGTACTAACTCAAACTAGAATCAATAAGCAATCACACTGCTATTGAAGCAAATCCACAGTCAGGGAAACCTAACAGCAACTGGTTTTGGCTTTGTGATTTGATCCAAAATGGCCTAAAGCCAGGAAAAGAAATGAACCTGCTCAATCTCCTGTGCTCAGGGTTATCAGTTGTGTAAGGGGATCCTGGGAGGTTCTCTAGGGCTTGTGAAACGGGGAAGGAATGTATTCTGGACCCTCCTGGTCACTCAGTATGTGCTCCATGGTGAGTAAGACATGTCACTGAGACATGGCATATTTTCAGACCTTTAGTGGGAAGAAAGGACATAAGAATCAGGTCATCCTGGGTCAGCACGAGGATACATTTAGCACCATTTCTGATGCAGTAATGAATGCTTAAAAATGGAGTGCAGTATGTCAGATACATTAAGAGCAGTCCCTCCTTTGGCTGTATTTTGTCAGCAGCCAGAAGCTGAGGGACATCCTGGATCAGAGCTGTTTCCACATCATCACGGTTCTCAGTCTCTGGCACTCTCTCTGATGTCTAATGGTGCATAAAATACTACTACTACTACTACTAATAATAATAATAATTATTATTATTATTGTTGTTGTTGTTGTTGAAGTTAGTAGTAGTAGTAGTAGTAGTGGAATTGCCATTGTGGTTGCTACCACTTGCAGTGACAGTTCACAGAGTAGAGATAAGGTTCTCCTGTTTAATTTCCTTCTCTTGTGTTTTCTTCCAGCACCACCACGTTGCCTTCCTATATCAGGATAACCAATGGCTACATCACAGTCAAGCCTCCCATCTGGATTTCCAACCAGCTGGATCAGAGGCCGCGTCCCGAGCGCCCATCCCAGCCCCAGCCCACGAGCTCAGCCCCAGCCAGCCTTTCCTGGCCATCAGTAACAGTTCCTCTCTGCATGGCCATAGCTTCTTTTCTCCTGAGCCTACTGCAGCCCTCCTGACCACATTGTATCACATCCAATCCCTTGGAATAGAGAGATAATTTATGAACAAATTGAAGTTTAAGACAACAGTTACAAGCTGGACCTTCTCAGTGACTCAGTAGTGCCTTCTAGCTGATTTTGTCTCTTTGCCCAGATACATTTTGAAACTCTAAAGCTTTATTGTAACACTGACTTACATCTTCTTTTTGTAGAAGGATCTTTATTTCCCATAGTGCTATGGGGTTTTGTAAAATATACATGTTCATATAAAGAAAAAAAAAGAAAAAGAAAAATGTATTTATTCGACTGGTAAACTTATTTTTCTTGTTGTATATGTTAATAACATCCCTATTAATCAGTAGCGATGGTGAAACAGATAAATTAATATTTTCTATATTTGTTTTCTGACAACTCTGCAAATGTCTGAACTGACACCAAATGATTGCTTTCTTTGTTTCTTTAACTATTACATTTTACAGCAACTGTCCAATAAGTACATTTCTGCTGAACTTCTTTATTTTACTTCTTTTATCTCATTAGCATATCTTACACTTAATAAAACCGATCCTGCTCTCTAGGGCCTGTGCCCTTTAGAAAAATAAGTTCATTCTTAACTCGTTAGCTGCCACAGTCTAAAATATCAGTTATTTTTACATGACATAGTAAGTCATTATTCAGGATAATCCTCTACATTCCCCCTGTTTTCTTTAACTAAACTATTTAACTTCTTCAGAAATTACCAGTTTCCTCCTTTACCCTGAAATTAATTCACCAGCTAACGCATATTAAAACACCCTTTTCTTAATAAAAAATTGCTTTTAAAGTCTGGAATAATCCTACTTGGAATTTTTTTCTTCTCTCCCTCATTTTATATATAAGCCTACAGCTTTTTTGAGCAGACATGAGAAGAGAGCTTGGTCTGTCTATAGGTTATAAAGATGTAGTGTCCTGTTAATCTATAGAACCCCTTTGTACCAGTTGTATTAATGCCCATGGACAACCTGGAGGCAAAAAACATCTACAAATTCCTCTTTCTCTTGCTACCATGAGCTGATAGAGCTGATATCTCTGTGCTGAAATAATTATGTCCAAAATCTGCTCAACACCACAGGAATCAAACTAACCCCCATGTTATGGAGACATGCAGAACATTCTTCCATTTCTAAACTATGGTACCTGACTTAGATGGAAAAGTTACAACACCTTACCCTCATTGAAAAATGTGCTCCCTCTCCAAACAGCTGTTGTTGAGGAATGAGATTTACAACATCTATGTGGAAAAACACCCAGTGCCATCTTAAAAATTATTATGTTTAAAAACATAATAATTATGTTTATGTAGATGTTCTTTCACTGTCAGAATGTGATAAAAATCTCTTGGGGTACAAGAGTTTATAAAATGAGTTTTGATTGAAATTGTGGGGTTTTTCCTAAGTCATCTACAAACAAAAAATCAAAACTATGTGATGAAAACATCTTTTTTAGCAGTCTCCAAATCAGAAAAATATAATACAAGCTTTTCTTTAAAAGCACCAAGAAAATCAGTGTTTCTTCAGTTTGGAAAAAAGATCATGATGATAATTATAGCAATGTCACTGGTGAAATTCTGGCTGAAAACAACCCTGTAAGTTTCCCAGCAGCCCTACAGCCTGGTCTGTGGAGCTGCAGATGATTCCATGCAACCTGCAAGACTCTGCAGTGAGAGTTCAGAATTCACAGTTTGCTTGTTGTCATACCAGTTATTTCATGAAAGTGAGTTAGAAAGTAACTAGACTACAAAAATCACAGGATTTCATGATGAAATACTGAGCATTTCCATCATGCATTTCCCTGCAAAGGCAGGGACAATACAGGCAATTTCTTTTTAACTTACTGGACGCCATGAATCCCCAGCCTTTGCTCTATTTTTGACAGCAGGTTGTGCAGGTTTCTGGTCAATTTAAGTGGGTAATAGCACAGAGTGCTACAAGCTTCCCCCAACAGTTGATAAGGCTGAATGGAAAACTTTGAGCTTTGCCCCAAATGTGAGATTCAAACAGACCCATGCATACTTTCATATTGTGTATTTTGGCTAGCAGAAGATTAGAGATGTTAGTTTTGGACAGAAGCCATTCACCTTGCATAATATTTATTGCACAGAGATGGATATTGAAAACATATTTTGAGAACTTTCATTTTGCTTTTATTTGAGCTATTACTCAAGAAATGCCTTCATTTGAATATTATGGTTTAAGAGACCTTCAAATTTAACAGTAATGCATTTCAAAAAGATTATTGGTTCTCCTGATGTGTTCAAGGCAGAGATGAAAACTGAATTAGAATGTCTTATTTACAAGACTGTAACTGGAAATAAGGTAGGTAAATCTAAAGGGTGATGATAAGTTATGTAGTAAAAGTGAACAGCCAACAAACCAAAACCCATTGAATTTTATTTGTTGGTAACCGGATCGTATCCAGAAATTATTCTGTGGTGCTATCCCAGGAGTAATTCCAGGTGTTGGAAAACCTACAGTATAAATAGACAAGACCATGTAAAGATAAGGGAGAGAAAAAAGAGCAGAAAACAGAAACAACTTGTCCAAGACTGTAAGACAAACCAACAAGACCAAGACTAGAAATTACAATTCTGAAGTTTCCCAATCTGTGGCCTTCTCCATAAACCTCTAGGGCTTTTTTTTTTTTTAATATTAGGAGCACACAAATCTCTCCACACTCCCAGCTGTCATTGTGCTGCACAGAATAGTCACTCTTTTATCACCAGTGAGGTTTTCTGCACAGTAATATTCAATTTTCATTAGCTCAGATACTGTAGTATGTTTGGCTATCACAGGATGTAAATGGCTTGGATATCAAAGTATGTTTTAACATCTTTGCATTTCCTGGCATTTTCTCTGTAATTCTGGGAAATTAATGGATTTTACTAGAACCCTTGTGCTGGTGCCCCACATTTGTGCAGCTCAGGTGTCAAAACAAAGTGTCTGTTGGATTTGGGGTCTACACACCTGATTTTTGCCACCTAGAAGCAGCTCCCTCAGTATCTGAGCTCCCTCTGGCTCAGGGGGTGACATGACTTAAAGGTTAAGTAGGTTTCTGTAGATCTTAGCTCAGGAACCTCACGTGAATGGCTTCAGCACAGGTCTCTAACCAAACACTCCTTTTATTCTCTTGTCTTACCCTAAACTACGACGTAGGGTCACTTTCTTCAAAACTGTGTGCAGAGCAATGCTGGATAATGAACCCTCACTGTGGTTGATAAAATGAGTTGTTTACTAATCAGCTGTGGCAGCCCAGCATTAATTAAACACAGTAGTAGTGGTTAGCACAGACTTATGCACTCTGTCACAATGGATCATGATTTCTGAATTTCTAATGGTTTTCTAAACCATGAGTTTAAAACCTGGACCAGATTTGATACGTGCTCTGGAAGCAGCACTGACTACCAGCTTCAGAGGGCTTCAGTTTCCTCTGTGGGTTACTCAGAAAACTAAAAACTGACTCAACTCTTTCTTCCAAAGGAAAGCTCAGATTCCCATGTTATCACAAGATTCCAAGAGCAGGAGATTTTGCAAAAACATCCATGGTCACCACAAAAAATAGCAAACGCTGGTGATCCTGCTTATCTCTGAGAATCAGCATCAAGAGAGTCACCCAGTGTCTGGCAGTCCCAGACACGACTTTGGGTGAGTCCAAAGCTCAATGGTCTCATGATTCATCTTCTCAACTCTGTTGCAAGGGACACCAACACAATTCATATTAAATGTAACTGTAGCATTATCAACAAATGCTGAGTACCTGCCAAGATCTTGCCCTGGTGGAATAAATAATCTCATATAATCAGCAACAAATCTAATCTCTCCCCTCTCAGTGTTTTAATGCTTTTCTTGCTTAACTACAGATACTATATTAACATGCACTGCCACTTGGAGAACCAGTCAGTAAGCTGGGACAGAAGGTATTTTATATTTTATGCCTGAAGTAGTTTCTCTTCAATCCCTAGAGCTGTTGAATAATGCAATAAGTCTTCTGGCAATAAATGATGAACATGATTTATGATAACTATGCTTTATACAGGTGTCAAAAATCTGCTTTGTTGAACTTCCCTTCCCATTCCTCTAAGCTCCACTGTAATTTAGGAACACCCAAGGTACAGAGTTGTATATTTATCTAAGTTCTTCAGTATACAATTGTGGAGAAAGAGAGAATGGAAAGAGGGAGAACTTAATCTATGTTTAGTGCATTGATTAGTCAAGTGATATGACTCAGTCATTACCATATACCACTGTTAGGGAGGAATTTCCCATCATATATTTATGTTAGAGAAACCAAAGTGCCAAGGTTATTATCTCAGCATAAGTGTTACCATGCCAAATTTTGCTTAGTACCATATTTCTGTATTATATCCAAAAATTGTAAGGTCTTGTCATATCTCTGAAGTGATCAATGTTCCATGGAGTGTGCTAAAACCCAGCTTCAATTTAAGCATGTTTCAGCTTAACTGAAGCAGAAAGATAATGTGCTGAAGTTTGAGATCATAGGGGGTGTGTGTGTGTATGTGGGGTGTGTGTGTGTACATTTACGTGTGTATGTTGTCTGTGTTCTGTCCCAACCCAAATTCAGCCTTTTCTATGACTAACATTTCAGGAGGCACCTTAATCTAGCTAAAGGCAGAGAGGTCTTTGCAATAAGTAGGCAATACTTTCCTTCTACAGGACTGATTAACCATCCTGCAGATCATGCTCACACCGAAATTCAAACTGCATATTTGTCAGTTTTCAGTTCAAATGTATTTCAGATATTTTTTCCTGTTCCGCCTCCTGCTTTTGTGAACTGTTTTGAAGAGTGTAATAAAAAGATGCTTTCTAATATTATTTTATCAAAATATTTTTGTAGCATAATATATTAATAAAATGTTATTATAAATCCATAGCACAATAATCTTCTGTGTCTTGATTCTTTCCTTTGCACTAAAAGCTAGAGAATCACTGAAAAAAAAGGAACATTCTGTTTGTGGGGCTTAGGCATGCTGCTTCTTTTATGCCCAACACCAACATGGGATGAAACATGGAGAAAGCAGAACCAAGCTCTTTCTTTCCAACTACTCCCTTCCCTCACTACTAAATCCATTTGCCTGGGTACTGTAAAGCAGCCCTGCAACCCTTGGAGCTACACCAGCAGCACCAGTTCCTGTCACTGGTGTTAGAGCTCAACACTGGTGCTGGGAGGCACAGAACCATCTCTCGTCTGGGACAAGGAGCAGAAGGGCCAGGAAATGATCCTTTCCACACAAACCAGCTGGAGTGTGTGCAAAGGCCCAGGTGGAGCATCCATGCTCCCTCCTGGTGGCTGCAGGAAGCTCTTTTCTCCCACTGGTGTCCTTTGAATCACTGTTGCTGCCATGGCAAAACAAAAAAATCCCCATTGAACTGTGTCTCCATTGGGGATGGAGCAGAAGCTGCCTCTCCACATCAAGATACAGACACACAGATTTACTCATTTTTCTTGGCATATTGCTTTTTCTTGCATCCAAGCCATGTCTTGTAGCTGACACTCCAGACTTCTTGCTGATCATTGTTTACTTCTTAATTATGTGCTAAATCATTTGGTCTTTAGCACACCATTTGGAGAGGACTCCACCAGCCAAGCTGGTTTAGAAATATCCACTGTAGGAAATGCAGTGGGAGGTATAAACACTGGAGCTGGTTTGAATGAGCTAAACATGGCACAGGAAGGGCCTGTTGCAAAATAGCAGGGCAACTCCTGAAAAACAAAGCTAAAAAGAGTCCATCTATTGAAATACCAACCAGACTGCCAAAGCTGCTTGCCATCCTATCTTTGGAGTGTCAGCCCATCTGGAGAGTCTGTGTGGTCCAGCCATGGGCTAGCCCTGGCCCTGGGAAAGGGATATTTGAGGCAGCAGATCAGAGGGAAAACAGACCATTGCTTGTGCACTGAATCCCCGCTGGATAAGGGCTGAGCTGCACCTGATTTGTGGAGGGACTGAACACATCATGCCAGGCTGGGGGAAAGCTGGAGCTCAGCTCTATGGTATGGCAGTTGTCTGCTCCAGACTGATCTCAGAGATGTGTTCATCCAACACACACAAAGAGGCTCCATAACATCTCCAGAGGTTCAACTGGAGCAGAGGGAACCACTGAAAAATGCATTAAAATATCTGTGCCCAGTGAGGTGTACATAGGGGGTGTACAAAAATAACCAGACATCCACAAGTCTACCGCCAGTAATGGAAACAATAGTAATAGCAACAATAGTATCTGTTCAGATTGCTAAATAGCTGGGTGGTGGGAATACAATTACTGAATATCACTGGGATCTTAAAATAGAAAACATTGAAACTATATAGAGCATTGAAAATTCTGTATTGGCTTTTTTAACATACAGTTTCTCCCATTACAAAGAAAATCAGCAAGTCCTGAACACTTGATTCATTTGAGCAGCAGGTCCCAATCCTGCAATCTCAAAATCTTGTTCCACAGCACGCCAGCACTTCACTAGCTAAGGCTGCACCTTTGGGTGCAAGCCATCGTGCAAAGCACTGCACTTCATTCCCCTTTCCACATTTTCATTCCACTTTCATACCATTTTCCACATTTCACAAGGACACAGTTAAAACAGCAGAACAAATTCCACAGAGCCAAACCTCCACCAGGCTGGTTTTCAGAGGAATGATAACAATAATAACTGTGACAGTGAGTTCATGCTCACAGCCCTCATTCACACCTGGAGCTCCCTGCCTCCTTGGAATGAAATACAGCTTGAACAAAGGGACCAAGAAAATGTGAGAAAACATCAACAACGGGCAGATAGAGGCAAAGCAAATGAAAGACAGATGTAGGAAGGAGAGTGAGAGCTTTCTGCTCTGTGCTCATCCCATATCTCTGTCTCTCCTATGGAATATCAGTCTGTTGTCCTAATGATATCAGTTCTGCAGTCCTCCTGTGTGACATATGATGTACCTTTTCTTTCTTCATATGAAAGTCACTGGTTTTTGTTATGAATTGATGGATATGCAGCCTCAATCAGCCTTATGTGACCAAATCATTTTGAACAGCAGTGCCCTTTTTTCTTTCCTGCAGCTCTCTGCAGCTGTTTGTCTTGGCAAGGATAGGTTTGTCCCCAGATTCATCCTGTTTGAAGTCCTTTCCACCCACTCATGTCAGCCTGAGCATTCACCTCATTTTTAATGGGAGCATTATCATCTTCAGTTTTGCACTGGCGAGAACAATTCTCAGAAGGCGAAGAGACAGAAACTCACACCTACCCATGGTTCTTGAACAAACTGTCTTCAGCCAAACTGTAGGAGGCAAGCACTTCGAGGAATTTGCCAAGAATTGTTTTTCTCTTAGCAACAGCCCAGACTTAAAGTGGACACAGATATGATCTGTGATATCATCTCTCAACCAGAAGGATCCTATGAAGACCCATTAGTTCAGACAACCTGTGCTCTGCGTGGTGGTTGTGGACTGAAGGATGCACAATGCTGGCTGTGTTCTCTGGCTGTGCCTGGGCCAGCTGTGGCCCTGAGGGCAGGATCCAATCCACATTAATACCCTTATCATGCTGCTTCCTTTTCCAACAAGCAGTTCATGGTCAGCCAACCATTTGTTCTAGACCCTGTTTATGGCACTGAGCCTGATTTGCTGCTGCTGGGTGCTGGGAGACCTCTCACTGTGCAGGGCCTGGGGCTGGAGGTGAAGCTTGGCTCTCCATCACTGGGGGTTCAGTGGTGACACCAGCACCTGGGGCCTCCTGGGACTGAGCAGCCCTGTAAAAACACACATGAAGTGAGATCGTGATGCATGTGAAGAGAGTGGAATTCTGAGCCCTCTTTGGTTCCTCTTAAAAATGCCTAACTTTCCCTGGAACCTCACCCTTCCTGGGCCATCTTATCCAAAAGCAGTAACACCAAGGGGGGTGGAAGGTGAGGGGAAGGTCAAAGTATTGGTGTTAATGGAAGACTCAGACATTAAAAGAGTATCCCAGGTTTGGAGCCTCTGTTGCCTGCTGCCAGGAACAGGCCCTGCTTGAAAGGAAAGTACCTATCTCAGCATGCAGTCAAGAAGAATAATAAAACTCTGGTCATTCAGAGGCAGGGAAGAGGAGAAAAACACTCACAAATGTGCAGGCTTATGTTTCTCTTGAACTTTCAAAATAATTTTCTCTCCCACCCAGAGATTAGTCACAGAAGCAAATGATACCATATCTGGGAAAGAAGTCAGGTGGATGGAAATGATCTTTGGGGAGAAGGAGAGGAGGAAGGGAGCAGACATTTAGTTCTCTGCCTGCCTTGCTCACCTTCCCCTTTCTCTGAGACTGAACACACAAATGAAAGAGCTGGGAAAAATTCAAGTGTTTGAGTCCAACCTAAGGCCAGTGGGGGCTTTAAGTCCATCCTCAGGGCAGTGTGGTTTTTCTATTTCTGTCTGGTGGAGCTGGGGAGCTGACTTTGCCACTACATGGTCCCCTAGAGCTCCCACTCTGCAAGAAGCTTCATTTCTCTCAGAGGCCCCCATGAAATGATTTTCCACACATTTTTCCAGACTCAAATGAAAAAGAAAAGGCTAAGGGACTAATGAAAGCATGCTCATAAACACCATTCCCTGGGAAAGACTAGCATTTGCTATGGTTTTCAAAATAAAATTCCAGGTCCTCCAAGTACTTCTGAAGCACTGAGCTGGGCTTCACAACACCCAGAGGTTTCTGGTAAAGAACAACCTCAGCCCCCTCTTAATAAGGTGGGAAAATGAGGTGGACAGTGGATTTTATGACATGCCTGAAATCACGAGGGACATCTATGGGAGCAGGATTCAGAAGGCAGACCTTCCTCTATGGTACACTGTTCTCCAAAGCATGGCTCATTTATTTCAATTAATAGAGCTTTATAAGGGCTCCCCTGCCACCTTTTTTTGGCATGAATTACTGCAAAGACAGTGAATTAAAAGCACCAAAGGGCATCATTTTCTTTTAGTGTTTAAAGAAGCTGTTTCCATAAAAGCAGACTATGTGAAATTGGCCCAAAAGAATAAACTTAGGAATAACATAAAGGATTAGAACTGAAAAATAGATGTCTTAAAAATCTCTTCTTAGACAAGCCTGACCTGACAGTTCAGCTCTGGAGTGGTCTTCCTGTGTAATACCAGCCAAGTGTTCAACCAGGCCTGGTTCCTGTCACTCAGTGTTGCAGGATTAGGGGCTTCTCCAACCACGAGATGAAATTCTTTAAAAAGTGTAAAACTAATGCATGCAGCCCACTGTCTCCCCATTTTCTCCCTTCAAACACATGCAGGCAGGATTCAATTCAAGTACCAGTCTGAAAGCTGTCACCCAAACTTGCCTCCTCCAGTGGTGCCACCCAGACTGACTCACCCTTAGAGAAATGTTTCCAGCTGGTGTTGCCTTGCCAGCTATTTTAACAGAGGCTCTTGTGCTTGGTCCCAGTCAGTTCCTGCCCTCAGTTACATGTGTAATGTTTGCAAAGGCATTTCAGCTTGTCTCCTATATAGGATGATCAGCTTCAAAATGATTTTAAAACAAAGCCAAAACTCAGCAACTGACTCATACCCACTGTTTGACCACATAAAATATCTCTGACGTGGCAGGCAGTGGCAGGATGCTTGCCAGGCAAGCTGTGCATTGGACAAGGTGAAAAAGGAGCTGTAATCTCCACCTAAAATGCCTCCACTGGTTAACCATTTCAAAAATTACCATTTCACAGAGTTGAAGCCCATCATCATCTGCATAACGTATTTTAGTCAGAACTGCAGGACTGAATGATGCTGTGACATTCAGTAAATGTCCTGAACTTTGGCTGTCATCTCTATTTTTATATCTAGCTGCTAGCTATATGTCAGGTAAACACTAAATAGCCCACTATGAGAAAGAAATGTGGGGTTTTTAACTTCAACTTGAAATGACTTATTACCATGTGATTTCACACTGCAAATTCAAAATTTAAAAAAAAATTAAATCACGTGGTTTGTACAAAACATGAAACAACCAAATTTTAAAATTTTGTTTAAGTTCCCAAATAATAATAATATATGCCATTGATAAAGAGCAGCAATGTTTAAATGTCAATGAATTGAAATAATCAATATTTCTGCTCTCAATGAAAGTGTTGCTTACAGTGTTGATAATTGAAACTATAGTTTCATTGCTGACTTGCACCTCTCCTCTCTCCTAACAGCATCATTCCTCTTCTCATCCTGGTTTTGAGGTCAAGAGCTGGATTTTGATTAGTCCAAGTGGATTTTGAGGTCCATGCTTTATTTAGCATAGGCCTCTATAACAAGGGCTTTTTGAGTACTCCTCCATTCTGAGTTTATAAGGCCTTTTACTAAAAATAATGTATGGACTCTATTTAAATCAAACTTCCTGCAATCCTCCCATACTTCAGAAGTGCTGAGGACCTCAACTCAGTTCTCTCTGTTGGCAAACATTGCTTTGAATGAAATCACTGTGTGAAGGAAAATGTCATTGCAATGTGATAATTTGATGATGATGATGCTGAAGTACTGAACCAAAGCAATAATCTTTGGTCAAACCATAATCACAGCACTGAAATCCATTGGTTAATCATGGAAACTTCAAATTCAGTTTGGTCTGCTCTGCTGTTCTGAGGCATTATGAGAAATGCCCATAAGGAGGCTAACAGGAATGTGCTCATGCTGCCATTCACGTCGTGTGGAGTGCACACCATGTGTTTTGAAAAATTGGGTTAATGAGTAAGTTACAGTATTTGAAATGAAGTTGTATGCATCCTCTGTTCCCTGTATTGTGAGAAATGAGGCACCATCTCTACTTTCTGCTAATTGTACTCCTTTTACCCATGATTTCTTTCATGACAGAGGTCTCACATCTAGAGAATCAAACTGGGTGAAATTACAAGGTCCTGAACAGACTGCCTGGCTGGTGCAGGGGCAGCACAGGTACCTCCCAGAAGGAGACACCAGCGGGTGGGGGAGCTGTGATGGGCATCTGTGAGCTCCAGAACATCTCTTGTTTTACTCTGAGGTCTCTGCACGCTGACACTGAGTTTTTAAGGAGCCATGTGAAGGGCTGTGAGTGGCCACGCTGTCCTGCTGTCCTCACTGGGGCTGTCACCAGCAAGGCACAAGCCCTGGGCCAGCAGCTGTAGGGAAATGGCTGAAACCTCACTCTGAATTCCCTGCATCCCCAGGTGCAGAGGGTTTTACGCTTGTGTTAGAGCAACGTTTTGAAATCTGTGGAATATTCAAATGTGTCTTTCTTCCCACCTCGAAAGACAGGCAGGCAACGTGCACCAGCTCTCAGGCAGTGCCTTGCTGTGGAGCTCAAACCATAGGTATTCCCTGGAATACTTTTTGAGCTGGTCAGGCTTCCTCATGCTCCTGCCCTGTGCTGGGACCCACGGATGCCCAATCCAGCTCACCTCTGGAAAGGCAGCACCGGGAGCTGCCGCTCGCTCGGGTGGGTGCTGAACAGCTGCCTCAGCTATGACATAACTGCCTTTAAACTTCAAAAGAGATCCATTTCTGAGCTGAAAACATAGGGATTGTTTCATAAAGCAAGGCTGAGATGTTAGCAGGCCATGGAGCAGGTAGTGGACATGGTGGCCCTGCAGGGCACACACAACATCCTGCCAGCCCCGTCCTCTGCTGACTTTCGCTCCTCAGGAGTCCAATCCTGCAATTTTTTCTCAAGCAATAACCTTATCCATGCCAACAGAGCTTGTTATTCCATCTGCTGGTACTCACACTGGAATGTGTTTGCTTTGGGAGAGATTGTGTGCTTTGCTGGTGGGCTCAGAGGACAGATAAAAGCCAGTGCCCAGCTCTGCAGAGTCGTTTCTAGCGAGGTGAATGAACTCATTAGGAAAAGATTCCTTTAAAAAGTAGGGTGCTGTGCAAGCCCGATGTGCATTAGCCTTCTTGTGGGGTAAGTGGAGTTCAAGCCTGACCCGATACAGCTCAACTCTGCTTCATGCTACCTCCTGCCCCTGGGAAAACTTTCTGATGCCAGCTGGGACAAGCTGAGAGAGTGCAGAAGTCATACAGACCAGGCTTGGAGGGGTGGATATCTTACAAAATGCAGAGAATCCCCAGATTTTCAGACAACTGTGAGGCAACAGGTCACACACATGCTCTGTGACATTGGAGCTGCATGCAAAGTTCTGGCCAAAAAAAATGATGGAAATGTTTTGCTGCAAAACCTGATTATTGTCTTACTGATATATGCAAGTAAAAAGGGCAGGGATTATATTAAAAACTAACAAACAAACAAGAAAGCAGATTCCTGTCTGGAACTACATCATCAGTCTGCCAGACCCCAAGTTTTTCTGTTTCGCTGCCATGAGAATCCTTCCATTCCCATGAATGATGACTGAAAGCTTTTTCTTGCAAACAGCTCACTGAATTAAATGGATGAATTTAGATTAACATTAAATTTAGAAGTTTAACTTATTGATGTTGGCAGCTAGAAGATGGCCATGGAAGAGAGGTATGAGGAAGAAAAGGAGGTGCTATGTTTAAAAACAAAGAAAAGTCTCCCAGCTGCCAAAAGCACGGTCAGTGGAGGGATGTGGTGGTGGCTCCAGACAGTGCAATATGCTGAGGATAGATGGATACAGCTGAAAGCAAGAATTGGGGGTGCCAGGATATATATAACACTTAACATGTAAAATCTTTGTGTTAGCAACCATGCTAGGGACGAAGGGAGCTTGAGAGAAGACTCTGATGTGTCATCTGAGTCCTGCTGAAATCCTGGTGCTGGCACCGAGCAGTGCTCAGATTTTTAAGGGCAGACTCATGAGCCAGGCATCCAGAGCTCTGTTACCAGAGGAGCAAGTGAAGAAAACCTCACCCAACCAACAGAGTCTTCAGGAATGGCACATTTCAAAAACACACCAGGATATATTTCCACACCGCTGGAAGCATTTGCTCGGAGGTCTTATTCTGGGTCAAGAATTGCTGTCAGGTATTGCAACTCCAAAATAAATGTAATAGTCCTCAGTTAAACCATCCTGCCTCTAGATTAAGGGTTACACTGAGCAGCTCTGTCCTGTAGACTAAATATCCTCTCACAAATGCATTCTGGCATCAGAGATTTCCGTAGGTGGGTGGCTTTGACAGAAATTCATGCTAAGTCCAGAGCCAAACACTGAGAGAAAAGCCATCCCAAACACCCATTGTCCTTTGCAAAAATAACAGAGAATTGATCATTCTCCACCCCAAAACCACAGCGTTCCTCAAGCCTAATTGCCCAGGGCAGCCCCAGTGCTGCTCCTTGATCCTGGGCTGCTCCAGGACAGCTCAGGAGCTGCTGCTGGGAGGGGCTGTGGCACAGCAGAGGGGCTGCCCAGGGCTGCCAGGGAATTTGGGTCCTTGAAGCACAAAGTGAGCACTGAGAGCTGATGGGGACAGCAAACACATGGATCCCCAGCCCAGGTAACAGGGTTGAAACCCCAGAGCACTGCCCTGAGGGCAGCTTTTCACCTCTGCACCTCTCATTTTTCACTTGTGCTGTAGCAGTCCCAGCAGCAGCAGCAGCCCAGCAGAGATATCAGCTCTGCACTCCCACGGGTCTGGCACCAGGACTGCAGCAGGGCAGGCCCAGATGTGATCTGCAGCATGGCCTCTGACAGGGTATTTATCTTGTAGGCTATCAGAGATTGATATGTTATCAACTCTCCCTAAAAGTCCTGTGCTTTGTGCAAGGATGGGACTCGGCTGTTGCAAAGAAATTGCTTTAGGTTACAGCAAAACCAGTAAAATAACTCCAAAATTATCCCCCAAAAAATACAGTGCTGATCTACAGCAAGACTTTATTTACGCCGTGTGCAATTAGATTTGTTTTCCACCTTTTGACAGGAGCTTTTCAGGCCAGAGTAAGAAAGAAACACACACAAGCAGCATGATGCCACAGCCAGAAACACTCCCTTCATCCAGGAAAGAAAGGGCTCTTACATTGTGAAAGGGAGCCTCCTGTTGTCTTCCAACTGGCATTTTCTGGCCAGCTGAAAGCTAAAATAACCTTTCCTTTATGCTTTCAATACCGTGGTCTAATGGCTAAATGGATTTTTAGTACAAAGCATAATTTTCTCTTTTGGTTTTGCCCATCAGTTAATGGAAAGGCCCCACAACATTCTGCTTATATCCCAAACAGTGGCTGCTCAGCAGAAATGAAGAACATGTTGTCTTATGGGCCTGGAGTTATATTTTTTAATAATACTAATTCCAATAATAACAATAATAACACTAACTATTATTGTTGCTGTTGTTATTGTTGATGTTTCTATTATTATTTCACTGCAGCTGCCTGAAGCTGCTACAGGCTCACACTGCACAGGCAGCTCCCAAAGTCCAGGGGTTGGAAGGCAACACCAGCTTTTGCTCAATGCATGTTTCACCCCTCCTCACATTTTGTGTCAGGGGGCACAGGAGAGTCCCAGCTCCCCAGGGCTCAGTTCCAGACCAGAAATTCTCATTGCACTGGGCAGCAGCGCTGCTGCAGGTGACACAAGAGCAAAGCCCCTCTGTGCCAAAGGTGCCATGGGTTACATGGGTACATGTGTTACTTTTGCTCACTCCCCTCTTGCTTTGCATGGGGCACTTGTGGCAGCCAGGACCTGGCTCCTAGATGACTGATTCTTCCAAGAAACCATGTGTAGCTTCAGGCATGGAGCAGGTTGGTGCACTGAGACCACAAGAGCAGCAGAGACCCTGACTGGGGCTGAGCTCTGCCCTGGGGTGAGGGCCTCAAAGGCTGAGGAGCAGCAGCAGCAGCAGCAGGGTGTGAATGTAAAGTGGGGGGAAGCAGAGGATTTGGGCACTGTGGGACATCCCCATGAGAACAGAACCCCAAATCTTAACTCATGTGCACAAAGGGATTCTATAGGCACAACCTGTGGTGCAGCAGGGGCTGGCACAAGGCAGGGCCCAGAGCAGGGTGGTGGTGGGGACAGGCTGGGGGCTCACAAGGACACACATCCCAGAGCATCAGCCACTTCCACACATGCTCTGCACATGCTCTTCAATTGTTTAGGGCTGTCTTCTTAATTTTCTTCAGCTGTCCCCATTGTAGCAGAAGCCTCCTGGCTCTGGAGGGGCAACTGAATGTTGGAAGTGCAACACCACTGAAAGGGGGGATAGAGAACCTCATTTTCCTTGGAAAATTCAACTAACACATCTGGAAAGGGAAGCTGCTTATTGCACGTGTTTCATTATGGAAAGAAATTGCCTTTTAAAATCTAAAATCAAGAAACTGGTGGAAAGGTAATTCCTGGAAGTTAGCTAAGTCTGTATCTTCCATTACTGTTCCCTATAAAGAAATGCTCCTGTTTCTTTTCTTTGGTAATCATGGATTTCATGCCAGCTTCAGCTGACTCCTTCAGGCAGCCTTATGGCTCAGCTGAAGCTGAATTTATGGGCACAACCCTCCCCTGACCAAGGTTCATCCCCTCAGACACCTCCAGGTCTGCAGCCCCCAGTGAAGTGCAAAGATGAGAGGCACCAAAATAACTTGTGAGGATCTCCATGAGGAGGAGAAGCCATTTCTACCTAAACCCACTGAATTTATTTGCTTTCACTCACTATCTGGGAGCACCTACCTGTGGACAGTGATGGTCATAGTTCAACCAGATTCCTAAAACTGGGCTGAGCACCTTGGGAGAAGTTCAGCATCCCAAAGCTCCTCACAGGATGCTGAAACCAAACCCAGCCTTGCTGCTGTCAACTGAAGCTCTTTCCTCCCCTGCAGATAAATACCCTGAGACAGATCTGCTCATTTGCCCAAAGCCAGGGCTCAGCTTCTCTCTTTATCCAGCACTGAAGCCAGAAGCTGTGAAGTAAGACTGCTTCCTTTTTTTAATTTTAATTATTAAGAAGGAAGTAAAACAATTCATTGTTCTGAGGAGAATATCCCTAGAGTCTAACTACTGAAAAATCAAACAGCATTTGAAAAGCAAGACAATAAGGCTAGCTTGAACTCACAGAGCATTAGAATTGGCCTGGCAGGAGCACAAGTGATTCCCTGATAGATGAAATAACAACGCTGCAATTACATGAAACAATCTGTAAACTGAAAATGCAGTGCCACCCTGCTATTTGTACACCCTGTGTTCCACTGTCATCCTCTTATTGTTAGCTCTTTAAGTATTGTGTCTCTTAGACTTTTAAATACTTCATTAGCATGATTTGCCAGCAATCTTTTTGTCTTAAAGAATATTTTCTCCCACCAGAACTCTAATTAAGCCAATTTTTAATGTAAGAAATTCAGGCTTCAGTGATATTTCCATGTTCTTGATGGTTTAAGTGGGAATGTCACAGAGAAGCACCTGATACCAAGAGAAAAATAACACCTGAAAACCTGATGTAAGGTGAGAAGTATACAAAAATTAATCCTTCCCTGTGCGCAATAGTTTATGGAAAATTTGTAAAGGATGATGAAGGTGAAATGGATTCACTTCTGTACTCCCACCTGTGAAGCACTTCAAGATGCTGTAAGAAATTAATCTCCTCTGGATCATAAAACTACTTTTAACCTCTGAGAAAGAAATAAGTTGACTTGTTTTGATTGATGTCTAGCGGGACACTAAAAAAATTTGATATAATCTCCTTCCCCTGCAGCAGAGGAACATCCTGGCAGAGGGCAGGAGCCCGCAGCCCCTGGCTCTGCCTCGTTCCCTTCAAATCTCATTGTACAACTCCTACTGCCAGAGTGCCATCTAGAGACAGCTGCAGAAACTAAAGAGAGCTTGTTCCTAAACCTTTCAGTGTTCTTTGAGGCTTTGTGGGGTCATATCCCCACAAAATTATTACTGCTTGTTATTCCAGCAGCCCTTAATTATGACTCTGGGCTCCACCACCAAACCCCACAAGCCCAGGGCAAAAGCTTCTGCTGGGCTCAGCACAAGCCAGGATTTGTCTTGTCCCACTTCACCAGGAGGAGGATTTCATCATAATCAGTTCTTTATTAGTATAAAAGTACTAACAGAGCATCCAGAACAGAGCAAACAGCTCTGGACACTCATGTGTGTCTGGACCACCAAATTTACATCACACAGTCGAAATTACTCCTGTCTTTTTCTTAAAAGCCAGTGTAGGCAGAGATAGAGAACACCAACACTTGCTCTGGTATTTCAGCATCCTCATGCCCCCGTGACAACCTGAATAAAAGTAAGAATCTATGGCTCTATGATTCTAAGTGCTTTGAAGGAGTGAAAAATGGGGTTTCACAGAAGTGCAAATGAAAAATTCAGTCACGTGGGAGGGAAAAATAGCATGCTGACATTTAAAGCACTGGACTGGTAAGGAAGACACAGGTTTAAATCCAGATTTCCAGCTGTCTCACAGACACTGCTGGACCTGGGGTGTACAGAAAGCTGACAGTGACTCCTCCACTCTCTCCTTATCTCTCTTATTTTATTTCTTTCTTCTCGGATCTCTGTGTGGCTGCTCAGTACCTCAGCCATGGCTTTCACTTGTCACAAAAGTAATGAATAATATTAATGAAAAAATATTGCAAGTGTCTCTCCACATAAGAAGGATTTAAAGGTGTTTTCTTATACTCCCTGGAGAACAGGTTTACAGCCAAATTTAAGCTACTAAATCAAAGGCAAATTATTGAAATGTTGTAAAGCTAAGGACAGAGAAATTACAGGATATAAAATTGATGATCATCTTGCTAGCACTGAAAAACCTCTTCTTAATCATAAGGCAAGTGGCCTCTGATGGCAAAATATCTATATTCCACTGCATCTGGATGTCCCCAGGAGAAAGCTGGATTAAACAGAAGGCAAGGAAATACAGACCTCATTCAATGGCTGCCTGAGAGCAAAATATGCATCTTTTGTACATCCCTGAAAGATTTCTCATTACCCATGGTTATAAATTTCCTTGTAGTAGGGGTTCCAATGGAAAATATCTTTTTGGTCACTTGGAAAGGAAGGACAGTAACATCATGATCAAAATCTCACTGACAGGCTGGTTTGCCAAAGAAGAACTGTTCTAAAACTGGTGTTCTGTGTTATAAAAAGAGCTCCATGTCTCTGGTCCAGCATCCCTGTGCATTCTGTAGGTCAGAGTACATGGGAACATGGTATAAACACCTGGAGATGTGATGTCTGAGCCCCACGTGGGTGGACCCTGCTGTAGATGAGCATCTGGGACATTCAGAGCTGGGCAGCTGGAGGTGGCTGGGCCTGATGGTGGCAAATCACCCCCCTGAGAGCCCTTGGCTGGTAATGTTGGCATTGCAGAGCCCACAGTAAAGCCACAAAAGGCTAAAAGGAGTAGTATTAAATATTCTGCTTTTCAACTTTTTTTGTTATTTTAATACATCTTGCAAGCTGTAGCTGAACAAATATTCCTTTTTGAAACATCTCTCACTAAAATTCAATAGTGCAAACCGCCTACTAAGCACTAACAAAGACTGTAAAGAAGACTTTAAGTTATCATTTGCTTAGGACTATGGGGGCTAACAGAGTCTGTCTAAACAGAGGGTCTGGTCTGTCTCTTAGACAGAAATGTGAGTTATTGACCTCCATGTGTACATGCATTGACTTTGTTCCAAAACTCACACTGCAAATTTTACAAAAGTAAGAAACCAACCAGACAATACTTCCCCATGTGCAGACAGGTGATCCACAGAGAACAATTCCTAAGCAGCAACAAAGCTGCAGAGCATATGCTGCTGCTGAATCTGCCCTAAACTGAAGGGGAGCTGGGGACCCTCAAGGAGAACCCAGAGCATGACCCAGAGATGGGTCAGATGGACTGAGAGGGCGCAGAGAGCACCTCCTGCGCTGACACAGGGACTTCCTGGGTTAAATCCTGCGTGTTAGGCACAAGGAAGAAGTTTTTTACAAGAGTGGTGGCACAAATTGCCCAGAGAGGAGTGGATGCCCTGTCCCTGCAAACATTCAAGGTCAAGCTAGAAAGGGCTTTGAGCCACCTGATCTAGGTGATGTTCCTCCTCATTGCAGGGTCCTTGGATGAGATGACCCTTAGAGGTCCCATCTGGCCCAAACGATTCCATGGTTCTGTGCTATTCATTTTCCTACAAGAGGAGGGCTATGAATGAAACAAGCACAATGCACATGCCATTAAATCCTCTGGGGTGAAGAGCCCAGGGCTGAGGGTGAGGGACCTGGAGGGAGTGAAAGCACAGCACAGTCACAGGGGACTGTCACCATCCTCTCCTCTGCCCTGGTGGTCTGAGCCCTGGCAGAAAGATCTGTCACACAACCCCTGGTGACCAGGTGGGCTGCCAGGGCTCCCTGCCCACAGCACTGCTCTCACACCTGCTGCAGCCAGGCCAGGACCTGCTGCAGCCACCAGGGCTGCAGCCAGGCCAGGACCTGCTGCAGCCACCAGAAAGGCTCTGCAGCAAGGCCAGGACCTGCTGCAGCCATCAGAAAGGCTCTGCCTCACCTCCTCCCCTGGGGAAGCATCCCCCCAGCACTATTGGCACTCAGATCCACACAGAGGAGCGTGGTAAGGAATAAATTCCTGCCACGTAATTTCTCCAGCACGAGGAACTAATGCAGGCCACGGAGCTGCCACTCTGGTGCTGGAGAAAGGAGCAGAGAGCTGTGCTTTAACATCAGCTCCTAAGTGTAATTTCCTGTAATTGTAAAGTGCTTTAGAGGCACTTGTGAACTGGGGCAATGGCTCCTAACGAAGTTGATGAATAACCCAGCACTGACTCAGCTCCTAAACAGACCCAGCACTGAAGGAGGGAATGTGGAGAAAGGTTTTGCCTTCCATTAGCAACACTATCCAAACAACTGACCCTCTCCCTGAGAGATTAGTTCACAGCAGGTGAGCTATAATCTGCCCTGATCGGCAGGCAAGGAAAGCATTCATTCCAGCTGCATTACAGCCACAGCTTTTCTTCTCTTCTTTCTTTCACACATTGTGAGTTCCCAAAGAATGCTTCCAGCTACCAGATCAAACAAACATTTTGCCACTTATTTGCAGAAATGCTTCTGGTCCCAAGTTGGGATGGTATCCAGCTGAAGACTGGCTGGTGGGTAACTTTTTCCCAGCATGGTCATCAGCACTTTCTCATCTGGAAAACAATTATTTGACAGGGACAAGATCTTGACCAGAGTCTATTCTGTACTGGGAATTTGTTGTCAATTTATGATGCTAGAGATAATCTACCAAAAATTATTATTTGGAAATTATAATGTATTACCCCTCATCTGAGATACTCAGTGGCCAATTGGAGAATATTTTCAGAAAACAGTCACACAATTCCTGGCTTTTTGGTCCAGAGCCTCATGGGAATCATACAAGACACAGTTAAAAGATAAGAGTCAATCCCCGGATCTGCTGCATATTAGAGTTCATAGACTCCTACTATGGCGCATATATTTCCCTAAAATCAGTGAAGCCTTCATCATCCCACAGCCAGTAACCATCCATCCCTTTGTTCCTCTCTTCCTCTCTCCCTTTGGCCAACAATGTCTCCTCACTAAGGCAATTGCCTTTTCTCCGCAGGTATCAAACACACTTTTCTCCTCCACAAGTCTGAATAACCAACAAAATCCAATTACACTCAGAGAGATTGTTCTCAGCTAAGACTCAGTTTGAAGGTGGTAATTCTTATTTTGGAGTGAAAAACGCCTTGTGTGTTTGAAAGCTGAGCTGTTTGGGCTTATGGGTTTTTTTTTTCTCTCCCACCTACACCTGCAGGCCTGATAACAGGTATCACCTCTGCCTGCACAAATGGCCTTGCTCTCCAATCCTGTTAACTGCAGCAGGGGGGTGCTCACCAGGGATGGTGCCAGCTGCTGGCCCCAGAAGCTTCTGCACAGCTTGTGATCCTCTGGGGCTGCTGCTCACCAGGCTGGAGTCAAAGAGACATCTCGTGGCCACAGCTTATACTGCAAAGGAGTTATTTTGTACACGGAACATCCCTTGCATGCAGAGGGCCAAGAACTGCCTGTGATGAACTATGACTCCATTGGGCCAAGCAGCGGGGGATGCCACAATACCCTGCACCTGATTCAGCCTCCAGCCTTTCTCTCTGAGTGCCTTCAGAGCATGAGGAAATCTAAAATGCAGGCATATTCTGCCTCTCTGCTTTTGTTCAGACTTGTAAGTACATAAAAAAGAAACAGCTTGGCAGAGGATGGCAGAGAGCTACAACAGTCACTGGGAGAAACCAGAAAGGGAGCAGCACATTGTCTTCCAGCACAGGACTCAGAGCCACCAGGTGAAGGTTTTGAAGCCATGCTGAAGCAGGAAGAGGAGGAAGAGATTCCTCTTGGGCAGTAGAGGATCCAAGGGAGGCTCCTTGCTGGAGGAGAATGTTTAAAGTCCACCAGGGTTAAAGGAAAAATTGCACAAACATCAGGAAAACAGAGCTCTGCTGGAGACAAGTACCAAAAAGGTGAAGCAGTGCTGGAAATCCCCTGTGCTGCAGTTCTGGGAAAGCACTCAGGAATACAATGTCCTTTCTCCAAGGCATCAGCCCATGGCTGCCACAGGAGCCCTACACACAGGGCAGGGCAGGCCCGGGTGGGATCCAGCACTGTGGGTTTCACACTCACAGCTCCAGCTCCAGAGAAAACTGGGAGCATCCCAGGAGCAAGTGCCAGTTTGATCCTGACTCCTGTCTCTGAGAGCCACGTGGAAGGTGAGCAGTGAGAGCACATCAGCAGTGGGGAGCCTCAGCTCTCAGTTTAATGTGGGTCAGGCTCAGCATTTGGTTTTTGGGTGAACTGGGAGAAGATTTTCTCAAGGGAAACACTCCTGGTACTGCACCATCCCCACCTACCCCAAAAATTGCTTAGTCTTGGCTTGCTATGGAGCATCCCCTCCTGCTCCCTTGCCTGCCTGGACCTCATCCTGAGGTCTCCCATCTCTGGGCAGGGGAGGACAGGAGGCTGAGGCTGAGGTCTGGGTGTATCTCCTGTATTCCTTGACATCCCCTTCTGAGTGAGGTGAAATAACCCAATACATGTCCATTTTCCAGGGTTGGAAGACCTGGCCCACCACCCAGAGCCTCTGGATTTTTACAAAGATTTGCTCTTTGACCTTGTCCAAGTTGCTCATTCTTTCCTTTAAGGAGTGACAAGGAGACAAAGAGAAACAGGCATGAATGCTGCATGAGTGGTGTCCCAAAATCTGAGAAATAACCAGCTCAGACCCACAGCTAGCTAGAAATGGGTTTAAACTAAGCTTTCTTGGCTCCTGCTAAATGGTTCCTCCATGATTAACACCAGAGGTGATGCTGATAGCAGAATTCATTGTCAAAATACCTTATAAAACAATTCCATAAAACCGTGTAAATCTTGTGTTGATCCTACTTTTTACAAGGAGCCTTAAAGCCATATATCCCAGCACCATTTACAAGGTTGTTGCAGGTGTGAGACCAGCCTCAGAACTATAGCTACCAGTTAAACTGTGTATTTTACGAGCCTGGGGAAACATCCGTTTGAACTGTAAAAGGAGCTTTCCAGCCCTCTGCTCCTTTGTGCACAGACCAAGCCACTGCCCATCAGACTTCAGCACCCCCTGAGCCCAGCACAAGGTGCAGGGGCAGGATTCCTTTGTCAACAAAACCTCAGGATGTTGACCTTTGCCTTGAGGAGGAGCTGGTCTCCCCAAGCCCAGGTGTCACTGCAAACCACTGAGCACCCTAAAACCACTTGCCATTTATCCTGCTGTGGGCTGCAGTCATTCCTCTGGTGAAGCTCACAGGCTATTTACTGCTGCTCTGGAGCACAAAGAAGCAGGTGGAAAGGGGAAGAATGAATAGCCCAATCGTGTGAATCAGATGACAGAAGGCATTTAAGCAGGCAATATATACCATAATTATGTAATAACTATTTAATAGACATCGGGGTGAGTCTCCTGGGGATAAAGGAAAAGCCAAGAGACATTTCTTCCCGTGAGTTAAAAATTATCAGGATTTTAATCCCATATTAACACTCATGATTACATCCCCTCCTCTACATCCTTTGAGCTCTTTTTTCACCTCTATGGAATACAGGATTGATTAGGTCAACTGTCACATATCTCTGCTCTTCAGGGTGCATGGGCAAGCAGCTGCCACACTGTGCCCAAAGAGCTTTGTGCTGTGCAGCTGGATACATGGGGTCCACATTTATAACCCTGTGAGGAAAAAGACTGCATTGGGTTTGCAGTTCAGGGGCTCTGGGTTTCAGCAAGGATTTATGCTCTGACCTTGGCCAAGCTGCTTATTCCTTCCTCTAAGGGCTGACAAGGCTCCTCCATCTACACACAGCAGAGAGGAGTATCAGAGAGCTGCAATGCAGTGCTGCCATTGCCACGTGGGGCTGTGCAAAATCCTCTGCCCTGCTGCCCTCACCTTCATCCTCCTCATCAGATGCCTGGCCTCACCTTCCCAGCAGATGTGTCTCGGTGCCCTCTTATCTGCTGCTCATATCTTCTGTGTGGGACCAAATATTGACACTGCTCAGGAATGGCCCTTGGCTGTGAGCTCATCTCCTAACCTCCAAGATGGCCCTTGACCTCTCCCCCGAGCCCTGAAACAATAGAATAAATTCAGGAAAGAGTCACAGTGATAAAAGCTGGTTTACAGCAGCTAGAGGGATAAGCCCAGCTCACAATGTCTGCTTTGCAGCAGCTCATTTTGGGGACTCTCAGGGACACTGAGTGACAGGCCTTTGGACAGTGCTGTAGCATCATCCTCTGCTGAAATGAGCTTTTCTCTAGCCCTGCCAAACCTTCAGTTCATGATGTCGCTCAGATTTAATACAAAATGGAGAAAATCCTCCCCTATTTTTCTAAAACAAGCCTTCTAAAAAAGTGTCCAAATCCTGAATTTTACAGTATCCTTAAAAATGTATAGTGGCTGTGCCATGGGATGACTGAATAAACACCACAGTGGAGGGACCAGGATCATCTGTGGGTTATGAGCTTGTACAACACTTGACACACTGAATCTCCTTCCTAATCAGGGGTTGTTAAGATGCTGTTGTAACAAGATAACATTATATAAAATGCTTTATATATTTAATCTACTAATTAGCCATGATAGTAACAAGTAACTTTATTGTTGAATGCATGAAACCTCATTATCTGAATCCAATTTTTACGTGGCTTCACTTGGACTATATCAAGCGCTGAGCTCATTTAACAACCTTCCCTTCAGCCAGAACAGTGATCTGGGATTCTTCCCTATTCCTTGGTTATTTATTTCCACAAAACACTAAGGGTTCTAATAGGAGTCTATTCCACACATACACCTGGCTGAAACCTGCCTGTTTTGGGTGATTAGCCAGGGACTGATAGACCAGTGTGGGCAGAGCAATCACACAACTCTTCATTTCCTTTGGAAACCAGGCTAAAAATAGGGGACAGGCAGTAGAAAATGAGACAGGAAGGCAGGAATGGATCTATCAATAGCTCCTGCCCTGCTTCCTGCTTGTTAGTATTTCTCAGCAGATGTCAGGTAACCCTAAAGCAGCAGTCATTTATCAGACATTTCTTAAATTGAGATAAAGGGAATTTGTACCCTGTACAATTATGGGCATCCCAGAAGGAAAAAAAAATAAAAAATAAGAAGAAAAAATGACAAATATAAGGAAAACAAAACCTTTTCAATGCATGTATTGCATCTCACAGAAAGTTTCTGTTTCTAATACAGCCACAGACCAACTGTGGACTTTGTACTCCATCTGTAGCTAAATGACCACATTGCAGGGACCTGTCTCCCCATTTCCCTGGTGCTCCCACTGCTCTGACTGCAATCCCCAGCAGAGCAGGAGAGGAAACACCAGCTCCAGCAGCAGAGCTCCTCCCAGGAGCTCAAACGCTTGAACTCCAGGTAAGAGTGATTTTCTGCCTGCAAAAACTTGTCAGCCAGACAGTGCTGGCGGTGGGTGGGAGAGTACAATAGGGCTTCTAGCTCGGAATGTCGGGGCTGAGGAAAGGATTTTCCACCAGAGCCCTGGACCAGCCCCTCCTGCAGCGGCGGGAGCCGGTGATGGTGAGTGCTGCTCGCTAGATGGCGAAGGACGCCTTCGTGCCTTGGCTTGGATCACCCAGGGGAGACACCTGGAGCCTGCTAAAGCCACCGGAGAAGGCAGGATGAGTTATTAAGGTTGAGGAGATTCAGCTCTCCTTGAAGAGATGGTGTCACCTGTTTGAGAATCTCCCTCTTCACTTGATTTGAAACAAACCTGCAGGCAAGGCCACGGCTCCCAAAGCTGTGTCACCTCCACAGCACCATTCCTCTGCTGTCCCAGGGGTGTTCAGCAGATGCAGGACCGACAGAAGCGTGTCAGAGCCAGATTTAAATCCTTCCACAGAGGCTGTGTTTGTTTGACCTGAATAAACCTCCTACCTCAGGTACCTTCAAGTCTCTCAACCACAACCAAGGAAGCGCAAGAAAGGACAATGCTCTATCTAGGGGGCTTGGCTATAAGCAAACCTGTTACTCTCAAACAAATAAAACAAAACAAAACCCCCAAACAAACACATAAATTTAAAATGCTCAAGTGAGACAAAGCTGTGAGCCAAGCAAGACTGTTTTGAAAGTGTTCAACTGCACTAGTGAGTCATAAACAATGCAGCAGCTATGGCAGTGAGTTAGAGGAGAGTAATTTCAGCCACATTTTTGCAGCAACTGGATCCCAGCAATGTCCTGTTCTTGCAAATCATCAGTGTTTACAATGAAAATTCTGCACCATTTTAGCCAGATTCCCTTACACAGCCTCAGCTATTTGCAAACAGCTCCTTCTTAGTGATGCTGGCAGCTTCATCCCAGGTGTGCTCAAATTTGCACCTTCTCTGTGCAAATTTGCCCAGCCCAGTGTGACTCTGTGGCTGCAGCTGCAGAAAGGACCAGAGGGTTTGTGAGCTCTCCCAGCTGCCCCAGTGTGAGTGTGGTCATGGCACACAGATGCCAGGTCAAGCATCCAAAATGTCCCTTTACATGATGGAGCATCCCCTATTCCTCCCTGTAAGATGCCCTCAGGAAAATGAAACCCATCTGCATGAACCTCCAGGCAGCAGCACCAGCAACTTCACGCCTGAGTTTACAAATATGGGATAACACACATCTGTAGTGATGTGTTGATATATGCCCAGACATGAATGTATAAAGCAGCAAGTAGATTTCTGAACATTGCTCACAGCCCTTTGGAATAAAATCAGTCCTGAGGGTAATATTTAGCAGCCTGGGTTTTTCATTGCTTCCTCCAGCCCCAGATTTGTTATCCCCATGCTACATTTTTTGCAGAATAATGCAAATGTATTTCTGTTCAGAAAGCCAAGGCTGTTCCTGCCCAGCTGCCCAGGATATGAAAATACCTGGAAGGTGGTACTGACATTTTTCCTGAAGCTTTTTTCTATTTAACAGAAGCAAAGTCACGTTGCTGAGAGACCCCTTAGTAACAGGAAGCAGTTGTCCAGTTTAAAGAACCAGCTAGAAAGCAAACATCTTTGCCTCCTTTTTAAAGCCCCTCAGGACAATATTTACTTTTCTAAAATATCATTGTGCCATGGCTTTGGGACTTTGCTTGACAAACTTGGGGGTCTCTGAGCAGTTCAAAGTGGGCTTGACCTATAGCTGAGCATGGAAAACAGGAACTGCATATAAATAACTAAATTACAGAGAGATCAATTCTCAGTCAACTCATTAGCAATGCCCGGCGTCTTTAAGTGATAACTCCACTCTCTAAGACCTTTACAAAATTACTTGCACAAGGCACATTTTACCCTTTGGCTCGCAAGTTTCATAAATGAAGGTTAAGTTTACTTAACCACCCAGGATTTACCAGCCATGTTAAAGCATAAAATGCATGTGCTGCCAGGTGTCTCTGCAGAAACTGCCTTGTTGATTCAGAGACTCCAAGGTTAAATGATGGCTCCTGAGTCCAAGTTAGTTTCCCACTGGGGAACGGGAGGATCTGCGCTGTAACATTGTACCACAGTTCAGACAGGGTCGATTTAACAAGGCTTTGGAGTTAAGATAGCAGTGATTGTGAAAGCCTGAATGAAAATCAGGGGGTTTGCTGTACAGCACACCCATAACAGGAATCTTAAGTGTGTCACACTCCAGTTTATTACAGAAAGATAACTTCACTTTTCCCTAGACTGATAGCTGTTTCTAACTTCTGTCTTTTGGCCTGCACTGGCACACTTGCATATCTGTAGGATCCAGATTTATACTCCTTCATATCTTCAAATTTACAGCTGATGTGCATCAGCACAGTCCTATTAATATTTTTTGGCAAGTCACTCTAGCCAAAGTTAGATAGGTTGGTTCGTACCCAATCTAATTTTGAACCTCTGTGTTTGATTGATTCTTTCGTGACAGCATTTTGGATGTTCTGGTTTTCAGCTTTTTCATGCATTCAAGATTTTCAGACATCACATCTGAACAGAAGTGTAGCATCTCTCCACCACTGATTAGCCACAATGGAAACTTGAAAAAACAGTGGGTTGGACTTCCAGTGCAGCTAATGGTGGCAGGTTAGAACTTCCACCCTTTACAGTTCTGGGTGCTTCTATGCTTCCTGCTCTTCTTGGGGGACTCTTGGTGCAGCTGTCATGGTCTGGAGGGAGGTACAAGGCACTGAGTGCAAGAGGAGGTAGCATCTTTTATTAGAACACACTGGGTTGGAAAAAGTGGGTTAAGCTTTAAAGCACAAGAGCCTTTCTTCAGGTTTTGCCTAATTAAGCTCCTCTGCCCATTGCAAATCTGAGTGTGATTTTAAAGGCAGGATAGTAGTGGCACAAAGATTTTGTAAAGGGCTCAACACAATAGGCTATAGATTGCAATAACTAACCATTAGTCTTGGGGAAATAGCTCAGCCTCTGATCTGACATTTTAGCAGCTAAGAGCTCTGGTTAACAGATCCTACTCTGAATTACTCTCTCAAAACCTTATCAAAAGGAAATGGAGCCTTTTGAAATTGCTGGCATCTCTGGAAGACTGGTTTATCAAATTTCCCCTGGTTCAAGCAGAAAACTTCTGTTTTCCTCTGCTCTTTAACCTTTTATTTAAAATGTCATTTTACTTTGAACTGTCAAAAGAGGCAGCGAGGGAAGCAGCAAGCTCACCACCAGGAGGAGGTGAAAGCTGAAACTTTACCCGTCCTTAGTGAGTTTATCCACATATCAATGGCATGCTATACCAGTGTGTTTATTTTTATGACTAGAGCATATCCCTGAACCTCAGGGATCCGAACATTTCCCTGGAATGTACAGACGTTTCATATAATTTATTTCCCAGGGGCCTTCCCCACACATGCATACATAAACACACATGTTTTATCCAGATTCTCTTGATCACACTGCTGTACACAGCCAGGCAGCAGCCTAGCACAAGCACACAGACATCCCCATCCATGCCACCACCCCTATCCACAGCCCTCTGCAGGAAATATAAATGTGCACATTCCTGTACTTAGACGTACATATTTATAAGATGTAGATGAACATCAGTGTCCATGGTTTGTGTGTGCATCTGTTTATACAAGATACATATGTGAAAATGCACATATGTGGGAAACCAGGACTGCAAAGGGCACTAACACATGCCACTGATTCTCATGGCTGCTTAGGACATTGCTGTGTGGTTTCTACAGCCTAGGGAAAGCATTTGGGTGGGATCCAAAGAACTTCCATTAGCCAAACATTTGGATTTCACTCACCTCTGTCCTTGTATCTGTTTTAAAGGGAAAACTCCTTCCTGGAGCCAATAACCAGAATGATGGAGCAGATTCCCCCTCAGAAGCCTTACAGCAATTAGGATTCTGTGAAGCCACTGCAGCTTTGCTCTGTTACAGCTCTGTCCCCTTGCTATATTGACTCAGGCTCTAATGAGATGTTACCAAGCACTGGGGTTGCATTCAAGCTCTCATATAAGCAGCCAGCTGAGGATTGGACTCCTTTATCAGTTTGTGCTGCTTACTGTGGGCCAAGGTCTTCAGCTGGTGTAAATCAGCACAGCTCCACCGAGGCCATGAAAAATGAGGTGCATAAGTTAAGCATCTGTCTCAATGGCTGATGTTTATCTTTGCTCCCATGGCCTCAATTGCACTTAAGATGAACATAAAACCATGAAAACAGTTTAATGGGACATGGGCTTTCTGCTGATCATCTGCATGCAACTGAATTTTACTCCATTTGATTGCTAGGCTGAGTTCAACAGACATGCATGTTACAAATAATTTGTCATGCTCTGAGGCGCGTTCCACCCCAGGCCACAAAATGTTCACAGTAATTGAAATATACAGCCAAATTCCAAGCTAACATAAATCTCTGCTGATGTCAAGCCATATGGAAATCCATATGATTTGAGGGCTGTAAAAAAACCCAACAGCCAACCGTGCCTTCTAGTGAGAGACTTACGCAGATCAATCTGATTTTTCTATCACAAAGAAGATTAAGAGGTGGCTTCACTAGGATGTCCAAGTACAGATGGAAAAAGGAAATACCCAGTATGGAATGGTTCTTTATTCCAGCTGAGAAATGCCCCACAAGATTCATTGCTTGAAAATAAATGCCAGACAATTTTGAATGCATGATAAAGCACAGATTTTTTTAACATGGAATCATTGATCAAAGGATAAAGTGGACTCTGCCATTAAAAGTCTTCATACCAAGGTCAGATGCTTTTCTTCACAAAATTCTTTCTCCTAGGATATCTTGGTGGGTTCAATTTTGCACTAACAACATTAGCTGTTGAACTTAATGTTCTCCAGGAGACTGTGACTATTTATAAGAAGCCAGTGAATTAAGGTTGAGAAAAGCCACTGTCCTATCAATAGGACTAAATTTACTACAGATTGATTTATCTTCCACTTGAAAATGCTTATGGGACTGCTAAGTAAAAAATTAGAGCAGAAAGCACTGAACTTGATAATACACAGAGCTGAAGGACAGACTAATCATCCTTTCTCATCACAATTATTTATTTACTTCAAAGCCCAGTTGGTTAGCCCTAAAATCAGAACATTTTTAGAGCTGTAAAATTAAATTCTTCCAGTTGTAACAGAGGGAAAAAAAATATGAGCCCTCTCAAACATGAAAGAAGAAATATTATTGATCACTGAGAAAGAAATCTGTAACTTGATAAATTTGCATTCTACTGCAGCAAAATCAATGGTTTTCAAAGGATCCCAAGTGCCAAGTGCTGTGGTTGCTCCAAGTTTCAGCATTTAGCCAAGGTGCCAAGCTGATTTTTTAAAAAAGTTTTTAAAAAAAGTCTTTGCACCATCTGTTCTCTAGCACTGGTGAATTCCTCAGGCTGAGATGTCATCAGCTTCTCATCATCATTCTTAACGATTCTTCAAGTCGATCAAAATCAGAGACAGAAGAAGAGATTTGGGGTGTTTGTGCTGTGTTTGCACACTACACTGTGCCCAAAGTACACATGGTTTTTTGGTTTTTTCCTTCCACGGCTCTCTGGCAGCAGAGCTTGGAGTCAGAACCCTAGCTTGTCAAACAGATGATGATTATGTATTATATATAATCACAATGAAAAGGAGATTTGAGATGAAAATCTAAAATTGGGATTGGGTGGGAGTGAAACCAACTCACCCCAGGCAGCTTTCTAATTTCAGTCACTGGTTCAAATCCCTCCCAGAAGCCACAAGGCAATGCAGGATCCCTAAATTTCTTGGAAACTGGTCCCATGCTGTCACCAAAATCAGTGGGATGGTTTGCTGTGCCTCTGCTGGAAGTCTGGGAACGTTTTAACCAGGGACATCCCAGTTTGGGGTGCACACACCCCCTTTGCAGTAGGTTACAAGGGGCTTATTAGTCCAAAGGAGAACCAGGGGCTGCCAGGGCCAGGAGGGCACATTTGCCAACTGTGTTTTCACCAGTGGCAATGCCCATGAAGGAAGAAATGGTTGAGGAAATCTACTCTCCAAGATGCAGGATAAAAGTCATTTCCCTGAGAAAGAGCAGCAAAGCCCAGAAGTCCAGATCTCCCTAAACACATTCTTGGCTTCCCCAGGGCTCTGCACAGCTCCAGCTGGGTGAGTAACTGCTGATTTATCCAGCCACACTGCTCAGATGGGATTTAGGAAATAAACCAGAGGAGACTTGGATTAAACAGTTGGCACAGAGGTGCAGGGCATTTCCCTGGGATTAGTAACTGCCTAAGGGATCAGCCAGTGGCACTTCCATGTCAGACAAAGCTCAGAAGCAATGCTGCTAGGGCTGGAGGAAGGCCCAAATTCCAACCAGGGGAAGTGCCACCATCCTAGAGAATGGCCCTGTCCCTGAGGACATTTTTGTGATATGCACTGGCCCCTAGCAGTGATTAATGGTTTTGGGTAGAGACAATGACATGGGAGCAATGTTTCTGGTCTCCAAATCAGACTCCAGCCCAATCTGATCTGATGATCAGTAAGTCAAGACCAAGGGCAACTGAACAGGGTCAGGTCTCTGTTTTTCAACGAGCTCACTAACCTGCAGTGTAATATCTGATGGTTCAATGGTTAAAGCAATAATTCAGGCTCAGATGAGGCTATATCATGCTGGAATATTAATGATGTAATTTTAATATGGCCACTACATCACCTTGCCTCCATAGAGGTTCCCCACCTTCATGGAGAAAACCTTGAGCCTCTGCAGGCAGAGCTGAGCCCTTGCACCCCAGGCTGAGTGCAAGTGAATGTTCTGAAATTCTGGCTGCTCTATGGCCCTGGGTGTTTAACCCTTAAAAGGGGGGTGGGAGCAGTGGTGAGAGGTAATTAACACAGAATAGATAAGCACACTTCCCTCAAGATCAAAGCATCGGTTTCTTCACTACATGGTGCTAGAAAAAGAAACAGATAGAAATCTACAGAGCTGAGATTGACACTTGCACTTGGCACAGAGATCTCCATGCAGATAGATGACAACAGCTTGTAGGACAAATCAGGATTCCTGATCCCTGGTGTTGGATTGACACCTTCCTTTAAGCCCTTTATTGGCTGGAAGGTGTCAATCCAACAAGTGGCCCGTCAGAGAGATAAGCATGGAGTGCTTTACTCGGTGTGGCTGAACTGAGCCCCTTGGGGATCACTACCTGGCAGAACAGAACCAAAAATGTTTGTGAAGCTACAGGAAAGGTGCTGCACAACCCCCCCAAAAACCCCTCTGTAAGACAGAAAAGTCAAAGGCTGGAACATCAGCAATGACCCAGTAATAGACTTCTTTAGTGACCAAATGATTGAAGTTTGAGATCAAATTATTACACCATGTAGCTATCACAGAAAATAAGCTCCACTCCACATGTGCTTTTACAGCTTTCTACTCCATGAAAATTAATAGTTTTATTTTGTCCATTTGCATAGATTGGCATTTAAGAAAAATCTCTCTTAATCTCTTCCCAAATTTTTTTTTTTAATCTGTGAGCAGTTGATATGTCTGTGTCTACCCCTACTCTATTTACCTGTATTTGACACAGATATCTTCCCCAAAATGCAAACTGATTTTCTGTGGACGTGCACGTGTTTCCCGTTGGCAGCTGTGGGATTCACGTGGGTGTTCAGGACTTTTAAACACACACATGCAGGCTCATATGCACTTGGTATTGTTCCTGTTGCAAACCCTACGTTTTAGTGATTTCTCCAAAAATCACATAAGAAACAGTAGCAGAGAAGAAAATCGTTCTCTCAAGCAGCACTCTAGTGCTGATAGTTACAAGATTTTTTTTTCCCCACAGCCCTGAACAGCTACAGCAGAGAAAACCCAGCTCCTAAGGACAGCTGTGATGTGCATCCCAGATCCCAGCTCTTCCCTTCACCCAGCAAACCAGCCTTCCTCAGGCTCAGCACCATAATGATTTTCCTTTCCTTCCTGGCTTTTAGCTTGGGCAGCTTTGGATGTATAACAAAATCATGCACGTTCCTAACAAAGACACCTTGAAATTTTACAGTTTTACAAAGAAATAGTGTCCATACACATGCAATCCTAAACACACACCACAGCTTTGTAAAGAAACACTCATTATATATTGTGACTACACACACACCCTTATGTAAAATTAGGGGTAAGATACAACATTTTTGTGTGACTCAGACCCAGAAGCAGCTGATGTATTAGAGCTGAAAGATTATGTAGATATCGACCTGAGGCAGGAGTAGTGTGGGATAATTTAGTCCCATGGGTTAATTGACTATGAATGATCTTAGGATCACCAAACAACCTAACTAATGGCTTGTAATATGAGCTTTACATACAAGACACGTTCAAGACACAGCAGTTTGAAAAAATCTTCTGCATCACTATATGTCTCCTGTTGTTGCAAATTCAGTATTACACAAAATATTGTGTGTGTTTTATGCTGAGTAGTGTTTCTTTTAAATAGATAATATATATAAAAATACTATATATAGCATATATAATATAATATAAATATATATATTGTATATTATATAATATATATAATTATATCTATCAGATATAATTATATGTGTGCATATATATATATATATTGCACATTGACTAGGATGTATTTTCCATTACACTACATATTGTGTAAATTTGTGCATAAGCCAGGACCAGGTGCCAACCCACACTGGTGACAAGCAAATACCTGCTCACAGCAAAAACCCAGCAGTGGAGCAGGTACTGCAGGCACTGCATCCTGTGGGGGGTACGATGCTGCCGAGTGGAGTCAGAATCATTTCCCCTGGCTGCAGAAAGAGAAAGTGAGGCTACAAGGAGGGTTTCTGGCTAAGTCTCTTGGCTACACACAGGTCACACTTCAAATTTTCCATGTTTCACCCATCAAGGCGTTAAAACAAAACCGACAAGTGACTTTCTCCTCTCCCCTGCTCCAAAGGGCTCTGAGTCCATAGGAGGGACACAAGGTGGGTACGTGAGTGTCAAAACCCAGGGACCAGCCGGGGGATGGGGTGCAGCCACCCCCTCGTCCCCTCTCTCCCGCGTGCTCTCACATTTTGGGTGACAAGCACAAGGCGAGCTGGTGCCTCGGGGTTTGGAGCCGACCCCCGTCCCTAAAATAGCTGAAGGCGTCTGTATTTAACCTGGAAACTTGGCTTTACTGGAGTTTTCCCCCTCTCCTTCGCCCTCCCCACCGCAGGGACAGGGTCGGGCTGTGTCTCGGGGACGGGGAAGCGCCGGGGATGAGGGAGCAGCGGGAGCCTGGGGCAGCGGGGAGCCCACCCTGCCCAACCCGGCGGGCGGAGGCGGAGGAAGCGGAGGAGGAGGAAGAGGCGCATTCCGGTGCGGGCAGGTCGGAAATCAGGGCGGGAGGGTGTCGGGGTCCCTACTCTCCTCCCCAGCCCCCTCGCACCTCCCTCGGCTGCCCACGGTGTGTGTCCGTGTGTGCGCACCCGCCCGCGCACGGTTCGCTTAAGGACGTGCGTGTCTGTATCTAAATGGTCTTTTCGGTAGTTGGGTACAGCTCAAAGGTTATTTAAAGGTAAAAAAATAGACATATGTATGCGTTTAGAGGCCGTTTCTCTCTACACGGACACACACGTGCAAACAGACGAATATTTGATAAAGTTTCCCGCAAATGTCATGTATTTATATATTCACCTACTCCGCCAGTCTAAGATACCTGTAATAGTCTGTCATACGAAAATGCCACCTTTGTAATTCCAACTCTCATTTAAGAACGTAATTTCCCTCAATATATACCCCAAATTTAGTTGAAAAGGTATGTTTACATTAAAGATGTACATAAATTTACTTCAAAATACGTTCTGGATTATGTAGAACTGTATATACAATTCCGAATTACAAATAATGTGTCTATAACGTACCTCATGGGTATGAGACGTATTTCATGGCATATTTCACAAAGGTATCGTGAAATTAATTACGAAACTGTCATATGTGTCATCTATATATACACAGGTGTAAGTGTGGGTGTGCGCTGAGCTTGTAAATTGTCGAACAGAACGAAGCAGGAGGCAGAATCACGGGGCAGCCATATATCAGAAAAAATCCACCCCGAGGGATGCAAACACGCTGATTTTGTTTCGGAGCCTGGCTGGGCTCACCAGGAGAAATGTCAGTTCGAAAGCAGGGCCAGCCGGGCTGGTCCCGCCGGCAGAGCAGGAGGGTCCCGGGATCCCCAGAGTCCCCCCCGCCGGGGCAGGTGATGGTGGCTGCGGGATTGAAAACGTGGTGTTTTTACCCCCTCGTTCTCAGAATGAGGACCCGCTATCTACACAGAAATCTCTGCAGAGAAATTTAAATAAAGATGCAACAACAACAAAACAAAACAAAATAAAGAAAACAAATTAAAAATCGCAGCGAAACGGATCCAAACAGCCTCTCCCGGCGGAGCTAGCCCGATCCAAAGCCACTCGTTGTTTTTAGCAAAAATCGGTGGGGAAAAGTGGGTGAATCCTGCTTCCGTTTGGTTGGTTCGCGACAAGCGTTTTCCTACACTTTTCGAGGATGATTTTGCATCGGCCAATGTGATGGTGTGAAAAGCCCCTCGGGATGCAGCCCGCGAAGAGCTGCGCGGCTCTGCGCTCCCACGGGAGCGGGAGAGGAGGGGTCGCTGGAGGGAGGATGGAGAAGCTACAAGCGGCATTCGGGGGTGCTGCTGAATCGAAAGATGGAGGAAGACCGAGAGATGCTAAAAATGAATGAGCGGGGAGAAAAAAGAAATTACCAGAACGACAGTTAGCAGTGAGAAGGGTCGGGGTCTTGAGGGGGGCTTTGGGATGAGGCGGATTTTCCCCCGACTACAGCAGCCCTAGGCAGAGAAAGGAAAAAGAACTGTAAAGCAAGAAAGCAGTGTAGGAGAGCCGCAGCTGTGCGCCAGGTGATGGGGCCGGAGCGCCCGGCGGCCGGGAAGCGGCTCGGGAAGCGGCAGGACGCAGCCCTCGGCCCCGCAGCCCCGTTCCGGGGAGAGCCCGCCTGGCTTGGAGGTTTGTTGCTCTCTAATGATCAACATCTCTTTTTGCTAATTGGAAGTGCCTGGCGATGCCGGCGCCTGAGCGCTCCGCCGGGAGGGCACGGCCACCCGCTCCGCCGGGACCACCCCGTTTGGGGCATCGCGCGGTGCCACGGCGGAGCCACCTTCCCCGTGCACCTGCACCGGGCCGGGGGGACACGGCAAATAGCCCTCCTCCTCTCTCCTTCCTTCCAAAACCTGCAGCTGCCTCCTGGCACTGCGCTCACGAACAGGGCGATGCTCTTGAGCATGTCCCGCAGGATCCAGTTCTTTTGAGCTAATGCAGCGAGATGTTTGTTTTCCCTGCTGGTGTTTTTTTTGTTGTTGGGGGTTTCTTTTTTTTTTTTTTTTTCTTTTAATTTTTAATAATGATTTCTTTTTTCTGCGGGGCCGGTGCACTTCCCTCGGCGGAGCGCAGGGGGTGCCGCGGGACCGCGCGGCGCCGCGGGACGGACCGGGGCCGAGAATGCGCTTCCCTTCGTGGCTTTTTTTGCTATTCCCCATACACACACACCTTTTTCTTCTTCACCTGTCCCCGGAGGAGCGAGCTGAGCAAACCGCCGCCCGCTTTCCCCCACACTCCCCCCTTCAAAGGAACTGAGACCCACCCCCGCAGTCCCTCCTTCCCCTCCGTCTGAGCCCAGGAATTGCCCTCTGGAAAGGTGGGGGGCAGATGCCGGGATAAATAACTTCAGCTCTGCAGCCAAACTCCCAACAGGCTAAATAAACATACACTGTCACCTTCCTGCGAGGGGACTGGCGAGTGTCCCCGGCTCCGGCTGTCCCCGCTGCCTCCCCCCGCCCCGCGGCCAGCGACATCCAGCACGGAAAGGCAGATTTATTGTCCCTAATCAGCAAATCGTTTAGGTCATTACAAGCCCATTACCGAGGGACAGGCGGGGTGAGGACAAACCCTGGCCGCGTCTTATCACAGCCTCTGAAAACCAGAGAATGAAACAAGGGCTCCCCAGAGAGCCCCTCGTTATCCCTCACTTACAGGGATGTCCTCTGGAGGTTTCTCTCACTGCTTTCCTTCAGACTCCTGTGGTCCCCTCGAAAGGGGTCCAGTACCCCTAAATCTGACCACCATCCTTACCTGAAGCCCTTCTCACATCATTTGCAGCCAGAGCAACGCATCTTCCCAGTATGCCTGAGGGGACTGAGACCATTTCACTGGTTTTGGTGTTTGTTTTTTTTAATACCACCTTTCCTTTTTCCGACTTTCCCCCCCTCATTTCTTTTCCCAGTCCCTCTCACTGACTGAATGTTTTTCATAAAAACACCAGGGATTCAGGGCTGCCTGTGCTGTGGGTAACCCAAGGGCTGCCCTGTTCTTGCTGGCAATGCATCCCACCAGGGAGGAATTTGGGGCAGAGTCTCTTGGGTCTGCATTCATTTGGATCGACGCTAGGGATCCAGCTTGGGAGGAGGGAAAGGGGGTGACAGCCCCCCCGGAAACCAGGACTCCTGTGCCACTCCTGATGTGGCATCCTGCCACTTCCCTGGGACCTATCCTGAGTACAAGGGATGTCACCAGCTACACAGAGCTGGGGGACTGCACAGATCCCCACAGTGGGGCTGGAGAGACCCTTGTCTCTCCCCTCACCCCTTTTACCTCCACCCTAGTAATTATGCAACCTTTCCTGACCCTGCTTTCTATCCCTTTTATCCTGGCCTCAGTGCCTGTTCGCCCAAGCAGGCAGGGCTGAGCCGTTGGAGATTGCTCTGAGGTCCTTCCATCTGGCACTTTCTCTCTGTTCCCCCACTCAATAAATAAAATAAGGGTCACCTTTTTTTTTTTTTTTTTTTTTTTTTTTTGGATCACACACTAAGGCCCATCACAAATGAGACCCCCGAGGCTTTGATGCCTGTGTTTGGACACAAGCAATTATCTCTAATTATTGTTTTGCTTTTCAGTTTGCCCAACTTTCCAACAGCCTTGAAAAGAAACTTCAAGGAGGGGGCTCAGCAGACTGAATGAGACATTTCTCCAAGAAAGCCCCTCCCAGAGCCCCCTCTCGCTTCCATATTGAGAGAAACAAAATCTTCACAAACGTTTAAGTACAATATGGGTTTGCCAAGGGGTTTTCTTTTCTTTTTCTTCTTTTTTTTTTTTTTTTTTTTGAGGATGATTTCTAAAGACACGGGAACATTTGTACAAATAAGGTGCAGATGGGAGTGGGGTGGGGGAGCACACTGGAGCTGAATATCTGGGAAGGGAGGTGAAATGGTTTTCATCTGGGAAGGAAGTGGAGAAGCAGAGATTAAAACCCCCTTAGACTTTCCCACCACTCATAAATAATACATTAAATTGCACTTACTGTTTTCTGCTCACTGAGGAGCACTGGGCAAAAGCCTCAAGTCCTGAAGAAAATTCACAGTCTGGGGCAATGGCAGAATTAGGAGGCAGGAGTGGGAAGACAGAGTGATATTTTGGGAAGCTGTTTGGAAGGATGGGAAACTACTAAAACCAACACATGAAGTCTGTGCTAATGCATGTGGCACACATCTGCACACACATGCTGCTCTACACATGTGGGTAAAATGCACCTACATGCACATATATGTGTATATATATGCACACAAATGTGCAAATTTTAAAATGTGCAAAAATAGCCAAAATATACTCACGGGCTGGGACACAGGTGTGCACACAGGTATCACACACACTCATGGAGGGATGTGCATATGTGTGTTCACATCCACACGTGTATGTGCACATCCACAGGTCCCTCACACCTCTGGGCTCATGCACACAAGGAGGTGGGGGAAGGATGTAGATAAACAGGCAGTAAAACCTGTAGTAACAGTCCCCACACTGTATGTGGGTATAGTAAAGTCATCTGAGAGCTGGGATTTCACGTGGGCTGCGTCAGAAATCCCCCCAACTCCTCAAAGTGATGATAATCAACCACTCCACCACTCAGTCTCCCACTGCACACCCAAAGCTTGTGATTTTCAGTTGCTAACCCACCATTTATTTAGCAATCCTTCACAGCAACTGGAGCAGGCTACCCAAAACATGTCCAGCCTGCTGAGACGAATCTTTTGCTGAAAGGCATTGATCATTTTCTGCAGCTAAAATTCCTCTGCAAATCAATGCCATCCAGACATTAGTTATTCACAACCCAGCCTAATGGGCCATCACATCTCCATTCAAGAAAAGGAAAACACAGCTTCTTCCCAGACCTAAGTGCACAGGCCAAGGTTGGCTAAGGTGGGGGAGCTTTTGTTTATCGCTCCCCTCCTTTGGTGGTAGCACTGCAGAGAAGTGGTGTCATAAATATTTGTCTTTCTGCCTGGCTGTCTGTCAATACACATGTCTAAAATCCGCTCTAACTATAAATATATAAACATGGCTTAGCCTGGACTTGGCAGGGCTGGCTAACAGTTGGACTCAATGATCTTAAAGGTCTTTTTCACCCCAAATGGTTCTATGATTCCACGAACCGATAACATATGTGTATTTGTATACATCGGGCTATATATATAACAGAGCATTAAATATATATATAACTTAGTGAGTGTATCATTATTTGCACACATACATCCATATAAATAAACCCAGGCACGAGTGTCCCTCGGGTATTTTATTTTACTACTTGATTAGTAGCAGTGGTAGCAGTAATAGACATATTTCTGTCAGATCTAGACGGGTAACATAAGAGCATATTATCCTTTTAGGAAAGTAATTAGCATCAGGGATCTGATTCCTTTTGCTACCCTTCTAATTAATTATACTTGGTAATGCCATCATTAAGAAGAGCAGAGTGTTTGTTCTTTTAATCTCTCTGTAAGGGACATGAGTTGGGAACAAGCTGCTTTGCTGCGCTCTTTATTCCACCACTCTGCCCTCCTCTTTTTGTTTTTTTCCCCCAGCCAGGCTTTTTGCAGCAAGAGCCTACATCCCCCTCCGCCCCCCAAACAAAACAAAACATCCCCCCCACCAAACTCCTCCCTCCAAGAAAACTAGGAAACACAGCGAATTAAAGAAATCTTGACTTAAAAACGACCCATATGTTTGCAAATGCTTTCCAAATGATCCCTTTCTGAATCCATGTGTTGTGCGGGGGGCTTGGGGCGGGGGGAGGACACCCCAGTACAGATTGCGGCTCTGATGCCGGGGTTTTTCCTGAGCTCGGGGGCTGTCTGACCCTGGTGCCAGGGGTCGGTGCACTCGCCCGGAGGGCGGCTGTCCCCACGGCGGGGCACAGCCACGGGCCCCGCTCCCACACGTGGGGTCCCGGAGCTAAACTGCTAATTGCAGGGGTTCACAGATCCTCCAGCCCAGCGCTTCGCCCAAACCCGGCTCCTCCTCGCCGGGCCCGCATCTCTGCAGGACCACACACAAGCACCGCGCAGGGCTTTTGTGCGACAGAGAAAAGGGGACGCATAATAGAAAGGGCGAGAAAGAGAAAAAGAGTTGGTAAACACATTGGCTGTGGTACCTAGAGACCAAGGCAGTGCGACAGGTTCCCAAGAGAAGATCAAAAGTTGGCCTTTGGGATAAGCAACTGAGCAAACTCAAGTATGTTTCTATAATGAACTGCACAAAAGCAGCAGAAGGAGGACTGTGCTGAGCTCAATGAGCTGCTCAGAATGCACTGATATGTATATTATATAGATATTCCCCTACCTGCCCTGCTGGCACACATAGGTGTGTGTGCAGGCAAAGTACAGCACACAACTCTGCCACATACACCACACCAGCTACAAATAGATCCCTGCAAGTAATTCTCCCCACAGAGAATTGGATAAAAAACCCTCAGAGCTCTGCCTTGAGACCTCAGCGTGGATAATTACACAGATTTACCCTCAGGTGCCTGCAGAGATTGTGTGCATTTATGGCCACAGGAATAGTGCTGCATACACAAAATATGCGTGTGTACATCGCATACAGCCCAGCATGTCTGACAAAAATAAAATCTGAATTTAGATGTCTGTGTTATCTATTTACATAATTCTGTGCAAATTGCAAAAATACAGAATTGATCCTGGGTGTAGCCTGTATCCCACAATAATAAACACACCGAGTGCTGTGTGCTTATTATTGTGGGATACGGGCTACATTTGCATCTAATAAAAAATCATACTGCTCACAAATACTATCTTTTTTCTCAAAAATGCACAAATGAGAATTTTCTTAAGAGGATAGGATGTGTTTTTATACTCCAAAACTTCAGCAGCCTGAGAGACCATTAATACTCATTTATCTGTCACCTGACATGACATCTGTCATGTCACTGAGCTTTCCATTAAGAAGAACAGGGAGCAGTTATATTAAGTTATGTCCAAGCTATCTTCTTACAAAGAAAAGGCCTCATTTGTTCCAGGAGCTAATATGCTGGTTTCCTTCACTGCTACTCACTGAGGCAGCAAGCATGGATGTGACAGCCAGACGGCTGATATGAATGCACATGGACATCTCAGGTCCAAAATGAATATAATACAGTGTAATCCCAGTTTAACATTATTTTAAAATAAGGGGGAAACACTTAAAGTCTTCCTACATAATGATATGAATTTTGGCCTGGATAAGATTACGTGGTTTTCAAGCATGATTAGCCATATGTCTAAACTGAAACAAGACAAAAACAAATCCAGCAACTTTGCAGCACTGCGTGCTGAGCTCAGCGCTTTTTAGGAAGGACAATACGGAACTCATTCAGCTGAAATGTAGCCACAGCAATTGGTTCATTGAGAGAAACATGTTGCTGGAAAAACTACAGGAACAGAGCAGCTTTAATTTGTCTACTGCTTTCGAAGGAGGACACCTGATGTTACCCAGTTTTTCAGTTTATCAGTGTGACTCCAACACAGTAAATCTAGATAGAACTTAATCCACAGTTGTATCTTAAAAACTCACTTAGACCATCTCCTATCTCTCCTAATTAATTTGTCTTAATAAAATAACCAATATGAATTTGTAGAGAAATGTGACAGTAAAGACTGAAAAGGATCAACGTAAAATACACGTGTGGGGAGCGTCTGTGATGGGGAAAGGGAAGGGAAGGGAAGGGAAGGGAAAACATCAACTTAAAGCTGCTAGTAGCAATTAGTTTTGCCTGTGTGCTTACAGTAGTACACATTCTCAGACCTCATTGAGAAGGCATACAGGCAACACTGAACTTTATTTTAGGATGTCTTTAGCATTTGCAGAGGAGATTGTGACACCTAACTGGAACTTTGCCAGAGGAATGAGTGCCTAAGTCATCATCTCCAAACTCAATTTGTCTCTCTCTGTCTAGAGGAGACAGTTCTGTCTTCACTGTCTTTAGAGGGAGTCAAAACTACTTGACATTACTCAAGCAGTTTCTGACACATTTTGAAATCACAGATTGTCAGAGCAATAATGTCAATCCTCCTGAGGATGGACCAGCCTCTCTCAGATGGCAGTAGGAAGCACCTCCAAGTAGCCTCTGGCATCTTCATGCTGTGAGTTGAGAATGACAGGAGAAAGAGGACTCCTTGCCCAGCGGCCAAAGGTTTCACACTGCATACCCTGAGACCAGGACAATCCTTGCACTCACTTCATCTTCCCACTAACCACCCCTACAGATGAGCTGAGCTGATCTGAACACCAGTAAGGGTATATAAAGTCCATGTTAATAAGCAGCTTGGAAACAGCCTGTGGTGGGGGTGCTGTCCCACTTCTGAGACAAGCAGGTTGTAAAGGAGCAGCTGTGGGGAGTGGAGGATCACCCTCAGTCTCACAAATCCTTCTGGGTTAAGGCTGCCAGTCCTGGAGCCCTCACACACCACAGTGGTGTTTATTTACAAAGAGAAACGACTTTCTCATGCACCTATGTGGAGCTCAGAGTGCCAAGAACCTCAAGAGGAATTTTAGGAATGCCTCAATTAGCTCAGGAGAGTAATTGGCATTGATTCATAGCGGCTTAGTGTCTCTTCCTTGTTGCTGCCTGGCTGTGTGATTCAACAGGTGAGTTTTGGCCCCTTGAGCCAATTCTGCAGCTGATGACTCAAGGGGTGCAATTTCCCTGCCAGTAGCCAGGTGTGAGTTCAGCCTGGGTGTGAGCCTGGTGTGAGTTACAAGCTGAGAGGGAAGATGGAAGTTACTCCAAGTCCTTCAGAGTCTTTAAATATTTCAGTTCACCTTGGCTTCCCTGAATGCAGTCCCTTCACTTGGATATGGCTTTTCTGTCAGGCTCCCACACTCAGTATACAAAACCAAACTCCAGCCCTCTGTGTCATTTAAATTATTTGCCTTTATTGTACAAGCTCCAAGAACAAAGCTAAAGAAAAACAATGAAAATAAACAAATTTTAAACACAACCACATTTCATGCCCATTCCTCAAGCCAAGCTCTTATTATTCCAAAGAACGGGGCCACAAATATGAGGGACAAAAAGTGACAAATGAGTTCCTCTGACAACCAGCAGATCATGATTCTTGCTTAAGAAAAAGTAGCTCACAGCGCTCTTTTTAGGCCATAGATATCATGAGACTTCATTAATGACTCACAAAGTGCACAGGGAGCTTTAAATGAGAGCTATTTTTCTTTGTGTGCAAAATAACCTGGTATTAATGGCTGGAGCAGGGACAAGTTGGCAAGGTATAGGCAGACCACAGTGTGGTCAGCACAAATTATTGTCATTTGCTAGAATAACTGCAGTGGCAACTGTTGCTGTTGTTGCTAAGTGGTTTTTTGGTTTTTTTGTTTTATTTTTTTCCTGTGTGTCTTCATGGTGCACACTATTTATGGCCAGATTCTGCCATTCCTGTGGAGTCAAGGCTGCCCCCTCTGAGATGTGGATCATCCTGGCTTGGTCTATTTTTAAGGATGGACACAACTTCATTTCCCAGCCCCAGTTACAGTCTCTGCCTGAGGCAGGTAACTCTATTGACAGCAGATTTTTCAGAGTGGTAGGGTGACATTGTGGTCTGTTGTATTGCAACTGGAAGACTGCAGTCCCTAAGTGGGTAGGAGGTGGTGAATGACTGTGCAACATGTCTTGCCACTGAGGGAAGGACACCCCTTGTCCCTTGGCAGACATGGGGCTTGGGACTGCTGTCAGGCTTGTGCAGAGCTAGTGACTGTCTCCAGCTTTCCACATCTGCTACATAATACCTTGGAGTGATGGCAGACTTGTGGCACCATGCTGGATATAAGTGACTTCCACAGCAGAGCAAAAAGCAGAAGCAAAGGGCTGAGACTGAAACCCTTTCTCCTTGACTGCCCAAAAAAAGTATTTGAATTGTACAGGAGCAAAAGCTGATCTCCAGAATGGAGGCAGCAGTGTTGGTCTTGACAGAAAGAATGGAAGAAAAGCACAGAGCAAACAAAAGACAGGGAATAAATAGGCAAGATTGTGATTATTTTTCCAGTCACTAGAAGTATCTTAAATATGGTGAACAAGAGAGCTGATTTATTAGCATCCTATTACCTTATAAGTGCAGAACAAAGAGCTGAAGCTGTGCCTGAAGGGAAGGTGATGCTTTCTAACACAGTTGTCCCCATGCTCCCCCAGTACCTGATAATTAAAATCAAAGACGGCAGGTGCAGCTTGGGTACAAAAGGGAGAACAAAGAGGTGAACTGCTCTTTGAGCAAGAAAAAGCATGTTTTCCCTGTTGCCTTTGACAGCTTTGTGCTCCCACATGATTTATAACTTCTGATGTGCCAGGACTCTCCATCACACATTATATCAACATGAAGATGCCACCTTTGAGCAATTCATGCCCATATTTAAGCTCACAGTGATACCACACATGCAGGATGGATCTCCAGTTCCTTTGTTTTATGTACCTCCAAACTTTTTCAAACCAAGTTCTGTAAGGGGTGCAAAGTCAGAGCAAGAGTGAAAAAAAACCAAGTCAGGTCCAAGCCAGGAGGTTTCTGCTATCTCATCTGTGTTGAAAAGGCAAGATCAGAAAGACCTGAGTTGTCTGAGTTTCAACAGCCAGTGCAGACTCATACATTTTTCTTGTGTATGAGAATTTGAAAGTGGACAGTATGTTCCAGCTTAACATTTTGGAAATGAAAAGGTATTTGATAACTATAATGAGAAGGTACTTTAAAATGGTACAGCTTCACACAGTAATGTCCAGAAAAGTATTGCAGCACATGAAAATTATATCCAGCATGAGACAGAATGGATCAGATCTGTCCAGTTGCTCCAGCTTCTGAAATTCCCTTCTCCATACTCCCTAGAGGATCTGTCTTATTTGGCCTTCAAATTTGCTGGCATGAAAAACAGCATTTAAATAGGAAACAAAACAAGGTTCTGGTGCAAGCTCTGCCTTTGGATCTCTGACCTAGTTCCAGCCCCCAGTAAGGAGTGAGGAGTGAAACAGTTATTTTCATGCAAAAGATCTCAGATATTTGTCTGTGACCCCTCATGAAGAATGAATTGGTCTGTTCATTTCAACAGTGATGAACACACCATTGCTCCCCCTCCTTTTTCCTCCTTCCCAACCTAGCTTCATCTGCATAAATATTAATACTACAACTCCTAATTAAATCCAGGAATATATTTACCTTCACAGATGAGCTACTTAAGCAACACAAGAGGGGCCTCTTGTTTCTATGAAACTTTGCAGCCTGTAAAATGCAGCAGTTCTGTCTGGGGTTATTGCTGCTCAGTAAATAATAGGAAAAGATGAGGAATATTTCTGAAATAGGTCAAGTACACTCCAAACATAAACATGCTAATAGGGAGAGATGTAAGAACAGTGCCAAATGTCAATGATCACCAAGTAGCTCCCGAATATATATTTACTGAATGCAATGCTTCTCCACTGAACAGAGTTGACATAATGGCATGCTCTTAGAGAAAAGTTTCCTGGTTATTTTATTAGAGGAGTTATAACATTTTTTTTTCTGAAGCGCAACTAGAAAGTTCTTTCCCTCAGAAGACACGTTCCCTGAATAATAATATTAATAATAACAATAATAATATAACAGTAGGATTCAAAAGGCAAACAATGTCTGTTTTTCTCAGAATGGTTTGTATAAAGCAGCCAGCTTAGCTGTTATTCTCTCCACGCCCAGCACAACAGAATGGCTTCACTGGTATTGACTGGACTGTTATGTTTATGGGAACATCACTGATTCTGAAGTCAAGATAAAATACCCCAACTGCAGCTTCTCTGCCCACAAGAACTTATTACTCTGTCAGGAGAAAAGTCTAGACTGATGTGACATGAGATCAGATAAATCCATGCTGTCTGTTCCTTATCAACCATGTGCATGCAAGCAGTCTGGCTGATAACCTGTTACACTATTTAAGCTACAGCCAGCTAAAAAACATTGCCAGAGAGGACATCCATGTGCAACAGGACATATTGAATGGGGTTTTATAGTCTGTCTGGACTCTGGCAGGTTGCTGTTGGTGAGCTGGATGATGCATGACAAAGCAAACCAGGAGGGCTGTTGTTTCAGTGTGGCTGTGGGCAAAGTTCAGCATCTGTACAGTTTCTCCCTCTCCTCTATGCCACTGCTCCTGGCTGATCAAAAGCCAATGGGACATGCCAAAGAGAAAAACTCAGCCTCACACTGAAATTAATAACCCAGGGCATCTTATGCAAGACACATGAGCTAAGCCTGTCCCACTGCTCACTACCAGGAAGGTCTTCCTTGTGTTTATCTTCTGCAACTGCTTTAAAACTGCCACATCCCAAGAGAATAATGGGAAAAAATGCCATGGGATTCATTTGCTTTGGATCCAGTTCAAGTCAAAACCACAGAGATGATCCGTAACCAACTTTTGATCAGAGCTGATCAAATCCAGAAGGAGTCAGACCTTGGGGGAGATTCTTAAGGAAGGCCCAGACCAGCTTGAATTCAGAGAAGCACAACAGCCACACAGAGTGGATCAGAAAACTAGAAGACTTTTTCTTAAGACTCAAGAGAAGTGGTTGAAAATTAGTGAGTTTGCTCAGTCTAAGAAATGCAAAGAGGCCCCAGTGTGACAGACCATAAACTCCTGAGTGAGAAGAGGGAGGTTATAGACCTTTGTGTCTCCTATGGGAAAGACAGGAAGAGTCTTGTCCTTGAGCTTTGAAAGAAGTTGAAAGAACTTTTGAAAGTTGTTCAAAAGACAAGACAGCATTGGAGGAGTTTGCTGATGGAGTTTATGGTACCTCCATCACTAGGGAATTTTAAGAAGAGGTTTGATGTGTGTGTGGCAGGAATGGGGTAGGACTGGCTGTTTACATCCTGGGTGAGGAGGAAAAATATCAGTATCTACTCAAGGTCCTTTCCCACTCTGTCTTTTAGGATTTGTTAATTCAAGCATATATAAAATTCACTGGACAGACTTGCTCAGACACACTCGTGATTCAGACTCTGGTCTTGAGACAAGGCCTTACTCAAAGTCTCACAGAAAAAGCTCCAAAGTTCAGTCACTTTGGACTCCAACATTGATGCACTGGAGATGGTTTCATAAATCAAAGTGTGGATGAGATTTCTTATCCTGGTAAAACAAATACAGAGCTGTGATCAGGGCTACAGCGTGGACCCTGCTCCACATCTGAACTGCCCCTGGCCCCAAGATATTATATATAAACTGTTGGCAGGGGGCCTCTCTGCAGCTTTACCATGTCAGCAGCTATTGTGGAGCAACACATGAGGGGTTTTTGAGCCGGGAGGCCTTTCAGGGATCTTCATTTTATCTAAATAGGGACAAAGAGCTTGTGCAGTGCCAGCACTGCCCCACTGGAGTCAAAAGGCCTCTCTGTTTAAACACCAATGGCTCGAGGCCCAAAGATGTGCAGCTCCAGCAAGAAGAACCCAGGAGACGATGGTCTGTTCCTGCCAAGCAGCAACGTGGCTGTTTATCCAGAGGAACAGCACTCTGTGTGAATGATGGTAGGTTTATTTTGCAGTCAGCGTCACAAATTATGGCGCTTTTCCATCTATTGTCCTATATGCTAAGTAAACACCATAAACCGTTCATTGCTATGTGCTTCTGAAAATCATAACGCAAGAGTTTTACCATCAAGGAACAATGAAAGGGCAAACAAGGAAGTCAACCCATGTAAGTCAGCTTTGTTTTCTGTATGACAGAGTGGTGTATAACTTGTTTTCTCCTCTCATGTCTTTTATGGTGTTTTTTTAAAGCTACTATGCTGGGTTACATGGCTCCATTCATAAAATTAAATTCTACGGGGCAGGAAATCACTCCCTTTTCATGATCATATCGTCTGAACCCATGCTGCAGGCAACACGGAGAAATTACTGCTCCTGATGCATATTTAAGGAGTTTCTTCTGCTGCACGGTTCCCACATCAATAAGACATCCTGCACACGCAGCAAGGCAAAAACCCACTGGGTAGGCTGAAATGTTTCTCTGTGTGTGTGTGGTTTGGTTTAATTTAAAGATGTGCAGATAGAGTTTTCACTCAGCGCGCGGTATTCATTAGTGCAAGGCAGCAAACTTGCCTGGAGATCTGAAGGCCCCAGAAATCAAGCTGTGGGCGGGAAGTGATTGGAAAGGTTTAAAGGGTGATGATTTGATAATTTCCCTAGTCCAGAAGCCTGCAGAGAACACACACATACAGAGTCTGGTCTAGAGGTGCCCCATATCCCAACTGCCCTGGACGCAGGTACTGCGGGACAATGCATTGGTCCATATGGATGTGCTGACATCGAATGGAACAGCCTAGAGGCATCCCAAGCAGGGACATCTGCAGGCAGACCCACAGCTGACTACTGAAAACTAGAGAAATAGCTTTTAAATGTGTAACAGCAGCTTGAAAATGAGGGGTTGAAAGATAACACCCATTCCTATATGATACTGCAACTCCTTCTGGGTTTGCCTTCATAAATTTACAATGCTCAGATCTTGCTTGGATGAGGCTGGCAGCCCAGGTGGGACCAGCCTGAAGGTTCACCAGTGCAGGATCCCCACCACGGCACTGGCACATCCCTGGCAGAGCTGGTGGGCTGATGCAAAGACAACCAAATAACCTCCCAGCCCACTTGTGTAAAGGGGAGCTGGCAGGCACTGCTGTAGCAAACACTGTTGGGAGCAAGAAGTGGAACCAGTTTCAGAATGTAACTGCAGAGATTATTTATCATTTGGCACCCTTTCTTAAGACAGCATCTTACAATACATTAAAAAACCAGAAAAAGTGCTTTATATTTCAGCTGTGCTCGTTTACTACGACAGAGTCAATCTTTTGTGGATCGTGCTATAGAATGAATTTATCTATACATGCACAGCTGAAAATATTAATTCTTAAGAGTCACTGTAGGACAAAGCATACTTTAAAGGACTATGTATTATATTTTAGATATGTTTATACAAGCACATCTCTCACCATCCTGCGAAGTATTCATACAGTTGGTTCTAATCATTTATCTGCCTGATATAGCTGATAAAGGGACTGTAATTATTTCACTCCCTAAGCAATCTTTTGGCTTTTCCTGCTGGTGAGCATCCCACCAGGAAGAGCATGCACATAGCACCTGTCTGGCAGTCCAGGTTCTGCCCCAGCACAGAATACTGACATATCTGACCCTCTTCTACAAAAATCACTTGGGCACTGCACTCACTGAGCCCTACTGGCCCCAGGTGGATGGAGCAATGTCTTTAATACTTTCCTCTCCCTGTGACCAGCAAAACATCTGCTATGCAATGAGTGTTTTGCTGAACTGCTCTGTGAAGCCTTGTGAAAAAATGCACATATTAATATAATGATGACAAACCCCCTCCAGCAGGGTTTGGGCTTGCCACTATTTAATCCAGCCTTAAAACCCCAGGTAACTTAAAGGGGGCAAGATCCAACCCTAAAGGGAAGTGTGGAGGGAGGAGGAGGAAAGAGAAGGAAAGAGGGCGAATGTTCTTTGTGCTTGGATGTGGGAATGCAGGGATGGGGAGGAATGCACAAACATTTCCCTAGATTAAAAAAAAAGCAAAAACACAGAGTAGAAAGTGAGCAAAACTTTTCTGCACTCATGCTGTGCCCACCTTTGGTGTAAATATGAAGGGCAAAGAACAGACCTGGTAGAAGCAGCTGAAATATTTGTAAGAAGGAAGACACAGCCCCCAGCCCCCTGCACCCCTTTCTTCCCTTCTCATCTACATGTCAGTACGAGCTGAACAGAATTGTTTTCAGCACTTTTGCCCATCTGTCTCTCCTGAAAAGCCCCCCATGGGTGCAGGGGGCTCTCGGATGGATACCTCCGGGGTTGTGTGAGCCCCACTGCTCCCACAGCTCTGAGCATGGGGATTCCTGCAGCTGCTGTCCCTGCCTCCCTGAAACCTAAACACCACGCTGACAGCCGGGTTTTAATCACGCAAGGGCCGATAACCATCAAACACTGCTAATTTCCAACAAATTATCTAATCCAGATGCTCGCCGGATTTGAGTAAACACTGCACCCAACAGGATCATAAAGCAAATAAGCACAACGCGGTTGAGAGTTTCAGCTCTCCTCTCCCCTAGCCTGGGACCCTCGAATGGGGAAAATGCAAATCAGGTGATCCAGCGCTTGTGTTTGAAACCAGATCCGTTCCCATGGGATCACATGAAATTTTGTGTCGTAGTCCCTGTGCAGAGCATCCGGGCAGGCTCCTGCACTGGGGGACACGGGTGGCTTTGGGACAGCCGCCGCTCCGGGCGCGAAGGGCGACAACCGAGATTGCTCTTGGCGGGGCGGGTGATGGTTGCGAACACCGCAGCTGGGAGCATTTAGGGATGTTGCCGCCTCCCGGCGAGTGGAGGAGCTTTGTAAAGCCTAGCGGGAACCCTGATTCAGCCCCTCGCCTCCCGCATGGAGCGATGCTCGGCCCGTGAGCCGCGGCACGGCTGTCCCGGAGTGCAGGGGTGACACCGCCCGCTTCCCGCAGGGGGTGACACCGCGGCTCGGCTGTCCCGCAGCACAGGGGTGACACCGCGGCACGGCTGTCCCGCAGCACAGGGTCGGCACCGCGGCATCGCCCCGGCGGGACGAGGGGCCGGAACGCAGATGGAAAAGGGACGGAAACCATCTCTGACCAGCCTGTTTTGGGCATACAAGTAGCTGCCTGCAAGCTGCCTGCCCGGGGAGGGACGCATGGGACTGTTCTGCTGGCCACCCGTGCCCAGGGTGCCCCTGAAATCGTCCCACATCTAAGGCAGAGCAGAATTTAAAGTTCATGTCTATATAGAGACGTGCACACGCAAATACGAGCAGAGAACCATGCTTTCGGCAGTTTGAATTGGTTTGGAAAATGGTTAACATGTTTAATTCTGCCTCAGGACAAGAGGTAGATCCTATTTCATATAGGAGCCCTCTCAGACATCAATTTTGCAAGGGCTGTGACCTGGAGGGACACACAAAGGTGTATGTATATACACCTAAAATGCATGTATATGCACACAAACACACACAATTGCACTTTTTATCCCCTCCTCCTGCACCAGCCTGTTTTCTTGTACAATTCTCCTACAGGATCACACACAAGACATTCTTCTAAAGAAGAGACAAATTTTCTACTGCCATACAGTATTTTCTGATGTACACATATGCCTTTTTGTACAGTGTGTAGGCAGAGGATATATTTAAATAAACATTGCATAGAGCCACAGACCAATCCTGCATGAACGCACATGGCACAGCCATGGTCTGCCAAGTCTGGGGACTCATGTAAATAAAGGATTTATTTTACAAATTTCCTTACACACAAACACAGACACACCAAACACACTGGAAACATATGGGATGGAAAACATTCTTTTGCATAAGTCTGCAATATTGGATTCAAAGATACAATTACCCGGAGGTTATGTAAGCTTTGAACAAGGAGGGGAAAAATGCAACATGTCTGAGCAGGCCTTCTGGTGAAAACGGGGAAATGGCACTCCCCACTTATAGCATATTGTCTATTCTCTTTCAAATTGGGAAAAAAAAATTGTTTTCCCAATTCCATAAACAACAGCCACCCTTCTTTCAGCAATTCATGGTGGTCCTCGTTCACAAATGTTCATTAAAAAAATAGCCCAAACTATTCGCCTTCCCAGCCTTTTTTGCTCCACGAAGAAATAAACCAGTCACGTTGCCTGTCCCTGAGAATTTTCCATCTTCTCCCTTTGCTATTAAAGCTGATCTCTCCTTGCAGTTTCGCTCCCCTCCGCTCCCCCTCCACCTCCTTGTCTGTCTAATCTCCCCTTCCCCTCCAAGTGTGTTATTTAGTTTTGGAATTATGTCTATTTACTCGGGGTGGAAGTTGCACAACGGATGTGTTTATGCGAGAAAATTATATCACTGACAAATGCTGATTGGCATGTGGATATTGGGAGAGAAAACTACAGAGGACGTTTTCATCAGCTTGGAATAACACAATGATTGTGTTTTCAGCGGAGCTAATGGATCACATACTCCTGCTCACTCTGATAGCTGTTTACACAAAGGACGGCTTCCCAGATGCAGCCAAAAAAAAACCGAGGGAAAAAAAGTGAAAAAAAAAAAAAAAAAAAAAGCTTAGAATAAGAAAACCCGCCCTGGCAAACACAGTAATAATAGTAATAATGGGCGATCAGGGATAATCCTTTGGAGGAAGATCATGGGTTTAATTCTTATTTGCACTTCGATCCCTTCACACAGTGCTGCTGGGAAAAGGGGCGTTGAAGTGGATGCAAATGATATGGTTGGGTGTAGAGAGGTCTTCACCCTGCCTGGTGAGATGAGGAAGACCCTTTTACTCTGGCTCTGTGCCAGCTGAGGGTGCCACAGGCTGTGGGTGCTCCCTGATCCCCCCATGTCTGTTGCAGCCTCTGGCTTAAGGAGGAGGATTCCTTATGATGGAGATTTCAGTGTTTGGGGTAGGCAAGGGAGCCTGTTCTTTTGTCTTCTGCATGAGCAGCAAAGAGAAATTTGGATTTTTAGCAGAGAAAGATGCTAATGCAGATCATCTGGTCACTCTCCACTCATTCCCACTTCACAACAAAATTAAGGAAAGCTACAGAAGTGTAGGTGGTCAGGGGAATCAGTCCCCTCCCCAGCCCAAAGCCCCCTCATCATGCATGCATTCGACCTTCTCTAGAGCTCACCTATTTCTCATGCAAATATGTCTATCAGGGAACAATGCTCCCAGCCCAGGGAAAACACTTTACACGAGCTTTCATCACTCAGAGCCAGGCTCTGCCCAATGACATCGACAGACAGAAATACACAATTTTCTCAAACGCTTTTGGAAGACCAGATCTGCAAGACCCATTTATCTCTCTCTCTCTGTATTTCCCCTCCTTCTCTCCTCTTTTCTAAGCAAAGAGATAATTCATCTAAAAATCAAACAAATGACTTGTTGGAATCCAGACTGTTCATCTACTGCATGCTCCCAATTTCACATATATTCATGCCTTTGGAAAATCTAAATTTGCCACATGCTGTCCAGGGAAACGTGGTTGATTTTGCTCTTTATTGCTTCTTGCATGCCTCGGTGTTTAAAGAAGACCCCTCTTTTGAACAGCAGCTTACAATCTGATAATATTTCTCTTTGAAAAGTCAACATACTATCATTGTTTCGAATTCAATTACACAGCCGGTTCTCTCTCTGTGGTATGCAAGCACTATATTTAGGTTATATTAAATTATGTTTTAATAACATCCACTGGATTTTTTTATCCACCTCAGCCTTTAAAACTCTTAGTCCCTCCAAAGGAGAAGGGGGAGCAGTTTATTAATGCATCACTTCAGAATTGTTTTTTAATTGGAAACATTTTGCGGAGAAAAGACCATTAATAAAATTCGATTCCAAATCAAACTTCTCTGTGTATGTTATTTTTACTCTGCAGTCAAATGCTTTTATTAGATTTAAAACTTTCACTGTTCTTTTTTATCTCTAGCTGTATAATGTTCTGCAATAAAAAATAAAGGGCCTAGTGACTCCAAAGTCTGGCAAAATAATATACTTTTTTGGATGTCTGTGTATGTTGCCAATTAGTTTTGCTGTAAATACAGACCTCCATCCATCATCAGTCTCTGGGTGGCTATAAGAGATCTAATTTGTTTCAGATGCCTTGTGCTTGCCGAGCTATTCACCAACTCTGCTGACCTGCTGCGAAGACCAAAAGCTGCAGAAGGATGACTGACAAGGGAAACTGGAGAAAGACCTATATACTTAGGGATGGATCCTGCCTCCCAAATCCTTCCCAAATGGGGAAGGAAGCTTTCCCCGCTCTCTCCTCCTTTTCTCTCTCCCCTTTTCAGAAGCCTGCAGCTTTGCAAAGGAACTCGGAGGCGTAAGACCTGTGCTATGACAGGGTAATGGAAAACTCTCCTCCTCAATCCATTCTCCCACCTCCCCACTCCTCCTTTTACAAGCCATGCTTCAAGCCTCCCGTTCCCTAGGAATTTTATGAATGCCTGAGCCCAGCCAAAATAAACTCGTAAAGAAGAAGTTTCAAAAAGAGGTCACAGACCCATAGAGCAAGTGCGAACCGGTAAATATCCAACCCTGGGCCAAAAGGCATCGCCCAGGAGCCCTCTGGTCGTCCACAGTCTGCCAACCTAAAGTGTATTTGCTTCTCTAGCTCCCACACCCGGGTCCCAACAGCTTTTTGCCCCTCCTCAGGGGCATCCCACAGTCTGCAGGAACTCCCCAGGACACAGCAGAACTCAAAATGGAAGAATGTGGGGAGACCTTTTCCTCCTGAGACTTTCATGCTGAGGAGGGTCAGACCAGAGCCGTCAGCCCGGGGGCTCATTGTGAACAACCAGAAACATCCATCTATGTTGATTTTCCACAGACAATGGGATTCCTACTAACTGCGTGGTTTGTGTCTCTGTGTGTGTGTGAAACACGTCTATTTTTTTTTCTATAGAAATTAATTTCTATAGGAAACATTGCTTTTTATTTAGGGCGAATTAAAAAAACCTCAAGAAACCAAAAAAACACAAACAGAAAAGAAGTTTGCCTGACTTAAAAAATGCAAATCCCCAGTGCCAAGCAGTGAAACCCTCCTGATGCCTGATGCCAGCGGCAGTTTATTTATCCTCCTATTCTCACCTCTCTCATGGGGTTCAGCAGTGCCATGCTGACACACAGCCCTGGCTGCTCACTTACTGCCACGGATGGGATTTGGTTTCTTCTGTGGGAGCTGCTTCTGAACTGCTCCCACAAATTGCACAGCCCAGATCTCTCACCCCAGCCTCGGTTTAGGCGCTGGAGAAGGGAGATGGTGTTTGCAGTTCACACCTCATCCTGGAGAGGCTCTGGCTAGTGGCCCCCAAAGGCACATGAGCAGGGACAGGGTGGGAGCATCCTGAGCCCTCTCCATGTGGTCCTGTAGGAGGCAGCTCAAAAGCTGCTGGGAATATGGGATCAAAAAAGGGGGTTTGGTGTCACTGCATCTGCTCAAGTGCTACAGAGAAGTCCTGAAGTCCTGGTTGCTGATCACTGCTGCTAAAGCATTTTACGTGGAAAAGTTACTGGATTACAAGACATGGTAAAAACAATTCTTGGAGCTGAAACCAGGATAGCTGAGGAGGAGACAGAGCAAGGCTTCTGCAAAGGATGACAACTGGGAGAGTATGCTGCTTGCCTTCTCATGCTCCTACTCTTCTCTCAGGATCAGGCACTCCTGTGGTATGGGCTCTTCCACATAACCTTTTCCCCTGCCTGATTTACAGTTCTCCTCCAAGGATAGTTTTGGGAGCTCAGGGATCCAGAGCATTCATGCAAAAGCATGCACAGATCATCCCTGTAGGATCCAAAACCCATCCCAGAAGAGGAAGCCCTGAGCAGGGCTTTCCTGGGCAGCAGAAGTTGGTCTCAACTAGAAATGGGTAGCTCTTTCTGTGGCCATACAAGGAAGAAGACAGGGAAAATGATCTGTCAGAAAATTAATGCAGCCACAAAGAGTAGAGTTTAGGGGTGCTTCCACCAGGACAAAGGGCTGGGAATGCTTAAATTATGTTTGGAGGGGGGAAAAAAGCCTGTAATAGCACAGAATCAGCTTTGACTACAAGAAGGGCCGATAAGCACCTTATTGTGTCCAAGGCTAAAATGCTAAAATTGCTTTGTGGAAAAGGAGGACAAAGGCTGAACAGCCAAACTACACCAAGATAGTGGAAGAGGCTTCCCCCATCTCTCCAGATGCTCTCCTGCCTTGGCAGATGTGAGGGGCCACAGGAAGAATGGTGAAACCATGGTGGGGGACACCAGAGACCCACATTCATGGGCAGCATGAACCAAGCTGGGCATCCTGAGGGGACCAGCCAAGCCCTCAGCACGTGCCCAGAGGCTGTGGGGACATCTGGGAACACTCATGTCCTAACTGCTGCCAGTGCCACAGACATCCATCCAGGTGATGGAGACATATGTGAAAACACAGTGCTGCTTTCCAAAAGGAGCATCCTTGTCCCAGTGCGCAGGGAGGGGAGGGAAGGGAGGGGAGGACCCTTTCTTTGCAATTGTAGGGCATGCTTAGTTTTCGTCATGTTGCGGGGGGAATTACATTTTGCTCAAAACCATATGTAGAGCATCAACAAATGCACATCCTGTGAAGCTGGGCGTGTTGCAAGAGGGATTACAAGGCTGGCAATTTATAGCAGCTGCCTTAGTAGCCTCTTCTTCCACGCATTATTCTGTCAACATTGTATTTTCCTTGGAAAAACATCTACAGTAGTTTAAATCTCTTTACTGAAAACAGATCTACTACAGGTGCTTTAGAGTTCATCCACGGGATATGAGAAGGTTGAACGTCCCCAAGAAAGGGAAATTTATGTCAGTAATGACTAATTGATTTGCTTGCCTTTAAAATCCCTAATGTATTTTCACATTTTTCCCTGCCTTCTTTTTTACAGAGCTAATAAAAGAAGCTACATCATATATTTGTGTTATATGTGGGTTTATTCTGGGAAATCCTTGCTTTTGCAATGTGTTTATGTTTTCCCTCATTTCCTTTTACCTTTCCTTTACAAAAGGGCTTGTTTTTATAGCAAATCAATAGGTTAAAGGTGAACATTAATGGGAAAAAAAAGTGGTTTTGGAAAATATATGGTGAAAACAAGGCAGAACTAGAAACCAAATCTTTGTTCACTGGAAATTAAAGACACGCTTTGCACATTGAAGTGGGATAAATGCAATACATTGTGGTGGGGCATAGTGAGAACTGCATGCTCCTCTCCGAAGGCTCCCAAACCCAGTCCCAATCCCCAAAGTCACAAGAAACATTCTGATCCTCAAAAGGATGAGGAGAGGGGTTAGTGCATCTCTGTTGGGGGTCATTTATAGAAAAGGTTCCTGCAAGATCCTTTGCAAAAATAAATATTTTTACTAAATCCCAGGAGCAGCTTACAATTCCCCCTGCTCACAATTACAATTTCCCCATTAGGAAACTTCCTTGAAAAACCCACTTTGGCTCAATTGGAATGTGTTTTTTCAACAAAGCTGAAACATTTTGATTTCAGCCTAGTTTTTTACTTTGCTCTGCAATCATTCATCATAGTCCGACAGAGAGTACTCAGCAAGACAAAAATGGCAAAGTCACACACAGGAGTCAAACGTGCTGCTCTGAAAGAGACAGGCCATTTAATGTGGGCTGAAATATTGCTCCGTTTTGGGGGAGGGATACAAAAGAAAATAGTGGTGATAGCAAAATTATTCCCTTAAACACAGCAGTTTCCAAGACAGCAGAAAGTGGTTCCACCAAGGGTTTTGTTAATGTGGTCACAGTGTACCAGCCTGTCCAGACATCTACCTGGAGATACACACAAAGGTCCTCTCCAGGCCCTTCCAGGGGTCACTGGGAAGTTTTAACTGAACTTAACACATGATTCAGTGGTGGAGACAAAGGCACAAAACTGGTGCAGGCATCTTTAAACCCCTGAGCACCTTTGGTAAGGACACCAACACAGAGAGGGGCCCAGGAGGGCTTGAAGAGTTCTGTTGGACCAAATCCCATCACTGCATAGTGCCTCAGTTTCCATCAGTGCTCTGGGGCAAGCCATGGGAAAGCCCTTTATTAGCCTGTTTGGAGATTTACAAGGGATGTTGTACCACAGTTTTGCTGAAAATATATGAGCATAACATGGTTTCCAACTTCACACTGTTTACAAACAGGTATTACCAAGAAGGCTGCTAATACATCAAAGCAGAAAATTAAGTACCTAATTAAGGCTGTACCCAACCCCACTATACTGAGCAGAGAATAAAATTATCTACAAGACCACTTGGCAGGACATCAAGTAAGAAATCATGTTGCTTTTAAAATAAATTAATAAATCAATTTCTATGAAGTTAATGCCATTCTGCTTACAAAACTGTCCCTGCTAAACTTGCATTCCAATTTTAAAACAGGAATACTGAAGGAGTACTCCATGAATCACTAAAAGGCCAGCTAGCAACAGAGGCATTCCTTTAAATTAGAAGAAGTATAGGAGAGCCTGGGCCTGAGAACACGAGGTCTCCATATGTCTCTATATGTGTCCATACAGGCTCCCACATTCGATTTATAAACACCCCATGGAGCAGGGAACCTAACTTGCAAGCTGACAAAAGCTGTGGAGGTTACAGAATAGATGGCTGCCCATTTCCTCCTGGGATCCCACTGTCAAGATCTTCTAGGATGCAATTTGTCCTAAAATCAATTAATTTTTACAGGGACCACTCCTGCTGAACCTTGGAATATCCATCCTCTGCCACTGTCTGCTGGAGTTATTGCCCTCAGGTCATGGGAGCTTTGGCACACCAAAGTTTGTACATGGTGAATGCTGCTGGAAGCTATTATCCCAGGGAGCTCACAGGATCCGACAACTTGGGGATGTTGTTTCCACTGAGAACCAGAAATCACTTTCTGATCTGACTGATGTTCGAAGAGGGGCCATCTGTGCTGCCCAAATTGACGCTGACAACTGTGTTTGATGTCTCAGTCTCAACTGGTAAAGAAAAATCGCTGCTCTGCTTTCTTGGCTCTGCAATCTCTAACTTTGTGTCGGTGGAGGATATGGTGGGGAGTGACAGTGTGACACTGCAGGGAAAGTTTGGATAAAGTACTGGGGAAGAAGAACAACTCTTTTAAACAGGAAAAACAGTGAAACCCTGGAAGAGGCTATCTGGGGCGGAGGTGGTGGGATCTCTGGAAGCGAAGGCCATTAAGAACAGGTTAAACAAACTTCTGACCAAGAGACTTAGGCAGAGCTTGGGGCAGGAAGTGGGTAAAGGTGACCTCTGAAGGTAATTTCCGGCACTATTTCTGTTTCCAGTAATGTTCGTGTCACCTGTGGTGCTTTAGGTTGAGTGTCTTCCCTAGAAAGTGCTGGCTTCAACGGCTGCCCAGAACTAATTAATTCAGACCCAAGGAGCTGGAATGGCCACACCAACTACAGAACCTCCACACAATCTCAAATAAAGCACAAGAAATGGAACCACATCCAGAGTTCATGGAGGTCAGGAGAAACCTTCTCTTAGAGAAATGGAACTCATGTCAAATATAAAATAGCATGAGTGATGAGAAAGTAGATCAGAAGCAGAAAATCCAGAGGGTTTATTTTTAATTGTTGTTTTAGGTTTCAGCATATATTGGAATATCAGGTGCATGTTGGGGTGCAGCTGCAGAATCAGTTCTGTGATACAAGTTAATATAATTACTGGTGAACCACAGTAGTGAATTTCTTTGGAGCACCTGGTATGAAACATAGACATGCCTGGATTTTACCTCTCATCCTTGCATCTGTTTATAAAATCATTACAAAACCAATTACATAAACTCTAGATTTATAAAGGTTAATATATTCTTTATATCACAAAAGATTCACTGTCTTAGACTAAAACAAGGAGAACCTGCCTTGGTCTAGATTAGTGAAGTCAGTGCCTCAAGATATCTAAGAGTTTTAACCCAGCTTTGGCATCCATATGTGTTCAGTTCAGTCACCTTCAGCTGTCAAAAAATTGAACATGTATTTAAAGAGACTGTTCTAGACCCCCCTCTAAAGTCAGTGGGAAAAGGAGAGCTCTCCATTCCTCCTACAGCAGATGTCTGGGTAAGAGAGATGAACCACCCCATGGAGACACCACTCTCACCATACAGATTACAGAAGCCCAAATGATATCAGACATCTGTTATCTATAGCTCTGTCAAATGATATCCTGTCCTTAGGAATATTTCAAATAAAGGGGTTAAATTGACCTTTGTAAAGCCCTTTCTGTCTCTGCACTTTATGTCCATGACTCAGTTCCATGAAAAATTTACTCTTTGACTTTCCTAAAGAGAGCAAGTCAGAGCTCTGCCTGCTCAAGTCTGCCACGCTGCACAGCCCTTGCTATGAGGAAAAACACTTTTCCAAGACATCCGAAATCATTTGTAAAGGAAACATGGGGTTTGGTTGGGTTTTTTGCGTTTCTTACAAATCAAGATATCAGATATGGTTGTTATTATTTAATAATGATAATAGCAACAATTTCTCAGATGTAAAAATAATACAATAATGATAGGCTTCACAGAACATTCCAAAAAAGACTAACAGATATAATCAGTTGCAGAAGGAACTGAAGAAAATCTGGGACATGAAAAGCAGAGGAACAACTGTTTGTGGTGAGCTGGGCTTTCATGATGGGGGTATCACAGCAGCAGCACAAAATGGAAACAGGGTCTACTGTAAAGCCGTGTGTCCTCCAGATGGCAACACTGGTTGGTATTTCTAGAGGAGTTTGGGAGGAGCAATCTTTCTCTGGGATATATGGATTAGTCTTCAACACTGATTTGCATTAGTGCTGCTCTCAAGATCCTGGGCTGTGGCAGGAAAAGCCAATTCTTTGACAATACTCAAATGACAGTTCAAAATGAGGAGGGAAAGTCAATATCACTACACAGACTCTGGATTCAGCTGATCCACGGCAAAAAAAAATTATGACACAATTATCTGGCAAAGGACAAAGAGGTATTTTAATGAATAGACCCCTAAGAAGGAATGATGATCATTAAAGATGAAAAATTACTGTGATCTAAAAGGTGCTTGAGTACATTCTGCAATCAGTGTATTTCCTTCAGCATTTTGAGACACCAGGACTGCTGGTGCAAAGACCTCTCCCATTTTGCTACAACACCTTGATCTCTTCAAGTCTTGAGCTGAAGAGCTGACAACTGATGGACATGACAGTAGCACCCAGCACTGTACTACCAATGATATTTAGTGGTTTTATGAGGCTTTTCATTGAGGATTTTGTAACCCTTCATAAAGGAGATCAGGAGGATGATTTGTAGTGAAGTCTGAGATTTATATGCATTTGCCACAAGTTAATTCTAGTCCCTGAGCTGAAGCCAGGAGAAAATCAAGAAATTAGAAAGACCTTTTGCTTTTATTATCTTTACTAAGTTTCTTTCCAGCGCATTGCAAACACAGGGTATGAATTCTGCCTTGATTTTGTGACGACTCTAATCTCTTAAAATCATGCTCTTAATGTGATCAGGGTGCAGGGAGAGATGATATTCAAATACTACATGAGCAGCAGATGCAGGGCCAAATGGCAGGCTGGTGTGAACTGGCTCAGTGCTGGTAACTGCAAAGCAGTGTCACCCAGTGGGCTGGCAGCAGAATTCAGTCTCATTTTCTAGGCTGGGAGAGGTGATTAATATTGGCTCAAATCTTCCAAATCATTGCCATTTAGAGAGAAGATAAAAGCCCCCAAAAGTTCTATCACATTCTTAGACAATTTGTTTCTTTTTCATTATATGCTAGTTCATGCTGAAAATTTCTTGAGGTTTTCATGACTCATGTGTCCTCTCTAATAATGTTGGCTATTAATGAAGTGTTTCCTGGAAAACAGACAAGTTCAAAGTTTCAAAACCCCTGTTTTCCATTGAAGTTTAATTTATAGAAAATTTTTCCACTTTCAACAAGAATGAGACTGAAAAGCAGAGAACATTTTCCATTAAAGTTTGCAGAGAAATTTCCTTTAGTTTCTCACTAGGAGGGTTGCAGGGCTTGAAACAGCCTCCACTTTCACCACCACTGCCAGGACTAGAGCCAACATCATCTGCTTCCTTCTTCTGCCTTAAATCAGGCCTAAAAAACCCACTGAGTTCCCAATTTCTGTGCAATTATTTCTCCTTTGATGTCTTCACATCTATCCAGGCTACTCATGATAGTCATGTTACAGTCCTCACCTTTTTCAGATTATATGGAGTTGCCTCCATCCCCTTGGCCCTGCTGAAAGAGATGAGGCTAATCTTTGTCTGATGGGGGATAGTTAACTAGGATTATTTTGTCCAGGGAAGAGCTAAGATGATGGACAATGACTTTATTCATCTCTGTAGCTCTCCAAAGCGTGGATACTTTTTCAGTTTCTACTGTTTCCCCTACATTTTCCATACAGAAGTCTCACTAATAGATCTTGTTGCAGAACAAACAAGAATTCAGGCTATAATATTTGTTTGTTTGTTTGTAAAGCCAGACCTGTTCTAACTGATGTGAAAAAAAAACCCCTAAATTAAATATAACATTCCACAGACTACTGCATTGATGTTTTTAGGGGCACAGAACAAGAGCAGGTTTTGGTTTCTTCGTCCACCAAAAAATCTCTAAACTACACATTTTTTTCCATATAGATTTTGGCAAAGGAAAAAAATGGTTTGAAAAAACATGAAGAATTTTTTTAAAACACCTTTGGATAAATTTTGAAAACATCAAGCCATGCTTTTACTGAACACTGAGGATGGCTGCAGAAAGCTTTCTCATTAATTACATTTTCATTGACAATCCCCCAGCCCAGTGTGCTGGCTCAGAGCCATTCCCCTCCACGAGCAGTTTGTCACCAGGGTGGGCCTGAACCACACCATGGGTGACATGTGGCACCTTTGCCCACTGCCAGCACAATCCATGCACCAGCAGTGGGAGAACAATGTTGATTTCTTCTGCCTGTGTTGTACTCACCAAAACTGAGACACCATGGCTTAACCCCACAGGATTATAGATGGGAACTGGTGTGAAAATCCTCCCTTATTTATTCTCTGGTAAGAGAAAGGCTGACTTTGACATCTGGCTGATGAACTAATATTTGGGTGTTAGAAGGGGATTGTTGCCCTTTCAGGAGATGCAGACCACAACAGACCCTTCTGATGAAGCCACAGTGCTAAAATGTTAATCTGATGAATTCTACCTCTATGGCTCTGGTGTATGAGGTTAGCAAAACACATTCTGTGCCAAGAAGCTGTAAAATAAGCTTCATTTTAGATGTGATAGGGGAATATCTTCTTACTAATTGTACCAAGGTGTCTACTGAATTAGCTATGATGTATCAGCAGTGACTGTAAAGCCCCTGTGTGAAAACATCTAACAGAGTCAAAGAAGCCAGCACTGGAAGAGACCCCAAGGTAGATCAGCTGTGCCTAAGCCTAAACCAGGCTAAGCAGCATTCACTCACATTGTACAAACCCCCTGACTGAAAGGAGAAGAGCTTTGATCACATTTGTTCCTATTAACTTCTGCCAGGTCTGACTTCCATCAATGGCCTCATGCACAGCCCCCAGTGACCAACCCTGACTGCATCCAGCGGTGCTGGGATTGAGACAGAAGCAAAGCAGGGACCAAAGCTCCATTATGACTTCACCTTTCCCAGTCTCTGTTCTAAAACCCATAGAGAGAGGTGCTTGGAAATGCTGTTGTATCTGTTCTTCAAGTGAATGGCACAATGATCCCAGCAATTGGTCCATGGAGATACCATGGCCAATGCTTTCTGCATTTAAAAGAGTGATGAAAGATTCAGACCATGCCTGGTTTCTCTACAGCCCTGGAAACAATGCAATCACAAGGTCCTAAGCAAGACCCAACCAGGACTCTGGCTTAAATCCCAACATCATATGGAAAGGAGCAACCTGGTCTGGTGGAAGGTGTCCTTGGCCAGGCCAGAGGGTTGGAACCAGATGATCTTTAAGGTCCCTTCCAACCCAAACCATTCTGTGGTTTTATGATCCAGTCTGTGACGGAGAGGGGAGCTCAGATATCCCAACTCCCAGGTCTGTGTTGCTGCCAGTGGTGCTGAGCTGCTCTTGACATTTTTGCTCTAACTCCGTTACAGCACACACTGAGTTTTCATGCTCATATCTTGAAAATTTGAGTCTGGTTGGAACGTGTGTGTGGCCCTTTTCCTTTTGCTCTCTCACTATAGGATCGTGTCCAATATTCTGAATCTGTCTTACTAGAAGTGATTTTATAACACTGGATTATTCTACAAAATGTTCATTTTTCCCAGGCACCAGTAATAGAAGGTAATTTATATGCCTAGTGGAAGCCAGAATTTCTTTTCAGTAATTTCCCCCAGTTATGTTTATCAATAAGTATCTCCCAGCAAAATGCCAAATCTCACAAGCATGTTTGGAAAGTCAAATATGTTTGTGTAATACAAACCTATGTCATGTCAGGAATTAGTTTGACTAATAGGCCTTTAATTAAATCCTTGTGGGGTCTTGGTGTTAATAATAGACTCAGTTTCCAAAAAGTTTAATTTATAAGATAAATTCACAAATATATCCATCTAATAAATCTTTCCTACATCCAATATTTGTCTTAGAAACAATAACAGGACAGATAATTTATTAGACTATTTCCTATTGCATTATAATGACTACGCTTGATACTTTAAATGTATCCTTCAGAGCCCTGGAATGACAGAGGCTATAACTAATGAAGATAAAGATTTCCAGGGCTCATTGATCCAGGAGAGACATACTTACTGTAACTTTCAGACCTATATGTAATCACAGAAATATTTCCCCAGAGAACACAAATTACAGATGACTCTAAAACTGCCACCGGAGATATTTTGCAGAAACCACAACAGGAAATGTTTATTTTCTCAACCCTAATAACCCTTTCACAATCCAAATTATTTTATATTTTTGAGAAAATTACATTAATTCCCAATTAAATTGTTTCTTGCAACATATGTCACATTTATATAAATATCTATATTTCTCTTTACAGCATTTTCTTTAGTCAGCTCCTTGACTTCTCACTTAAGCAGGCAAAGTGTAGGAAACAAAATAAAGTGTCTCCATTTCTCTTCCCTTCCAGTATGCTTGGAATAGAGACGAGCACAGCATAAGGTCAATTCTACCCTGGCATAAATGCACAGGAATCTTAATAGCAGCTAGGAGAACAAAAGTGCCAGGTGTAAGATGTGGTCCCAGCCACCAGAAATACCATTCTGGTAACACCTTTCAGAGAGTTAGACCCATCCCTAATTTATTGAACCATCGCCCCTCAAATTCAGAGTGATCAGAGGAAATATGCTCTTGCTGTCCTTCTCCTACAGCACATCAGGTTGTAGCACTCTCATCCTCCAGTTGCACAGATCCCAGGCTTTGGTTCATTGAAGTCTATTTGTTTTACTTAAAATTGATCAAAATATTTATAGTTTTTCATACCAAAGAAGTCAGTTCCAGATAAATCTAGTGAGAGTCCGTATGACTGGCATGGAAACTGCACAGGCCCCCTCCTCATGTAAATCCATGGACAGCTTCACTAAATTTAGGCTGCCGTGGGAGGAAAAGGGGTGGAAGACAACAGCTGAGGAGAGAGATTTGTTATGTTTTGATCAAGTTTGCTGGAAGGCTTAGAAATGCTTGACTTATTTCTAATTGTACTGGATAGAATTCAACTCTTAATGGCCTTCTCAGCCTTCTCTGCTCTCTCTCAGTGCAAGGTCTATGCAGGCACAGCCTTGGGATGTGGATCTGAAGTCAGGCAGCTGCTCTGACCCCAAAGACTACTGAACAGAAGGCAAAATAGCCACCCACTTCCTTGAGAGTCTGAGAAATAAAATGCACCAGAAAGAAAACGCCAGCTTGGGTTGCTGGTGATTTTCAGAAGAAAATCTGATTTGCGACCTGTGGTTTGGCTTGCAGCATTGTGAGTGCATGGACTTCCTAGCAGTGGAAATGAGGCACTTAGGAGGCTTGGCTAGTGCTAGCCTGCTCTGGGCAGCTCTCCCCCAGGAAATCTCACATCAACCTCATACCTCCTGGCAGGCCCAAGCAGCACCTCTGCTCCAAAATCCTTTGCATGGCACTGCAGGCATTGATCTTTGGGCAGCAGCACAGCTATTCAGCACTGAGTGTTTAGAAAAGCAGGGGACAGAAATAAGTTGGTAAAGTTGTTTCCCAGTGACTCAGAAAAATCATCATGTTTGAGGACTTGTACTCATCTCTAATCCAATGAGCAGAGCAGGTGGCTGGCTTTTCACACACAACAGGCACTAAAACCCCAGCACAGAGAAGATCAGTACTTCTCTATCACACTTACACATTTCCCACTGCAAAGTACATCTCTACCCAGGAGGACCAAAATGAGACCAAGTCCTCTGCAACTGCAAAAGTGACAGAAATGTAAGATACAGAGCATTTCTGCTTCTGTTTCCTTGCTCACACACAGAGGAGGTTGCAAAACATTTCCCCCAAACTTGTAACAAGCTTAAAACAAGCTGCAGAAAAGACCCAAAGCCACAAACTACAACATAAACCAGGAGGAGAGCAGGAAAGCTAACAGGCAGAGAGATGCCTAGAGCTCCTGCAAGCACAAGGGAATTTGTTAGGTGCTAATTCCTGGGTGATCCTCTGCAGCGGGCTGGCCTCCGTGCTGTGGCTGGAGGCAAAGAGGAGGTGACAGGTCCCTGACTCTGTCATCTGATGAAAAACTTATGCCTGACCCTGAGCTTGATGATTTAGTGCCGGTTAGGAGAGCAGGACTCCCTGAATAGGCTCCAGAGAAAATGCTAACACCAGCTGGAGCGCCAACACAACCAGCCCTGCGTCCTGCTCCTGGCTGGGGCCAATTTCTAGCACTCCAGAAGAAGGTAAAGAAAACTTTCAGAAGCCAAGTTACGTAACATTTACACAACGTTATAAACTAACACAGCTCCGGTTTGTTTTTTTGTTCCCATGAACATGATATGACTCAATGGAAACTACTCTGCGGGAAATAGGCGGCCCATTCTGAATCCTAAGCTCCCAGAAATAAGATACTCTCTAAAGAATTTGGAAACAGCATACCTGTCAGAGGGATGAGCCTAGCTCAAGACCCTGAGCTGAGGAAACTTGGAATTTGGGAATGGTTGGAAAAAAACCAACCTGCCTTAGGTGTGGCTGTTGCAGTTATGGTAGCACTGGACTGCACCCAAACCGTGCATCTACGTAAGCCGTGTGTCAATATTACAGCACTCATGTTTACTTTGAAACAAAACAGAATAACCCTATAGTGGGAAATGGTTTCTTCCTTCTTTCTGAGTATTTCTTAATGCTTATACCAGCATTCCTTAAATCCCCTTTCAGTTGCTACTTATAATCCTAAAGTGGTGGTGGAAATCTGTCTCTGAATTTCAGGGTGTGAAGTCAAGTTGAGTCTCTTGTCTCCCCATCAGCTCTCCTGACAAGGATAAAGAAGGACAAAATGTTATGCAGGCTTGTTGACGGAGGTGAAGGTTGGTGGCTGCCAAAGACAGCTGCTGGAAACAGTGCAAACCCTTCACTGAAACCACACTGGCATGCAAGACAATCTTTGCTTTTTACTAGTAGGCCCAAAACTAACATTTTCATAATAATTTTCCAGTATCAAAGTGATAGTTTTTATCCAAGACAGCTGAATACTACAGAACTGTGTAACAACAATTCAGTGCCAAACATATGCTATGTATATATTTTAACACCTTTGATAATAATAAAAAATGCATGTTCCTAGCAGTTTTCTCAACTTTCATTCAATAACAACATCCTCAAGTTGATGCTTTTTGTTTTCCTTTCATATTATTATGAACCTGTGTTTAATTCTCAGTGCCAGTTTGGCTTTTTAACCTCTCTTTCTACATTCCACTAGTAATGTCTGATTAAGAAATTAGCCTTTCAAGTGCTATAAAAAATCCAAGAAATACAGTAACACAATACCATGGAAAACTGATATAATCTTTTCAAAACTATAAAAATTGGTCACCCAAAGGAACATCTGCATGGTAAAAATTTTAAACAAACTGGAAGGGAATCAGATAGCTCATAAAGAACCAAGCAGCTAGAAGAGCCATTGGTCGTTTACATATTTTGCTGTCATCCTGACTTGGAGAAGACGATCATTTTGAAGCATGTTTCTTCAGTTTTAGTTACCAGCATCTGGAACGAATTCCAGGATGGAACACTGAAAGTTTTTAAAAGGAAACTCAACCTTACAATAATTATTCCTTAAATCATTAATATGGTGAAAGTGCCAGATGTAAAAATATGAACGAAATAAAGTAAAATATGCTCCCAGGTATCACTCAAATCCCTAAGGTACATCTCTCTGTTTTCTCAGTTCATTAATATCTGTTGTAGTCTCCGATATTTTCTTTTATGCAAAAATTTCCACTTGCTTGTTATGTCTTCTGTCTTGCATCAGAGTTATTGCTTTACTTCTCAGGACAACTGTCTGTGTACATTGGGAGACTGTGGGTCTGCTGTAATACAGGCTTTCCTCCAGCAAGATATAACAGGGTGTTCATCTTTTATCCAACAGCATGGGAAACTTAGGTTTGATGGACGTTCAAGAGGAACATGCTTCTGGAAGAGTGGTTTTGCGGTGGCACCAGGGCTTTGCCAGCACAGAGCTCCTCACAGGGCCCAGGTTTCATTCACAGACACAAGACAGGATGCAATGAGACCCAGATGTTGGGGAGTATTGGGCTTGGGAGAGGACCAGGAACCCAAAGACCAAGGTAATTCTGCCGTACCTTCCCTCTCTGTTCACACTTTCAAAGCAGCAGGATGAAGGCAGCAGAGGGAGGGTCAACATCACTGCAGATTAATACAAGACCATTCAATGGTCTGTTCTTTAGAGGATGATGATGCAAATCACAAGGCCAAAATCAATTTTGTTAAGGGAATCCACTGGACCTTCAATGCAGTTCAGCAAGAGTTGCACTTAACACACTGAGGAGAACCCAATACATTGAAAACTCCTGGAACACCTAACTAAAGCCAAAGCCCCAGGCATTCGTTTGTTTCTAATAATGCCCTCCCCTCCATGCCTCCACAAAGAAGATGCCTCAGAACTCCACTGAGAACTCTCAGCAATGCTAAGCTTTCTGCAGATTAATGCTTGTCAGAATGTTACTAATTAAGGCAGGCGACTATATAATGAGATGCTTACAAAGTTTATTCATCACTAAAAATAAATGTTAAGCATCTGGCTTGCAGGCTATTCCCATGTGCCACTCAGGTCCGTGTGCTGTAGAACCAGATGGAGCTGGAGGGACACCAATCACAGCACAGAGGGATTACATGTCTTAAAACCATGGTTAACTTATATAAGCAAGTTGCCATCCCTCCATAAATCCCACATCTACCACCGGATGTGTGACAAGACTGTCACACAGGGCTTTCCAGCTTGGAGCTCCCCTGCTCCAGTGGGGCAGAGGAGAAAGTTGACTGCCCATGGCCAGAGCTGTCTCTCCCTTGTACACAGCCCACTTGTCAGCAAAGCTACTCTCTGTTGGTGACCAGCTGAAAAGAAAGCCCCAGTGACTCAGAAAGCAGAAAACCATCAAATGGGGCTATGCTAAGTAAACTCTCCTTCTGTCCCAGGCAGTGGTGGAAATGACTCATCTACTTTACAAAGCTTGGGGGAGAGTTTCTCTCTGCCATGTTGACCAAATGTTAAGTGTGTTTCTCAAGAGGGTTTTTGCAGTGAAACCATTGGTGATGTTTGTTTACAGCCCCCAGTTTAATTACTCCGAGTAGCAACAGATCTGAATAATGACACTGTGTTTCCTGAAAGCATTTTTTAGCCTGTGTACAGGCTGACAGAGAAGATGGAATTGACAGGTAGATACTTTCTCTTTTTGTCCTTGAGCAATAATGTGCAAGAAGCAGCACTTTTCTGGTGTCACGGGCTCCATGTGGACTGGGAAACGTGACCTGGGACGTCCCAGGCTCTGGGGGAAGGGAGGTCACTCCTCATCCAAGTGAAGAGGGAGGGAAGGGAAACTACCCAAGCCAACATCAGCAGGGAGAAGGAAACAAGGGGGATTTTCCCACAGCTGGCTGAGTCAAACCCTGTAGAAAAGATGAATATTTAAACTCTATTTCTGTTTTTAATGGCCTTAAAGGCTGCTTTCAGGTTAGCAGCCTTGCTTTGCTGAGCACTGCTAAGCACAAATAAAGAAGCTGATTTCTTGTGCTCCAAGAGTCTGCCATCCAAGGAAGCAATGTGCAAAGGCAGAACTGATAGAGGGGATGACTTTAACCTTGAAGCTAATTTTTCTCCTCTTGAGATTTGTTCCTAGAAAATGGTACAAGGTGATCAATTCATATTTGGACTTGGAGTACCCCAAAATTCTAAGCTTTTGGATTCATGGGGTTTTTTTATTTGGTACCTTATATTGCTAACAAGACTTAATCAAGTATGGGACTTCCAGGGATCACAAAGTACAAGTACACTATGTAGATGAGGCCATTAGCATAAGAAAAATAATCCTTTCCTCTGAAACAAGAAATCCACAAAGAAATCTGAGAAGCCTTTACACCAGCAGTGAACCTTTTAACTGCCTATTATCTGAACACTCTTAGGTGTTGAGTTCCGACTCATATACCAGTTCCAAAACATGAAACGATTGGACAGACAGAATAAGACTTTCAACCTGTCTGACCCACTGAAATACAAAGTTTCTCAGAGAAACTGTGGGACAGCAGCAGCCCACAGTGCTCCAACCTTGGACAACAGCGAGTCCAACCACAAGACACAAAGCTGTGGGACATATGACTCCTGAGGCCCCACTGCTCACTGAGCAGGCTGATGATGCATGTCCTGGACTTCCTTTCCATCCTCTGCCACCCCCTGCACACAGAATCCTTGATGTGGGGTGGTGCACATAGGAAGAGCTGCCTGAGGCCACAGTGGATGTGATCCCCACATGCCTGTGGGGTGATAAGCAGAGGCACAGCAGAGTGTCAGGAAGGATGGGTTTGTGGTTATGTGGTTCACCCACGGCCAAGAAAATCAGTCTTCACCATAAAATTTTTGCTTTGCTGGAAGCAAGACCTTTCATGTGGCTGTGAGGCTCCAAGAGCAGAGGCAGCTTGGTGCTGTGCTGGTAGAAGCTGGATAGCTGGGATCCATGGGGATCCAGACTGGTGCATGGACAGAGGACAGTGACAATTTGATCACTGTGTTAGAGCCTGGTTAGACAAAAAGGATGGATTATGGAAAATTAGAACAAATATGGAAAACATTTTGGGAGGTTTAGTAACAGTGGGTCAAAGGTATCCATCTCAGAAGGGAAAGACTCTTGAAGACATTTTGATTATGGACACCATCTCCAGCTACATGGAATCACTGCAGACTTCTTTCCATATCATCCAGTGCAGGAAGAGAAGCCAAGGAAAACCAGACTTGGAAGGCAGAGAACAGGCCAGATCATGAGTCTTGTGGGGCAAAATATGTGCAGGGGGAGGACACTTGCCAAACTAAACCCAGGTTTTCCTGCTGTAGAGAGGTTGGGAGAAAGGTTCAACCAATGCCTGAAGAGACAGGTGGAATTCTCATGGCCCACCCAACCAGAAAAGATCAACCTACTTTCATACACAGACCCAGGATCACAAGAAACTATCCATATACAGTTTCTATAATGGTTTAGTCCAGCTGGAACAAGCCTGAAGGTAGAAGTAAAGAATGGGGTTGGGGGACGTGAGCTATAGGATGCTGCTTTGGAGTGCTTGGCAGGATTAATCCATGATTACCCAAGGTAAAGTGCAGGTTGACAAAGTGGTGAGAGCAAATAAAACTGCTGATGCAAAAGAGGACTGGCCAAATGAGAGGTCTATTAAGTAACGGACATAATGTACCCGCTTGCCTGTGTTCTATTTTCAGCATATTTCCTATTTTCAGTATGTGGCTTATATTTCACCCTGGTAAATGACACATACACATATCTCCAAAGAGCAGAGTTAGGGTAGGAGTGCAGACTCAGTAACAGCTCCTCATCAGTGCCTCAGGTGGGATGTTTTCTGCTCTGGTTTAGAAACACGGAATCATGCAATGGTTTGGATTGGTAGGGACCTCAAAAACCATCTAGCTCCAATTCCTCTAGTCATGGGCAGGGACACATTCCACTAGACCAGATTACTCAGGGTCCTATTCAGCCTGGCCTTGAGCACTCCCAGGGATGGGGCATCCACAGCTTCTCTGGGCAACCTGTGCCAGTTCCTCACCATTCTCACAGTAAAGAATTCCTTCCTAATATCTAATCTAAACCCTCCCACCTCTTTCAGTTTAAAGCCATTACCCTTTATTCTGTCACTTCATACTCTTGTAAAACTTCCCTCTACAACCCATCTCCAAAGCAGGGTTAGGCTAAATCATCTGAGAGCAGGCTTAGGATAGAAATGTATGCCCACATGGGCAACTTCTGCCTGATGCCAGCACTGGGGCCACTGCTACATGGTTTTGGGACTAATCAGAAAAACTGACATGAAGGAAAAAGTTCATGATAATAGAGACATGATGTCAGGATGGCACCACAGTGAGAAAATCAAATTGCTCCCAGCAGTGATATTTTGTGGGTGGCATGAAAATATTCCTTCTAGCTTTTGTTCCTTTTTATTGACAGAACCATGAGTTGGGAATTTTCTTTTTCTTCAGACCTGGAAATTTTTGTCCAGTTTGTTTAGCTATGATTTGCAGTGTAAGTTAAAAAAACCCTCTGAACCAATAAATACACAGTATTATTGGTTTGGTACAGGAAAAAAATCCTTTCTGACAGCACTAAAAGATTTTACCCAGTGCAGTTACTGAAGCCCTGAAATACAGCTTTTGGGCTCTGGCTACAAGGGTGGTTTGATGCTTAACTCTTTCCTTTTAGTCCAAAGGAAAGAAATCTCTCAAACAGAGTCAGGGTCTCATGTCCAGTTCCTAACAAATGGAAGGGGAATGGGAGAAAGACAGAGCACATTCCACAGCCTGGTGTGTTTAAGGAAAGGGGTATAGCTTTCACTCTCCTGCTGTTAGACAATAATGCGCTGACTGAAAATGTCAAAGCTTCAGTTTAAACAAAATAAGAGACTAGAGGGCCCAGGGCAGAGAATTTAAACACATATTAATTAAGGCTGGTAATACCCTGACATTTGCTGGATTTTTAATAAACTGATTAATATTACTCCTTCATATTTCTGTGACATGAAATCAGTGCAGCACAATTAATTTCAACAAGTTTTGGTCAAAAGGTGCTGAAGGAAACATGCAGCGTCACAGATTTGAATTAGAAGTACTCTCACTCTGAGGGAGTAATGTGGAAACCCATTGCCCTCCACATGACAAAATTGCAGCACAGGACCTCGAGAGGAATTTATTTACCTTCAGCAAGTGATTAGCTTAAAGAGTAATAATTACACAAAAAGAAGAAGAAGGCAGAGAGAATAAATTATTACAGTGCCCTCAAGAATGGAACAGAGTGAAAGATCTTGATAGATGGAAGCACAACACTTATGTGTGTGTTAGCATGAAGACAGCTTTGTATGTTCATAATTAAATAACACAGAAAAAGAATTTTTTGGGGAAGATGTTGAAGGTTCAGTTGTTATCATGGCAATGAAAACCAGAGTAACATCTCTTTACTAGGTTTTAACTCTTCAGTGGCACTTATGCCAGCGGTTCAGAAGTTACCAGTGCCCAACCAGAGCAGCAACACTTCCACACCACTTGTCATTCAGCATCAGAGGTTGCTGTAAATGTTTCAAATCTCTCTGGGATAGCTCCTTCCCCTTTTGTTAACTACAACAATATTTCTTTACGTGATGAGAGGATTCAGTCATAGCCTGGGTCCCCGTTGTGCAAACTTTGGTTGAAACACCCAAGAAGCAGAGGTCTGGCCCAGGGCCATCTGGGAAGTTGAAGCATGAGTTACAGCTTGGGATAAAACGGCACAGCAATAACACAAGCCACTATGCTGGTAAAAATTGAGATACAGAGCACGACCCCAGTGCCTGAAGAAAAGCAACTGCACCAGCGCTGACTCTTGCATCACTTAATGTGTTCCAACACACTTACTCAATCACAGCCATCCTGAAAAAGTCACATGCACATGAGCATGCTCTCCTCCTGCTAGTAAGTGAAATTTGTGTGCATTGGGGGTCTTAGCTTTGCTTAAAGAAACCCTGGGGTGCAGTTATTGTAGAAAGAAATGGACTGAGAATGTACATTCTGTAATAAAGAGAAATTTTTTAGAGTTTAAAATGTTAGTTCTCACACTAAACACATGGCATTCAAATCCTACACATAAGAAAGTTCAAGCAGAGAACAGCTGGACATCCTCTTTTCAGATTTTAGTGAAATTCTAGATTTTGAAAATAAAGTATTCACATTTCTCCACTTTCTTTTTTTTTTAACTATCAGTCTACAAAATTTTGAAATAAAAACCTGAGAATCTTGAAATGTAAATAAACTGCAGATGAACAAAAGTGAAAGATATTTCAAATAAACATTAGAAGGGGATTTTTTCACTTGACTTCAAAGTGACAGAAAGTGGTTTGTGTTAGATTGTGGCTGTTATTATGCTCTTGTTATTGCCAGTATTAATAAAATATTTGTATCCACTAAAGCCTAAGAATGTCTACCAGACACCCATGTGCTGGGTATTTTACTGATGTTTATTTGAAATACTGTCCTTGCCTCAAAAAACTTCCAATTTACTGTGGCACCCCAGAGGACAGAGAAGAGAAAGAGCTGCTCAGCACAGAAGCTGGATTATCCCAGTCCCAGGAGATCCATCAAACCCCAGTCCATCATCATCAAGGGTAGCACAGGAGACCTGAGGTGACCCAGGCAAGATCAAAATGCCACCGTGGCTTAGTGAGCACCACATCTGACCTGAAGAGCCAACAGATTAAACAGATGCAGGAATGGCTGAGGGGAGAAGAAAAGAGACAGGGAAATATTGATTCAATCTTACACACCAGGAGGTAAAAAACTTCAGCACTGGGCTAGCAGAGCATGGCATGGTGGAAGAGCTTCCCAAAGTCATCGAGACACAGCAGCTCCCTGTTGTCCCAGCCTGGTATTAAAACCCCAAGGACATTATTTGCAGGCAGCACAACACATGGCAGGGAGGGTGTCTGAGAAGAAAGTGCTCCAAGGGGATTATTTTGGTGTCCAGTAGCTCACACAGGCTGGTATAGTGCTTACACAGGCAGAGAGTGATGGGACAAGGAATGGTTTCAAGCTAAAAGGGGAGAGAATTAGATTTGATGTCAGGAAGAAATTCTCTGCTCAGAAGGTGGTGAGGCACTGGCACAGGTGGTTGCTTGGGGATATTTGGGGGTGCCATATTCCTGGAAGTGTTCAAAGCCAGGTTGGATGGGACTTTGAGCAACCAGATCAAGAAAGGGCACCCCTGCCCTTGGCAGGAGCATTGGAATGATAATCTTCAACATCTTTCCAACCCAAACCATTCTGTGATGCTATGATTAATTAGCATGGCTCAGGGAGAGACCAGCACCCCTCTAGGCCATGGTAACTGATTATATGGATGTTCTAACTGAAACTAAGTTTTACACCTACAAAAACTGCCTTCCTTGGGGTCTGTACCAAGACTTCCTACTACTAGAGTAGACTGAGGCCTTTGGTACCTGCCCAGGTACCTCGACCCAAGCTCTGACCCCAGATCTTCCCTGGAGGCTGAGATCCGTCCAGCAGAGTTTGATGGACAGGAAACCTGTTTGCTTTTACACCTCCAACATTTCCCACTTGGCACTGTAACATTACAGTACTGATTTCAATTCACAGACCAGGCAGAACAGATCTGCTACAGGATGCCTCTGGGCAAGGGCTTTCTGCAGCCCAAATCAGTCCTAATTTCTGCCCACAGCTCCCCTGGAGGCTCTGGGGCTGCTGGCAGCTCCTAGTGCTGCCATAGATGTCAGAGAACATCAGCTCCCAGATGCTGGAGATCATGATCATACTGTGGTATTTTTCGAGGCATACAAGGAAGAAGCTGAAGAAATTTTGAATTTATGCAGTTGTGTTTCCCCTCTTACTCTGTAACCTCAGCTCTGCAGGTGACAGAAGAAGATGGTTCCTCTCTCCACAGCCAAACGAGCATTCCTAGGGGAGAGCTTTTGTACAATCACACTCATCACTCAGGTTTCATCCAGCCCACACGAGCCCACAGAGAATGTGCAGAGAGATTCCTTCCAGCCTCTATGGGGCATTACCAGTGTCAGTCATGGCACACAGACTACAGCCCTCCTGTCTCCACTTTAAATTAAGTCTTTAAATATGGGCCAAATATGATGGATTTGTAAACAGCTGCTTAGGGAAGGAAGTGCTGCAGGAGATCCATTACACTGTGGTCTGACAGCTGATTATGAAGTATTGCAAAACCCATGGGGTTTACAGAAGGAGCTCGGCATGAAGGTGGTGAAGGAGCAGTAGAGGCTGCAGAAGCCATGGCACCCCAGACAGACAGATATGAAATAGAAATTACCAAGGATGGTGATGGCCACAGAAAGAATAGGGATCTGGGAAATACCCAGCCCAGTTAGAACAGGTCTGGGATGTAGAATAGATAGGAATACTGGATCCCAAATAAGATGAGTTCAGCTCCTTTACTCCATTTCTAGGAAAGTCTTCCTTATAACTCATGCAACTCAAGAGACAAGCTCTTTTTGATGGATGCTGGTGATTTGGACACTAGATTTACCACTTGTTTTACAGGACTGGAAGGCAGGAGACATGGATTCTTGTCTCTTGACTCTGCTGTGGTTTTCTGAATAACCTTAGTGAGTTGCACAGACCCACCTTCCAAGTGTGGCAGCCTGAATTTCAGTGCACAGACTCTGAATTTCAGTGGCCAGCCCCAGAGCTGGCTGTTGAATCCCTCCTACAACCTACAGGGCCTGCTTTGGAAATAGGGAAGTTGGCCCCAATTCTGCGAGCCTCCATTTCCTAACCTGTTCCTAATAGTGTCACCCTTCCACAAGGTCCTTCCAGAGGTTTATTCATGTGCACAAGGTAACAAATGCAGGGACAGAGGGATGGAAAAGGGAGCCAGATAAAAGAATTATCGGAAAACTGCATCACCACATTGACAAGTGAAGCTGTATCAAAGGGGGCAGAGGAAATTGTTGTTCCCCCCACCTCCCTCCAGTCCTTCACTCACAGCCACCCCAACAGAGACCTGACCAGAAAGAGACTGAGTTGATACTGAAAAACAGAAAATACCCACTCCTCAGGGTTATCTGGGACTACCCCAAATAAACCCACAGAAAACAGGCTCATAAGTACTTGGTGCTCATTCAGGACAAGTCATCTGATAATCTTGGGGCAGCTTACCATGTCTGGCTAGAGAGCAGCAGGCCCAAACATTTCTGAATAGCAGACTAAGTTAGATGACTAAATATGGTATTTTTTTATGAACTTGGAGGACCCACTTTGGAGTGCTTGGCCCAGGATTGATTCCTTTTGAGACCTAGGCCTTTGATCTCACTGCTAGACAAAATAATTAAAAGAACTGAAATACAATCAAGGTTTCTTTCCAGCTTAAAAAAAAAAAAAAGAAAAAAATACTTGGATATCTTTGTTGGACTCTTCATATAAAACATCACATAGAAAAAAACCCATGGTGTCTCTTGAGCTTATTCCATCAGCTCCCTTCTTTCAAGCTGACAAGTGAAGCTGCTCAGATCTTTTATTGGGAGGCAGAAAAATTGGAAGCATCAAGTGGGGGGATCCACAACTTAAAACCAGACACTTTTTTTCCCCCACTAAGGACCATTACCTAAAATGCTCTTTTCATCCTGAATGACTTAGCTGAGGAATTTGGCTTTGAAAGGGGGCTTCTGTTTGGAAAGAGGGTTTTCTTTGTTTTTGCACACACAGATTTGGTCATTTCCGTGGTGCTTCATTTTTTTTCACTATTCTGTTTGATGGCCTCACTTTAGTGACATAGGGATGGTCTGCATCCCTCACAGAACACACAGGAGAATCCAGATCTGGAGTAGGAAGGAGAAGAGGTCCAAATCCTGAGGCTGGGGAAAGATTTGATGGGTTCCTGCTATCTGCTGCCACCCAGTCTGAGGTCTCAGGACCAGGTCAGAAGAGCCCAGTGGCACTTTGTCTCCTCCTCAGTGAGGAACTAGAGTGGCAGAGTGATTTCCTATTGATCCAAAGGTGCCAATTGCAATGTCACTACTAACTGTCCAAAATTAACCTTATTTGGAAGGAATATCTGGTAATATTACATTATCAAGGGGCAGGGTATGAGCTTTGATATAAGAATATGGGGCTGCTGGAATAAGATGATTTTTAAGGTCCCTTCAAATCCAACCCATTCCATGATTCTGTGAATTTGGAGGAAAGAGCCAAAAGCAGATACACCACTATGTAACTTCAATAGCCTGTCTGGAGACCTTAGGTTCTTCAAGTAGTCTGCATCACTCATGAGGACTAAAGGAGTCACCTCGAGTTGTGTCAGCAGAAAATCTCAATGCCTAGGGAGCAAGGGCTGCATGAAGCCTCTGCTGCTACCAACAATCAAACCCTGTCCCTGGGCTTAAGCTGCTGTTCAAGAGCCAGTGCCTGTAAGTTTAGTGAAAAACCACTATCTTCCTAAAAGGGCACTGGCTTTATCCTTCACACTCACCCTCTATCACAACAGAACTTTCTTCCCCCATACCCCCACCTCCACTTTTCCCCACGCCTTTATGTCTTGCTTTCCTTTTTTCCTTTCATGCTGAGGTCCTGGCAAAGGAGGAAGGCAGAGGACTGGATTTCCTCACCACTGAGCCAGTTAAAATGGCTCTTTTGGTGACGATCCCAGCCTTGGATATGTTGCCAGCACTGAGGCAAGCCCAGTGTGACCACACAGTCAGTGAGTCCTGGGCTGGCTTTGAAACTCTTTGGAGCAAGCACATCCCACTCCTTGCAAGCATTTTGTACAACATTCCTTAACCTTACATTTTGTTCTCTGGGAGTACATTTGTTATTAATCACTGGCTTGCACATTAATACAGTGCTTTATAACAGTTAAACCAGATATTCCATCCTAGCAACTCAAATTAATATTTGTTTGAATAATCTATTTAGGATGATGTCTGGCCAGCAGTGTGGTCTGGCTGGAAGCATTCTGCTCTCCCAAGTGGACGTTATCATTTGGTTTGTTCCATATTTTACTCCTCTGCTCTTATTTTATTTTATATCATCCCCCCAAATCTTCCATTCAAATTGCTTTCTCCAGCAATGGTTCCTCTTGTGTTCAGCCCATGAAAGTCAAAGTGTTTTTTTCATTGCTTGGGGACAAATGGCTCTATTGAAACCAAATATTTTTTAGGAACTTACTTTTGTAGCTTTTTGTACTACTTAAGATTCAAGTTGAAACACATATTCTGGGTACAAAATATATGTGTGGCATGAAACAAAATATGCTGGTTTTGTGTATATATGTGCATCTGTATTTATTCCATCACTTTGCAGCATGGCAATTAATTAGATGTGTGATCACACTGATGTTGTTCCAAGGACTGTGTTCTGCAAGATCAAAGTCCTCCTGTATTAAGTAAATTCCCCCATGATCAAAATTATTCAAAACTAAAGAAGAATCAGATACTGATTTGGAATGGGTATAAATGTTCTCCTTTTTTGGAAGATTTGAAGTTCTGAAGCCAACTTCCACAGGTCAAACTTATCTCTAAAAAACACAAAGGAGCAGCAACCCATGTCCAGTAGTAATTTCTCCACTGAATCATAGTCAGAGTCTGGTCCAAAGTCCTCCTGTGTTTTGAGAAAGTATGAAGTTTTCTGGCTTAGGTTGGCCACAGACTTCCTTGGAAAACAAAATTTTCAGAACTGTTCATTCTCAGAATGTTGCATGGGTAAAAATTTGCTTTGACAACACCCCTCTGAGGTCCAGGGATCAGGGTAATGTGCCCTGACTTCACACGATGCTGTGAACACAACCTGTGCAGTGGGAGTCAACTTTGCCCGGTCAGCTCTGGACCAGACCCACAGAGAATAAATATATGGAAAGAGGTGAAAACACAACATTTCCAGACCTCAGGGTTTTTCAGAACCTAAGACACTACATGTGCTCTGGGACATTATGGTTCCTTTTTAGCTAAGTATGTTTTCAGAAATCTATTTCCAGCTACTCTGCCTGCAAAAATTGTGAATGACTGGTTCCCCATGTGGACTAAGATAAGGATTATATTGTATCATATGAAATTTTACCCTCATCTAAAAACTGTTTTCTGTAGCACTTTTCAATAAGACTAAAAGATACCTTTTATTTTTCCAGAAGAGCAAATTATTTTTCTCCAGTTACAAAACAGCCCACAAACAACAATGATCAGCTTAAAAGTTCCCTCCTCAACCAAGGGAATTCAAGGTGTTTTTTTTAAAGTACACTCAATTGAGATTAATGGATTCTTTCCTTGAAAAGTTGCATTTAAATTGATAACCACAAAAAAAGACTTCCAAGAGTAAGTTTTACAAACCATTACATCACAGAGGATTCTCTTAATTTGAAGTCTTTCCAAAAAAGGTGGGAATCATTGATGCTACGTATGTTTGGTTCCTTGCTTGATTTATATTAGTCAAATAGTTGTTGCTAGAGGAACCCAGCAGAAACCAGAGCAGTGATCTGCCTTTGTATTGTTTAAGGATTTCCCTATCCAATTTCAGACAGGGATATTTATTCCCAGAGACACAGACTATAGCATGTATCCATCATGCATATATTCACATTCACCTACAATTACATTAATTCAAGCACACACTGCACAATTGTTGCAATTTATATGTCCCTTTATGATTATAAAGTAGAAAGCATTAATACATTGCCAAGATCACTGATCATATGACCATCTTTTAAAAAATCCATCACCAGATTCTCCCTGGTACTCCAGAGAAAGACAAATCCTGGGTTTGACAAACCTTGCACTCTCCTGACTCCACATTCACCTCTCTTAGAAGCCAAATTTAGAATATGAAAATCTTCTCCAAGGATGAAGAATTACCAGAGGGCCTCAGCACCCACAGAATCTAGTGAGAAATCAACCTATTCAAACTGACCATCCCACAAAAATTTCTGTGCATCCATGAAACATTCACTCAATCAAAAATTATAATTGCAAAGCAGTGGCCCGTAATTCATATATCTGGCAATATATTTTTTCCTAAAGGCCAGAAAAGAGGATTAAGAACTAGAAAGATATAGTTACAGCTGTGTCCATTTGTAGATAGGTAGAAAAGCTATTGTGCTGTGAGACAAACTGAGAGTTTTAACCAGGTGTTGATGGGTTGTTAGATCACTGAACATGGAGCATCTTTACTAAAATACAACCAGATTATACACAAAGATGACATCTTTAAACATTTGCAATCTCTTCTTATGTACAGCTGTTAGGAGGATGTACTAGTTTTATCATTCTGTTCTTATGTGTAAGACCTTGTCTTTGGTCTTGAGATTAATCCAGGACAAACCTATTCTATCAGCTCACTTCTGAAGCTAAAGAGTTTTCAGCAAATCTTTGTAGAAATCTATTGCAATCAAATTTGCTTAGTACCCCGTACTTACTTTAAAAGCTCTTTTAGTCCATGACCTTGGTGGGAAAGCAGTATGCTCCATTACTATTTTTCTTCCGTATTGTTTATGTTGAAAAGCAGCTGGTCCTTTATGAATATCCCACTCTTTGACTCAAAGACTATTTTAGCTCCTTTTAAGAGTTTTGTAACTCCTCTTCTAACCAACACTTCCCTTGACCTCACTCCCACCCTCACCATCCACAGAAGATTTACAGAAAGGCTGGAATGGGGATCTGAAAAACAAAAAATGGGGTATGATTTTCATCCTGCATCTCTAGAAGGCAATTTCTAACTATTAGTGGGGCCAAAATGCACACAGTACCAACTGAGCTCATAAAAAACCATTTCTCACTGATTTATGGAACTGAGGGGAGAAGGAGAGATTTCTCCAGGAAAACTGATGGCCTGCTTTATGATGCTTGGGTTTGCTTTTAATAAAACTTTTGGAAAGAAGAAGCGGGAGCAAATGTTTCCGGGTTTTGGTATTATCATTAAAAAGCTCCAGTGTTTGTTAAAACCTCCTCGAGCACTAAGCCCTCTCAGCCCCCGGTGAAGTCCAAGGAAACTGGCAGTCCTTGCAGAAATGGACACTCTAAATGCTGGCTCGTGGCGACCAGCTTCACATCCAGCCAATTCCTGGGTCTTTATCCAGGTTTTACTCAGCCTTTACTCAATCAAAGCTCTCGCTTCGGGGCAGTAAATAAGGACTTAAGCAACTGGCCCAAAGTATAGGTTCCATGGCATGCAAGGCAACTCTTATTAAGTGTGGGTGTTAGTCGGCAATAAGCCCTCCTCCACCTCTTAAACTTTTGGTGTTCCCACAAGGGAAGCTATTGAAAGCCTGTGCTTTGTAAGTTCAATTCCCTTTGCTGGCTTATAACACAGCTGCTATATATTATCTTATACATTTGACCACAAAGGTGCATTCTATAGGCAAGACTCATCCACTCCTGCCATCCCTTTTTATTCATTCACCGCTTTTCAGCATAATGTTTGGGGACCCTGTTCTCAGCCACTTGTACACTTCAGCACTTGAAACACACCAAGAGGGACAATCGCTTGACTGATATCTCCATCTCAGTATCTATACCCGTCTCTCTGTTTCTCTAGCTTTCTACCCAAGCCATTGTGTGCACCAATTGTGCTATCATAAAGCAGAGTGTTGGGCTGTTTTGTGACGATGAAGAACCATGCAATCACAAGCTTTATTGCATACCATCCCATCCAGTGACCCCTGTTCTTATCATGAGAGCCCATTCAAGGGGAAATTACACCAGACTTCAACGGGGAAAGTGTCCCTCTGTTTCCAGGCTATTCAGGACAAAAGGTGAGAACCACAGAACAAGCCTCTTCTGCTTTAATTGTGAAATGTTTCGAGCAGTTGGAGCGGGGGTGGGAGGTGGGAAGGGGGGCTAAGGGGGATAGAGAAAGAGGGGGGGTGAAAAAAAGAAAAACTCTATTGAGATCAGGTGGTCCCATTTCCCAGAGATAAACAAGTTCAATAATATACTGGTCAACAGAGTTACCCCATCCTCAACAGGCTTTTGTTTTTTGAAAAAGGACTAAAATAACCACTTGGAAATGTTAAACCAAGGCATGGCATTTTAATATGAAAATGGAGGCCTAGTATATTTTTGGTCCCTCTGACAACGATTGCCCTCAATTAGATCACTTATATTCAGCAAATTGGTTGCTGCAAGGGGTTTGTGATCATAAAAATAATCATACACGGCAAACTCCTTTCAAACCTGAGGTTTTTTTTTGCTGTTGTTGGGGGTTTTTCTCTGCTTTTTGCTTATTGCCATAGTAACAACAAGTGCATATTTTGACTTGCTTCCAAAATAATATTCAAGAATGTTCTTTTTGTCCATTTTAAGAGGAATCATTATGAATATTTGAATTATATTTTCCAATTAGGTGAACTGAAGTGTTTTCCAGCAACTCTGGTTTTTTCTCCCCTCATTTACAGAAAATGGGAAATTTTTATTACACCAAGGATTTTCAAGACAATAACTACAGAGACCATTTTCCAATGTTGTTTGTAATATCTAATTTAGTGCTAATTTTTAATGGACAGGGTTCCATGGGGATTTGTTTGCAAATTTCATCAACTTGAGTTCCTGCTTCATTTGCTGAAATACAGTACTTGGAATTGACCCAGTGAGCAAGAACACACTTGTTCTTTTTAAAACATTGCTGTATACTACAATAAACAGTGACTGGTTATCAAAAATAAAATGCTTGATTATCTACAGATTTGGAGCACACAATTTCTGACTTGAATGAGCTCTTGATTTATATTCACCACTGACACAGCTTAAACAAACACACACATTTTAAGCCTTGTGTTTCTTCAGAAGCCAATAGGATGTGCTCAGCTCAGAACAAAAGCAATTTTATTTTTTCATATTTGCCCTGGTAAAACACTCTTCAGCCTGGATCCTGAGTGGACAAAAGCCAATCCAACTTGCTAAACCCACAGTTTCACCCTCCTTCAGCAGCAAAGTGTCTGTCACTTGAAAAGGAACCCAAAGCACTCAAATCTTTAAGGGATTGCTTAAGAAAGGCTTGATATGCACCTGTCTCTGGACTCATCTCCAAAATACATGATCTTGAGGTTTTCCTAGCAACAGCAATGGCCATTTCACATGAACTTCATAAACACACAAAAGAAGAAAGCGCTTTTAAACCCAGGAGCTCATTTTAGCAGAGCATGCTTCTGGTGGTGCTGTTGTAGACACCTAGGACTTGCTGCTCAATGGAAACCAACTTCTGCAAACTCTCCAAGGTGTAAATATTAGGGTTTATTGCAAAATCAAGCTGTACTCTTCACCTCTAACAGCATAAACACAGTTCACCTGCTGAATGCTTCTGCACAGGGATGGGAATAGCCTCACACATTGCACTCATACAAAACCCATTTCCAAAAGGGACTGTAGGTGGAAAATTTCCTGAAATTCCAAAGGGTCACTCAGGGCCACTCAAGTTCCTTTCCAGTCCTGGCCTCGATACAGGATTGAATCAGTCTCAAGAGCCCCTGGATCTCTGAAAAGCCACATCTACTCATCCTTGTTCATGCCTTGTAGAGGCACCTTGTCCCAGGAAACTTCTAAGATGAAATGTAGCAGAAACATCCAAGCATAAAGCATTATTTACATGGCACTGGGGAAAGGAGCAGGAATGGGGGGGAGTTGCAGTGGAAGGGAGTTTTTGTAATGCCAAAGCACGATGGGCTCTTTGCAAACAAAGGTGAAGGTTTGGGCCTGCCAAGTTTGTCCAGTCTCAGTCTATGGTGGATTAGACCCACAGGCTCTTTTTTTTTGTTGAGTTTCAAGCTAAGCAGGCAAACTCAAACACTGTGCTATATCCATCCTCACTTTCATTACACCATGAAACAAGCAATTAAAAAAAAAAAGAAACCAACAAACTGTTCAAACATGTTTGATCAGAAAGCACTTAAGCAACACAGAAGGAATCCACAGCTTTTGATATTACATTAATACACCAATATCTTAATCCTTTACCAGTGACAGACTACACATTTAAATCCCTAATGGGACCTGGTTTCCAAATTACATTATTTAATGTTTATTCAGTGAATAATCCAAATAGTATTTAACACCACTGAAGAAAAAACACACACACCCCCTGGGTGGATTGTCTGCTTTTCCTTTGCTTCGTAATTACCCAACCAAGGGCCCTATTAAATAAGTCCATTTTTTATGGTCTTAAAGTGAAATGAACCCTCTATTTGAACATTGCAGAAGAAACACTTCAGGCACACATGCACACTGTAAAATCCAGCTCCATGTCAAAAACTTTCCACTGATCAAGATTGTTTTGATCCATTTGAGGACTTTCAAGCCAGACATATTTAATACCAAAGGGCCTGATCTGGGCTCCATTCTGGAAAGAGAACAAAAGCAAACACCAAGAGAGCATGAAAAAAACAGTAATGGCTTGTCAATTAAATTTCCATGTCTCAAAGAGGGGAAGTTAATTGCCTGTAAGTTTGCAATATAATTAAGACACTTCCAATGGGATTTGTGCCACCCAGCTGTGGACACAACTGGCAGGGCTGTTATCACCCAAGCTCCCTTATTACCCAGCAGAAAGGCTCTTCCCCCTCTCTGTGGGGGAAGGAGAGGTCTCTGAGTGGTGGTGCTGGTGTTGGGCAGCATGAAAACAAGCCATGTTGAGCTGCCACAGCATGTCCTGGTGCTTCCTTGCCTGATCCCCATGGTGCTTTCCCTCAAGCCTTGCCCAGTGGTATCCCACTCCTGTGAACCCATATGGATGGACTATCCAATTCAGTCCTTTATGAAAGCCAATCCCTTGGCTGGCAGAATTCCCTCATTTCCCTGGAAAAAGATACTTGTTTCCTCTAAGGAACAGAACACAAATCCTTCACAGGCAAAGATGAGCCATTCTGAAGAGACAAGACTCCTCAAGCAGAGAAACAGCCCAGACACACACCTGCAGCAACAGATGCTCCTGTTGTGGTACCCATATTTCCATGCCTCTCTTTCAAACCTGTTTTAAATAAAGGCCAGGCCTTTTGCTGCTTCTGTCAAACATCTCTAATTGAAACTTTCAATCTTTGCTATTGAAATCAATTCAAGTAGTTCCAGAGGTTGTGAGTTATAAAGTGTGTGTGTGTGTGGAAGTGAAGACACAGAGGAAAAATGGCTTTGCCCCTTTTGGAGCAAAGAATGATTTGGGGATTCATTTGTAATAGTAATAAAACCAAGGTTTTTCAAAGAGATCTCCCTGGCTAAGATCTGCATGGTATTTATCACAAAGAACCAATGGTGGCCATTCCAGCATTTAACTGTTTTCATTCACACAGTTAAAAAAATAGCCAATGCAATTCCATAGCCCCATGATTTGACATCAGAGCTGCTACTAAGCTGTCAACATTTGCATTAAAAAGCCCTGCTTGGGGAGCGGGACATACTGACAGCTTGGAGAGCGTTCACCTTGCAATAGGAGGCAGATGTCACTGCAGGTATGGATGTAAACAGAAAGGTTCAGGGACGCACAGCCAGCCAGCCAGCCAGCTCCCAGTAAACCATCAGCTTCTGTATTATCTCCTGTTGACACCTAACCTCTCCTAAAAGAGAAGGTGTTCAATACAGGCTGGGGTGATGGTGACATCCTAAATGCACTGACTAGTGACCAGGCTGCTCCTCCTCCATTTGACCACAGCCAGGCTGGGAATGAGGGGTCAGTGGAAGACTGCCCAACCTAATCCAAGCACAGGGGCTTCTGGAGAGATGCTGATTTAAAGACTGTAAGTGCACAGCCCTTAGAGTGTGCAAAGCCCTTGGTCTCAGCATGACACATTCAGCTTTCCTACTTCAATAATACAAGGAGATTTTGTTCCCAGCATTAGTGTTCATGTTTTTATGATGTGGTTGGCTGAAAGAATTAGAGGTCCTTTCTGCAGACCAAGGCAAGTATCCCCAATATTTATATTTTTGAGAGGGCTTAGGTGGTATTTTTTTTTTTGACTGTTGGATATAGTTTATGTTACTGGCAGCAAAGAAAAGAAGAAATAGCACCTGATTCTTTTCCTTGTGGAACAGGGAACCTCAGTTATTAATGAGATATATGAGGTGACTCTCATACAAGCCTCACTGTAACAAAGCTCCTCATAATCACTGGTGGATTTCATCCTACCTTTATATAAGGCAGTGCTTATTTATCCTTACTACACCAAGAGGGAACTCCAGCAATAATGAAGTAACTCCCCAAGGGTTTCCCAGTGGTGCAGGGAACCTGCCTACATCTCCTTCATCCCAGTCCAACCCGCTCCTTAAGCAGCATGGGGTTTTGGGGAGTGATGCTGAGAGCCAACACAGGGCTGTGTGGACATTGCAAAAGAAAAAAAGAAGTCAAAACGAGCAGCACAGTCTGAGATCTGAATTCACTGGCAGGGTCAGGGAGCTATTTTACTTCCTACCACTGTGAACTCCAGGAATGGAATCAATTAGTATTAGTTTAAAACATCATCTGTTTCAGTTTAACAGAAAGCTTCTGTTCAAGGAAATACAGGGTTGGTAAATGAAAAATAAAAGTTGTTCTGATTTTAGTAACTCCTAAGGTTCTCTGTTAGGTGTGGCAAAGAGGTGAATCATACACATGCCTCAAATGTGTGCAACAAGGCATTACTCTTGTTTTTCTTCATGTATTCATAGAAGAATATCCCTGCATGTCATGCATGTACCCAAAGCACAAATCTGTGATTAGTGAGATGGGTCACCAGGAACTTTGCAGATGTGTGACAGCACTTCCCTCAATGATACCCTTGCGTGATAAACCAGCTATCTTGGAATGGATGTTTGCCCAGGTAATTAAAAGCATCTTTAAAATCACAATGGAAGAATTTCTTTCCAGGCATCACTTCTGTCTTTTGACAGATAAACTCAGAGTCTTTGGGGTTTTTTTACCATAGACTTTGATGGGTTATGGTAGGAAGATTCATTGGAGAGCTACAAAATAAGAATTTTCCAAGGCAATGAACTTAAGCCAAGCAATACTGCCTTTTTTTCCCTTTTTTTCTTTTTTTTTTTACAAAAGGTTTTTAAGGTATTGGCATCCTTTCCAATCCAAAACACATCTTGGCTCCTCAAGGGGACCACTGGCTTGCTCCTGATGTAAGCATCTTACAAGGCCAAGAGCATATATAGGTACTTTATAGGTAAAACAGGAGCCATGTTATTGGAAAACTGAACTTCCTTGCAGTAATCTTAGCTACAGAAAAGAAAATCCATTGGCTGCAGTTACACCTTTTGTTTCCTACCCAGAATTATGAGACCAGAGCTAAGGGACACTACAGATACAGAGTTGTATGTTACTGTTCCAGCAATTACTACTAAGCTGCTTGAATTTCTCATTCCAATTTTTGATTTTCTGAATGCCCCCTTCCCTCTTTTAATACTCTTTTGTCTTTTCTCTGCTTACTTTTTTGAGAAAATAAAAAAGCAAAGGAGGGAAGCGGACTAAGGATTACTTTTCATCTTCTGTCTCATATGGATTTTAGGAATAAAGAGAGATAATGAAGGGAAAATCAAGGGAGAAAGTGCAGTTTTTTTAATTCTCCCATCCAAAAAATAACCAAAGCAACCCTAAGCAAATACTTATCTGCAAAGCATCTTCATTTTCCAACCAGTTATTCAAGGTTTCATTACTCCCACAGGTCCTTCAGGTCTGCCTGCTCTGGTTGGCAGAGCAACCCTCTCCTCTCCACACGACATTTTCATGGTGTGAGACCAATAACTGGTGATGGTTCCACTTCCTGCACTGGACAGCTCTCCTTACTCAGTCTGTTGGTTAAGCAATTCTGCTAAGAAAGCACCATGCCGGCAGTGAGAAGAAAGCAGAGATGAGCAGGATTATTCTCACTAGGGATAACTCATTCCTCAGCCAGATGATGAATTGCTGACAGAGCTGGCGTGGAAAGTCCAGCCTGGCCTCCTGCAGACAGCACAATCTCAGCAAAAAAGCTGTGGAAAGGTCTGGGGAGGGAGTGGGGGGCGAGATGAAACAGCTGCTGGGCTTAGAAATAGGTGGAAAATGGCATCACAACCCACAGTCCACTGCAGAGAGGAGATGCAAAAGTGGAAACTTGTAGATATATTTTTACATGGCGGTAATGATTTTAGCATCTGCATAAGGCACACGAGCCAGGGCTTGGATCCCTCCTCAGTTAAATCACTTAAAGTCCTGCTCTGCCTGAAAGGAATAATCTCCTTGTTTTTATTGCTGTCTTATAAACTTTCCATCCCAATTTACTAATGAAATTAAGTGACACAAGGGCTGTCAAATAAATTCTACAAGGGGGTTGTGGGAGAGGAAAGAAAGGTTTGAGCCTACAGAGTCAGGGCAGGGGGAGCACATTTAAAATGTAAAGCCCAGAAAACAGGGAAGGTCATTGGGAAGGTGGCTCTTTGGGGCTTCTAAGGCCACAAAACCCACCCTGAAGCAGGACTACCACTCCCTGCTAGATGTTTGCTACCCCCATTATACCCCAGTTGGAGAAAGACCACTGTATGCAGGGAACTGAGACCTCCAGTGAGGAAGCATTAAGAAGCCATTCCCTTTCCAGATGGTGTAACTGATGCTGATTGACCTAAATTATGTCATGCAGCGAGCACCAGCAGCCCATGCTGTGTGCACCATCTCCGATGGCAGGGGAACAATGGGGAGCAGGGCAGGGGACAATGGGGGGAGCAGGAGGCTGCTCTGTGGCAGGGTCACAAGGTGCAGAGTACAAGAGCACAGCAGATATTTCCAGCATGCCTTTTCCTCTGCTGTGGATGTGCCTGGCCCCTGTGCTGCAGGAGACAACAAAATCCTCCTTGTTAAACGTGTTTACTGGGAAAGCAGAGATCTGGTCTTGCTTGTGGTGCTGGTTTTATCTGGTACTGCTCTTTTTAATAATATTTTTAATAGATGAGGGCCAAGTCTATCCTGGATCTGACCAACACCACACGAGGGTGACTCTGGATTTGCAAAAGTGGCAGTTTGTATTCTCCATGTTGGCTCATCAAATTTGACTTCCCCTGAAATAACCTGACACACATGTTCATAGGCCTATAATACAAGAGGTTGAAAAAACCACTATTTTTTTTTTTACAAGGAGTGTTTTTCACTCAATTCTCAGTAATCCCTGCAGAACGATCAATTAATTTTAAGTTCTTTTTCACCCTTACATCTGAATGGATAGCTGGAGAGAGAAAGAGGAAACAGAGATTTGTATGAGACTAAAGACAGCTTGATCTCTCTAGGGGTAAGGACATATTTATTTATGTATATGAAGGTTTTGTTTTTATCACAAGGATTATCTTCTGCAGGAACACAAATCAGGAAGATGGGAGGACAGAGGATAAACAGCAAAATAAAACAAATTATCTGCTTGGACCTAGATCTAAATGACCAGCATGCCTCTACATGAAATTATTATTATGCAATATTGTTTAGGTATATAATATACTTCATTGGAAAGCCTTCTCATATTTTATTTTGACTCGTCCACTGGTTGGTTCACTAGATACTGAATATGTAATGGACAATACTGAAGACATGGTTAATCAATGTAAACAGAAGGGAAACAGCACTTGGTTTGTTCCATAAAATAATAAACGTGATGTTTTTGATTTCAGAGATCTTATTTTTAAATCTTTTTCCTAGAGCAGACCTGGTAAGGGAGGAACCCATGACAGAATAGCAAAAATTGGGGCATTCACAGATTATAAACCTGGCCTCTGAGGAAGAAATCTCCTCTTTTGATTTATGTGGCCCTGAATCACCTTGGATGTCAGCATAAATTTAATTTCCAACAAGCTGCTTGATTTTAGACATAATAGTCTTGTTCTTCATGTCTTGCCCCCAGTCCACACACAGGCATTGGAGATCTGCTTGTTGTGTTCCCTTGGGAAGACCTAGTATTGCGTGAAGCAAAGTGAATCCATCTGTCAGCACCTGCTGACCTGTACACCTGCACTGGAGTTCGTGACAAAATCCCAAAATAGCACCCATGGGCTTCAGGTTTGGGCAAAAATGGCTTGCAGAGGGCATGCTACACTCCTTGAGAATTCCCCTGGGGATGCAACTCCTTGGAGAGATGGATGGGCACTTACGTAAGTGCATCCAGATCAGCTTAACCCAGAAACTTCAGGAGATCACGTTCCCCAAGGGATTCCCTCGGTTGTTAAAATGTTTTATAGTTTTTTCCCCATTAAAGCCTGTGTTGGATTTTTCCTGAAAAAAAATCACTGCAGTGTAATTGGGTTTCAGAGAACAAAGCCGCAAAGGCATTAGGAGAAAAAAAAGGAAAAAAACCCAAAGCCAAATAACTGAATGAGACCATTTTAAATAACTCCCAAATTGTCACAAGATTACAAAATTCATATTCGAGGCTGAAGAAAGGGGGAGCTCATTTTCTCCAGAAAAAAAGACGCTGTCTTTTCTTTCTATTATGTCACTTTGATTTTTCATTTACAAGTGTTACTGAAGACTGCATACACATGTAAATATTCATATCAAAAATATTCCCCTTGAAAAAGCAGGGCTGAAAGAGACATTATGGATATGAGGCTGGATCAATACCAGAGGGCAGAGAGGATTCAGACCTAGGAAGACACTGGTGTGCCTCAAGCCCAGTGTTCAGGCTTTCACTTTCCTTTCCTAGACTCTGACTGCTACAGCTGTGACCTAAAATCTTTTTGAGATGGGCAGACAGTAGCGATGAAATGACTTGAAGACTGAAGAAATTTAAGGAATTCCCTCTGTCTGGCACATCAAAAAGTTCAAAAGTTACCCCTGTCTCAGTGGCTAAGCAACAGAAATGTCAGGTGTTAAAATATTTTTTTAAAGAAAATGAGAAAGGCAAAAGAACCACCAAAGGCTGGGTATGAGGCCCAAGATAACTCAAAGAGAATTCACACACATATTTGACACACCACGCTATTTTCCATCAGACCAAAATAGCAAGAGAAATTTTATCTTCTGCCTTCATTTTTTAAACTGTTTGTCTTAAAAATCCGTATCAAAATTGTGACAAAAATTTTAGGCTGCATATTTTCATGCATCAAAAAATCCAGGGCAAATTATTCAGTAGCACATACGTGTCAGAATTGCTGACCGTTTGACCAAACCTATCCATACAAGATAGAACCCAGAAAGAATATAAAGGAGCCAGAGTAGAAGATGGAGTTTTGTAGATTACCCTTCAAAGGATTTGTGGAAAGTAACTCATATAAACAAGCTCATATCCAGTAAGATGAAATTTAATATCTATTTTCTGCACTTCTCTTAGAGGCATGTTATGATCCAACATTAACAATGGGTTTAAAATTAAGAAATTTAATATTTTATTTTCCCTAAAGGAAAATACTCTAGGAAGTTTTAATGTGTTATTCCATATATAGGAAAAAATAGTTTAGTCCTTTTTTAATTCCATCACGCCTTCATATTACTAAAGGTGTCCCTTCTTTCTTTGGGTGGCAACAAGTAAAGGAGGGCTTTCCATGAAGATGAAAAGAAAAAAGCAGTAGACTAGATCCAAAATTGTCTTTTGAACCCATCATTGACGTTTCTAGGCCAAAAAAAGCCCAAGAAACTTAATTCACAAAAAATACAACAATGATGCAACTACAAGATCTGGACGGAAAAGGAGGGAGAAAAGTTGAGGCAGAAATTTGTCAACAAAATAAAATAAAATTCTACACCCCAGAAAACCTACACCCCAAAAATCTGTCAAGGCAGAAGAGGAAGGATTGGCTTGCTTTGAAAAGCCACATCTTGGAAGAATTTTGAGATCCCTGAGGTGCATAACAGAGAAAAAGATGTTACCAAAGGAAAAAGTTTCATCTTTATCAATTTCCAGAAATTTTAATCCACGGATATAGGAACTGAAAGGAGGAGAGTATCTGTCTGCTTCTAAACTGGCTAGAATTTTATTTTGGAGAAACCAAAACAGAAAAAGTTGTGAGAAAATTAAAAAACTTAATGTCAGCAATTTTTAATAAAATGCTTTGATTTTTCTTTTGGGAGAAACTCTATTTGTCCTTTTAAAATATATTTACTCATTAGATAACATGCCAAACACCAAATAAACTAAAACAAAAAAAATTTAAATCCCCATATTTTAATTCCCTTTTTTAAAAAGAAACTTCAGCTAAAAAATGACAACTAAGATCAAAAGGGATTTAGAAACCTCCTTTAGTGGCAAATTTGAAAGTTGAGAACTTCTTTTTAAGAAACAGAATAAAGCCAGACATTGGGTTTGAAATTTTTGCCAGACAGAAGATCTGTCCTCTATGGAACAGCAGGAGTCACAAATAATTAATATTCTGATTAAGCTGTCCTACTAAAAATCCAATCCCTTCATTAAACCTGAATCATTAACAGGCCACCCAAAAAAGAAAAAGAACCCCATGGATTTGACTTTTCAAGGATATTTCCTTTGTTCCTGGTGGTCCCTGCCATTCTTGGAGTCACATTTTTGCTAAGCAAACAAACTGGCATGAAAAGAAAAGCTTTTCTCATCCATAGATCGATTAGATTAGATCATATCAGATCCCTGTTAGTCTGCTGAAATCGCTTTTGGCCAGCCAAGACTGTAGCTGATGACTTTTGGTAACAAAACTATGAAAAACCAAATCAATAAAATCTTCCTTCTCTTTCTTTTCCTTCCTAAATATATTCAGTCAGATGGAAGAGTACACAAATACATATAGCATTATAATTATTTAAAATAAGCTTTTCTATTCCACAACATTTTCCTTAGAGACGCAAGACATTTCTATAAAAAGTGCAATTTCTATTTGTTTTCCTTGAAATTATTTTCCTTCTATTTATTTTCCTTGAAAATAAAATAAGGGCAACAGGAAAAAAAAAAAGAAAAAAAGCCTGCCATTAGGAATGTCTTTAATTTTATGTTACTTTTTCCATCTGTATTCTTTCCATAGAAGTAAACCTCAACTCCAAGATGGTTTTTGAGATTTACATGTTTATTTCATTTTGTTTAATATCCTAATCAGTTCACAGTAAATTTGACCACACACACATACAGTGATCCCAGCTGTTTGACTGTGGCAAGCCAAGCCAAAGACATAGGCAAAAATACAACCCTGCTGCTGAAATCTTTGCAAAATTATAAACAAGACCTTAATATTATAGCTTGGCATCCCACACCAGCCACAGAGATGCTAACACTGTTTACAGGAAAACAATCTAAAAGTAGCCCCCTGCTCTTTGGTTCTTAAAGGCTTATGGTGAAGGAAAAACTTGCATTTAAACACTGGTGATGTATAGATGTGCTCCTGGTTTGGCCTGATGCTGAGGTTTCCATAAGAAGGTCTGAGGGGGCTCTGCTTTCCTGCCAGGTTGGAGAATGACTCAAGTTAATATTGAATGAACTCTTTCTGTGTCTCTTTTCTCCCTCATTTTTGGGGGGGCAATTAATTCATTATGTTTTGCCACTCCCTTCATTGTAAAGCCTGAAACAAACAAATCCAAGGGCTCATTTGTAGCTTTCGGGGCTGCTTCACTTTTCATGGGAAAACACAGGGAGAAAGCTGAGACTGTGATCTTCAAAAGCATAAAACCCCCCAGTTTCACTTGGTCTGTCCTGGTTTGTGCCACACACTGTTCATCAAAGCCCAGACCTCAGTGAAATATCCAGGGAGCCTGGACAAGGTGTAGATACCTGCCTGCATTCCCTGAGCACTGCCTTTATTTTTACTGACACTGAAAGTCCAACAACAAAACCAACAAAAATTCAGTGTACATCCATTAGTTCAGCAGAGGAAAGAGACAGAACCAGATGGCCAGATTTAAAAATAAAATGAAAGAAAAATAATAATCAAAAAGCCCTCTTTCCCAAAGAACACCCTCGGAAACAGAGCCTGACAGTGGTGGGATGGACAAAACCACACCATCTGTGTTTCCAAGCAGCCTGGACTTTCCACAGCACATGGCTGCTCTTTATGGGAGACCTGGGTGAGCAAGGGTGAGATCACAGGGTGCAGAGATCAAATAAGCCCACGCTTAGAGCCAGATAATGACTTGAGGATATGGAGGCATTTTGAGCTGCCTGCAGCTCTCCTTGGTAAAGCCAACCACAAGCTGAGCCACGGTGCCCTATAAAGCTCCTTATCAAGATTTCACATCTGGTCTGAGCAGCTTAATTTAATGATGATATGGTAGCATCCCCTCTCCACTGCACAGCACAAATTATCACATTGCTTTCTGAGGACATAAATCTCATTTAGCTTTTCTTCCCTTTCAGTGAGTTTTACAGGCCAAGGAGCAGGATAAAGATATCCACCTGGAGCCATGTAAGGCGCTTCTTATGTCAGCAGTGACTCTGAAAAGCACCCAATCCTGAGAAATGCTGCAGTCTTGTGTAATTAATATATTGCTTGTGTAATTAATACATTTCACTAAACTCCCTATGTCAGGCTACAAGGCAGAGGACTGGGGAGGTTGTTGTGCACCACCTGGAAATGTGGTTCCTTTTGTGCAGAGCCCCTCAAACCACCCCCCTTTCAATGAGGCTTATTTCTGTGAGGGTTTTTTTTGCAATAGAAATGTAGAAGGAATAATTCTGGTGGGCCCAGTCCATGGTGGAGGCAGAGCTTCTCAGCCACCCCATAACAACATCTGGGAGCTGCCATCTCAATTCCATCCTCACCCTGAATCCACAGCAAAAACAGTTTTCTGGCTACATGAGTTAAATCAATAAAAGGGAAATAAATTCCCAGCTCCATAACAGGGACAGTGGTGTCTACATTCCCATTCTTTCTCAAAACTTTGTTATTATGGGATGGAGTGTTAAGGATCTGTCAGCATTTCTATTACAAACCTCAGTCTTTAGAGGTTTATAAACGCAGCCATTTAAAATAACACTGCATTAAAAAGTAGGTATGTGAGTTGTCAGCAGTGGTGTTTCTGTTTTCTTTAAGATGGTTTAGAGACGTTTTAGCAGATTATTAGCCTTAGAGAGGTCAAAAATAATCAGAGGTGGTTTTTTGGCTACATTTTTGGCTACCTCTGGATAAATAATGGTTTAATTTGAAAAAACTTTGAGTACATAATATGGACTGTCTTTAAGCAACAACAACAAAAGAAAGGAAAAGCCCCACTTAATGGCCACACTATTTATGTTTTAGAAACAGCTCCTGCACATGCACTGGGTATCCTCAGCTTTGAAAACTTTCCCTGTGATGTGGGTAATGGGATACAACAATAGTTACATGGATGGCGCAGTTGTTTCCATGACCTGAGCTCACCCACATCACCTCCAGGGGACAAGCCATCCCCAAACAAGGGCTGTCCCCAAGGAAGCCTCTCAGGATGGGGAGGCTGGGGGCTCAAGGAGGGGGCACAAGGGCACCTCAAACCCTCTGCCTCACCCAGCTTCCAGCAGCCACTGCTGAACAGAGGGACCTGTGATCCCTCTGGGATGGGCTGGTGGGCACTGACAGCACCAGCACCTCCTCCCGCATGAGGCAGCCCAAGCCATGGGAGGACAAAACTCCAGTAGCATGAACAGAGAACATGAATTATAGACATTTAAACCTTCATTTTGGGTGAGCATTTGGACCATCTCACACTAGGTGAGCAAGGGCCACATTAATGCCCATGAGCAGAACAAAAATCGATTTCAGCTGGCTCCTGCCAAGTGAGGATAAGCCCAGGAGACCTCATGGTCTGTGAAATTCAGTGGGGAAGGACTGGAGAGGGAAGGAGAAACTGCCTCAAAAACTGTCTGTGTGCCATTAAATGCTGTTACCAGCAAAAAGTCAAAATGATGTTTTTAGCTTTCCCTTCATGAAGAAAATGACAGGCCTGAATCTTTGTTACAATAATTGCCCCTGAGATTGGCTTGCAATTATTTTGGTGAGTCTAACCTTCCAAAGTGAAATGACATGAACAGCAGAGCATCCATGGACCCAGGTAACAGCTTCTAATTATTTCCCATCAACTCTTGATCTTCTTTACCTGATTGTTGCTTCAAAGAGTTTCAGCAAAAAGAAGATGGTCTCAGCACTCACCATTTATCTCAATGTCTTGGTGAAAGTTTTGGAGCACTTTCAATGGGCAGAGAGTAGACACTGCCTGTGCTGCCTGAAACACATTTTTAACTAACAAAGCAATGGTTTAGTGCTAAACATATTGTATCAACTAGACAAGACACTTGAGTTCTTTCTTTTGATACTTAATTATTAATAGCCATGCCAGAATACCTATTTTGAAAATTGTCCATACATAAGAACTTAATGAAAATGATGGCTGTGGACTAGTTACACAGAGTAATTACATCAATGTAAGCTTCAGAGTCTGAGTCTCTGATCTTGTAATAAATAACCATTTTCAGAGCTGGTTAAAAATAAAAGTAATCAGAATTATATGATGAAAAATATAAAGAATCTGATTTGTTCATTCTTCCCCTTGCAAAACCCATCACTCCAGAGAGATGTGAAGACAACACTCCAGACTGCCCTGAGTAAGTGCTACAGCTTCCTGAACTCTTCTCTGGAGATCTCACTGCTGCAGCATCCACATCCTAGAGCTGACCAGACCCACCCTGGAAAGGAGCAGATGATATTTCTTCCTTCATCAGCTCTGGGCACATGCTATGTGCTGCCCTGATTCCTATTCCTGATCTTCTTTCCTCTCCCATGTCTTCTACTCCTTCTACAATTTAATCCTTCTCTCTCTAGCCTGCTATATATTAAAATATATATACACATATATCTGATCCAGTCAGCCAAGATTACATTACTATTTCTATTTATTTATGTTGCTGTGTTTCTGCGTGCCTGCAACCAAAAAGGCAACAAAAAGCAATGCCTTAAGTGGCTTGTCCATGGTGGAGCTTGCCTGGTGCTGCAGGCAGGGAGTTGCCCCCTCTCCCCCATGGAGATCTTGCCACGACTCAGCTTCAGAAGCTGTTTTCTAGCATTGCTCTTCATTTCTCTTTCCTTTTCATATGCGCTTTTCTCTGGGACTAGGTTTTGCTTTCTCCTTCCAGAAAGAAAATTGGAATCCAGCAATAACAGTAGCAGAAAGAGCCCCAATCTCTCTTCATTAAAACTTCCCTTTCCCAGAAAAGGCAGTTTTGCCATCTCTAACATTGTCTAACCATGATCAGAAAGAGATTTCACGACAATGGAGCAATATAAAGGAAGATCATTCAAAAGCAAAAGCCCTAATATTTTGTATTTCAGATGCTTTCATGTCTTTTATTCTGCCTTCTGGAGTCAGAGATCTTTGTATTCAAAGCTCCAGATATTATTTATAGCACTTTATGGAGACAGAGCCATCAGCACCCAGGCTGTCGAGACCTCTTCATCCGATTTTTGTTAGTACTGTACCACAAGCCCACAACATTTAGCAAATGCAAAACTAAGACAAGGGAGCACAACCAAACTGCCTCAAAATGAGCCTGTGCCTTCCCAACCCCTACATAAGCACCCTGGCCACTGGTAGCCTTCCTCCCTCTGAGGAAGCACAGATTCATTATTTACCAGAGGCTGGTTGTGCTATCTCTGTGCAGTCACCCACAGCATCTTCTTACCACCCACCGCTGCAGCTGAGCTGGGTTTTTGCACTTCACTCCACTGAAAAAGCAGAATTTGACCTGCTGGTTTCATTATGCTGGTACTCAGGGTTTCTTTGTCACCCTCAGCCCAGGGGAATGACATTAATCCTGCAACACTGCAAGGCAGCCATTGCACAGCATAAGAAACATTGTAGGGATGAAAAACACTGCAAGAAGGGACGAGGCGCTCATGCCTTCACCCCACTGATCTCTGCTCAGACCTTGGATAAGGTTTTACCTTCTCCCTGTCCCCCTACAACCAGTCACAACAAGCACTGGATCAACCCCAGACCACAAGCCATGAGCCACCTTCTGTAAGCGGATACATTTTGTATTTAATACCACGGTAAATTAAAAAATGGCAGACCACATCAAACTTTTATTTCGCATACAATAAAAGGGTTTCCTCAGTCATAAAAAAATGGGCAAGGAGAGGAGGAAGAGGCCACCGCACAACAAATTCCTTCCTTACAGTCTGGAGAATTTGCGGGGGCGGGTTCAGGGGGAAATTTGCCAGTTAATAAAATGTTGCGTATGAATTATACATCAGGACTGGCCCCAAACGTGAACCAGACACGGTATGGTGTGCTGGGATCATTGCACTGGCACAGTGCAGGATCACTTCCAGTTCTACAAAGACTCATATACAAGCCTTATCTCCAAGGTCTAAGCTCCTTCTGCCTCCAGTTAAACAGTGAGGGACATGTGTAAGTATTCACATGCTGAAGGACTTAGTTTTACAAAGACAGCTTTGTTCTGAAAAGGTTGTCTACACCAGAAGAAATAATAAAACAATAGAAAACAGGACAATTGCTTATCCCCTTGGTTAAAAAAATTATGTGTGCATCCAAATACATTTGTCTTTAGGTACACTTAGGCTTTGCCCCTTGCTTTTTCTCAGGTACAAGGTGCAGGTGTTAATAATAAATTTTTGTACCCAAAATTCACTCACATCAGCAGAGGAAAACCCATTGACTTAAAGGGGAAATTGCAGCAGCCCAGGAATCCAGCTCTGCCGATCTTCCAAACTGAAACCAAAACTGATTCTAAAATCACTCCATAGATGATGTTGCTTTTGTAGCATCTCTGGCATTATCACTGGCAAATAAAGGATTTGTGTATTCTGCATATTCCCCTCACTGCTCAGTGCCTCCCAGTGCATGACAGTGCCACACACTCCATGGACATCGTGGTACACACAGCCCTCATCCTGAAGCCTTTGGATTGCGGGTACAAAATCCCAGACAGGACACGACAGACCTACGGATAAGCTTCTAGGAAAACCAAAACAACTCATGTCAAGATGGAAAGCAGTATATTTCTACACCCCAGCTGCCTAACCATTAATCTTTTTCACGCTGTATTTATCTGCTGCTCATAACAGTTTGTTTTAAAAGGTTTAGCTCCAGTAGCCTTCCAGACTCGCACAGGGCAGCAAGAACAGAACAGGGCTTGTGTCTGCTGCGTTCATGCAACCAAATTTGCTGCTTTGCTGCCCACTCAGGACAGTGTGGGCAGCACTGCATGTGGGCAGCCTTTTGCCATGCCTGCCCCTGTCCTCTGTGGCCCAGAAGAGCTCTGCTTTGGCACAGCTGTGGTGACTTGAGCAGGGTTAGTGCAGCAGAGCGAGGACGCTCGCTGCTGTGCTGCACAAACACCGTGTCACGAGCCCAGCGCGCCCCGCGCTCCTACAACTTCCACACCACATACCTCCCATGCAGCAACCCTGATAAATGCTTCAGGGGGGAAAAGAAAAAAAAAAAAAGGGAGGGGGTTGGGGGGTGGGAACAGGATATTTTAATTGACTTGACACTAAATTCCACTCCCTGCATTGAATCAACTGAGCATTAAATTCATGTGTTTATTATGGTATGTGCAGATGTGTCAGGGTACACACGTTAAGTGTTTCCAGTCGCTCCCTGAGTTATTTTCTTGTTGAACAAAAGTCATGTGAAACCCATTAAAAGAAAGACCAACAGAATTTGATAACAAGATGCAACAGCTATCTAAGGTTTTTGAACAATCCCAACAATTTCAGGCGAGAAATATAACTTTTCAGCACTTCTTCCTAATATTCACTAGAGGTGAAGTATTTCCTGGAGTGCAACTGAGGGCTTTGAGCCGTTGTTTTGTTGGTTTGTTTTGTTGGGTTTTTTTAATGCTACTATATTAGCTTCGTTTGTTGGGTTTTTCTTTAAAGAATAACACCAAGGGAAGATGAATTTTTTTTTGTGTAAGGTCTTTGATAAAGCTGGATTGAAATATTTAGACAATTAAGATATGTATTTTTTTCTGACAAATGTGTTTAAATTTTCCTTTTTTTTAAATTGCAAAATTCAAAGGAAAGGCCTCAAAACGCTTTAAACAAAATATTTTAGTTGACCAAAAGGAGGAAATTTTTTCAGATTTTTTGTACATGTAAGAATTAGAGATTTTAATGAGAAAATACAAAACCTCTTGGAAAACTGTGCCAGCAAGAGAACAGAGGAACCACAATGTGGTCATTTCTGTTTAAAAACAAGGAGGCTAAATTCACTGCTAGCCTAAACCCAGCAGAGCAAAGAGCATTAGATCAGGTGAGGATTCATCCTCCAGAAAGAAAATCACGTTTTTTTCTCAGAGGTAGAGCATCCGCCAGGCTGGTGTGAATCACCAGGATACAGCAGAAGATGTGTCCTCACGCTTTTTAAACAATTCCCATCAAAATGCTGGCAGGAGCCAGCAGGGCTTCACGGCAGTAAGAATCCCCTTCTCTGGAGTGGGGATTTGTACAGATCAGGCTTTGTACTGGAATGAAAGCAGCAAGTCTCTCTCAGGCCACCGAGGTCCCTGAAGTCACTGCATTCATTTGCACAATGTCCAGCACTCCTAAGTCGTTCACCTCTTTCTTCTTAATTTTATTTTCATTAAACTTATGGTTTTGACTGATGAGGGATGAGTGAGATGCTGAAGAAAATAGAGTCTGATATTTCCCTTGAATCCAAAACGATCTACCACAGCAATTTTCATTACTCCAAGAAAAAGAGAGCGAGAGAGAAGGGAGGGGAAAAAAAAAAAAGAAAGACATTACTTCTCTGAATTACACGCCACTTTCATAATTCTCCCTGAAGTACCACACAGGGACTGTGTTGAAGGGAGGAAAATGAAAACAGCTGTGGAGGTTTTGGGTTACACTGCAGCTCCGTGCTGCCTTTGGCCCTTGCCCACCAGTGCAGTTTGTTCTAATCCTGGTCGTGAATGTCCGTATTTGTTACCGCTCACTAAGGCAAGTCTTCTGCCTCTTGGAATAATAAAAACTGTTGTGTGCTTATCTGCTAAGCTTCTCCGACAGTTGCAAAAAGTCATCGAGTCAGCAACGCGCCTGGCGCCCGGGGCTGCCACTCAAAGGGGCTGCCCATGCTGGGACAGCAGCACTGCCAGAGGGGCTTGGGACAGGCAGGAACTGCAGGGCTGGGAGCCTTGGTGTCCCCCTATAGGGCTGGTATTGCCCTCTAACCCCAGAGCTCCCCTTTCTCCTCTTTGTTTTTTTTTTTCTTTTAATTCCTGCTACACGTGCCTCACAACAAAGAAAGCATCTCCATCAGTAAACCCGCTCCTAAAAATAGGTTGCATCATTTTTGGTAGAGGTTTTGGCTCCCAAGGCAGATTTTGATGAACACAGGGTGACGTGTCTTCAGCAGGGCTGTGACTTAGAGCTGCCAGCCCTTCAGTTTCCCACTCTCATCCCCGCTGTGCTGGCCAAGTCCCTCCATCCTCCATTCTCCCTTCCCTGCCACACTATTTCCTGCTGTTGCACTCCTATTTTCTCACTAATCCCTGACTTCCTCCACACTCTCCAAATAGTTCTCCTCAGCCTCAACTTTATTAACTTAAGCTGTTTATTCTTCTACCACTAGAAAGTAATTCTGTGCATTCCCTTTTCCTCCTCCATGAATCCCCCTCCTCCCCACCCTCAACTTCTCTGCATGCTGAGAAGCCATTTGCCCCTTTGGAGAACTGCATGTATTTTTTCCCCAATGCATTTGGGAGAGAAAAGTCAGGGAGGGGGAAAAGACCAGTTCCTGGCAGCTCCCCACTGGAGGATAGAGTCTGTTTTTAATTTAGGTAGTTAAAACATGCAGCCCCGCTGGATCCTGGAAGAGGAGCGTGTGTGTGTCTCTGCGTGTGTGGTTACATGGGCGCTCATTGTGTGTGGATGGGACAGGGTGACATGTTCATGGCCAGTGTGCACACGTGAGGCTTTTGCTCATGTGGAAATGGCACTCTGTTTGTGGCCTGTGCCTGCCTTACATCCATGGGAAGCTGCCTGAGCCTGACATTTCTGTCCATGCGGGAAAAGCCCAGGAGAGCAGCTGAGGGAAGTATCACCCAGCTCCACCACCATAACCTGAAAGCCTCCCCTGCGAAAGCCAGCTCACAGCACACCTTGAGGGGAAAACAGACTGGAGAGCAGGAGCTCAGCCATGACCATGGATTTGAGAGCATGAGTGCTTTAGCACCTCCAATCCTGGCCAAGGAAAACCAGCAGGCAACTATTTTCTACTGGCACATTTCTCTGTAGCAGAAACATCAGAGAGCTCAGCTGGTTTTTGTGCTTCTCAGGCCCTAAAACCTGAGGACCTCTGCTTCCATATGTAGCACAAGCACGTATCTCAACACAAAAGTCATTTATAGAGCTATACATGTATCCACACACGTGCATACCTCCACAGAGCTCCACGCGCATGCGCACAGGACTATGGCAAGCACTGTGCTGGGATCCCAAGGCAGTGTGGAGGGGAGGCTGGGCTAATGCCTCTGCCTCTAATGCAGGTCACTTCCTCTCCGGATCCCAGCAGAAGTGACTTATTACAGGAGCTTATAAAATCCCCCTGAAGAATAATTGCAAAATGAAACAAATTGCGTTAAGTGGCAGCCAATAATTTCACCAGGGACACCAGGGCTATTAGACCAGCCAGGAAGATCCTCGTTTCCCCTCCACTCTCCTCCAGCTGGGACAAGCCCTGTCTAAGGGGCAATGTCATCAAAGCATGTGTTTAAGGGGTGATTAATTGTGTCTCCATCGAAGGGGAGCTGAAGTCTGTCTGCCCAGAGCTGCTCATGGCAATGGGTATACCCCAGCAGTGGGGGTCATCCCTGAGCAGCCAAACAGACACCCACAGACCTGCCCCCAGTACTTCTCCATCCACGCAGTTATCAAGTCTTTCCAAGGGATATGAAGCCACCTTTTTGCAGTCTAAACCCACCACTCCATATTTTACCCAGGCAGGGAGCAGAGGTTATTCACTTGGCTGCTGCTCCTGTGGGATATCTGGATAATATTCTCATGTCTTCCCCAGTCTCTAAACTACAGCATGCACTTCATCTGCCCACTCCTCTTTGGCCGCCTCAGCTCCTTGTTGTTTTTCTTTGGAACTTCTGAATTGTTGAGGGAACAAATTCCCCATAGTGTTGACCAGTATTTTTGGCATCTGCTCAACAGCTGACCCAAGAGGAGATATTCTTCTGAGACCAAGAGGAAAAAAAAAAAGAAAAAATATCACCCAGCATACTTCCTTCTTCCTCCAAAAAATAAAATAAAATAATCACAGAAGTGATGAAAAATGGGCCATGTGTAAAGAACTGCAGACCCCAGGGGTAGCTCTGGATTGAACTCCCTATTTATACACAGTTTTACATTATTATTTACTACAGTAATCAATGTAAAAACACTGCCTACCCTAGCAACCCCTGTGTCATATGGTGTGTATACATCACCTCTGGGAAGCAGGTCAGCTCTATAAAGAAAATCAGCCATATTTAACGTGAAACTCTGTAGTTTTTACAATGTTTTAAAAAATGTTTTACAACATGTAGAAATGCTTCCATAAAAGCAGACTTATTAATCCCAGTTTTAAGCTGTCTTTTAAAGTGGAGTTTTCTTGCATAAATATTTTCCTTGTCTCCCCACTGCTCCCTGCCCCTCCTTTTAAATAAAGTTATAATAGAAAAAGAAATGGGTACTCAGACATGGAAGGCAGTTTAGCACTGTCCACCTCCAATGGACCCCTGATTTCCCCCCAGAAGATGCAGGGAAGGAGGATGATTGCTATTCCCAGGGGAGATAACTCTCCTGGGCACTATCAGCAATACGGAATATTTGCAGGATTTAACATGCTTTCTTATGCTTATCCCAAAGATTTATCCCCAAAGACTGAGAGCCTTTGCACCAAATATGAAGTTCTCAACCAAGAAGTTTAAATTAGGAACCTAAATGGGCCCCCCTTCCCCTGTCGAGGGGGGCTTCCCATAGCTCAGGTCTGAATTGCCCTCTGGAGATGCCTGCCCCTTATTAATGCTGGAAAGACTCGAGTAATTACATGTCTAATTTAGGAACAAGATGCAAAGCAAAGCCAGACCCTAGTCCTGGAGATGTCTCCCTACTCTGTACCCACCACCACTCCCTGCTGGAGGCCCAGGAGGGCTGGCTGCCCATCCCCCTGTGCCCACAACTCTGCCACCCCCTGTCCCCATGCAGTGGGGCTGAGCTTCCCACTGTGGGGTCAGAGCTACCACAGGCCCAGCTGAGACGGGACATCATCGTGCCACAATCCAGCATGGGGTTCCTGACAGCAGTGCTTCAGCTCCTGGCTACTCATGGAACTGCAATTCATCCCTTCACTCCTGGAGAGGAGCAGAGAGACACCAGGAGCGCCCAGCAAAGGCACTACTCCCACAGCAGAGAATCTGGGCACTGCAGGTGTGACTGCAGTGCTGTCAGAAATCCCAGGACAGCCCTTCCCACCTGAGTAAAGTGGCAGTCACATGAGTGAAATCCATTTTTTCAAGACCATTCTCAAATCTGACTGGCAGCATCTTTTAGGATCACCACAGAGCATGAAAACAGTACACAAACAACAGATCAAGATTACTGATTTTGAGACGATTCATATACTAAAGCAAGTCTATTGCATTGGCATTTAAGGTTTTCATCAGACAGATAAAGATAAATTAACTCTCAGGGGAAAAAAAGTTGTCCTCTCCATCTCCATTGCTAACCCCTACAGTAATTCCCTTGGAGTAACAGCCCATTTTACAGAGAGCAAAACTGAGACATGGAGAACTTGGTAACTTGCCTGAGGTTACACATTTTTAATAAATCCTGACAGCCAGTGTTCAAATGCATCACATCTTTACAATAAGGACTGGATGCTACAAGGTTTCATTAACAGGGGACAGAAGTGCTGGTCCCTGCCATCTGGCTGAACCTATTCACACCCAGCACCAGCCTCATCCCTGTAATAAGTTTGACCTCTGTGGTGGGGGGATGCTGTTTATCTTCCCTGCTCTGCGACCCCACTCCACAGCTTCCCGGCTGCTCCTTCATTGGACCCAGATTTCCACCCTGCCTGCTGTTTTTCCAGCAGTAGCATTTTGGCTCCTGGCAGACTGGAGAGACATTTCTGTCGGCAGCTCAGGAATTCCCTTTGTGTCTTTCCTGAGTTTAGGCTCACCTTGATGCTAGACTCTGACCCCTCTTTAATGCAGAGGAATGTGTGAAAAATTTATTCCCCTTTTCATTAAGAACTCATTTAAATTCACCAAAAGGTGACCCGGCTCCCTCCACTGTGGCTATATTGTTCTCTGAGAAGCTGCTTTATTTCTGACTTAGAGGTCAGTTGAAAAGTGGGATCTCACTTCCAGTGATCCAATAGTTTAATTTTTAGTATCAATGATGAAGAAAATGATGCAGAGACATGTTTAAGGTATGGTTTTTATACTCAGAAACAGTTTGGCCAGCTATGAGTAAATGCTGCATGTCCCTGAGTATAAGTGTCCTCCTTCTGGCTCACTTAATTAGCAACTCTGGTAAGCATGGGAATTTGATTTTCCATTAAGAACTTGGAAAAATATTTGTTTTGTTTATTTGTTTTTCACAACACACAAAGCAAAAGCCAAACCCATCATTTCTACTCTGGTTTGTTTTGTTTTCTTGACAAGTGAAAAATCAGCAATCCTAGATTGGAAGCGTTTTGGGAGCTGATCTGGAAAAGGTGCCAATGCAAATAATGTCATCCTTTGTGCAAAACAACATCCAGGAAAAAAAAAGAGAGAGAAGCATTTTTCAGCCAAAAAGCACTTTGGAAAATCAAAGCCCAGTTTTCAACTCGCTTCATTCTCAATCTGATTCTTATTAATGTCCCTTAATTTCCTGTGTGCTCAGCCATCACGGTGTCGCGTGCCACTGAGTGCCACTGTGTCACAGCTGGCTGTGGGCACACCATGGGGATAAGTAGGGCTGGGGGCAGCATGGGCATATCAGGACACACAAGGACCCCATAATCAGCAGCAATATAAGCAGTGGGAAAAGCAATAGCTTGTTACCACTCCTAAGTGAAGGGAAGGTGAGGCGGGGCAGGGAGGAAAAAGGATACAGGGGTTGTAGTACTCCCCTCCCCCTTATTTAGGTCAAGGCTTTCTTTATGCCATATGCATCAAGAAATGCTCCCCAACCTTTTCAAAATCACCCATCTACAGAACATTGACCACAAAATTACCATCCACTTCTGCCAGCACACAAAGACTCCCAGGTAGAGGCACTCATGGTGCTCTTCCCTCCTGTCCACAGTCAGTGTGCCCAGCATGCCAGGAGAAGCTGGCTACTCCATGGTGTGAGCCACAACCAGCTGCATTTTTCCCTGTTTCTGCCACTTGTGTATTTGGTTTGCAGAGGTGGGGGGAGGAAAAGTGTCTAATACAATTTATTTTTTAAATTAACCTATTTAAAACTATGGATGCTGACTTTTCAGTAGTCTTCTGGGGGCTGTTACAAAGGGGCCCTGGCTGAAACCTATCTGAAGGGAGTTAACCACAGCCCTTTGCTTGCACATGTGGTATAATGTAGGCTCTTTATTGCTTTTCTTTACTCCCCACCCCCCCACACACATTTAAGATACGCAGAGTAGAGCTTTTCTAAATATCTCACAAGTGCCTGAGTGTGTGTGCACGCTGGATTTATGGCAGAGAGGAGAACCTAATTCTGCCCTCAATTAACAAAACCCACGAGCAAGAGGGACTCAACACCAAGCTCCACAAAAGATCCCAGGAGGGGGTTGCTGGAGCAGAGTGTAACACAGCCTGTGAGACTTGGAGATGACAAACACCCTGGTCTTATCAGCAAAAAAGAGTTCACAGCCCAAGATGTCAGGAGAAAGGGAGCCAGTGCACCAGGGAAGGAGGCCAAACTCAAGTCTTGTACGTCTCCTTCCATAAAGGGAATGGCTGGTCTGACCCTGTGTGTCTAAAGATCAGTCCTGCAAAGAACCAAGGCTTGGATTCATCTCAAGGTTTTGGGCAGGCAGCTGAGGCCCACAAGCTGGGAGCAGGGTTACCTAAGACCCCTGCTGTGGTCTCAGGACAGAAATCAGCTCCCTCAGGCCCTAGAACTCCTCTCCAACATCTGCTGGAGGCTTTTGTGCTTCTCTGCTGCCTGTCCAACCTCAGGGGCTCAGGATGGGTTTTTGCAAGCCCAGCTGCATGTCCTCCTCTGCACCAGGCCCTGCTGCAAGGCAGGGCTTTGGGCTGTGAGCAGGATGAGCCACACTTCATCTATCACAGCCAAAGACAGAGCACTGGGACAGGAACACTCGGACCTGGTGGCACCTAGGAAAAATGTAGGTGTTGACAATGACATTTGTGTTTAAGAGTGATAAACAGCTGAGACTGCCTACTACATGGTGATGCCAGATTCTGGCTCCTTAACCACAGGGAAAAGACAGAGAGCTTTGCTTTAATCCTCTGTATTTTAGCACCTCAATGTCACACCCACCTCTTCCCTGTGACCATCAAGAGCAGCCAGGTCGAGAACCACATGATGGGAGATCAGCTGAACATCTGCTCCTGTCACACCAGCTGCCTTGAGAAGCTCCTCAACCCTCTCTAGCCGCCCCTCACCTTAGTGTCATGATTTCCACCAATTTTCAAGAGCAGCTTTTCCAGATGCCTACATATGTCACAAGCTGGGAGGCATCATAAAAGGACAGAACCTCAGCTGGTGTAAATCAGCCCCAACCAGCTGAATATACCAGTTGAAGATTTAGTTCAAAGCTGGCATCCCCATGCTTCAGATTCCACAAACTGCAAATCCAACCTCATTTTTAACCTTGTGGGTTTTTTGGAGCTCTGATTTGCTGTGCTAATGTGTTTTTAACGTTGTTTTTTCCTTGGTATGTGTGTTATATTAGCACACATGCACCCTGTATACGCAGAAAGTCTGTAAAACAGGGCACTCGTATAATTTTAAAATAGACAAATCAGTTTAAAGCATTAAAGTAAATCTGGTAAAAGAAAATCTCTCCTGGGTTGACATTTTGTTTGCCAAGTTTTAGCTTGGAATGAATTTTTATGACCGAGTTATAAACCCTTGAAAATAGTGGTTTATAATGGAAATCTTGACAAATCCTTAACACAGGCCCCATTGTAACATATTCTGTACATATCCCATTGATCTATGGTAATAACAAGTTTTATATAAAATATTTTAACCATGGGAGCGACGTGGTTATCTTCAGTCTTCCAAAAATATTTTTCAAATAAAGAAGTGGCTTTTTCAACTAGGCAAAATCAAGGAATTGAACATTGAAAATGACATCTAAATATTAATCTGTTAAAAAAAAAAAAAGAGAGCGAGAGAGAGGAAAAAAGTAAAACATCACAATAATCCAGAACCCATGATGTTTCTTTGGCTGAAAAGCAGCCAGTGACTAAGCAGCAATTCTGCTCTAACTCTCAATGCAGGATGGGGTATTAGCCATGAGCAACAGAAATTACTTTCTTAGAGGATTAGCTGTAGGCCTGAAACAATAAGCAACTTAAAAAGCAAGCTATTCCCTCAGTAGGCAAGATGATAAGACTGGGATACAAAGGATTTGTCTGCCTGGTCCTCAAACCCTCCTTCTCTCCCGCAAGACAGTTGGTGCCTTTGCCCCAGCAGCTCCTCTGAGCTGGGCTTAGCCCAGCCTTGGGCTACCTGCATGTGTAAGCCAGAAAGCACAAGTTTTCAGCTCTGCTGAGGCCAGGGGTATGATATCCATGGGGAAAAGAAGCAGCTGGAGCTCAGCACTTTATCTGGCCAATGGTACTGCAGTGGTGCCAATGGCGCTTCAAGCATGGGACCAGGTGAAGGGCAGGGCAGGTGCCTTTTCCCAACACCTCTTACCCTCAAAACCATGTTTGACCACCACCGCCATGCTTGATCCACCTATAGGCTCCAAAATGCAGGAGTGTCTAGGCAGACAGCCTCCCTGGGACTGGAGAAAGGCAAACACTAATTTTCAAGGCAATTATAGCTGCAAAAAGGCCTTAGCCCATTGACTAGAAAATGCTGAGACTGCAAGTACACAACTCAAGCAGCAATAAACACTGTCCTCCTTTTCTTATTTCTAATAGTATTAGAAGCTCAGTCTCTGAAATATTTTTAAACCATCACCCTTCCCAATATCTGAAAAATTCACAGCCATCATTACTTAGCATTACACCGTTCTCATTAGGTAAGGAGGTTCAAGTTCACAAACAAGAAACTGAGGCACAAAATTATGAGAAACTAGGGGGATTTGGACTTTTTGAAGATATTTAGGTATTGAACCAGACATGCAACCAAGATGCCAACAGTTTTTTATGGACAGGAGCGCAAACCATTGGTTCCAGAGAAGAAGCATATACTGTGATTTTGCTTTACTGTATCACATCTTGTCTAAGCAAGTTTTCCAGGCTCTCTTTTGAATCAATTGAAGAAGGCACAACATGAGATTATTGAGACCATCCTAAAAGAGTCATGATGAATCCCTTCCTGGACATTCCTATCTGCCTTTTCCCTAATAGAAAGGTACCTAAGGAAGCAACCCTGATAAGGCCCCTGGAAGGAGTTGAATGGCTTGACTTGCCAAAGCAAGAATGTGGACTTGTGCCTCCATTGCCCTCGGCAAGCCTGAAACTACCTCATTTACATCCAAATAAAGGGGGAAAAATGAGTATTTTGAGAGTATATAAATGGGTATATAAGACTTGATGGACTTAAAGGTCTTTTAATACTATTTGTCCAAAATAAAGCTGCTTATATGCAGACAGATGTGCGCACAAGGAGAGAAGTACAGTTGCCACAAGCCTGATTTGCCCTGACTTACAAAAGCAACTTCCTCCTCACCCAGTCACCCCAGACCATGGCTCTGAATTCCTGCACTTGCATCCAAGGGAGCGAGCCATTTCCATCTCTGATGCACTCCTTTTACTTCCATTGAAACCGATTACCACACTGCCGCTTTAGCATGAACATAAATTTTTCCGACTTAACATGTTGCTTTAGGACTCGGTTCCACTCGACAGTAGACTTCCATATGTGCTGTAATGTTTGTGTTTCTAAGCAATGCCTCAGCAACCACATCAGGGTTGCCGAAAGACGAAAACGAAAAGCCTGCTTTTTAATTTTCTTTTGCTGGCGATCTCAGTTGGAAACTCAAAGAAGGTCGTCTATCTTCCCCAGAAAAAAATGTAGCCCATAGGGCCAACATGTTGTTAACACACACCAAAAACGTTTTGGTGGCATGCGTCTATTCTAGGGAAAAAAAAAAATACACTTCACTGGGATTAAGTTGGGAGAAAAAAAATTTAATTTGCTGACACGTGAGAGGCACAGACAAAGATCTTTTTCTTGTGGAAAACGCCAGCAGGTGTTGTCTAGGGATGTTTCTTTCTTTTTAAATGCCAGAGTAGTTCCACACAAGCAGGCCTGGCAGCATCCTTTTGCATATTTTGTTGAATGCTTGACAAATTAGCTGCATAAACTTGCGTAAGTTCCATTTCGCAGCCATTAATGAATAAGAAAGAGTTTATTCAGATGCCTTGACCACAGAGGATAATAATTTCACTTTCCTTTCCCCTTTTTTCCTTTTTTTTTTAAAGACTGAGATCCAAATCTCATTGCAGTGTACGGAGAGACACAGATATTTTAAGATCATTATGAAAACCTGGTCTGACACATACTATAGAATTTCACTCAGCTACCCCTGTAGCACAGTGTAGAATTTATGCTTGACTGAAGACCAGCACCATTATTTTGCTGGGCTATGAGAATCAAGCATTTATGTCTTAGTTCTAGAAAGCATTTAAACACATATTTAAGTCCCTCCCTAGTCAATAAAAGCACTTAAACAAATACTTTGTTCCTGCTGAAGTCAACTGGATGTTGACACAGCAAGTACCTCACTGAGCAGAACACGCTGCTAACAGGGAGCCTCAGGGAGCTACTCTACTGTACTTTGGAGCTTAGAAACAGGGATGCACTTCTTCATTTTTATAGCAACCAAACAATAGACTTTCCATCCATTGTGATGCTCAAGGATGTTAAGATTTGGTCTTGCCTGGAGCTGGGGTGCAAAGTCAAAAATAGGTATAAGTGTGTATATTTCAGTGAAGAACAAGTATTCTCAAAAGCTTCATGTCACTCTTTCAACAGTGTCCCTCAGCCAGGTCACAAGCAAGGCTCTTCAATGCTTCTGTTGGGAGATATTTATAAGCAACTCAGCCTCGGCCAGGGCCCAGGTGACCCCTTCCCCACATCCCTCCTCACTGCAGACACTCAGATCTGTCTAAGGCAAAGGACACCCAAACTCCCAAAACATCTGCTTCCACAACACCGAATGCTCCAGTGAAAAGTATTCCCCCTGGTACCCTCTATGTCTGGTGGTTGTCTCCCTGTCAAGAAGAGCACCCTTAAGTAAAGGTCTAGCTCTTTGCCCCACTGCCCCAGAGCTGTGTCTCATGGCACAGAACCGGTTTCTCCACACCTCAGTGAGGCTGCAGGATGTGCTGGTGGCCTCTGCCTTTCCCCTTCCCCATTTAGAAATTTATTCTAACCTCAGAGAAATGGTTAGGGGCACTTAAGAGCCAGTTATGGCTCATTAGAGGCTGCGTCGGGTTAGTGGGAGGGAGGAAGAAGCTGAGAGTTGCTATGGCCAGGTTTAGTGGCATTTTCCTCCCTCCCTCAATGGCACCTGGATTAAAGGGGGCAGAAAGACCTCTGGGAAATAATCTAAAAAAGAGCAGATGGGTTTTTTTCTGTGGTCCACATCAACTGTGACATCTCCCCTTTGAAGCCTAGCAGCAACAACCCAAAGCCCAAACGCTGCTCCAGGGAGGGGGTGGGTTCTGTGCACAGCCCCCAGCACCCACATCTCGGGCAAGCAGGGCTTGCTCTGCCCGTGCTGCTGGGCAAAGTCCCACAGAAATGGAAGTTACTGTAATTATAGCTTGCCTGAACATATGGTTTCAGGGATCTTTCCGCGTGTAAAATGCATGAATATGCATCAAAACTAGATGTCACTGCTTAAGTTACATAATCCTGCACAAACATATATTTAAGAGGGACCCGACATCCTCTGTTTTTTAAGGGGCTTTAGCTGTGATTAATTCTCTGAGCTTATTAATCACAACATGTGTTAGTGTTTGATAAATTGCCCAAAAGTTGCATTAGCTAATAAGTATAAGAACAAAACGAAATAGTTTCATCTGTTTTTATAATAAGACAAAGAGCATCATGGGAGCATACACGGTGGTCATGAATAAAAGAGAAACATTCATTTATGATAATTGGTTTCAGCTCCCCGTTTGGCTGGTTCTTGTGACCTAAATGTATCCAGTTGTTTCCTTTCTTTCCCGTTGGTTTTTGGGTCACTCCTAATGGTTTAATTCAACAAAAAATGTCTACCATTTCCTGTAACCTCTGTCTTTTTTCATTCCTCCTTCCAAAATGTTTTTTTTCTGTGCAGCATCTAGAGAAATCTCCCTCTCTCTCTCTCTCCCTCTCCCTCTGTTTCCTTCCAAGTGAACAAAGTCAATATTGTTGACAGAGAAAAGGTTTAACTCCAGGCAAAAGGGAAAAAAAAAGTAATAGTCATTTATTTGTCTCCACTTCTGAGTTCACAAGGGTTTTTTGTTTGATCCTGGCGGTCAAGACTTTGACACGGAACATGCCCCCTCTGACCATGAACAATTTATGGAGGGAGAAAGAGACAAAAATCCTCATTCATGTTTAAGAAAGCAAAGGAAATGGCTGTAGATTAATATTTGTGCATTTGTAGCAAAATTTCTGATAGGTCTGTAACACATTCAACCACCCTAGTTGAGAAACACAAGAGGCAAAACTGAGCCCTGGAGAGTTGAGTTTTGTTACTCTTGGACACCTTTCAAAACATCAGCCCTCATTCTGCTTTTCTTAGGGCAGCTTTTTCCTCCAGCAGAGAGTGAAAAACACTGTATGGCATTTGCAAGGAGGCGGCGCACGCTGGCAGGGGTTACCTTGAAGCACAGGCAGGGAGCACTTGCCATGGTCTTTCCATTTGCACTCATGCCTGATACTCCCTGAACACTGCAAAGTGCTTTTACATCTCCCATTTACCCTGCTCAAAGTGACAAGGAATGGATTTTCTAGCATGAGGTCCTGAGGTTGAGCTGGTGGGAGATTGGTGCAGCACAGCACTGGGATGCCAGAAGGGTGTTAGTTGAGATACCCTGTGCCATCAGGAGCCCCTGTTTCACCACATTAAAACTTCTGAGGCTGAAATTCTCCTTTGCCAGGTGTCTGCCTCCAGCAGAGTTTTCTAGGAAATCAAGGAGGGTGGGAGAGGGGGAGGCCTGGCAGTTTCCCAACACAAGATTAGAGAAAAGTGCTTAGTTGATAAAAAAATCCTAACAATTATTTTTTTGGAGTTGCTCTCACGCCTCCATCTTCTGGAAAGGAGTCTGGAAATTTGGCGTCACCCTGGGAACAGGGATGTGCCTTTTACAACCAAATTTGGCAAAGTGAAAAGCCTTTGAATACGTCCCACTGAAGATTTATTAGCCTTTGGTAGAAAAACCTCTACAGATTCTGTCTGCCTTGATCTTGCTCCATTTTGAGGCTAGGGCTTACTTCTTCTGGGGATTGCTCAGGACTTTTCTTGCTATAATTCTCTTCCTGGCTGCTGGACGTGACCGTGGCTCTGGGCACCAGAAGAGAGACCTAAAAAGCCATCTCTGTCATCTCAGGCCCTGGACTCCCACCAAGTCCCTCACTGCCCAAATCAAGCAGAGAGGAAAGCAACAGAATTGAAAAGCATGAGCAATGGGGCAAGGGCCAGGGAGAAGCCAGGAACAAACACCTGAGGGGAGAGATGGATCCCATAGGGATGCTTGATATGACATCAGGGAATTGGGATGAGGCAGAAAAATGAGCCAGGATAGTCTGGCAATGATATATAATAAAAGCATAGATATAACATAAGCACAAGGAAGGTGATGAAGGCCACAGAAAAGGCCTTAATTCTCATGTGTCAAGGCTTCTGAATTTCAGTTTTAATTTCTCACGTGAAACAGCTTGTGTCTGTTATCATTTCTAGAGTACCTCAAGCTCTCCACCCAAACAGACTGGGAAACCAAAAATCAGCAAAGCATCTCACTGCTACCAAACACCCACTGAAACAGCTGACAGGCTAAAAAGAATGGCAGAAAGATGTAATGAGAGGGCAGAGATAGTCAGATTAGAAAACACCATAATTTTGAGTATGCTGATGATATGCATGAGGTGTAGTGAGCTGCAGCAGTAAATCAAAGTCTGCTCTCAAAACTCTTACACAGCTGCTACTCAGAGACCCTCTGGCTGGAAATCATTTCCCCACAAAATCATGGGTATAACATAAATATTCATGTGATTTTAACAATACAATATCTAGGAAGTTTTTAACCCTTAAGAATCACTGTTCCTTGCAACCTTGAGCAGCAGAATTTCTAGCTTTTGGTTGCTGAAATCTGTACTTGCCCATTGCATTACACACCTCAGAAGCTGAGGCTTTCAGAAAAGAAATCCCAACTGGAGAAACTCCTGCTGAAGTCACAGGCTTCACTAACACTTTGTAAAGTGGCAATACCCATTCTTAAGTATGCAGTGAGGCTGGGAGGATAAATATGCTCAGGATGTGATAGGACATATTTGGAGAGGACAGCTCTATCTGCAGCTAGTAAATACTGAGGTCTAAGCACAAATTGCACCATGTGCAATTGCTGGAGGATGCTGGAGGACCATTGCTGTCACCTGGGTCCAGGACTTCTCCATCAGGGCACCTATTGACCTCTCCATCAGTTTTTCTACTCTCCAGAGAGGCTGCCCACAGCCAAGCTCTTTGTCACAGCCTGGATCTGGGATAACCAATGCTCAGCTCTTGGGAATGACAATTTGGTGCCGTCACCAAGGGCTGTGCAAAGACTCCCCTGCCTGAGAGGGAGGAGCAGCCACTGCCTTCCTTGAAATAGTCCCACCTTGGCTGCTGTGGTTTGGGGATGTATGTGACACAACCCCCCTGCTCCCTGCAGCATCACCCAGCACAGATAGAGCCTCAGAGAATTTGGCTGCAAATCAATGCACCTCCCCTACCACTACAACAAAGCTTGTGACTGCAGGAAAAACAGCATGAGGAAGGGCCAGAAAACTCCTTACACATCAGAAAATTAAAACCCACTGTCTAGACAAGAGATCAGGAATTATCTTAAATTTCAAGCAGTGATAATTGACCAAGCAGAAGGGGAAACAAAAAGGAGAAAGCCTTTATTGAAAAAAGGCAGGATTTTTTTGGGGTACATCATACCAATAAGGGGAAACTACATGATTTCCCCGCCAGTGCTGCTAAAGGATGACTGCAGAAAGTTTTGTTCCCAGTTCTGCCTAGTTCTTGCCTATCATGAAAGGCCCATGTGTTTTATTGTGTATGGGTCTAGTGCCAAAACTTCTCAAAGGAGACAGATTTGTAACTGCACAGGACACCTGCTTTGTGTCTGCAGGCAGGAGTCACAAATGAACACATGATTGAAGGGAACTGCAAATCTTAAAATATGACAGGCATCAAAATGTTATTGCATCCTCTCAACAGCTTCAGAAAACTGTTTTCTCTAAATTTATCAAACCAGGGATGACAGTGGAGCCAACTTCTACTGGATAATCACAGAAAAACAACTACACCACGGACTTTCCAACAGAACAGACTGAGTAGCTTTGTGGGGGAAAACTAGCACAGTGCAGAATACTCAAACACATTATGGATAAGATTTAACATCTAAATCTGCAGCTACTCCAGAAATACAAAGATATACCTTTAGCAATACACTCCAGTTCAGTCTATCCCACTTATCTCAAGAACACTTTAGGATGATCTGCATTCTACACAAAAGCAGGCGTGACAGCAAACTTGGCATTGCAAAGCACTTCTGTTCCCTGTTTTTGATGATCACATCTCATTCTTGAATGGTACCTTTACACATCTCTCAGCTGTACAGAGGTTCTAAATAGCTCTTGGTGTGTGGGTTTAGCTGTGAGAAGTGACTGGTTTTAAATCTTATCAAATTAGTTCAATTGCATTAATTAAGCAGCTTCCTTATATCCCCAAACACCCCCAATTAACCATGCAGCTGTAGGAGCACTGGATTTCCATCTTTAGAGATGCTGGGGTGAGCCTTTCCACTCACACTGAATTCACCATGAAATAAAAAAGCTCACTCTCTCCTGAAGCAGAAATCAGGTAAATAAGACTTGGGCTAGATCTCACACTGCACATGGCTCTGCACAGCCACTCACATCTTCAGCTTACAGACACTGAGTGTATGAAAACAGCTGTGCCATTTTTCCATGTCATTCCACTCAGCCACGTGCTTTTGAAATGGTTCCATTTCATTATATGCCTGAATATGCTTTCTCCTGTTTCTCTGTTGCACCAAATAAAACATACCTCTAATCTAAAAAATCCCAAATCCCAAAACAAGTGACTCTTGCATGAACATAAGAGCACATTCTACCATATTCCTTTTATTTCCCCATTTATTGACCTCTCCTCTGTGCTTCCCAGTTCCCTGAAGGGTGTGTTAACATGCACAGCATGTCAGTGTCATTCCATGGGTTGGGATTTAGGCATGGTTTTGCATTTGAGAGTAGGAATTGCTCACCTTGCAAGCTATGGGGATGACATGCCTCTCATTGTGACAGGGTGAGAGACAACCTACTTTGTGCCCAGCTGCAGGGTGCTCCAGGCACATTCCCTTCCCAGCGGCTGGGGCTTCTTTCATAGGTGCCAAATGGCAATTTGGGGTGGGTCACCTGATATTTCCAAGTCTAGCATCAGGCTGTGGTTGTCACGAGCCTGTGAAGAGCAGCTCTGCCAAAAGGCAGAGGGACAGGATTTATAAAATATCTAAGAGAAAACAACTCCCAGAAGTGGCACATGAAGCACAGCCAGGTCTGTTTCTGCAGGGCAAGGCAGAAAGGTGTGTCACTGCAAAATGCCCTTAACAAAGGTGTCACTTTGGCAAGATGAGGTCCTGCAGTGTGGTTGCTCTCCTGGCACTACAGCCCCTCAGAGACTATTCAAACTGAAAAGTTATTCATAGAAGGGAACACCAAAAAATATGCAAGTCCTAGAGAAAACCTCTCTTTCCTTTCAAGGGACTCCTGTGTGGGATTTGGGATACCCCCACTTCACACCCAGCCCTGTGTTTTAGGCACAGAGAGGGGCTGCAGGAGGGACCATCCCACGGCATCCTGAGCCAGCCGCAGGTGCAGAACTGGCTCAACTCAGAAACAGGGTCAGAGTGCATAGCAAAGTGCTGGCCTGGTGTCTTCACAAGATTTGTTTTAAAGGTCTGCAGTTTTTCACACCTCAATCCAGCCAGGCAGGCAGCAATGCCAAAAGATGGCTGTGCAAACTCCTCTTGCCCGCTGTATGGAGGAACTGGGATTAACACAGAACAGGATAGCAAAGTGCCCCAGAATCCTACAGGTAAAGGGTGAGAGATGGAGGTGACAACCCAGAAATTATGGGTTTTGCCACCTTATTAACCTCAAGTCTAACTTAAAACCATAGTCAAAAGACTAATGATAAAGCAAAAGCCTCTGCCAAAAAATTTAGGCAGGATGTTCCTGCCAGAATATATGTGAAGGAAAGACACACAATTATTTTTTAGAGTTGCTGGCACAGTGCTTTCAGGAAACCTTTCCCTTTAAACACTAAAATTAAACAAACACATGAAACGCAGGGAGAAATGTAATTACTTTATAGCTTGACTTTGGTCTATTGCCTCGGGTATCCAGTTCCTTTTCTTAGTGATGTGGAAACTCAAATTCCCCCCTAACAGTGTCATTAATTCCTCGGCCTGGAGAGCCCAGCTTTCCTGCTGCATTTTGCATCAGGAAATCCCAGCTGCCCGCACCTTGCTCTGAGAACAGCTCTGCAGGTGAGAAAGGAGCTCCTGCCCTGCTCCCAGCACAGGAAGGGGGCAGGAGGGCTCCCCTATCCCCCCTGAAAAGGAGGGGATTAAAACAATTGGGTTGCCAAAAAAACAATTAGAGACCCAGGCAAAGATCTAGCTCCTCTGACCTCCAGCCCTCCCAAAACTCCCCTCGCCTGCCAAAAAAAATGACAAGGGGTGTCTATTTCTGCTTGCCTTTTTCCTAAGAAAAACACCTCCCCCTCTCCCTCCTCATGCTCCCCCATGGCTCTTCCTCCCGCACACAGTTGGGGCTGGCTAAGGTTCATGTTAAATGAACACCCAGTCCTAAAACACACCCGGGATGGCATCCAAAGGCTACCAGAGGCTGCCGAGAGACTCCCACTGGTGTGGGTGAGCTCATGTGTCCCCCACTGACCACCCGCCCTCAGGCCAAGAGCAGCTGTAATGCTCTGGAGAGAAAACAAACAGCTTTGGGGGAGCACAGGGAGCCCCCTGGGAGCAGAAGTGTCTCCCCCGTGCTTACCTTGCCCCTGCCTTGCCTTGTGGGATGCTGAGGAAATCCTCCTGTACTCTGTGCCAGCCTGACCAGGCAGCCATCCCAGCTCCTTCCCCGTGCCCAGGCAGCTGCTCCTGAGAGAGGTTTTCTTGGGCACTGCACAGAACATCCCAGCTCTTTTCAGACTGAAATCCGTCGAGGTCAGTCCTGGAAGCAGCCCTGTAGCTGCCTGCCCTTTGCAAGCTGTCATGCAATTTAGCAGGAGCCCAGGCAGACTGAGGGAGTTTATATCCACCCTGTGACACACACACACTCACAGAGAATGTGCCTGGCATCTGAAGCAGCCGATGCTGGATTTATCCCTTCCCTTGTTGCCAGTGACTGACATAAGTGCCGGGAACTCTTGGTGGAAAACTGCTTATGAGCTTTGGGCCTGATCCAAACCCCACTGAAGACAAAGGAAAGACTTGTGATTGCTTTGGAGCTGGCTTTGGATCAGTCCCATTATCTCTGCCCCAAGAGCAGTGTACAAACAAAGCAGCAAGGACTGGGGCACTGTGAGCCTGTGCCCGGGGGCCCATCTCGTCTAAGGAAGGGAGATGCAGGGAGATGCATCTGAGCCTTCCTTAGAACATCCATCCAGGGCCCTCCTGGGAGGGGACTAGCCTTGGGAACTGCACATGATCACAACCCATGAGTGGTGATGCCCTGCTTGGGAGCAGACACACATTTCTCTGCTCAGGATTGGTATCAGCCACACAAAACACCCAGAGCCAGACCTACATCCAGACTTCAATTGTGCAAATCATCCACCTCGCAGGCTGAGCCTGCTTTTATCTGTCAAACACCATCAGTTTGCACACTCCAACACTAAACACATTCATGTGTCTCACAGGACACAAGTGTCCCCATGAGCTCTTCCCTTTCCACAAGAGACTGAAAGAGTAACACTCAAAGACTCCCTCCCACCTAAAAATCCACAAAAACATTTGTTTTGTGAACAATTAAGCAGCAATTAGCATTCTTTCTGAGTAAGAGGCTGCCTGCAGAAATGAAAAATGATTTGACACTATTTCATTCCACTTCTCCTGGCAGCACTATCTTTCTCTTAATTTACTAAAAAAAAAAAAAAAAGAAAGAAAGAAAAAATGTTAAGTCATGTTTTTCTATTTTAAGGCTTTTGTTGTAACTATACAAAGGGGTTTTTTTCCCACTGGGAAAATAAATGAGAACCATGAATCACACCAAACTTACCTAAGAAAAGTGCAAAACCAATTCTCTGTCCTGGGATTATAGAATTGATGGCTCATGACCATTTCTTGGAGGGTTTAAGCTACACAATTTCTGTAGCATAAACTGATTTCCATTGGAGGCAAAGGGGTTTTTAACCAACACGTTTCCACTTGTGCCAATCCTCAGTGTGGATACAGTTACACTACACTAGGACAGCTCTTGGGAAACTGGCAAACATCTTCCTTTCGCCTTGTTTAAAAACACATTTGAATTCCTGCATTTTAACAGACTACCATGTGTCAATGGAATGACAATAAACAGCAGTGTGGGTGTCCTTCAAAGGAGAGGAGCAAGAGCCAAAATGAGTTGCCCTTGGCTCTTTGCGCAGAGGCTGGGGCTGTGATCTGGCTTGTGTCTGAGGTGGGCTCGGACCCTGCAGCAATCACCTGGCTCAGCAGTGGGTGGGAAGGTGTGACAATGCACTGCCCTGCCATAGAGCCCACCCCAAACAGTGCTGGCCTAAGGCTGGCACAGCTTATGCTGTGCTCAGACACCCTAATGAGGGTAACTGTGGGGAGCAGAGCAGCCCCGACAAGTTTCAAAGCCTGTTGACATTTTTGTGATGCCAAATTCTGAAAATTGCAGCTGGTGTTGAGGGTCAGGTAACCCTGGGCTCGAAACATGCAACACTAAGTTATTTTTCAATCCTGGCTTGAACTATAGCTTTGCAAAAGCCTGAGTCTCTAGGATTTCCCACCCCTCATCCAAAGAAGTGGAGAAGAGAGAGAGAGGATTTAAAGGGAAATAAGTTAAACCTCATAGCATGCAAAATGAATTCCCTAACCAGAAGGGTCTTGCCACATCCTCGGAATGGTGTCACAGCTTGAAAACATGCCTTGTTTCTAAGCTCAGTTATTTGCTAGGAAAACTCAGCCACTAGTATGTCTTAAAGAAATCCCTGGAAAGGCATCTGCAAACAGTTGCACTGAAATTTCAATTGCTGAGTGTAATTCACGGCAGAGCGAAACCCTGGAATCTCTGAGAGCGCAGGGCACAAATAGCTCAAGGAGGTGTTTGGTACGAAGGAAATGGTGATGCTTCTTCCATTTCCCATGAATATCATATGCACTGCTTCAGCCATATGTTGTGTTGAATCTGCCACATTCTTCAGTGGTGGGCACAGATGTGGACAGATCTGACAGATCAGGGTCTTAGGGTCACACAGGAGTAAATTGGGGGCAGATGATTTGAGCGTCACAGCTTATTTTTAGAAAAAAAAAAAGGGGAAAAAGATTGCTAAGAATCATTTCTACCATGTGTCTGAACAAGAAAGGCATTTATCTCACCTAGTAAAAACAAAGAAGAGTTTCTCTCCAATAAGGAGTTTGTTTAAAGAGGCTAACAAAGATTGTTCTATGCACTCTATAGATCACAGGTGCTGCAGAGAAACATAGACTTTGCCATGTATTTCCGTGCTTCATTAACATGTATTATTTTCAGACAGTCTCCAACAGTGTTCCAGCTTTACAGGCACAGAAGTGACTCCTTTGACAAATAAGCAAAGTTTCTTCTCAGTTGCCAGGCTTACACTATTCTCTGGTTATTCCTCTGATTAGTGCTATTTTGCTTACATGTGCACTCTGGGTGATAAAAGACATCAAGGAAATAGAAAATACTTTCCCAAGACTATAACCACTGCTAGGAGATGGAACAGAAAACAAGGAAAAAGGAAATCAGTGCTTATCCAAGCCCTATAGGCCACCAAAATACAGCAAAAATGTAACAAATTCCTTCATGTCCATTATTTATGCTCATAAGGGCATATTACACACACAGACACGTTTTCTGCCTCCTGCTGTACAAGGTTTAAAAGCAGAGAGTGAGGATGAGGTCACATTTCTTCATGAGTCCCACAAACTGCACTTGCCCAACATTCACTTGTACAAGGTGAGGCTCTGTAAAGCTAAAGCAGAACTCAAACCCAAACTGCATTTGCTAAAGAAAGACAAGAAGAGTGTTTCACAACCCTGCCTGCCACAGGACAGGCCTTTCAAAGGCTGCTTTGAGAAGGAAACCAGAAGAAAACACTGGATTGCACTAGAATGGTGAGGACAAGGTGCTGATGGCAGGAGTGTCCCAGCCAACCCAGTCACACAAGTCTTTGTGTTATGGTCATGCCCAATCACTTGCAGTGGATTTTTCCAGGCCATCATCTCAAATTACTAATAGGCAGCATGGGACATTTTAGTTGTATCAAGCAGACATTTACCCTGCTATGAACAAACCAGCCCAGGCCCCAGCCACACTGGAAATTGCTCAGAGAACAATGTCACCCCTTTGCTACCCAAGGCCAGTGCTCTCCTGAACCCAGGCAGGAATGGGGTGAAGCCAATCTGAAAGCAAAGCTGGAGCTTTTCCATTTCCTCTTACAAGTCACTGAGGAGTTGTAGGTGCAATCAGTCATATATTTTTTTCCTATGTTTTCCCTGTCTGTTTGGCTAAGAATAAATGGCCTGGATTGATAAATCCTAAACTCTACTGATTTTCCTGCACCTTGAGGTTTCTCATGGGCTACTTATGGTTCTTTAGAGGAGTCACACCTGCTGGCAGAAGGATTCAGATGGAATTTAAGCTGGGCCAAAACTGTTAGTGTAGCTTAGTGATTAAATTGTTGGAATAGGGATCAGAAAGCCCGGTGTGTTAAGTAAATATGGACATTTCAGCCCAGCCATCCAAGCTCCAAGCAGGGATCATGCTACTTAAATCCTTTTGCCAGCCAAGATTCACAGTGCTGAGAAGGTGACAGGCAGGTGGAGAAGGTAGCATTTTGCTGGCCTAATGCTTTGGGGTCTCCACGAGCACACCAGAGCTATGTGTTGCTCAAACACCTGGCACTGAGCAGTGGAGCCCAGACAGGGCTGCTAGAAGGAAACAGAAGCCAGGCAGAAGACGAGATGCTACAAGAATTGAAGACACTTGAAGCTAACTTTTCTTTTTCTATGGGATTTGTTTTTAGCTGGGTCAGCTTCCTGTCCTGGTTAACAGAAGATTCCATATAAAAGGCAGAGGACTAGAGCATATACCCATGGTGGAAAAAAAAAATCACCATTTTCAGAGGCAATAGGAGTTTATTTCAGATGAACCCAGCAATCTTAATTGAATTTGTCCCTATAACCTAGTGATTCAGAGCAATTCCCATCAGGCAAACAAATAACCAGGCATTTCCCTCCTGGAGAGATTTTTACCCCATGCAGGGAGGGCAAAGAGTGGGATAGGAGTTCATGAATCCCTACGATGCCTTTCAGTGCAGAGCTCCTTCCTGGGAACCAGAACTTCAAACCAAGCTAAGATTTGGGAGGAAGTTTGTTCTTTGTTGCTTTTTTTTCTCCCTGACTGCTGGTTTCCATCACTTCTGTGTTCAGCTGCTTTGTGGCTTATCAAATAAGCAAAGGTCCCCTAGAAACTCCTGTATCATTTTTTTCCCTCTGCTTGGAAAACAGGCTACCAGCCTCTAAATGCATCCCCTGCTGGCAGAGGAGAGAGGTAACATTTTATACAGCCTCACCTCCACCATATGGTCATACCTGGTCACTTCTGGACATGAGCAAACAGCACCACAAAAAATACAGGATTTTGCAAGATTTTCTGGATTTTTCTTGCCCCCTGAGTGCAGGCAAACAGCACTGTGACAAATATCTGACAGATCTGCTTTCAGAATCCTTGTATGGTAATAGAAGCCATAGTTCCACTCACCTTGCCAACAGAAAGGTTTTCTCCCCTGCCTCTCCAGTTATGATCCAAGCTGCCCATCCCCTCTGCTGTGCTGCCAAACTGCAGAGAGCAAATTTCCTTTCACAGTGGGAAAACCTACTACCTATGTGGTGTTTTCTTTCTTTTTCCTAGTAAGAGAGGAATAAAGATGTAAAAATAAAGTAGGTGGGAAAGGGGAGAAGAGAAATAGAAACTGTGACAGAAACACAGGACTTGTTTATGGGGGACAACCAAGTGCCTTTCTCCTAAAAATTATACCATCCAAAGGCTGTACTGGCACTCTGAACAGCTGAGGGTGGAAGAAGGGGTAGTTCAACTCCCAGTTCTGCCACAAGCTTGCTTACAGATCTTGAAAATAAGTGTCCATACTTCAGAATGCCTCAGTTTGGGTCAATCTGCTGCTTAAAGAGAAAAAAAATCTGCTTCATAGGATTGTTCAAAGCTTAAATGAGCATTTGAAGAGCTCTAGTAGAAATGAGATGAAGGGCACTCTCAGAGAGACAAAGCATTATCATCATCAAGTGTAATCTTGATGTTTTTTATGGGCAAGCGTAAGATTCCAGCAATAATCTTTAAAGCAACATCCATTATCTGGAAAATTAGCTTTCAGCTAATGGTCTGTTACAGGTCACACTTGGTAAAACTCCACGAACATTTTCTTCCCTTTTTCCCTGAAAAGCACTTGGAAATCCTGTGACAGCTGCCTGAGGAGAACAACAGAGCCTGGCTGGCTGATGGCACACAGTGACATGGAGAGATGAGGAGGAGCATGCTCCCCTCACACACCAGGTGGACCTTCAGCCTACACGCCATAAACCCCTCCAGATGCCTCCACAGGGCAGAGACATCACCCAGCCACATCTCACCTGGCCTGCAGGGCTTGTTGGGGCCAGGCACATTGTATTAGCACTCTGGTTGGAGGTAAGGCTCAGTCTTACACACCTCCTTACCAGGACACTTGGGTGGCAAAAAGCAGGAGGTGGTGTTCTCCACCAGAGATTTCTTTCACTTGAGACTCCCTGAAGAACTGCATGAGCCAAAGTGCCCATGGGGGATGAAAGCTCACCTAGCTAGGCTGAGTCCCCCAGCACCCTTGATGCATTTACTGCTTCTCCTTTCAGAGACTGTGCTCTCCTAGGTGAGGAGCTCTGTGAAGGCCACATGAAGATCAAATGGGAGTCGAGAGTACCGAATTTCCCTCCAGCCTCAGCAGTTCAGCACCCACCTCCCTCCCAGCTGCTGAACCTTTGTGGGGAGCAGCCCCTTCCCCAGAATCACCTGGAAATGCCCCACTTCACAGCATCTTTGCTCCAGGGAAGCCCACTCCTTGCTGTGGCCACCTTCTCTCTCCTGGCACACAGAGTGACTGGGAGGACCTTCCCCACATCACACAAAGACCCCTGTGCTTTGTGCCCACCAAACACTGACAAGGGACCACAAGCAGTGGCCACCCCTGAGGAAGGAGCAGCAAAGCACAAGTCAGATGGTGGCCTCCCTGTGAGTCCTGGAGATCCATCTCTTCTCCTGGAAGAACGAAGAGCTAGTTCACTGACACTGGTGTGCAAAGCCAAGAAATCAAACTGGGGCTACTCAGAGAGAAGGGAGCCAAACTCAGCAGCAAACAAAAGCAGAAAAGAAGACCAAAGATGACTATTACTATTTAACAGCTTTGAGGCTGTGCCTTTACTGAGCAAAGGCAGCACCAGGCTGAGGAGCCCAAGAGCCCAGAGAGCTGAGCTGGGGGACATGGCCATGCTCCTGCCAGGCTCTGCCATCATCCAGGGCTGCCCTGGGAAACAGCCTGGCTGAAACAACTGGTTCATTTGTTGGGGTGCAGAGCCAGCCCTGATGTTTTGGTATTAATGGCTTTGAAATATCATTTCACAGCCAGCAGTGCATGACTCAAAGAGGACGGTCCATGATGGGAAAGTGGGAACCTCTACGCCACAGCAATGTGGTCTGGGCCTCAGCTGAAGAATATTCCATGGTGAAAAATATGGATAAAAGAGAGAATGGGTGGGGTTTGGTTTTTTTTTTTTTGCCTGAATTAAAAGAAATTTGTTCTTTGTTTTAATGGGTTTTGTAATTTTATGCCATATTGGCCAAAATGTTATGTCATGATTCTAGAAACCAGCCATTTTAAGTTCTTGCTTGCCAAAAGCAAAGGAAGCAAAGAATGTTTTTACAGCTTTTTAAAACCAAAGTCTCATGGGGGGAAAATGAAAATTTTAAATATAATTTTTCCCCTGCTATTTACTTTGCTAAAAAATTACTTTCTACTGGGAAAGTGATTAAAATTAAAACCAATTGTTGAGTCACTCATCCAGACATCTCACGAGTTTGCTGTAAACTCAGCAGATATAAGAAATCCCCCTCACACTATGAGGGGTCTTTCCAATTTTCTGAAAGTTTATGGCACTGCAGCAGGGCTGACACTGTTTTTAAACAAGCTGGAACTAAATCCTGGGTTTGAAGGCAGCTGATAGACAATCCCAGAAGAAACAACACCACTTTTTAAAGTGCTATTCTGCTCCCTCCCTCCAAGCTTGAAGTGAAGTACTTTCCTTTATTATAAGGACAAGCAAAGCCCTGGCTACAGTGTGAAGGCAACCTGGTTTCTCCCCAGCTCTTCCAAGGATTACTTGGGTGGACTGGTAGCAGCTTTGCCCCATGGTCCCAGGCTCTCTGCAGCAATGTCAGGGTGAAGACACCCATCCAAGCTCCTTGGGGAAATCCCCACTCACTGTCCAGGTAGAACTGAAGGTCAGAAATTAATAAAGTTTTCCAAATTGTATCCCTTTTTCAGTTGCAGAATCTCCAAACCCACTGCCTCATAAAACTTTGAAACAGACTATGAAAAAATGGGGAACTGCAACAAGACCTCCTATAAGAAGTGGAGTAATTCCAAATCTGCTTGCAATGCAATCAAGTTTATACCATGGCTGCTAGCTGACACTGGGAAAAGAAAACAAGGAGAGACACCCAGGACATTCTCATTTGGGTGAGTCAGTCTGCTGCTTCATGCAAAGCTTCTTTTACCCAAGGAGAAGAGAGCTAAATAGCCAACGGTCTTGATACAAAGAATGGCTAAGCAGGCCTCTGGCTGGAAAAAGGATACCTAAGATGGAATATGGATTGTTTGTACAAAATCTTGGTTTGGGCAAGATGCAGAATTTGAGTTCTTACAGCAGGAACGTCAAATTAAACTTTCAAAGGTTCAAAGGTGGTAGGTTAAAAGCAAACACGAAGATATAGGTTGGATAGTTCAAATGTAGCTTGGAGTTAAGCTGTGGCTTAACTCTATCCCAGGATGTACAATTAACAGAAAATGGAGACCAGCACAAGTTCAGGGAAAAAAATTTGAAGGAAAAAAACCCCCTGAGATTTGTTTAAAAAGCTTAAACCACCTCTAATCCAGGAGGTTGTTGGGGGATGCACAGTATTTGGAAGTGTCCTGCATGCTTGCCCTGTGCCTTTCCTCTTCTGTTTGTACCCACTTGCAGCCTCAGCCAGAGACGAGATTCTTTATTAGACGAACATTCAGGGTGTCCACCACTGGGTATGAGATCAAAGTGCTGAGATGCTCCATGGAGGCATGCCCAGGCCTCAGCTGCCCTCACACCTGGAAATCCTCCCACCACCTCCAGAGCAGCTGTCAACTCCAAACAAAGGAAAATGGGAGTTGATGTGTCTGACAGACATGGACCTGCACAGAGCCAGCCACCAGATTCCTGACTGACAGCTTCACAAACAACAAGCCACTTAAAATCAACCATACCAGCTATTGAACTTTTTCTATAGCTGAAGTACCTTGTTTGGGGAGAAGGACAGCAAGAAAATAGCCCTGAGTATAAAGACACTCATGGGAACACTGTGGCAGAAAACTCTCTCCACAGGCATGCACATGCCTGCCTCTCCAGGGTCCTTTCAAGTCCTAGACTTCACTGCAAAACCATGCAGGACTACACTGGGGACCATGAGGATTAAGGTTTTCATGGCCTTTGTGTTCATGGGTTGGAGGGAAAACCAGATGACATTAAAGATTTGACTTGCTTCCAGTTTAGCTTCCTACTGCAGTCACAAACCAGGATTAGCAGCCTGAATATACAGGCACAATCCTCCAGAAACATCTCAGCTGCAGTTTTTAGCCACAAATTATTATCCCATTGCTACTCAGCTCCAGGTCACGGTGCTTTCCTCAAGACCCCATTCTCCAAGCCACACAAAAGACTCGCTAGAACTCAAAGCTGCTCTGGGTATCTCACACTTTGCCAGCACAAGGGGAAAGGAGCAGCAGGTTATGCATATAACACAGTTTCCAACAGGGCTTGGCCATGGAAGGTGTATAAAATGGTATTAGCAACAACTGGGTGAAAAGGAGCCACGTCGGTGTCACCAAGCACAATGAAAACGTAATTGGTTACAGCTGACAAACACAGAATTGCATTAAACAGAACATTCGATGCTGGGCTATGGTTTACATCAAATTGTCAATCTCAATATGGCAATCCCCTAAAAGGGCCACTTTTTTTTTTGTAAACCCTCAGGAAACATAGAAAATCACGGCAACATGTTTATAGTCTTCAAATGCCACACAAGGAGCCTGATACGCATCCCTTACGGTGGGATATACTGGAGGGTGTTTCAGCGTGTCCATACTCATTTTCCAAATACATTTCACAGCTTTGTTAAGTCTTCATGAATCTCACAAAGATCAGCTTTTAGGTGAAGCTGTGGGGTGGACAATCCTCAAGGCCAAACTCACTCAATAAAAACAAGATCACTTGCCCTATCTCTGTGTTGTTTTCTATCTTCAAGTCTGGCAACGAGGGCTGCAAACAGCAGCAGCAGCACACAGATCTTTACAGCCTGCCCTGAACTTCGCTGTCTGCTGCTGCCATATCAACTGCCCTTGGACTTTGGCACTAAACTTGACACCAGCAACCACAGTAGAAGGTCGATGATATTTATGGCCAAACAAAAGGGTTTTTTTCCTGTGCTTATTCTGGCTGGAATTCAAGTTATTCCAAGACGGTTTTTGTGGTTCCTGCACCTATTTACACCCCTGGGGAAGGGGCAGGTTTGCATGGTGCCTGTCACAGCCAAGTCCTGATGCTACCTGAACACTCTGTGGTTTATCCTAAGACAAAGGGGCAGGAGGAGAGAGGGTGGGTTAAACAGAGGAGGCACCTCAGACACAGTCAGAACTATTCTGTGTTTGGGAAAATACACCAGGTCCTGCTGCACTTACCGCAAACCCTGCCATGCTAGGATATTTTATGAGTGGCAGAGCCTATGAAATACATTCTCCTGAGATGTTTTAGATCTTGTGCTTTAGATTCTCTAGTGTCTAGTACTCAGGCTGAGATCAAGCTGAAGGTCTTGCAGGGGAATTTAAGAGTCTCTTTTCTTCACCCAGCTTCAGGTTTTCATGAATCTGGTAAGCAGTTTTTTTAAGATATTTTTAAGACCTTCAGCTAGGTGTCAGTTTTTCCACCAAATCCAACAGGTCAGTGGAAATGAGGACAAACAGACAGACTACATACTAGGATAAGGTAAACAAACTAAAAATGCACACAATTTAATTTTCAACTTCAGAAGAACAGAACAACTTACAGCAGGAAAAAAACATTTTAAAAACTCAAAAAAAGCTGCCTAAAATGCAGCTCCCATTTACCTACTCAGTAGATGACCTGCTATGATATCAGCATATCTTCAAGGTTTCAAGATAAGGAAATACAACACAAGGCAGATCTTTACAGCAGGATGGCAGTACCCTGAGTTCATTCAAAGTCCTGGTTTACTACCATGAGTACTCAGATAGCCTTCGAGAAAATAGCTTTGAGCTAACTTTACTGAAGAACAAACAAGAAGAAGAGTCAACAAAACTGTTCTCTAAGTTTTAAATACCAGGAGGGGAGGAAGCTTTATTGCTTTATGCTACTACATTACACAGATACAACAACAGCTGTCAACAATAATATTATCTGTATTACAGCAGAGATCCCAACTGAGACTAAGGTCTCATTGTGGAGGACACTTATAAAAAACAACTAGAAATGCACTGCAAGAAACCACCCTAAAGAAACTCAAGACTAAACAGGCAAGAGGGAAATAATGGGGGGAATTGACATGACCCTGCTTTTACAGATGGGAAACTGAGGAATGCCAAGGATAAATGACTTGCCAGAGGCTGAAATTAAAAGTCTGGCAGAGCCATAACTGGGTCCAGATTTTCCAAATCCCACTCCAATACCACCCAAATCCAGTAGAAGACTTCCCTTTAAATTAGTCTTAATAATGTTACAGTTGGATCTCACCTGTTATTGAAATGTAGAAATCAGAAGGTACATATTTTTAGGAGCGCTCTAATTTAGTCCACAGCACATTTTGCTCAGGACTATGAATTCTTCATTAAATGGGTCCATTGTGTCTAATTTTCTCTGCTTAACATAGAGGCTGCACTTTTGGTTGCTGTGCCAGGCACAAACTTGTTCCAGCAGAACTCGGTAGAACTTTTTCCTAATGCTCCTTTACGTACTCAAGGCTAACAAAGCTGCTCCCTCTGAAGCATCCACAGGAGATATAAGAACATTTAATACAACTTAATACACTCCCAGCACATTGCTGTGAGTGGGAAACTCCTAAAGAAATGCCACAGCCCTGTAACACAACGTGTTGGATGAACACTTAAACTTCTGTGGTTAACAAGAGTCAACATGGTAATTCAGTGTTAGTCAGAGTTACCACAGTTGGATTACCCATTTTTCAACTTCTCCTGTTCCTAAGCCATCTTAGTGGCCTTTATTCATAAAAGACACAGATCTACCCATTTCAAATTGCCCCTTTATGTAAATACTGTCAGGACAAATAAAGTAATTACTGCCAAGCCATCTGAAAATGATCAACACACTTCACTGCGAAGTAACCAAAGTGAAGTCCATAACAAGATAGTAATTTGCACCTTTTTTTTTAATTTGAGGAATAATTTACTTTTTTTGGTGCATAAGTTAAGCATGGAACATATTATTTAATCCTAATGCAAATCACACCAGCAGGAAATGTCGTAAAGAAAAAAGTAATCTTCTGAAGGAAAAATAAATTATCGACCACGTTAGAAGGAAAGAAACATTCTCAAATAATTTCTTTCTTTGTTGGTATTGGCTGGCAGCATAATCCTTCCAAGTAAATTGTAATTTCCAAATTAGATTATACATTATGTCATATTAGTTTTATATTAGAAAAACAAACTGACTGAAAGGAAAAATGCCAAAGTCGACTTGCCTGGTAATGTAAAATTTTTGTGTTTCTGCTGTGAAATGCTAATGTTTCTTTACTTTTTTTTTTTTAACAAGTTTAACAGCAAACATAAAAATTAAATTAAGGCAAGATATTTACTTTACTTGACCAAGCCCTGTTTGAAAAATAAATAGAAAAAAAAAGACCAAGCATTTTCAGGACACCACATAGCCATAGCAACAGTTATCTCTGTATGTAAATACTGATACTGGCATGGAAACTTTTATGAGTTATACATCAATCATGAATATAAGCACCTATTGCACTCAAAAATAACTTATATAGAGAGAACATTAAACCTGCACAGGTCAAATGATCTGAAGTCAGGAAATGGTGGAATTGAGAATGGCTGGGTAACTTTTGCATTGCTCCTGTCTATATTATAAAAAAACTTTAAACACACCACACTCTATCAGGCTTTTTTCACACAATTCCTGCTTCAGTCACTGTCCAGAATAGATGGTGTTTGCTGGATACATCCCCCATGGTCTGGGACATTAGTCCTATGAGGAACAGCTAAGGGTACTGGGACTCTTTAATCTAATTTCAGAGGGGAAAAAGCTGAGGGAAGATGCCTGCTTCCAGCCTCCTCTACAACGTGTTTCCCCAACTCCCAGAGGGACTGCAAGCCTGTTTTTCCCCCTCTCATCTTTCAGGAGATGTTAAAATGCTGCTAGGCAGAGATAACACTTGAGCTTGGACACATGTCAGCTAGGGTGCAGAGGGATGGGATGTCTTAGGAACAAAGGCATATGGCAACAGGGAAGAAAGCAGGGTAGGTACAGGACCATGGGGATGATGAGACTGAAGATGTGCTGTCCCAGCACACAGGACTTGCTGAAAGCAATCATTTGCAGAAGGTTTTGGAGACAACTAGCCAAGGGTAAACATGGAAATACTGTAATCTCTTCATGACCTGTTAAACTGTCCCAGAGCACTCTACTGTCACTACAATTTTGTAGTAAGTTTAGACAGTTAAAAACAAGTTATAAAAACAGTCAGTCCTGGTTGCTTCAGGAACTAAATGCTCATCAATCTGTTTCTCCAAGGAGCTGGCTGCAGATGATCAGGAAAAGTCTCACCTAAATGTACCAGCTGATGAGTACAAAATTCTTTGGTATTAATTAAAGACTTTGGAAGGTTGAGCACATCAAGTGCATCTTCATACATACAAAGAGAGAATAACCTCTAATGGCAAGGAGATGTAAGAAAGGAAGAGAGACCGGTGCATCCTAGTTCAGCAGACTGACAGTGCCCACAGACCCTAACAGCAATGACCTTGAAATAGTGGATGTTTATCATCCTGAAATTACCTTTGCCACTAGATTTTTCCCAAATGACAAGGCTACAAATGACTGACTTAACCTTCCCTGTGCCCAAAGGAATGTCTGGACATGGGATCATCTTAGATGTTTAAAGAAACATATATATCTATATTAGACAAAAAATATGGCCTCCAAAGACCATTTTGAACTCAAGTTTTTAATGAATCAGTACAGAGGTTTAAATGTAAGCTCCCATTTAATCTCAGCAACAATCTCACACATCCCATAATATAAAACCATAAACTACAAAAGGGTGGTTTTAACTCTAATATATTTTTATATCATCACAGCTACAGTAACATTCCCATTATAAAACAGACAAATACATAGACATGTCTATCTCACTTCCTGCAAAGGTTATACTTAGAAGCTTTTTATAAGGAGCCAAGAGATTATTAGTATGTGTGGTAATGTGGTGATGAACACAAGTACCATGAGGCTCAGACCATTAAAAAGCCCTTAGAAAAGTCAGCTCTAAGCTGTGATTCTACACAGCTTGGCTTTGTAGAATCACAAATTTCTTGGCTTCTCTAACAGTTTGTGATTTTTTTTTAAACATCTATAAATCACCTGGTAAACCTTAGCAAACACTTCTAAGTGGAATTTTCATAAAAAGCAACATACATGCATAATCTTGGGATTTTGTGCAAGACAATCATCCATGGTAGTGTAAAGCAAGCAAGGAGCCAAACTCCATGTTATGTAGCCCCATTTTTGTATTTGATCACATTTGATCATGGATGTCACAGTACACCTATTTGGACAACTTTTTTAACCATTTTGGTCTTTCTGCACTAAATCTCTTAATGATTTATACAGCCCCATTGGTCTCATTTGATCTGTTATATATATTATTTGCATTTAGATGGCTAGAAATGGCATAACCCTGTGATTATTTCATGTTTCATGAACGGCCAGAGAGATTTATTCCATCTAAATCTAGCCAGGAATGACATACAGATTTTATAGAAGAGTTTACAAGTTTTTTGGTGCGGGTCCATTTTTTCCCTCTCTTTCCCCACCTCAAATTTGCACAGGAAGCCACTTCACAGAACAAGAAAAAGACATGCTGGCTTTGTGTTTCCTTTCTCCCATAAGATCTTAAAAGAACAGCAGTTGATTAGTGTGTAAATTTGTAACGTGTTTTATTTTTTGACTCCTTACTCCACTGACCCATGGGACTTCCTCTGCCATGACTTCACCTGACCCAAGAGTCGCACTAGATATGAGAAAGGATGACATCTGATGGAAATTTTAACTCCTTCATGACAGATGCAATCCCTTCAGTCCTCTATAATGCAATATTTATTGTATGTGAGCACAAAATTTCTTTTTCTCATGTCTTGATACAAAACTATCTGCTATGGATTTTTGAACTTTACCTCTATTATTGGTCTCAGTCAAAGAAAGGACTAAATGGGTCATGACCTGATATGATGGGTCTCACCAACCTGCCCTCTCTCATGCAAGAAATCAATATTTGGCTTTGGTGTGAAGTATCTTTTCATGCTTTCCCTCCCAGGCCTGACCTCGGATATCTCTTTCACCTATGACTTTCCTAGAGAGGCAATTGAAGTAAGGTACACATTCATCAAACATCTTTTTCCATCTATTTTTTCGCCCACCTTTTCAGATGGAGCTAACAGGGACTTGATGGAGGAAGAAAATGCAAGTTGCAGTTCTAAACTCAACAGTCAGAGCACAGCCCTTCAGAAAGCCTTTTGTGACACAAAATGCAACCAGCAGTTCGTGGGGGGGGAGGGAAAGAATAAAAGCAACAATTCTGAAAACCAGCAACTCTCACAATTAACTGGTGCACATAAAACAGCGGTTTCAAGAGAGCCGGAATCCCAGGCAAGAGAGACAAGACACAGATACATGTACATATACATAGACAAAGAGTGCTGGAGACCATGTCCAGAATGATATAATTGGTTTTCAGGCACACTTCAATCATTCCTCCATTTTATAGACTGCCATTATTTAGCTTAATAGGACCTCAAAGAAAGGAAGGCGGAAGTTAAATGAAGTAATCTCCCACCCAGCCCTGATGTATTATCCTGGCTTCCTTTATTCTGACTCATTTGTACCTATAGAAACTGTTCTCAATGACACAGGGACCAGGGATTATTATCAATAAAAGACCTGACTTGACCATAGTCATCCATTACCATGAATGCCACTCAACAGCTTCTTCTATTAAGAAAATTATAAAAAAAAAATCCTTTTTTAACATAATATTTGTTGCCATTGAACGCCATTGGAAATATACATACTGCAAACATCTGCTTTTACATACAGCCTTTGCACACTGATTTCAGAGGAAGCCTGAAAGGCTCCCTTCAAGGTTTTTACCTAGGCATGCATTATTTAAATGAAGGTCTTTAATGCACCACGTCAGAAGGCCATCTTCATCTCTGTGATTCCAGGGAAGTGGAGGTGCTCCACTGCAAAAAATCTGGCTTCTTACATACATAAAATAAACAGTTTCAATGCCTGTGGATCTCAAAAATAGTAGCAAGGGTTCTTTTTTAATAATCCTGTTTCAATAGCTAGACTACACATCACATCTCCCAGCACATACAATACAGCTGCTTTATGTTGGCCTTCTAGCTGCTCATTATTTTTGCTTTTATAATAAGAAATGTATGGAAACAAATGACCCATTCAAAGTGCCGATCTGTTTAAAGAAATAGCAAACAATCCCAAAGCCACACAGATTCTTCTACAAGAATGGTGGCCCGTCGTCATTTCATACCCCAAATGAGATAACGCTTTGAAACAACATTCATTAATGTTTGAAATCCCAATACAGAGCAATTTAATTCAAATGGCTTTATTCTTCAGAAGAAACCCAAAGGGGAAGGGGGGAAGGCTAAAAAGATAGCTTAAGTCATATAAACTTTCACCAAAGAACAAATCAAAACATCTGAGGTTCATTCAGTAGGGCTGACTGGCCTCAGCGAGAAGACGACAAACAAAGAAGCATTGTATTGTTTCACAGAGTGAGGCTTTTCCAGGAACATCCCGTCAGATGCTTTCCAAGAGAACACCATGCAGCTGAGAGTAGGTGGATGTGAAACAGCACAAGATCAATAAAAATCCAGCTTTCCCTTTCCCAGGAAGTCGACTGTTAAAACAGTAATGTACTTGTCCGTAGCATGTAAAATAGAAAGGCCACACAGAGGCTGGGCGTTGGGTTACTGCTCAGTGTGTCTCAGTAACACAGCACAGACATTCTGAACATCTTCCCTACCCCAACCTGAAACCTCCTTGTGCCAAATAGTCCAAGCCTTTTAAGCAAATTAACCTCTGATAAAAGGCAGAAACCAACCACATTTTCTCAGAGAACAAACAATCCCATTTCCTCCATTAACCTTGCAGAGAACTTCTTAATACCACATTTTGTCACCCTATCCTTCATTCCAAAGGCTCAGATAGATGGAGAATGGAAGATATCAGTAACAAGGAGCATTGCTGATGGTGCTCTGACTCATGAGAAGAGAAAGAGGTGGGGAGGCCATCAGCATGATTCTGATGGGCTTAGGTGTTTTTATTCATTATAATATTATAGACTTATTACACACTGCTTTATTTTTTCACATGATTTGTTCTTCAAAGTTATGAGTGGAAAGAGAGCTGAATAAAACCCCCTGATTCACATGACTTTTACATGCATCCACATTTAGACCAAAAACATGACAAGCATGATCCAAGGTCTTGAATGGCTGCTGCATGAGGCATGATTCAATAGAAGAACTTCTCAAATTAGAAGATATGACTGAAATGGGATGTGACAAAGATCAGTGGAATCCTGGCCACAATGAGTAGGGATGAGTTGTTTACTCTCCTTTCCAGCACATCCTGGGAAACTGTGGAGAAAACAACAAAGAGCAGACCAAGAAGAAATGAAAGCAAACAGCTCTTCCCAGAGCACTTGGTGAAGCTAAAGAATTCCTTGCATGGGATGCCATAAAATGTATGTAGGTTCAAAAAGTGATCAGACAAACTCCTCAGAGAAAACATCCCACTTCCTTAAATACAAAACACAACCTTTGTCTGATGTGTGTTTGAGCCTTAAAATGATTGAAGGTCAAAAGAGTGATACTGGAAAAACGTCACCAGATGCTTGCTCTGTTGCTGTAGGTTTTCTTTGACCACCCTGTTGACCACCACCAGTGTCTGAGTTACCATGTTAGAGAGGTCTTTGGCACTACCTAGCACAACCAACCTGACATTATGTGAACCACCACAGCAACAGCCTGTGTGTGTTCCCAGCCTGCAGCAAACATGAAATCATTTGGATTAATTTAACCCGCCCAGAAGGAGGTTTAAGCTAAGCTGGATTGTCTCATGTTTGCCAGTGGCCAGAATACACATGAACAAAGTTATCTCACAGGTAGTCAGCAGGAGCCAAGGTTCTGCTGAGCCCTGTGGCAGAGACAACTGTGTCTTACAGGGTTCACCTCAGCCCTACAGGACAAGATTTCTCTGTCTGAGCTTCCCACAGCTCCCACCCAAGTGACAATATTTCAGTCATAATCTGATCTTTGGGGTGCACCTTCCACCGTGTGGGGTGCACACAGATATTCCAGCCGATGCTGAGAAGGTTCTAACCAGTTCGTGTCTTGTCTACACCACTGGTTTGGGAAGCAAAGACTGCCCCAGGGAGGTAAAAGCAGAAATCAAGTCAGCTTTCCAGGTTAATTTCCAGTTTAACATTTGCAGATCCCAGCTCAGGCACCAAGTTTAGCAAGCCCAGTCTCTGGTTTCAAGATGAACCCTCAGCATTGCTGCAGCTTCTCAAAGGCAAATTGCTGGCCTAGCCTTCCAGGTTTCTCACGTGAGTAAATGTTCTTGCTTTTGAGGGATTAATCACAACTTCAGGGCAGCTTTTTTTCTTACTCTGGTAACATTGAAGCAAGGAATCCATACTGACGTTGGCAGTCTCCCACAGGAATGCTGCTGTGGGAGCATCTGCAAGTGATTAATAACTAGAAAAGAGCAAGACAAAAAGATTCCAGTTGGTGATGAGGCTCCAATGGATGCTTCTGGAGTGTCAAGATATTCAGTCTTCTTCTCATTTTTTGCTTGCCTTTCCAGTACATGAAGAACTGCCTGGAAGCATGAGTGGGAAAGAACAGCAACCCTGGGGAATGGAAATTAAGAGGCTGATCCTTCAGTATCAACAGCCAGGTCTGCAAGACCTTGTCTGTGAGTTGCATGGATATTCTTAATGGTAAGGGGAACCAGATGCTCATTAGTCAAAGATGTGGCTAATATTCAACCAGCAGCATGCTGCTCTAGCTTTTAACCTGTGGGTCTGACTGCCTGCAGAATGGCAGTGGGACCCTCTAGCAGGGCTGTGTGGGAGTCAGGGACCTCAGCACAGATGGATTTGTGCAAATTTCTGGTTAGATTGCTTGACTTCTGGGTTCTGCAATTCAGGTTGGATCTGCACCTGGGGGAACAGAGCAGTTCATCTGGCAAACATGGAATCAGGCTGACTTCCACCAAAGGAGGTGGTGAGGGGTTGAAATAAAGTCAGCATTTTAAGCAATCAAAAACTTGAGTTTCTCATGGAGATGGATCCTCCAAGGCCTCTGTGGAGGGAATTCCCATTGACTTCAACACACAAGGAGAGCTTAGAGGAGCAGACCCCTGAACCTGGGTCAAAGTAATGAATGAAACCAAGTTCTGCTGCAAATGACATAAATCAGCCACATTCATTCCAAACCAGGCCCTGCAGCATGACCCTTAACCAACCTTTCAGTGAACCTGAGATATGGTTTTCAAATTTGTAATGAAACCTGAAACTAAGTGATTTTCACCTGGTTCTGGCTTTTACAGAAAACATTTCACAGCAAGCTTTATTCCCTAGGTGTGATCCCCTAATTTCTTTGTTAAATCCAACCAGTTCTTTGAACTGACAGAACCAAAAAGCAACCCTGTGACAATTATCTGAAATGCATTAAAATATGTGTAAGTATACGAGATCCAAGTGGATGCCTTCCATAGAGTTCCCCAAGGAATTTGCAAGACCTGTCTTTTCAAAACCGTATGCCTTTAAAAGAAAAAAAAAGAAGGATACCACTTGTGCTAGACTTTGATGTAAAAGTTTCTGCAACCAACAGCACCTCCAAGTTGTATGCTTGAGCAGGGTCTAGTAAGGGAAGAAAAAAGTACAGCTATCAATCATCTTGAAAGCTAATCCCACTAGACTAGGACAGTGATGGTCTGCAGAAGGGTTTTTGTAGAAAACCCCAAATCTGGGATAGGCTTTGTGCCATTAATGTGGGAATCTCTGTTTCAGGTTGTCTGTTAGCAAAGAATCCCTAAATGTCCTTCCTGAAGAAGGACTGACAGGTCCTGTCCAGTTGAAGCTCATTAACTGGGTATATCTCTGAAGAGAAAACAAAATGGATCTGCATGACTTAATTTGTCATCTCCCCAAAGTGCATCATTAAATGCCTAAAAGAGTCAGGGGACAGAGCGCTGAACAACTCTATTGCAGGGGCAATATCCTGATTGAAAAGCAAGGCAATAAAACCCAGCAAAATTTATCCATCCTAAGAATCGTGCAACAGACAACTGAGGCCCCACATTCAATGACCCCACAAGATTTCTGGTTCAGATGTGGCACAGAGAGTCCCAGACCATCACTGAGTATTTAAGCCAGCTGCTCAGAGATTAATTCCTAACTGTGCAACACACGCAGGTGCCCCATCATCCCTGCAGAGATGGGAGGGAAAGAGGGAGAAAGAGGGACTGTAGGGTAGTGGGGAACTGGTTGGACAAAGTCATTGCATTGCTGTTCTTACCCTCCACTAACAGATCAAGCCATGATGGTAGAGCACAAGTGTGAAGGAGGGAACTCAGAAGTGTGTAACTAAACACCCCTTTATAGCTCTGCTCACCTCAAAAATGTCGCTGGGCAGAATCCCCTCTTTTGACTGGAAATGTAACATGTGATGCTGGAGCCATGTGGGGACAGAGTTACCAGCAAGGGAGCTCATCCTTTGGGGCCCAGCTGCATTGACGGTCACCTAAGAGAAAAGATGCTCCAGCACTCCCAGGGCTTTGCATCCCACTTGCTCTGCTCAATAGACATGATCTGATCAGCCACCCTTTGATCAGCGCATGTTTTCCTTCATGCTGCATTTCTAGACAGGTAGCATTGCCTCATGTTTGATAGTATCCTTGTTCTAAAGGACACAAACCCATGATTTACTCTGCAAAAAGCATAACGCTCACTGAAAATAGCCTAGGAAGGATATAGCGTCATACCTAACACTACATTAAGTGCAAGCTGAGAACCTGATATATTTTAGGAAAATTCAGCACACTCTAGACTAATAAACATTTTACAATATTATTGCACATGTTCATTTCACTTTGTACAAATAATCATTCCCTTCACATCTAATAAGTCTGCTTGACACATTTGTGGCCTTATAAAAACACCTTCAAGGGTCTTGTTTTGAGGCATCAATCATTTATTTATACAAAGCTCAAAGACAATGACTAACAATTTTGATGGTATAAAAGCCTTCAGCTGTGATCTTTGTCATGCTGTTTGTTATCTCGGAACTCTAAAATTATTTAAAGGAGATTCTATTTTAATAAATTTTTTTTAAAGCTTGCTTTTTTCCTCTGGCAGCAACATCAAATCAATCAAGGTGAAGGAAAAGACCAGAGCTATTTGCCTTTTAGTGTGTTTCCAGAGCTGGAAATAGAGTGCAGTTTGAAGCACTTATTTGCAGTTTGTGCTGTCTACACAATCACTAGGGGTGCTAGAGGCTGGGAAAGCATGGACTGAAAATCATTCTTCCAACCATCACCTGTGGGGATGTTTGGAGTTGACTTTACCCATTGTCCCAATACAGAGCTTAGATTGACCTCACTAGAAATTTAAAAAAGCAGATTCTGATAGGATTTTGACACTTTTCTAGTTCTAAGTGTAAAAAAGCTCATGAATCTGGTACCCCAAAGCTGGTGCACATTTCTATCTCACTCCCTATTGCAATTTCACCTGCTTTTTCTTTCATCTAAAGCAAACTCCACCTGCCCATCTCTGCTGGGCCAGACCCTCAAAGAGCAAACACAAGACCACCATGGCACAGACCCATGAAATCACACTGATTTAGGGTAACAGAGAAGCTTATCTGCAGTGGCAGTTGTTCCATGGTATGTTATGACACAGCAGTCCTGCACTGGCAGAAGGGAACTGTCACTGACTTTTTTTTGTTGCAAGCCACTAAAATGACAATGTTTCCATTAAACTCATGATAGCTGATCTATGCTCCAAAGTTAACCAAAAGCAGAACCTCCATTCCAGTTATGACCTCAGAAAAATGTAAATTCAAATGAGGTGCCAAGGAAATACGATAGAAGTAAGAGAATTATAAGCACTTACGTAACAATACAAGCATTCTGAAACTTGGTTTACTATTAAAATAGATGTATAATTGACTGCATTTTACTAGGCTCAGATTATGTTCAAAGCCCACTGAAGTAGATTTGCAGATTTATGGAAACACATGTTAACTAGTTGTACAAGAGCAGGTTTTCCCCCAAAGCCAACTCTCCCTGACGCTTTGTTACCATTGCTTTTAACATCACATGATGCCTGACAGCACAATATAAAAATTAAATGCTAGAAAATAAAACAGCTGCTGATTTTAGGAGAATTCTGAAAAAAACTCATGGCCTCTGTTTAAGACACAGCAGTGGGGTCACGCTGCTGTTAACTCAGCTTTCACTTTCTCCCAGGCCCAGAAAATCTACTCAACTGCTCTCCATACTTCTCCAAGGGGTAAGGCAGTAAAACCCCCAAACCAGCTATTTGTTAGGAAGAAATTTCCTCTTATAAAGGTATCCCTGAGGATACCCCTACTCAGCCTTAGTCCTGTTTCCATCTCCTTGGAGGATGTTGCTCTCAGGGAGGTTGGTCCATACTGGGACCAGCTGGGACTGCCCTGGAAGTGCAATAGAGCCTCCCCAAGTGGTGCTGGACTGAAGATCTGAACCTTCAAAACCTCTGGCCTCACTGTGCACTTGAAAAGATTTAAAAGGCCATTCTAGCTGATTATTATGGATCTGCCATTCTTAAGGATCTGCTCTCACCGTGTTTACTCAGCCTTCTTTTTTGTGCTTGTACCCACTTTCATTTCTATTGGAAACTTACCAGAAAATGTACAAAACCTGTATATCATACTAAAACCCATTAAAACTGAGATTAATTTAAAGGTTAGCTCCATTTTCTAACCACTATTTCTGTCTGCAATCTGTCTTCATCAGACACTAATTAATAAGCAGACACAGCTTTGGAAAACTGCCTTTAATCTTAGGAAAGTGTAAATGCTCATGGTTACTAATGCAAAATCTCAGTACACAATTCATCAGGGGTTTGGAACATATAATTTTCCTTTATAACAGCTTACTGATTAAGAGGACTAAAAGCACAGGTGAAGCTGAAAAGAAATATTACTTTAGAAGTTTAAATTATTTTGCCTTTTTTTCTCTCTCTCTGCAGTGCCAATGCAGTTGTGCTTTCCTAAGACATTTTCATTTTTTTTCTCAGGCAACACTATTAGAGCCTCCTGTGTTTTACACCAAGAACCTTTGCTTGAAGTCAGGGTTTGTTACTCCTGATTTAGAATGGTTGAAGTCATTTGGGGATTAACCCCGAACAGAACTGTGTGCAGAAAGAGGGGGGGGAAGAGGGGAAGGGGTCTTGTGACAACTAGGAGGTAAAATATTGCTCTCCAAATTATATTTTTAATGATCGCTTCCTTTCATAATGATGCAAGATTATATATTGACTGTGAAGAGCTATTTATGTGCCATGACTAAGATACGTTTTCATCAAACATTTATTTCTTATGCCTAGAACTAATTTGTATTTGATTAAAGGTTTTCTACACATTTACAGGAAAAGATTATTCACATTGGATTGCTTTTCTCAACAAAACAAAACAAAAAAGTTTGCAAGTCCTGCCAAAAGAGCGGTTTTAAATATATCTCTTCTTACTCTGTGCATCACAGTAGGGATTTCTTAATCAATACCATGCTGGCTAGCACAGATACTGGCAGCTGGGCTTCACCACAGCAGCAAATGACTGATGGTGATCCCTCTTTGGAATTGCCCCCTTCAGCTGGACCTGAAATTGCCATCTGTAGGGTACACCAAGTTCTACAGATCCACCAAGTACAAATGAGAAGATATTTTAGGACACGTTTCCCCATCAAAAAGCATGGGGGAAGGGGGAGAACACTTCTTTAATTCTTGAAGACTTCCAGTGATGGCCACTCCATCTCCTCCCCAGCTATTCTGACAGGTACTAGCTGTAACTCTGCTTTCAGCCTCTTTCCACAGCTTCTTGGGAAAACAAGCTGTGCTGGTTTTCCAAACTATATCTGATAGGCTGTGTAGGCTGTAACATTTTCTTTCTCCCTTCAAAATGACAAAACTTGGAGCTAAAAAGTGGTTTGTCAAATCACATCTGCCTGCCCAGGCTGAGCAGAAAGTATCAGTGCTCCTTTCTGCACAAAGCAGATTGCCAAATAATATCTCTGCAGTCAGTCTCAGGGGAGGTTGGGATAAACCCAAAACACTCAGACACACTGTCCTCAGCACCTGACCAAGCACTTGGACTGAGAACCATCTACTTTTCTTCACTTTCCCTAAGAAACTGGGAAAAGCAGGATTCATCTCCCGTGACTGCAGAGGTGTCTAATCCAAACCTAGTCATCTGGGATCCCACAACAGCGAGAGGGGAAAAATACATTCCTCAGAGCAGCTTCAGGACTTAGCATAAGGAGGATCACCCTGTGGAGCTGCAGTCTTCCCCCACTGACTGTAGGGGAAATCTAAACTAACCAGGGCCAGATGCCTCTAGCTGAGGGGTCTCCAAACCTATGCAAGACCATTCCCACTGCAAACCCTTCTGTGCCTCAGTTCCTCAACCTCCACAAAGACCAGAAAGGTTTAGAAAATCAACACATCTAAGGCCATGATGCACCTGCAACCCAAAGGACATCACGTAATGTGGGTCCACGCCAAAAACCCAAAAAATGGGCAAGTCCCATCATTTTTCCACCTCTTGGTTTCCCTTTTTTTTTTTCCTCATCTCTATCATCACTCCTGCTCTCTGCTGAAGGAAAGCTGCAATATGTCAAGCACATGGGGAAGGATTCTCTGAAGCAGCATTAAAAAAAAAAAAAAGAGGAAAAGCTCCTCTGAAAAACGTTTTAGTTATTAAGACACTTGGATTTTTCAGTATAAATAAATTTATTCGTGAGAGCACTTAAGACAAGTTCTAAGGTTAACAAACACTGCACTATGCAACTCACAGCTGTGACAAATATTTAAGAAATCCGATACAGCATGCCTAAAAATTATTCATTTGCAGGCCTCGTTGCTTTTGAAGATCAACTGTTTTATTTGTAATTTTTGACATTTTCCTTCTTTTCCTGTTTGGCCTGTGAATTTGAAAGGGTTGTAAACACGTACTCCAGCTCTCTGCCTGAGGCACTGGGCTGTTGTCAGCATGCCAAAAAGAAAAGGAAGCTGATAGGTCCTTTGGTACATACCGATATGAAGGGCTTGTAAAGATAGTATTTGTTTGGTTTTTTTGATCTGACTTTGAATCTGGCTGTAGTACCTACCCTTCAGGGAAAAGCAACTTTTAAATAAATGCTTCAAGATTGTGCAAACATTTCAGTAGTTTCAGAGTCCTGGTGTTCTGGGTCAGGGAAGGAAGAAAATACATGTCAGTCAATAGAGATGGAAATGATAAAAAATGGTTAGAGCCACAGCCATAATTTTTTCTGGGCTGGGTGACGGGTTCTTTCGACGGCACATCATGTGCTGCTTCACTCATGTGCCTTTTGGCCAGCCTATAAAACACACTGTGGATTTTATCCATGTGCATACACTTGGAAACAGATTAAAAATACACAGTTCTTTCAAACTCATCACCCATCAATCCCACAATTTGCTAGTGCTGCAGGATCAAGAAAAAAATATAAGCTTTCTAGTTTTTCTGTTTGTCCTCTGAGAGTTCTGAAATGGTTATTTCCTTCTATTCCTTTGTTTTAGCTACATTTCTGCATTTTTTTAAAAATCCTTTATTTATTACCTAGCTCCTGAGGGTCCCAGGTCTCTGCACATGAGTTGCTACACCAACATGTAGGTCCCAACAACTCCCAAACAGGAGTTTAGGGCTGTGGGAGCTGATCCTGCTGAACAAGCACAAGGCAGAGCCTGTTCCCCTTGGAGAGCTCGTAAGCCCAAGGGCCAAAGAGCAGGAGGAGAAGCAGAGACAGAAGGAAGTGAAATGGCTCACTCAAGGCCACAGAGCAAACCAGTGATAAATCTGGGAACAAGACCCACATCATCTGGACCTTTATTACAGCAGAATAAATCAGCCATTTCTCATTTGCCTCCTGTTCTTTCCTGTTACTTCCCAACCACAACCCTTCTGTCTTTCTGCAAATTGCAAGGTATTCTTACAGGGGGGCATATTTTTCAGGACAAAAGAATCTGCTTCTTACTCCATGGGTGGTTAGGGACGCTGGGAGAACAGAGCCCATACTTGGACACGAAGCAAGGAATCAGAGCTGCTAAATGCACCTGAGGAAACATAGCTCCCAAAATACTCTATACCAGGCATCAATTCCTTGACTGAACAATTTGATTTTTTTTTTCTTTGTGGATCTAAATTTTTGCTGCTGATGTTTAATACTGAGAAACTGGAAGGGCTTTATCTGTTAGTTGGGTTTGATCTGTACTAGAAAACAGCCCTAGAGCTTACACATCTAAGTTAAAAGCATAAGAAACAGTTTTGATCAAAGTAGCAGGACGAGCTGAAGATCTGGAGGCATAGGAACTCATGAGCAGCTTGTACCAAAACACACCAAGTCTCATGGATTTCACCTGGTGCTAAGTCCATCATATTAACAACATGCACTTTTCCCCAGGGAAAACCAGCCCTGTGAGTCCTGAGAAATATTCCATGACAGAAGCACATCACAGGGGCTTCTGCTCCCAGAAAGCTTGCAGTTGAAGAGAACCAGAAACTGATTCTCTGAGAATCTGACAGACCAGCAGTAAGGCAGAGATTTGAGGTGGAATAGAGGTTAACCAAGAAGGAAAATGAGGAGAAACAGAGGTGCAACAGTTAATGATTTTTCAAAGGGCAGAGGAGTGGCAGATCACGGTTTCCCAGCCCTCAGAGCAGATCTCCACTCTCTCCCTTGGCAGAGGAAAACTGCCCTTTTCCCCCTTGCTGGCAGCTTCTGAACAAGAAAACACTGGAGGCCAGGGCAAGGAGAGAGAGCAAAGGGAGGAAGGAGGACAGCTGATACATCCAGTACATCTTTCCTTGGCTGGGAAGCACTGGCTGCTGCCAGGGCACCAGCACAGCCTCCAGGGACCCACCAGCCCTACAGCAAACTCAGGGCAGTGCCGCCTACCAGCTGTAAAACCACAGCAGCCCAGGTTGCCACACTGCTGCCGGACCACCAGGCCAGCTCTGGGGTGTGTTTGAAGGGAATCTTTGCACGCAATAAAATCCTCAGGCCGTTATTCCTTGGATGCTTAGAAGAGCACTGCTGTCACATTTTCATGGCAATAGCAGCCTGCAGGAGGTGGGATCCCAAATGGAGACAGTTATGGGGCTGTTGTATATTTGTGGCACGAGTTGGGTGGGGGTTTGTTATCCAGCATCTGACAGGGCACTATGTCCTCTCCTCAGCCTGCAACTGCCCCATAGAAAGCACTGCTCTGCTCTCTCCCCCCCTTGCCTCCGCTGACACACATCCATCCCACCAGTGGCTGGGGTTTGGGGAATTTGTCTCCAAATGGGAACCAGATTGGAAAACGGATTAGCAGGAATAAGATAAAGAATTAAACCCAATCAGCAGGCGACCGCGCTTTTAAAAGACACAGATGCACGCGATTAGCTTGCCGCATGTGTTCCAGTCAGATCCCAACATCAGAGATGGGCTTGGAGAAAACCTCAAATCCCTGAAGAGCTCGCCGGGGCCCCGGGACATGCCTTTGCACGTCAAGGGCTGGGCACATCCCCAGAGCCGTGCCTGGGAAGCTCAGGCTCAGGCAGCCCTTTGGTTCCTCATCCCCCCAAACGCATCCCCTTGGCGCCCTCCACAGGGAGGGCATCCCCCTCTGCTCACTCCAGCAGCAGGAAGGCATTTCCATGTCCCTAGCATTGCCTGTGGGGGACAGGCTGAAGAGGAGATGGAGAAAAGCTAATCCCAGTCTCACAGTGCCTGAATAAATCCCAGACTCTGTTTGGGGAGGGGGGCCTGGAGAGGAGAAGCAGATTTTTTTTCACCTCCCCACCCAGGTCACTGAGTGAGTCACAGGTCAAGGAACAGGGGTGCTGGTCCAGCTCCACCCTCTCCCCAAGCAAGGCCAAGGAGGGTGAGAAAATTTAGGGAAGGGCTTCCCACCTCCAGCTGGATGAGGTGATGACCGTTTCATCATGTTGAGAAACGCTCCAGCGTCTCCCGGCCTCACGCTAACTTAAGATCCATCTGAAAAGTAAATATTGCCGAGAGACAGAACAGCATCTGCACACTATCAAGTTTTCCAGGATCCCAGGCTGTTCTTGGGCTCACCAGCTTCAGGGGGTGGTTTTCCATTGGGCTGATGGGGATGGGATGGAGAAGATAGCAAGGAAAGAGGGGGAGAAAGGGATTGGGTTCAGTGGAAGGAAAGTTCTGATTTTTGGGAAGCCCTTTCTTGCTGGCAGAGAATCACCATCAAGTTCTTGTTGCTTCGACATTTGATACAGGTTCATGAGTTCAGTAGGAAAACATGAAACCAGAAAGGGCCAAATCCTGACCCCAAACAGGCAGGGAAATCACTGGCTCAGCCCAGGGAGTACTGTAATTTAGCAGACAGACCACCCTATAGTTCATAGAACAATAAAATAATCTTTATTCTATAGGACTAAATCCCAAGCCCAGCATGACTCTTTCCAATTGGTGACAGCAGAGTTGAGCTGTGTGGTTTGCAGCCCTATCAGCCTGGGAGCTCTGAGTATTTTGCAAATATCAATTCAAAGGTAAAAGTCAGCTGTGAGAGAGGGGACATTTCTTTCACTGCTTCACAGCTGAGGAAGCAGAAGTCAAACATCAACCTGAGTTCCTGTGTGTTAAAGTAGGCTTTCTACTGCTTCTGGACCTCACCTGGGCAAAGCCAGATTACAGCTCCCAGAGCTTTGCCCAAGTGATGGGGGCAGATTCACAAGCAGCTGTGTGTGCCCACCCTTTGTCCAGCCCCCTGCCCTGATTGAGGTCAAAATCCATCTGTCTGAAAGGACAATGTCAAAAGAAATGCCCTGGAAGTGGTGGGAAGGGGGCCCTTTACTTGCAGGATGGTTTTCCCCAACTCTGGAGTAGAACTCCAGCAAAAGACAGTTTAATCCATTGCATTGGGTCACTAGGCAGGTGTGGAAAAGGGCAACATTGTGGTAAATTGCAGCACTTCATCTGGCAAACTTGCCACAGCTTTGTCATGCTTGGTCAGGGGTTTATACTTCAGTCCACCCCCTCAAAAGTTACAGGTTTTTGGAGCTTCCTTCCATGATATCTGTGTAACCTTATGTGCCCATGTGGGATCATCTCCAGTGGGTTTTAGTCCAGTCATTAATCTCAAATACATCTTTACCCATGGAGGAAGGCCATACAGGTTTTTCATAGCTATTGTGATGCCTTCTCCTGTTTTTAATCCCTTAATGTAAACATGGGGCATGTTTTAAAGAAACTGAATAAGATTAGTACATCCTAAATGTGCTCATCCCTCTCTACCCAAAAGAAGTGGTGCTGACTTGTTCTTTTCTTTTTCCCTCTGGCATAGAGATGAATCACACCTCAAGTTCCTGTAAGTTTTCTAAGAATTTTCACCCAGGAGCCTCTGTGAGGTTAAGGTTCAGCCACCAGCAGGCACCTGAGATGCCTTTTGTGTGCTGACCCTGGAGCACCAGCCTCCAGGAATTTAGGCCTCTGGTTTTGCTGCTTATGAAACAATTTTCTGGCACTGACAACTGGTATGCTGTGCAACAGCAAGATTGCACATGGGGTGGTCTAAGGAGATAAACAAGGACAGTTTTGCAGGGAGAGAGAACATCAGTTGTAAAATAGGTTTGATTAGGGCAAAAAAAAACCCTCACACACAGCAACTCCATTGTAACTCTGAATATTCCCAGAGAACTTTACAAACATCTACTTTCCCTCCTGGAATGAGTTGCCCAGGTAATCAATCCTCCGAGAGCAGCAGGACTGGATCTTGCATTCATGATCTTGCTGACTCTCCCTTTCACCCAGCCAACCCTCATTACTGACATGACAACCACAGAGCCCCACATGCAAGTGGTCTTGCCCAAACTCTCTGATTTGAGCCACAAGACTGGGGCCAACTGCCCCATTCCTCCTCTTCACCCCACAGCCACCCTGAGCTCCCAAGGCACGCTCACCCCCAGTGAAAATACTCCACCTCCTGGAGCCCACGCAGCCACTCCAGCCCCAGTTGGTCAAATCCAAGAAAAAGATTTGTTTAAGCTTTTTCCAGCATACATTCCACTGCAGACATTGCTTTTAATAAAGGCTGCACCACAATCCTTTTCATAATGGCACGGAGCAATCTAGCAATATCCTCCTGTACTTAGAGAGTGAGTTAATGAAGGAATAGGTTAATTGAAACCGACTTCAGTACAGAGCACAAGCGGTCGAGCTGAAACGTGGCATAAAATAGAAATGAAAAGAAAACCCAGCTTCTCAACCCAGCCTGTAGCTTTCTGGCCATACACGGAAAAGAATTATTATTTCTTCTTCGTCTTCTAATATGTTCAACAGTAAAACCACCAATAATATGAAAATAAATTACACCTGGGGCAACCTTATATTGCACTAACAGTCTGGCTCTGATTAGCCTTGCCTTTATCATGCATGCATCGTATTAGTCCGTTTCAAAGAATTCGTGGAGAAATTCATACTTCGACCTTAAAACAGAGAGTAAAAACACAGCTGAATTTAATTACCCACTGACCGCATGCACTGGGTTAGGTAATAAAATATAGAAGCAGTAAGATATGTAATGCTTTATTAAGCTATCTCAGATACAAGAGCATGCCTGGCAATTATGCCTGAAGGCTACTGAAGGCTACTCAGAATCTCTCGCGGACCACCCAAAGAGAGGAGCTAAACAGAACCTGGTCCTCGCTGCACGGCAAAGACATCCATAAATAATACAGCTATATGCAGGCAAAGTGCCTCCTTGCTCCTATCTGCCTTCAAGTCCATATGTTTATCAAACACACATTGCCCTGGCATCCATGAATTCTTCTCAGCCTTGCTCAAGATGTGTTTTTTTAACGTTTTCCCGGTGCACTCTTAAGCCCAGCTTAGGCCCCAAGTTTATGAACGTTTAAATAAAACAGCTAAAAATTAAATAAAGCCCAGAAATGGCAGCATGGGAAAGGAAAAGCCAAGCCTGCCTCCCTTCCTTGTTCCTAAAAGGAAACCTTGGATGCAGTGGATAGGTGAGAAGGGAACCAGTTCACAGAACCACTCCACAGATAAGTAAAATATTTAGGAGAGATGAGAAGGCAGGGAGGGAGGGGAGAGAGCAAATACTATCCTAATTCCAAAATTAATGGCTTAAAGAAACCCAGAAAAAGGCACAAGCTGCATATACTGATCTTCTCATGTCCATGGTTTCAGGTAGTAATTTTTTAATCAAAAAAAGTAACCATTTCTTTCTGTTTTATCCAACCTTATGCTGCCCAAAACATGTAAATTTACCCTAATAGAACAGAACTATACAATGAATAATGAAAAGTTGTGATAAACAGAGGGGAAAAAAAGCCCATTGAAAGACACATTGCCAGGGAATTGTACTATAAACTGGATAACCCAAGTTTATAAAGAGATTCACATTTTCAGGCCCCCATCCAGACAAGGGGCCCAGGTTCTGGTTTTCCAAGGGAAAAGACAGTTGTCTGTCCTCCTGTTCCTGCATCATTCCCATAACACAGAGTCACAGGGTGCCACCAAGAGCTTGTTACCCCAAATCTCAGCAAATCCTTGAAGGCTGGAGACCAGGCAACAGGATCAGCACAGAGGCAGCAGAGCCAAGGGCAAGGTAAAAAAGGGATGAGATTTGCAGAGATCGAGGCAGATTCTCTGGCAAGAGGGGAGCCTGAATCAAAACCTCATGTCCAAACCTTCCTGGTGACCACCCCTTTTTCTCTTCTTCCATTTCCCTTCTCAGTTGTTGTTGGCTTAGACTACAGACAATTTAGGGTAGGAACACTTTTGCGTGTGGCTGTGCCATCCCTGGAGACACCACACTTGGTTGGAGTCTACAGGCTGTATATAAATATAATCACTGCCATAAGAAACAAATTAGAGAGGGATCCAATATTCACATTTAGCCCCTCTTACTCGTAACCAGCTGAACCCAACTTGCAGATCCCAGAAAATTTCCACTTCTGGCAATCTTCTCCCCTGTGCTTGCCATGTAGGTCTGCTCTCCTCTTTTCCTGTGACGGGAAATCTGTTTCTTTGTGTACTTAGGTTTAGGGTTTTTTAATTTTTAATAGGAAAATAGGTCCAAAATTTGAATCAAATCTTTCAAAAAAAAAAAATAACCAGAGAAAGAAGAAGTAATCCCAAGTCTGGGTCACTTTTTCCTTTCCCATATGCCCTGGCGTTTGTTCATTTGTTGCTCCTCTGCTTTTCAAGCTATGTGGCCAGGATCAGAGGCAGACTTTCTTAAACATATTGTGGTGTGAAAGGCTGCTCTGTATGGATTTCTGGCCACCACTCTCAATGCAGGATGAGTAGGAAATCTCTAAATAGAGCTAAGTCTCAAAGACGTCAACAGCAATGTTGGAGGAGAAACACAGAGCTCTGGAAAGTCGGCATACTGTTATCTCCAGGAGCTCATGAACATCCATGGTAAAGGGGAACTGAGCAGCAGCTCTGTCAAAGTGACACCTCTCTGGCTGGATCATGTTTACAAGGATCACAGTTTGCTCTGCAGTGCCTGTTAGCAAAGTTAACTGATAAGTCTCACAGTCCACATTTCCCACTACTGAGCCAAACAGACAGAGAGAGAGCACTCAAATACCTTGCCTGCAGATGATGAGATGAGGATCCAGGGGTCTACATCACAAAACTTCCCTGTTCACACCAGAGCTTGGGAGTTTCCTGGGGTGCTATATTTAACACAGGTTTGCTGAAATCTGTCCCTAGTGCTTCAGAGCAGGGGGTTCGGAGATAAAAACCAGAACTTTGTGTGCCGGATCAGGAATTCTCGCAGACAACGTCTGCACTGAGCGCCCTCGCAACAGGCAGCAGGGGAGCCCTGCTCATTCACATTCTCTTTATAAACAGTTGTTTATTTTATTATCTTTATTTGAAACAGATTATGCAGCAGAAGACTTCTGGAAAAATCTTTTCCATCTGACTACTATTTTTGGCAACATACGGTACAGGATAGAAATGCGCTTGCTCGCCTTTGTTTATTTGTCTTTATCCTTACGGCTGCAGACAGGGAGAAAGATATATTGGAAGTAACTTCAGGGAAAGCCTGTGACTGTCAATGGAAGGACAACTAAGGTGCAAATCAAAAATCTTTACATAGGGCCATCTGCAGACCATGCACACAAGACAGGATTAATCTTTGATAATTCATTTTTGCCTCCATCCTATTGCCTTTCTGAGCTTTCTGTAGGAAAAGAGCTCAGAAAAACCAACATCAAACCTGAAAATTTCCATGACCAGAGCTGAAGGAGTGGTTGCTGCAGCAAGGAGCAGAAAACTGTGATCCTCTGATGGGAACTAAAATGAAGGGTGACAAAGACATCTCAAGAACTACTCCACTGTGATATTCCTGCACTACAAGGAACCACCCTATTGAATTAAAAGCATTAACAACTTTTTCTAAAGAAATTATCCAAAACAGCTGCAGAGAACAATTAAGATAACATGTAGCTAAGTGCAGTTAAAAGCTCTGATTCATCTCTGATATAAGAAGTTAGTAAGCCACAAGGACACAGAAAATATACATTTCTAAAGAAGCTGGAAAAGCTTAAGAATGACATAATAAAAGTAGTTGTAATACCAAAACGCAACTCTGACTCTGCATTACTATGCATTTCTCTGCATGCGCAAAAAAAAAAAAAAAACACAAAACAAAACAACAATAAAATTAAGGGTGGGGATTACTTCTCTTTAATTGATCAATTATTTTTCTTAATGCCTCAAACACTAATAGTGGATTAGCTGCAGTTCACAGGTAATTTTCCCAGGCATATTCAATCTTTCCCGTTCAGCACAAAAATGAAAAAGAACCACAAGAACAAAAAATACATTTTTAAGAAAATTAGGGAAATATTGCTCACACTAGAAACTTTGCTTTGAGAGAGGGAAAAGGACTGAGTTTCTGTCAAAAACATTTACAGAAAGAAAACTCCAAAAGCCTCAGGGTTCCCCTTCCCACATTCAACTTCTGAACCTGTGTCCATGATGTAGAATTTCTTTATGGAACATGAACACACACATCCGTAAGCCGTCAGCAAAGCTTCCACAAAACCTGCAGCGCCCGTAACGTCTCTATAAAATTTTCACTTAAACATTATTCATTGATCTGCTTGTAAACTTCCCAAACAGCACGTCGCCTAATTAATCATTTTTATACTAGATGCAATTGTGAGTTTAAGCTGCAGAATGGTTTGCTGTGGCTAATCACATCCATGCACTGAGCAAAGATGGAGCTGTTTGACAATTGAATATGAAGGATTAATTATTCTATTCAGAAACAAAGTTTTCATTAGAGAATCCCAGAGCAGCTGGTTACGGTAATGATGTCCCTAGTGGAATTACAAACAGGATGAAAAGGGTTGGACAATGTTATTTGACTCACAGCATCGCAATGTTCATTTTGAAAGCCATGAAGGGTTGGATAAGATTCTTTAAGTTTTGTGCTGCTGGTGCCAAAACTCAGCTGGAGCGTGTTTTCACGACACTATCCACTTCCTATTGTTTTGCAAAATGCTTTTTCCACCTTCTGAAAAGGGCTCAGAAAACAATACACCTCAGAGTGAGGATTTTCTGCTAGGAGGAGCTACTGAGCTGAGCACAAAGTAGATGTCCTCTGGATCCCCGTTTTCCATGACCGCATGGAAATACAGCACACGCAGCCTCACTTTCCCACCTCCAAACTCTTTTAGGGAGCAGAGGAAATAGGAGAAGGTACCAGTACCATTAACACTACCTAATATGGCACGTGTTCCCCTCGGTGCAACCTTACCCATGTCATGCAAATGTGGATATTAACTGTTCAAAGATGTGTGTGCTGGGGCACGAGGAAGTCCTCAGTGTAAGTTGGACTGGCTCCAACCCCACATCACATACTGCCCTAATGACTTTATGCCTCATTGGGAGTGAGAGAAAGAGGAGGGGAACCAGTCCCAGTGTGAGGGAAGAGCCCATTACGCTTTGCTCTGTTCCTTTCTCTGCCAGGAAGGAAAAAGAACCAAACAAAGCTCCCTGGTCAGCTGCATTCAGATTCGGGACACCCAAAGAGGCACCATGGCTTTCAGAGGAACCTTCCCAATGCCATCACAAGCACTCTTCACTATAATAAATTCAGCTCAGCTTGTCCCAGTCTTTCCTTCTAGAAAAGGTGATAAAAAATGAAGTTCTAGACTTCTGTAATATGTGTCCATCTTTCCAGAGGATGGGGGGGAGGAAGTAAATAAGGGGTTAGCGCAACAACATAAAATATCATGAGAGATCCTTTTTCTGTAGAAAAAGCTCTTTTCTCTGCACAGCTCCCTCAAGCCATACATGCTAATGTCCAGAATTAAGTCCTAAAATATAACATCTCTATTGAATTCTCTCCTTCCTTGTTGCCCTCCTTCCAGGACTTCCCTAAATAATTCATGTCCCAAATGTAAGCCCACCATGAGAAGAAAAAAAAAAAGAAGGAAAAAAAAAAAAAGAATGGGTTAAAAAACCCTCATGAAGACATATATCCTGCTGAGCCACCAGAGAAGCTCCAGGAACATCAAAAACAAAACCAACTCCAGTGAGTTCTGATGTGGTTTCAATTTTGGATTCTGTCATTGGGAAAGTAATCAGGTCAATCAGAAATGTGGTGGAAACCCAGCTGAGAACATGAATTACTGCACATTCTAGACCACCCAAGACCAGAAAGGGAAAAAACCCCCAGAACTATATCTTAGTAATACTACAGCTTTTATCATTAGGATTAAAATTAGAGTTGCAGTGAAACTAAGGAAACAATACAGATTTGTAAGTGCTTCCCACTGAAATCTTCATTAATTTTTTAGCTTGTGTGTCCTACTGCTGTATAAAACTACTGAGAAAGTTCAGTTAGGGCTGAGGGTTGGGGGTCACATCCTCAACGGATGCAAATGTGGAACAGCTCCAGTGCTGGGAGGGTTCAGCCCTTTGTTGAATTAAATTCCAGCTAGAGACTGGATATTTTTTTTCTCCCTCAGTTTACAGAAAAGTCTATTTGGGGCATTTGTGTAAGTGGATGTGATTTCTTTTACAAGGATGTTTGGAAATGAGAAACTGAAGCACTGAAGAGGTCTCTCACAAGATTTGTTAGTGTCCCTTTTTTCCTCTGTAAGCAGCTGTGAAAATAGTCTAGCTGGAACAAACATGTGGATTAAAATGGAGATATTTCACAAGTGCAACCCTCTATAGCCAGGCTCTGCTCACCATTTCCTTGTCACAAGTCCCACTGAATTCCCAAGAGCATGACAGAGGAAAAAGGAATGAGTAAAGGAGAAAATTCTTTCTAGGCAATATGAAAGGCTTGGGTAGGGCCCACAAACACCCTCCACCACATGCAGATTTGTTGTAACCTCATAAAACAACTGAACCACACTTCAGGTGAGAAGAAACAGGAACAATTCCTCTCTGCTGTAAAGGAGCCGTCGGTTAAACTGGCCCAGTGGAGGCTAAAAATGTTGGAGAAAAAGGAATCTGAGATGCCTGAAATGCCAGAGGTAAGTCAAAACCTGTGTCCCAGGGAGCCAGATTTCAGGCATTAACATCAGCCACAGAAGTGTGAGACTGTCACTTTCAATTTGGCCTCCACAAAGAGAAGCCAAGGTATGCAGTGCAGACAGCACAGAGCTACATGAGCCAAAACCTGAGTCCACATTTCACTCTCTTCAATTTAACCCAAAGAGAAACCAAAGACTTTTTTGGTTTTTGGTGAGGGTGGTCAAGCACTGAAACAGGTTGACCAGAAAGGTCCATCCCTGGAGATACTCAGTGCCCAGATGGGCAAAGTCCTGGGCTTTAACTCCATCTCCAGAGGGGGTCTTCAACACCGACTGTTACGTGTGAAGGTTTTGCTTTGGTGCTGCCTCTTAAAATAGGCTAAAGAGCTCCCTCCTCTTGAAGAAATGGGCAAGAATATTCTCTGAGGACATAAAATGACCAGCAAACTGCCTCCAGACTGCATGGACGAGTGAGGAAATGCAAATCCTCTGCTCCATAAAATTAGAAACACAGAACCTCAAATACTGCAGCCTCCAGCTAGATGCAGCTTGCTGAGCTCCAAGGACTAGAATATGTGGAAAATTTCTTTTTTCTTTTTTTGTCTATCTGTTTTTAGACAGGAGCGTGGGGAACTGAGTAGCAGGGTCATGCTCTTTTCATCCTGTGGTCTGCCTCAATCTAAACACTGGCCACAGTGGAGTCCAAAGCACGTTTTGCTGTGGTAATAAAAAGATTGTGGTCATTTCAAAAGCAATTAAGGTCTCATAATCGATTATGCTTTTACCACAGCCATCTTCGCCCTTAAAGCACACACCCAAGTACAGAGGAACTGATGGACATTTTCATATGACCTGCATGCCACTCCAGAAGCTTTTCTTTCTATTTCTGCCTAGTCAGATTCCAAAAATGTTCCAAGGCCAAAACGTTATAAAGTCAAAACCCTAAGAGAGGACTGCTTTTACTGTCTCATCACTGTCGCAGAAAATGAGAGGGAGAAGGCTGCAGTGGTTCTAGTCATTCATAGCAGGGATGTTCTCATTAGGAGAGGATTATGGCCCTGTGGCCAAGATCAACCAATAAAGTTGGGGTTTGAATCCATGGACAGGGCAAATTCCATTAAGGCACATCATCCTTCTTTCACATGGGTGGTGTGTGCAAGCAACTGCCATCTCAGAGGGCAGTGTGGTGTCTTCACAGCCACTTCCAGGCAAATGGATCCATGTTCTGTCTATGCTTGGTGCTGAGACAGCAATAGTGCACAGGACCTCCTTGTTCAGCCAGCTCTCTGTCTATAAAGCACCAAGTGAAAAAAATAAATCCTACCACCTGCATCCCAGTCCCTTGGCAGAGAGAGGATCCTTGTATTTTCACCCATGGTGTGGCAGGTAGCAAACGGACCTACAGAGACACCTTGAAACCTCCTACCCCAGAGGCTAAGAGGCTTCTTGCTGAACAGGTAATATGAGCAATGAGAACCTGATGAGGACCTCCACTGGTTTTCCTGATTGTATTTGAATACATGATTCTCTCTCTGAACACTAATGAAAGTTGGCAACAGATTATTTCTTGCCACTACAGCAACTTTAACATATTGGAATGCTTGTATCATATCTCACCATTCTTATTTTTTCCCTAAACTGAGCAATCAATTTTCTCCCACCCTTCCAGGGTTGCTGTCTAAGGTCTCTTCGTGCAGCTTATTTCCCCTATCATACCTTGCCCTTGTCTTCACAAAAACATTCTCCTTTCAGGTTGTGCTTTGCCAAACTCTCTCATACCTTTAAGCTGGGCTCAGCAGCTCTTCAGGGTCAACTCCAAAATTAACAGGTATGTTGTCCTTCCACCATGTCAGGTGGTAAGGAAAGAATTATAGAGCAACAAGTCCAGAATAGAGCCCTCAAGATCTCCCAGCCTGTAGTGTGAAAGCTTGACAATGAAATTATGATAATCAGTCCCTGAGTATTCTCTCAAGCCAGCCTTACAGTCATGTTAGAGAAGACTCACCTCAGCTTCCCTATCTCAGTTACAAGGCAACAAAGCTCCTGTTTTCTTTCAAAACCTTTTGAAAATGATAGTCAATAGAATAGTCTGAGCCTTAAATTACTGTATATACATACATACATACATATATGTACCTACATAAAATAATCAGAGAGGGAGCAAAAGTTTGCCAGCAGCCTGAGGCTTCCCTCTCTGACCAGACGTACCCAGTTCATTTCCAGTAAAATTCCATGGAAGCCACTGGCATCCCACTGGGATGTGCTAGGCACATATTAACTTGCTAAAATAACACGAGAGATTTGCATGAGTTCTGCTGTAATCTATCACTCCTCACTTTTTTTTTTAATAGTCACTGTGGTATCAAAGCAAAATACAACAGCATGGAAACTCAGGGTCACAGGCCAGCTTGCTCCTGCTCAGCATCCTCAACCTGCTGTGCTGGGTCCCCTTACACTCAGCTCATGTGGTTTGAAATTTCTTGGCCTTAAAAGACTGTAACACTGGCCTTCAGGACTTCTCTGTTGCCCTCTCCCAGATTTGGGGTCTCACAGCCATAAGAATCCTACAGCCAGTGTGACGCATTACTTGGCTGCCATAGGATAGAACACATCCATTCCCAGAGGCTCCAGACCAGCATCCAGGTGGATGCTTTGAGAATCAATGCTGCTGAAGTTCGCAATTTTAATAAAGAATCATCAAAGTTTAAGAAAGTAAGCCATTAGCATAATGCCTGCCACAACCTTCAGCCTCCCTTTGGTTTCATTTTGTCAGGAAGCAGCTCCAGCAAAGAAGATACACACCATCCACAATGAAAACAGACTGCTATGTTATTAACAGAAGAGTTTGGAAAGAAGCCTGACTCAAAAACCAGTTCTAGACACCCTCAAAAAGTTTTGTGAACCCCCCCTGAGAGACCCACATCCAAGCTGTATGGCTCACAGTCCCTGCTTTTGACCTCTGCTCCCCCGTGACGAGCAGCAGCCACCAGCAGGACATCGGCCAAGTGCGAAGTGGAGCTGGCTGCCCTTATGAAGAGCCTCTGCCTAGGACTCTGCCATCTCCTCCCACTCATTCATGCCCTCCATACTGCAGCCTCATCATCCCAGACCTCTAATCACTTCATCTACACGCTGTCCATAAATTAGGACACATCACAGTGTTATTTGGGGCACTGAACAAGATTACTGTGCAATTACACCAACGAGCCACCTTTATCTCCAGGCTTGAAATCATGCCTTTGCTTAAAACACTTTAAATCAATAAAATTATACTGTAGCCATAGGCAGTACATACAGTTTTGCTTGCTGGAATGACCCCCATTATGTTCAATGGGAGATCTGTTTCTGCCTGATTCAAGCACAGCAAACAGACTTCAAGTAATGGCAAATGTCAAGTGGTTTTAGGAGGAAATAATTATAAATCATTCATGACACCCAGCTATGTCCTAGCTGTTGGTTGGCTTATTCCTCTTGATTAGTGCTAATTTGCATACAACTCAGACCGGCGCAGCAGTGACAGAGGCTCATCCAGAGAAAAGCAGGTACCCTGAAACACAAAGGCAGATGGATGGACTATGATGGGAGAGACACATAAATTGTGAATAGCAGAGAAAGCACATAAGGAGTGATCTAACCATCTCTTCCTACTTAATAATCATGAAAGAGACCCAGCAGGAAGCAGAATAAAGGGAAAACAGACAAACATCTTTCTCCACGTGGTGCACAGGGAAGCTGTGCAGCTCCCTATTGCCAGTGGCTGCACATCCAGAAGGTTCCTAAGAGCTCTGAGTCTATCTCCAGGGCCAAGGGGTGACAACCCACCTTTGAGGGCAGCCAGAGCAGAAGACAGGGAAGGAGGGCTGGGCCGCTCATTGTCCACAGCAGCAGAAAAAATGGATACACAGAGGTATTGTCCACAGTCCGTCCTGAAGGCACCACTGATTCAGCACTAGTCAGTAGCACGAGGAAGCAAGAAAATGAGCTCCTAAGTCTGGATGTAATGGAAGAAGTGAGGAGTGGCCTCAGGGAGGTTGTGACTGACTGCAGGGCTGCCACAGTGGTGGCAGGCAGAGGACCTGCTCCTCAGGAGGTGGCCTGAAGCCCCAAAGCTACATGTATTACATAGGGCCAGAGCTGGAGTGGAGCAGAAAGGACATTTCCAAAGCAGAGCATGGGGAATCCAACCCCATCTTGAGTAACTTAAACTCCCTCTGTAGCTCTATTATGTTATCCCAGGAGACAGGAAATTTTCAAGCAGCTCTGAGTCAATGGGGATTGTCTGACACAGTGACAGAGCCCTGATTTAACAGGGTGCTAATTAACTTCATGCATTTCAAGTCTGGCAAATGCAGAGCATCCCTGTTGAACCGGGGCCTACACGCAGCACTGAGATAGCTTAAGCCTGGAGAAGTAGGCTGGAAACATCTAACAAGAAGAGGATTTCCCATGATAAATCTGGTACTTCCTGCTTCTGGCTGTGCTGGGTTTACCACACAAATCGTCTTTCTCACAGTCCTTTGGCGCTGCTCATTTCATTCTCAGCTGGGCTCCAGACGCACAGAGGTGCAAGAGAAGGAAAATAATGAGACAAAGTTGGGATAGGCAAACATTGTGATGCTGGAGGCTGTTCAAGGCTCTCAGACACTTTGGTGGGTTTACAAACTGGGATAAGATTGTGAACCACTTCTTTTTTTCCCAGTAATTTGAAATGCATGCTCTCCCTCGTGTGCCACCAAGGGTGGCTCAATTATTAAAGGCACAAACAAATTTTCAATTTTTTTTTGCTGGGAGACTCAACTGTGCCCGGGAGAGTGAAGAAACCTGGACCACCTACCATAAGCTGAGTAGGCAGAATACTGCACGTAGTCCATACCCCGTGCTGCCTTCCCATGTCAGAACTTCCACTCTGGTGCCCATCTGCCATTACAGCATCCCCATAATCACTCTATGCCAACATTTCTTATTTTTCAAAACAGAGATGATCCTGGAGTTGTAGCACTCTAGGAAGTCACAGTCTGGAAGTGATCTGGATTTTCCCTAAAGCCTGGCATTTCACTTTAGGTCCTTTGTTCAGAATGACCATGGATTAAATTAGACCTTTGATCTAAGACTGAGCTTCAGAGTGCCACTAACTGAAATTCATCTACTCCTTATGCTGCTGCCTGCTCCAAATTTCTCTTTATCCTTTTATACATCTGCATCCATAGGAATTTCATTCCTTAAACCTGCATCAAGTTCACCTTTAATGACTCCTTTTCTTCCTTTGTAATTCACCCAGTGTTTTTCAACAGCAGTTATTGTCCCTTTGACATTAATTTTCTTCATAAGTGCTGCGCCTCTGTTTTCCCCACGGGTCAGTCCTCTGAGCTCTTTAAACATTACCTGTTCTCTAAAACCTGACTCACTGGTGTCTTTGTCCAGCACCAAGATATCAGTGCTCATTGCAGTCATGTGTACAGAAGCTTAGTGGTGGGAGGTCTTAAAACAGCTGTTTTGTTCCCTGCCTTTGGCATTGTATTAAGAACTTGGATTTCATCTGCTGTTCACCATCACCTTGAGGTCGCTTTCAGAGATATTGGGTTTCCAGGTCCCCCATCTCTAATAGTACAAGTTAAGATTGCTTTCAACTTTCATTTCCTTCCTTTTGATGGCTCCACCCCACTCTTAATGTGATTTGAAAATGAGTTGTTTTTCTGGTTTTTAGGCTTCCTCCAAACATCTCTGCTGACCAGTTACTGATTCATTTAACCCACATTCACAATATAAAACTCTGAAAGTGAGACTAAGTACGTGGACATTCATTAGGAACAGAGAAGAGAATATATTAGCATCCCCTGACTGATGCTTATACCCTCACATCTGGCCACTAAGCGCCTCTATAAATCAAACGTGGCATAAAAGGATGAGGAAAACTGTAGGGTTGCAGCAGGCAAACACTGTCTCTGCTCCACTGAGAGTTTATCTCAAAGGAGTCCTGACAGCCAAGCCAGAATCAGCTTTGCTGACTTTCTGCTGGTCCAAACATTTCCCAGCCTTTTTCACATCACTTTCTCCATCTGCATTCCTTCAGATGACTCTTCTCTGCTCCTTCCCAAACACTTCAGCTCTTCTGATTCATTCATTGCCTGCAGCATTGCTCTGAAGGACATGAGGAAGCCAAACATGGGGCTGGACATCACATCACAAACACCCAGTGCAGTATTTCGGGCCTCATCTGTGACCACAGGGCCTGAATGGAGCTCTAGCAGCTATTCTGTCCAACACCATCAGACTATGGAGCAGGCTGAAATAAGAGATTGATTCCTGACCTCCAGCTCCACATTTTGCACCCCAGGTTATGGCTATAAATTTTTTACCCACATGGATAGCTATAAAGTTAAACTGGGTGCTTACCTCCCCTTCACTGTAAAATTTTCTGCTTGATATACTTTATTATAAAGAGCGAATCTCTTCACTAACATTCTTTTGATGGGTATTAACACATTTTATGACTGATTCTGCATTTTCTACTAGTGTAAGCCATATCAGATCTGAACAATTTTACTTCCAGAAGATTTTTTTTTAATCTGTATTCTGATGATTTCTTAAAGAGACAGGGCATTGAAATATAACAAAAAATATTTTTCATTTTCAGCCTTAATTTATACAGGTTCAGGCCAAGTCATATAATTTAAAATAAGCATAAAACTCTCTGCCTCAGCTTTTCTGCACACAAGTCTATTGAAAAATCCTTGGGTCAAAAGTGAAAAACCTTTCTAATTTAATGAGCTTTCTTCTTTTAATTTGTGGAAAGCCCCATTTCTCCTTGACCATTCTGCTATTTTCTCCTGTTCATCTCTACCAAATTTAAGCATTTTGATTTTTTTCTCCAAGCAGCTGAACACTTCAACTGGCTGTGCTGTTGAATATTTCCCTTTCTGGGTCCCTGTTAGCATCTAAGAGCCATCAATGGCCATACTTTCCTCATGGAGTCCTTCAGCACTGCTGTGGAAGTTCAGAAAAAGCATGACGAGCTTGGGGGTGAGCTGGCTGCCTGACCAGGGCTGCAGACCCTTGCAAATACAGCCCCTGAGTCTCACATTAAGTCAGCAAATACAAACCCTTGAGCAACTGAGAGCTCTTTGATGACAGCTGAGAATCTCTCTGCCATCCCAGGAAGTCAGACAGCTAAATCAAGGCCATAAAATAAAGCCAAGAGCCGGCCTTAAGATAATAAAAACATAAAATAAAAATGAATTATATCAACTAATACAATAATATGAAGGTTTTATGGAAATAGCGACCTAAACTCGTCAGAAACAGCAAGTCTGTTTTATTGCAGTACCACCAACCACAAAAGCACTTTTCCTTTCCACTTGCCCTATCCGGGATCTGTGTTTGCCCAACAGCTGCCTCTGCATTGGGCCTGAACAGCCAGGACACAAGTCATGGAAAAAAGTTCCTTACACCTGTGGCTGATCTGGGAGTTGGGACCAGCAGCCTAACAAAGACACATCCAGAGCAGGAGAGAATTTGCCAAGCAGAATGTAACTCAAGTGGCCTGGACAAAGAAGGAAGAGCAGCTGTTTGCTCAGACCCCTCTGCAGTCCAAAATCCAAGGGTTTCAATAAGCTCCACACAGGCAGGTTGGCAATTCCTGGCAAGCCTGAGCACAGCAGTGCACAGGGATAGGGAGTCCTGGGAGAAGTCACTGGCTGATTTACTGGGCATCACCTCAGGATCAAACTCATGTGAGATCAGCATGGTCCAGGCAAATTTATGGAGTTTGTTCCATCCCCCCACAGGAGCAAAGAGACAGGGAGAAGGAAACTTGCCCACTCCTACTAATTAACCACAGTGCAAACTTCATAAACGTGCTCCTGACCTCCGCCACAGCGCACACACTTGAGTCATCCCAATAAAACAGGAAATGACACTTTGCCACAACATTACTAAGTCCATATCCCATAAAACCATTCAGGGAAGAGAGGAGGGGGGAAAAATAGAGAAAAGCAAGAATAAAGCCAGCAATTATCTGTTATTAACCCAGTCCTCAGTGGTATCACATTGCTCCTAAAAATAATGACAGGGCAACAAAGCTTGTTTTCGTCTCCCATGTCCTTTGTGGGTTCCTCGTTATTCTAATGAGCTGCTGGAAAATGCACTTCAGTTACATCCCCATCGAATATCTCACTGATCACCCTGCTTTCATTTCCACCTGGCGCCACAAGATGTTTTACAATTAACACTTTGATCCTTTCTTTTTCTTTCCTTTTTCTTCCCTGTTGTTTTTTCTTTTTTCGGTTTTTTTCCCCCACCCAGGGACAAATGCACACACACTGTCTTTGGGAGGAGCTGAGAAATCTGGTGGATGAGGCTGCCTCCACATTTTGTGCCAGACTGTGGCTGGGCCAGGCTGGCAGAGGCACCAAACATCCGCCTCTGCTCGCGTGACTCCGCTCCCCTGCAGCTGGTGCCACAGAGAAACCAGAAACAGTTCAAGAATAGATCTGCATATAATGTCTGCCATGTGGGCTCGGGAGCAAAACAGGGAAGGGATGGAGGAGGGCAGCAGCGCAGCCATTGCACGAGCAAACAGGCTGTGGCTTGGTGGGTTTTTTCTGTCTCAGTGACTCACACCACTCATTGTAAGTCGCAGTCTGCCTTCTCTCATGTGGAGAGGGGAAAAAAAAAAAAGAAAAATCTTATTTGTTTCAACAAGCCCTCCTTGCCACCTTTTATTCCACACTCCAGAGTCATTATTCAAATTGTTTAAAGCTTCAAACAGCTGAGATGGAGCTGGAAGGCAGCAAAGCTTCCAATCTCTGCATCTCCCCTTGCTCTTCTCCTCCTGCTGCACCTCTCAGGTCCCTGGATGAGGAGGATCCATACCCAAGGCCATCCTTGCTTTGCCTGGAAATTTGGGCCATGGGGAGGTACCATAAAAGTAAAATACTGCCTATTTAAGAGGCAGGAATAACTACAACTGCTGGGGAATGGAGCTGCATGTCACCCAGCACAAAGGGGATCAGACATCAGAGAGCAACAGAGGTATAGGGAGATGCAGCTCACCCTCCACCAGCTAAAGCCAAAGCTGGGAACTTACATTTTTGATATTATCAGGTTTGATATTAGTCTCTGCTGAAATTTAGATAATTAAAGGCATTTTTTGTCCTTTCAGCAACAAAAAGTATTTTCTCATGATTGAATTGCCTTCTCTTCTAAAGAAACGCTATTCTACCTTTTTTAATTTTCAAAATAATTTGAAAAAAAAAATCACAATAAAAAGATTTTGTACACCCCAAGTTTTAGGATAACCGGGGGGGGAGGGGGATACAGAAAGCAGATTTTTTTTTTAAACTCACTTAATCCAGCCGAGAAAGGGCTTGAAAACAATTTCACCATTACAACTTTTTGTTAGGAAAGCAGATTGTCAGTTGTCTTGAATATTAGAACTCATCATAAAAATATTGAGAAAGGATATTTGTGCCAAAGTTAAGTCTTTCCCTGCAAACTTGGTGATTTATAAAGACATTTTACTGAACGGAGGGAAAAATTAAAAGAAAAAACTTCTGGAATGTAATTACATGGGGGCTTTTTGGTTGTTTGTGTTTTTTTTAAATAGTTACAATATTTGTTATTTCAAACTAATAATGGATGTTATAAAAAAATTAACATCAAGATTAAATGCTTTAGGTTGTCTAAAGAAAAGCTTAAGAGAGCTTTGAAAATTTTGTGTAATTGAAAAATCCACATTTTGGCTCTGTGAGGCCAATTTGGGATTTCAGAACCTTGATTCCTTAACATTTGGCTAGGAAAATGCTGATTCTTACAACACTCATGTTTGAGCATAACTTCGCTGCAGTTGTCTTTGAATGAGGGTATTTACAAGGGCAAACTCATGCACACATTTGAGTGTTGACAGGATCAGGGCTTCTGGTAACTTGCTGACACTCAGTACGACCTATAATGCTGTACAATGCTCACTTTATGTACACCAGACTTTGACCTTATGCATCAAAATACCCTTCTGACTTTGTTCCAAGGGCTTTTATGTCCTCTGAAAACAATAAAAGTTCCCTTTTATGACATTACAGCTTTAATTTCAAAGTGTGATGAGTGAATGTGGTGTTGTTTTCTTTATTAAGGCACAATGAGCTCGTACGCTGCCGCTCAAATTATTTTTACTTGGGCTTAACATAACCCTGATACAATAAGCAGCAGATTGGGGTCCAAAGTACAAATCCAGGGCACGCACAGGCTCAAACCCCACCTCCCAAAGTGGGAGATGACTTTGACCTCTCCAGCCACAGCCCACGGGGAGGGATTCTTGCCTAGGACAACTCCTCCGCACAGGGAAGCGACGGCTCTGCGGCACATGGGGCTGTTCCACCAGCCCTCAGATCCCACAGCCACGTGAATGCAGGCATCTCCCACCCAGCCTCCTTTCCAACATGGTTTTCTAGAACTCCTGGATGCAATGAAGCCTTTAAAACACAATAGTCTTTAGTCTAGGCAGTGCTGATACTAAAGTATCTTTTGGAGGGGGTGATACTGAGCCCTAAATTCCTAGTGAAAGAAAGAGTGAAAAAGAGCCTGGGTCACCACCAAACCCAATCTTGGCTTCTTTCATTTTAGCATAGATTCACTCACTATTTACAACTATTTATGTTTTTTTACTGAAAAAGATGCTAATAAAAAATTGTCATTATGAAAAAACACACATGTAAGAAGCTGCACAGATGCTCTGGCTCAAATTATAAACATACCGACCTCCTCAGCCTGAACAATGCTAAGTCAGTTCCAAGGCCAAAGCTGTGTTAGTAATGCCTTACTGGCACTGCTCTTGGACCCACCTTCCTCAGAACCAGCAAAAAGGATGCTTCCGCTGGGATAATTTATTCCAGTTTCCCTAAGGAAATCCCCTGTAACAGCAAAAGTGCTGTTTTGCCAGGATAAGCTATAACATTTATGCAGCATTTGCCAACACACATATATATACATATATTTAAATTTTTTTATGAAAAGCCATTCCTCTCTGCAATGCTGTTCCACCAGAAATGATTCTTTGCACAGATTTGGCCGGGAGTGCCAAGTGCAGATACAAAAGGCATTATTATATGAGGCTGGGGACTGGTTCCAAGCTCAGTCAAAGTAATTGAAAATAGGAAATGCTGAAAATCTAACTCATGTACACAATCCAGGAAAATGTTGCAAATACTGCAAGCCATTTCTTTGAACAGGGGAAGTAACCCAGTCCTGAACTAGGTCCTTAACTGGTGTGACTGGCATAGCTCCACCAACCCAGACATGCTTTATTGGTGTGCACACAGCCCGAAGTTTTCCCATTTTGGGGGTTTGTTTTGGAGTTTGGATAGAGGCTACCTGCTATCTCTGGGAGCTCCTGGAGTACATACAGCTGTTATGAAAAAAAAAAAAAGAAAACTAAAGAAAAAAAAAAAAGGAAATTCTAAGCTCCTAGAACCTCATATATGATGAAATGGAACCAAAGACAGAGGTATGACCCCAGAAAGGGCATATTTTTCCATGTGAAGATGACCTTTAGTCCACTGTGAGCAAAACAAAAAAGAACAAGAGAAGGAATGGTGGGGAAAGATGGAAGAGAGCAGTCAAGTGGAGGAGACAGATGGTGGGGAATTCAGAGGGAGGGAGGAAGTGGGGAAAAAACCCAAAGGGTGAAAAACCAAGGCAGATTAAGAAATAGGAATCAGAGGAAGAGGAGAGAGAAGGGGAGGGATGGGCAGTGATAAAGGGAACAGGGTTAAAATGAGCAAACAGAGAAGGCATAAAGAGAAGGGTTGGGGTTAAAGGAGCAATTGCCCTCTGGCAAACATACTGCAGTGTAAATGGAAACACATATGTCAACAAGGAGTGTCCTGAGATGGGCTGGAGAGGAAATAGCTTATGTGATGCAAGCTTCTGCTGAGAACCACCCCAGCCTTCTGCCCCCAGCCCCCACTGCCATATCACTCCTTTCAGCAGATGCTGACACTCCCTGGGACTGCAGGGCACTGCCTTTGGGTTCCCCCAGCCCAGTCAGGACTGTGACTCCATCCAGCCCGGCTGCCGGTGGGGGTAAGCTCCCAGCTCTTCACAGCTATAGCAGCTACCCCACCTCACTCAGGTTAATGAGAGCTTCATCACAGCTCCTCAAGGTGTAAAAACATGCGACATTTTCACAGGTAGCTTTGCACACTCTTGAACCCAAAGAAGAGCTTCAGAAACAGCTGATAAGCACACGTAAAAGTCTCCTGAGCAATTAAGGCTGAGCCCAGCACCTAAAGCAAGCTCTTGAGACCAAATTCCTTCATTTCATGACTTGAATTGCACTGGTCAGGACCTGATGCCTCAGAAGCATTTTCTCCCGGAAGCTAAATGCACACAAACCATTTTTCCGATTCCACTCAGCTTTTTGCATGATCCAACCATCCAGTTACACCTTCAGATACTTCCCAGAACGTTTCTGGTGATACTGCTCTTCCTTCTTTATGAGAGAGCTAAGGGCAGATGGCAGCAAGACATCAGTAAGAACCATGAACATTTTCCATAGACAAGGGGGAAATCCTATGGTAAAGGACAAAAATCCAACAGAAGAGCTCTCTGCAGAGTTACCATCACTGCTGCCCAAGATTTTGTGCTGTTCCTTAGGGATTTCTACACTTCCTGAGCATCCCTAATTGTCATGTCATACATTAAGGAAGATCTAAACCACAAGTGTTGCCTATTACACCAAAATCTCCAGACACACTGAGCATGCACAACAGGGCTCTGCTTCCTCATGCCATTATACTTAAACTGCCCAGGGCTTCCAAGGAACTCAAGATTTGAGAAGAGAAGCATCCTGTGTGAAGAAACTTTTCCACTGCTATGGACTCAGCCTCATTGCCTAATGGCAATGTGTGTAGTGGTTTCTTTGGCCGGTGGCACGGAGGGAAGTGAAATGGCCCGTTATTTATGCCCAGTAGTACATAACAGGTCTAGAGTACAGCTCAACAAAAAGTGTGCCTGGGTCACTGCTTGCTTTGGTGATCCCTGATTGCAGTGCAGCTACTTCTGCTGCTGGCTCACAGCAGCCCATGTGAACAGGAATTTCTACCCTGGTGTTAGTACAGCCATGAACAGGGCATTGCACCACCTCAAAGACCCAGCAGGACTACAGAGATAAAGTATTGGCACAGCCCCTTTGGCTACTACAAAGATACTCTGAGCACCACCAAGGAACTGACAGCAGATCTTTCAGCTGTAACCATTTACTGTGGAGAAGCTGACATGTGGGACCGTCCACAGCACTAAACTCCTTTCAAGACATGTTTAATACACAGCACATCATGTGTTGTAGGAGGCTGTTCAGCAGCCATTCATCTTTCTTCACTTGTGCTGTTGTGACTTCCCTCTGAAGTGTTAAGAAACACTTTTCAAATATCCTCCATCACCTTGTCAATACAGATCAGGACACGTGCAACCAGGATCATTAATGACTCCATACAAAGACCTTTTCTCTATTAAAAAAGCATCCTTTAAGTCTACAGAATCCAAATCTTTGCATGAAGTCATGCTTGAAGACAATACAGAGATGAAGGGCTTCCTATAGCTATAAACCCAGAAGATAGATGAAAGTTCAATCACAGACACTGAATCTTTTTGACATTTAAACATTTCCACTCTGAAACACATGACAATCCTTCAAACAACCATGTTGTTCTGTTTTTATACAGACACCAATTAGCCTGTATTGTTTAGATTGGTAATACTTGCAATGTATAAACTTTCTTAGCACATGGCAAGTGAAAACAAATAGCCTCCATCAGACATGCATTTTCCATGTCAAAAGGATGAAGGAAAATTAAGTGGCATTTCTGTAATAGGCTGACTCTAGACTTTTTTCCCCCCCAGAATCTAGAGAGACATTCAAAGACAGAAGCAGAAATTTATACACTGACCCAAAAATAATTCTGCAGAGAATACTTTCTCCCAGTGAGTTGTGTTGCTGTAGCTGTGATGGTCTGAAAATAGAGGGACGAGGTTTCTAAACAAGAATCTTTTCCTGGATCAGCTGATACAGCTAAAGAAAACAAGCTTTGGGCACACAGAGTTTTCTAAACTCTGTTCACAGGAAGGGTGCTTTTCCTTGCACAGCTTTGATGCCAGTACTTGTACCTCTCCAACCACCAAAGTTTTCCAACAGTTTTCTCCTGCTTTTGGCTGTGCTACCAGCTACCCTGAGAGGATGACCTCGAAGTTCAGGAGACCAGGATCCGATTCCCTTTTGTCACAAGCTGCTTGTAGGATTTTAGGATAGCTACATGACATCTCCCCATCTCAACACCCATTCTCCCATCATGTATAAAGCAGACTAAGTGCCTTCTTACCCCAGTGGGTAAGGGGGAACAGGGAGGCAGAAGTGTAAAAAAAAGGCAGATAAGCCACACCAGTGCAGGCTGGTTTTACTTCAGATACTTCAGCATCACTGGATTTTTAAGGCAACAGATACAGCAGAAACTTCTGTGAAAGAGCTAAATAGCCACTGTATAACCAAGGAGTCTGATAGCCATGAACAATATACACAGGTGATTTTTAAATAGCCCATTTTCTGAGCACAAGATGTTGGTCTCTTCTCAGAAACTCTAAGTATGTTGTGCTAGAGAACTGGTTCAAAGACAGATGCAGGGAGTTGTTTGTTCAGCATTCTTAATCCAAACAAACAGTTGCATACTCTTACCTTCAACACAAGTCTCTCAAGGTTCTGGCCAAGAAAAATATTTTCCTAGCTAGTCTGTTATGAAAATGTTTGAATAAAAGAAACAACATCAATAACTTATGTAAAAACTTCAACCTCTAATCAGCTGAGCCTTAATAAGGTTTGAGATAACAGCACATGCATTTTGCCAAGAGTATAAAATAATCATAAAATATTATAATTGATGCACTGTTCTGGTTTATTACATCTCACAAACTAGATAGCTGAATACATGGAAGAAAACATTCTGACCTCATGTTAGCATATTGTAATAATTAATAGCCATTATTTGGATTTAGAGAATTTCAGTGTGAGGTTTTGTTTGTTGGGGTTTTGGCGGGGGAGGGAATTTATTATTTTTACAGCCTGTACAAATTTGGCCATAGACTCAAATCTCTCTGAAACTAAATGAACTATTTATGACACAAAAGATTTGGCCCATAGAGTTTTGAAAACAGAGATGATAAAAGGTTCAGTGCTGCTCAAATTAAACTCTCAAAATAGAGAATAAGAAAAGGGGGGGAAGGCACCAAATTGCAAATAAACCCTTGACAATAAGTTACACCAAATTGTTTCCTTTTTGGAAGGTAGTGAGCTGCAAATAATTGCTAATAAAAGGTTCACTGTGTTTGGTGAATACAAATCTTTATTTAGTGGCTGCAGAGCAAGTCTTTTTCTTGCTCTCTTGACAGTTTAACTACACGCCAACAATATTTGCTTAAAGTCTTTGGCTCCATTAATCTCAAAACCTGCTACACAGATTGCCAAAGCTGATGACAAACCCCAGTTAGCATGGATCATCTACTTGCCCATGACAGTATTTTTCCCATGACATTAAAAGGATGCTTTTTTTCCCCCAAAGAGGGCACAAGTCTACTGAATATCAAGAAGGTTTGAAAGGATAAGTCTATGGCTTAAGGTGACCAATAAAGATAGATGGGGACTACACGGAAACAAGGAGGAGGAAGAATACCCTTGCACTCTAATTGGCTTTTTTGTTTGCTCACAGTTGCTTCTAATATGGACAAATCTCCATAAGAAAACACAAAATTAGCACCTGTTAGGACAACTTAACCTTCAGGGAGAAAAGCAAACATCCTTGGGTTGTCAAGATTTTGAAACAAAGGTTACAAAGGAGGTGATTTTTTTCTGGATGGTTTTAACCCCTTCTTGCAACACAATGCAGCTCATTAACGGAGGTTCAGAACCAATTGTTAGCCACCCTTTCCTGAAATATGGTACCTGAACCAGTGCCATAAAACGTGGGACTAATTAACAATGTCATTATACCCTGAGTGTCAGATGGGGAAAGCATGTGCATGTTAAGCATGATTAAGGGAAACTGAGGCATGGTAAGAAAAAGAATTGCTTATCCTCTGCCCCTCATGACTGACAGAATTAAGATGAAGCACTTACCAGTTGTCTGAGTCCTACAACTTACAGACAACAGCTTGAAAGCACCACTCCTTTAACTTTTTTTTGGTTTTTTTAAATTGCCCTCACTAAAATGGCTGGTGGGAAGCAAATTGGGCTGGTCCATCAATTCTTGGGCAGCCAGAGTAAGGAAACAGGAACAGAGAATTATAAAAGATGCCTTGTCACTCAAAGTAACCCTGCCATTCAAATCCTTGGCATGTTCCACTTTCCTGGTCCCACTCGTTCAGCTGTCAGCCTGGTCTGGAAGGTAAGAAGGTGTCCCACCTATCATGGATAGACATTCTGACATCCAGTGTGGATTGGCATGCGGCTGTAACAGCCTCTGCTGTTCCTGAGCCCACAGTAGCCTTCCTCTGAGCTCTCTCACACACAGACTCCTGTGGAATTTATTCCGTGGCTCTGTTCTCCTTGCAAGCTGCGTTGGGAAGAGGGATGCAGGCACATTAGCAGCGCCTTTGCTCCAGCCCAGCCCTGCAAACACCTGGGAGCCAGCTGCCCTCCCCTCCCCCGTGCAGACAGGCTCCATAAAAAGGTGCCAGGATGCTTTGTGCCCACTCACTCTGCGAGTAACACGGAGCTCAGCTGCCTCCCCAGACAGGAATAGCATCCAGCAATGACTTCTCACTCTCCTCCTACTCGAGAAAAAAACTTCTCAGAGCCAAAAAACTTAAAGCAAACCCAGCAACTAAAAATCAGCTCTGTGCCATTTTCCCTGACTCATCAACAGGTGTTTTGGCCAAAACCACTGATGTTTTAACCAGTAACCAAGGCACCTGTAGCAGAAGCTTGCTCCCACTGGCAGGTGCCAAAGTGCTGAATATGGAGGGAAATATAAAAGGTCTAATGGAAAAGCTGGCAAGAAAAAAAAAAAAACAAAACAACCCAGAAGTACTTCCAAGTGAAATCCATGGTATTCAGCCACAACTCTGGACAATACAAGCAGAGTATGTATTATGTATACCTGGCTAACAATAGCAACACCTCCCTCACCCTGCCCTGGCTCATCCTCATGGATAATGATTTGGTTAAGCTAAGGACTCCAACAGAACTATTCATACAGAAAAGCATAAAGCATGCACAGAACTCCACAGGATGGTGACCTCAGGGAGTAAACTGAACTGAAGTGATTGTAAATGAGCTAACATCTTTCACTTAACACTGTCTCCTGTTACTCTCCAACAGAGGTACCAGCCTTTCTCTCAGTGGAATCTTCCACTTCTCTGTCAAAACCACAAGCATCTCCCAATTTTTCTACACTTTAACCCCAGAGAAGTTCACACTGCAGCTAACAGCCTCCAAGAGGACTGTAATAAAAACTGAGTGAGTCTTTGTTCTGATTGCAGATAAAAGGGAACAATCTGCAGTACAAATGTAAAGTAGCTTTCCCATGTTTTCTTTCTTCCCCCCTTTTTTGAATAATCAGTATCTGCATGTGAAGGTTCAATGTCACCAAACATGAGGCTTGTGTACAAAAGCACAAGATCCTTGACTAAAGCACAGCATACTTAACAGCTCAAAAGCAATTGTTGTAAAACTTGATGGAATTGTGCCTGGCAATCATATTTTATTGTCATTTGTACAGGGAAGCTTCAACATTTTTCTGGGCTTCTTTTTTTTTCCCCCTTGGGAAAGTGGTGCATATTTGATGAAGAAACTCGATCTCAGGAGTTCATGGCCATATTTACTGTTTTCTTCAGAATGTACATATTTTATATAAAATACAACCCCAGGTGTTCAGAAGAGAAACACTTTCCATCTATTCAGGTAAGAATATAGCCCAAGGTCACATAAAAGCCTGTCACTGAAGTTTGCACTGACTGAGGTGCAATAAATAAAGGCCCAGCGTTGACACAGCATTGAATATTTTTGTGCTGTGTACAAGCTCTCCCTGTAGAGAGGGCTCTCCTACCCCACTGGTACAGAGAAGGGTCAGTACCTGCTGCAGCACCACACACAAAACGTTCCTGTTTGGGTGACATTCTCCAGCAGCAACAACCATCAAGGAAACACCTCCCCAGCCTGGGACACGTGCATTGCCCTGCCTGAGGCATAAACAAGGGTGTAGGGGAAGTTGGCTGAAGCTCTGCAGGCCAATGGAAAAAGGAGACCTTGGAAATTTTGTTTTCCAGATGGAGGCAAGCACATCTGGGGATGCAGCACCTCTCAGCAGAGGGCTTTTTCCCTGTGACAGCAGTGACACCTTGAAAAGCAGGCTGCACTCATCCTCTTGCCTCTGCTGAATATCCTTAGAAGCATACGGTAATTTTAAATAAGGCTGTTGGTTTTTTTTCAATGCTGAGATCCTTCTCTGGACACCAGCTGTTTATGCACATTGGAGTTTAAAAAATCACTATTTCTGGCATTGGGAGCAAAACCACACTCATTTGTTTCTTTGCCTTAGAACATATACACACAGGTGAGCAGCTAAAGTAAACAAATGAAAATATCTGCAGTCATGTTTTTAGAAAGCATGCCCATCTGCCACATCTCCAGGGTGTCCTTTATATGCTCCTTTTTCTCCCTAGAAATGATGATGTGGACCCAACACCACCTAAGAAATATCAGAATATCCTGCAGCCTGACAGATAAGTAATTTTTTTTCCTCTCCAGTGCATACACCCTAATCAATATGATCTGTGCGCATATGTTCCATGTACCATAAAGCCTGGGGGGCTCTCAAGACATCCAGTCCCTTTCTACATCAAAATCCCTCTCTTATATCCCTCCTCACCCTCAAGCCCTCTTATGGTTAAATTTTAAAAAATTGAGAAATCCTAAATTTCTGTGGCTGTCCATGGGAATAGTGATCCCTCAAGTCTAGTGCTACATTCAGGTTGCTCCCATTCCCTGCACCCCTGTGGCCTCTCCCACAGTGGCAAATAAATCCTCAGCCTGGGAGGGCTCACAGAGTGAGCATGTGCATATGGATACACATATATACACATTTTTATACACATGTGCACACATAAATACATAAAAATCCCCGAGACTTTGGGGAGAAGGAGGAAGAGGGAAATCCCTCCTTTCATCTGCATCTAAATGGGAAGACCTAGTTTGCACTGGAAGTGAGATTTCAGAAACGTAAGGAATGAATGGCCTGCTTTGTCTCCACAGCTTTGATATATCAGTTCCTTCAGTGACAGACTTGTTAATCTTTCCAATGTTGCTTTTTCAAAAAAGACAAACACAGTGGATAAATGCGAAGGGCCAACCACATCCCCTCCCATAGGAAGTCTCGCCACATGGGCAATTCTTCCAAGTAAAGAAAACAGCCCACTTTATTTACAGGGTAAATCATTTTGACTTATCTTGCAGGGGTTTGCTCATAGCAAGCTGACAGTTTCCCCCTGTTGCACAGTAAATGGCTGACGGGGAAAATGTTTTCCTTCCCACCATGTAGAAACAACCAGCCAGGAGGGGAGGAGGGGTCGAGGACTTCATTTTTCTAATACTCCATTAATGTTCTCCTCGCTGACAATCACTGCAAAGGCCTGAACTCACCACTCCAGGCAGCTCCAGCAAGAAACCTGAATCTCTACAGGGATTTTGAGCTAAGTACATTGACTCAAGTTAGAACTTTTGGTCTTAAAGGGTAAGTTAACCATTAAAATGATTTTCAAATCAGTACCATTACTGTAGGAAAAGGGGAAAAAAAACCCCACCAACCTAAAGTTACTTATTTTTTCTTCTGTTTAAATCCTTGCTCTAAAAAACCTAACATCTTTGTCGTGACAACAGGGGTAGAAACTTTTTAAAGGTATAATGTTCCCTGGCAGATTGTCAGTCTCCTTTTCTTCCATACACAAAAATATATACTTGTTTTTTTTTAATTGTGATACACTGCTCCATTAGCTGGGGATATTTCAGATATGTACAACCTAAATACAAAACCAAATCTGGATATAATGCAAATTGCTATTTTCTTACAGATTAAAGTCTTCAGCTCAGGGATGTGGCAAGGCCCAATCTTTCTTCTCTGGAAGTTGGTGTGATCTCAAGACATCACCCTGAAGAAGTCACCCCACTTCTCCAGCTCTGATCCAAGTTACAGCAGTTGCTACCCTGATTTTTTCAGTCCAGCCAATCCTACGAGCACATTTTCCTTGGGCCACCTCATATAAAAAACCCACTAGTGTTAAAAAGACTGAAAACCTGCAGGAGTTTGGATTTCTTACAGCATCAGGTGAGCACCAGGAACAACCCCAAGGGACAATAAAAGTGGGGCAGGGAGTGCATTTGCAGAAGGTGTGTTCATCACAAGGGAGAAGTACAGGATGAGTTAGGCAGCTCAGAGCAATGCTTAGGTAGGTCTGCTTTGGATTGGAAAGCAGAGAGCATTTCTCCCACCACACTTTCACAGGATTTGTAAATGATCCCATTCAGCTAAATTGGGATGAACTGCAAGTGCAAAAATCAGCTTTGCCGATTTCAACAGGGATTGCAACAGGATGCAACTATCTGCTGAAGTGTTTTCCACAACAGCAAGCTAAATAAACCATCCAGGATGGCAGTCATCGCTCAAATAACACTGAGAATTCCACCAAGACTGTTAAATGCACTACACACACAAAGAGAGCAAGGGCAGCCATTTTGCAACCCTAATACAGCAGGTTAAGAGGTGTGCATGTTCCACATCCCCAGTAATATCTTATTTAGGAGAGACATCAATCAAGGCTAGACCTCAGGCAAAATCCATGTAATTGCAATGATTTATACCTTTTGACACTCTGGCCTGCTGACACTGGGAAGACAACGTGCATCGGAGTGTGCTGCAAATGTCTGCTAACACATTTCTCAGTGGTTTGGGGGTTAGAAATATGAAAACATATGTTCTGATTTATAAACTGCAGGTCAAACATGCAGGTGTTAATGGCTTTTTCCCTGAGATTTTCAGCTCCAGCCAGACCTGTGTATGAGCAACCAATTAAGAAATAGAAAATAGCACAGCCATAATGGTGTTCCCATCATCTCATAGTAACCATATAGCACAGCAAAATTAGAAACACAGACCTTTCCACCAGGACTCAACCTCCAGGTAAGAAAACAACTCTGGATCCTGCATGAATCTAACAAATGCTTCTGCTTTGACCTTAAATGGTGTGATTTAAAGTAATAATAAATTTTTTTAAGACCTTTCCAATTTAAATGGGTGAAAGTTGAAAATTTGCACTAGTAGAGTTAGTTGAATGATTAAAAGTAACTATAACCCTTCTGGTACTAATGAAGGCTGGACAAAGGTACACATTGCCTAACAGGTACATTTTTTCCTTGATTTTTTCCCCCCTGTTTTGTTCTAATATTCCCTTTGGGTCCCATCTGCACAGGTAAATTTATGATGCTGAGGATTATCCTGAAATATGGGCTCTATGTACAGTGGGCTAAAAGCCCAGGCAGGCAAATAAAAGCTGACCACAGGACCTGGTACAGCTCAGCTGTCCCCATGCCTGGTCATGGGCACTGTGACAGCCTAGAACAGTGTGGCTTGGGACTTTCTCACTCTTTACTCTGCCAGTCTACAACAGAAGGGGCATTGCATGAGAAGGTCAGTCCAAGACCAGGATTCATACTCTAATTTTCATCTGTGGTCCCATAAAACACAACAGACACCACTGTGGGTGCTTTCCTATCCATGGACAGAAAGCAACAGTACCCAAGGGCAGCTCAGTCTCCCCATTCCCTAGGGCCAGCTAATTTTGGAAGACTGAGTTGTTCTCTAGAGGGTTTTTCTTTTCTGCCTGGAGAGTAAAGCCAGGCTATTCCAACTAAGATGCCATAGCAAAATGCCTACACTGGCAAAATTCAGGCTTTTGTGCCTCAGTCACGGTGTGTGACACAAACTCCTTTGCCTGAAAGAGCATGACTTCACTCTTGTGCATTTAACACATCCACTCTCCAGATGGGATCTCCATGTCCCTGAGGTTACAGTCAGCCTGCAGCTGCTTCAGGACAGCACTGCCCCACAACACAACAGAAGACAGCCCTGGAAAAGGTGCAAAAGCACCACAGAAGATGGATGTCTTTTCTGGAAAGGGTAAAAGGAGATTGCCTGGTCCCATCTCCCCCTTGCAGGAGGATTATTGCCAAGAGCAAGTGTTGAAAGCCCTGAAGTGTGGGGATCCTACATCCCTCCCGGTACCTGCTCCACCACCGCAACACTCCCTGAATGAAGCATCTTGCCTTAACTTGCAGCATTGCTAAGAAAAGACCAACGCATCCAGATGTGCAAAATACAGATGAGAATTTGAAAATTAGCCTAGTTTTTCTTTGCAGCAGGTGGCTCACATCATATAAACACACACACAGCTCTGACACTTATTGGTGTTCTGATGTTTTTTTGAGGCTGGTTGGTTTTTTGGTTTATATAGAAATACTACCCAAAACTGTCTGAAAAAAAGTCCATATACCATTTTTCCTGCTTTAAAGACTACTTTTCCATCAGGTAACATAACTTAAAATTCAGCCAAAGATTTGTGAAGATGACAAGTCAATATTTCCTTGAGACCACAGAATTATTGAAAATTATTGTTTTAATGGGGATTCAAAGTGGGTTTGCATCATTATATCAATATATAAATCATCTACAAATTAAAAAAATATTAACTGGCTACATAATTCCCAGCAAATCTAGCTTTTAGCAACAGCAAAAGAAGACTGTCATTTCCAATCCCAGGAAAACATAATATATGTGGTATAAGCTGCAACCAAAGAAAGCTAAAGAACATCCTTTAAAAACATTCCAAACATCTTTCTTTTTCATGCCATGAGAGATTATTTTTTTCTATTTCTTGTTAGGCATGCTGCTATTTTGCTTATGATTCCTCAGGGACTGCTGACCTCATGAAGAAAAACAACCAGGACAGAATTAGCTTTTATTTATATATTAATAGTTTTACCTCCAGCAGTGGAAGATAAAATTTTGATTTAAAAATCGTAATTTGGGAGTGTTTGTATAGCAGCGCTCCTGCAAAGTTGTGGTAGCAGGAATTGCTGGGGAAGGCTGAGTTGTGGTTGCCAATTGCTGCATTTATTAATGACTGGATTTGAAAATTAAGTGTCTACTCCAAAACTGACGAAAGCCAGGAAGATCCTTTGCATTCCCTGGATTTTATATCAAACCTTAAACCTAGAATAGAGTCACAGCACAGTGGGGGGCACTTGACAGGGAATGCAAGACCATAAATCTCTTCCAACATAAGCTCCCTCAATAGCATTAGTAATGGGATGGAGCTGGAGGTTTGGGGGAAAAGTGGGTGACAAAAGCTCCCCTTCCCACCACTGCCAGCCCCCCAGCCAAGGCCAGCTTAGGAGGTGACTGCTCCTTGTCCTCACCCTGCCCAGTGAGAGGTCTGGTCCCTCTGCATCCCTCCCTTCCCAAAACACCCTTGGTGGGGCTGTGACAGGAGCTCCCACCCTGAGGGCTGGCGAGGCAGTGAAAAACGATACGAACTGAAGGGCAAAATCAATATTTGGTCAGGCTGAGGGGGGGACTATCGATTCTTTTCTCATGATATCCATGTCTCCTGCACTTCCTGCTTCTCTGGGGCACTGGAAACCCAAGTCCCTCCTAGACCAAGGGTGGCCAGGCTTTGACTCTGTAACATCTGTACCTCACAAGAAGTTCACGTGTGGTCTCCCAGCCCGATGCTGGTGCACTTGAGTGGCAGCAGGGACACACTGGCATGAGGGCTACTGGGTAAGGCAGGAGGAAGCAGGACAGCAGGAGATGCTGAGGGCAGTGACACTGGGTCAGTGCAGGGGAGTACCACATGAATATGCTTCCAGCTCCTACCTCAGCCTTATTCCTCATAGCCATGCGGCTACATCAAGGTTTTAACCTCTAACTTTTCATTCAACCCCTCACATCTGTTTTCTCTAGGCTTTCTTGCTCTCCCTCTTTCTGTCCCAAAAGTGTTTTGTCCTGGGCAGAGACAGCCATGAGGCCTTCACAACTAGGAGATCCAGGAATGGTTGTCAAACCTCATATCAAGGAATGAGGGCACAACACAATCCCACACCTGAAGACCCTCATCCTACATCCAAACTTCCACATGCTATAGGAACTGGGGGATGAATAGCAGCATTATCATGGGTAAATGCAAGCACAGCCAAGACCTAAGCTCATTCTCCTGAGAAACTTTCCCCCGGTTTCCCCACCACTGAGGCCCTTCTCACAGGTAGCCATGGAAAATGACCAACACAAGGGACAGGGAACCAAGAGGGAAATATAGTGACACTGCTGTGTCACTAAGCACATTCAGGTTAGCATCTCAAAAAATGGCAGTTCTTTTCCAGAAATATTACTATTTAAAGGTCCTTTTTCCTTGGAGAAAGCTGGGGTCTCCCTAAAGTTACTTCAGATTGAGGAGTTTGCCAAACCACACATTGCCCTACTTGGTGTTTCCATTTGTTGAGTTGCAATGGTTTTGAATGAATCTGGAAAGCACCCAGAGATACAAGAATGAGAAGAACACGGGAAAGATTTCCTTCTCTTCTGCAAAAACATTTTCCTCTCAGGTTTAAAAGCAATACTGCTCACAGCAGAGAGGCTATTGTTAGCCAAGGCTTAGAGAAACCTGCCAAGTGCCTTGAACTCCAGGACGGACAGTGACCAGTGAAGCTTTTGACTTCTTGCCTGGGCCAGAGGCCACTTTCCCAGGAGCAGGAATGAGGTGGTGAAACAACTCTCCATGAATACCTGTCCAACATCCATAAACTCAACCCACGCTGCTCAACAGCCAAACACAGCACAAATTGTCTGCTCCAGGGAGTACAGAGGAGGGACTCTCACATCAAGTCCACCCAGAATTTGGTCCCACAAGAAAGCCAAGCCTCCTCATTCATCTGCCTGTGATACATGCAGAGTCCTGGTCTGGCTTGAATGGGGAATATGGAATCCTGCTCTTCCACACAGTCCAGGTACAAGCAGAAGCAGCCTGGCTGGAGCTGGCTTTTGCCTCACACAGTCTCCAAAGGCATTCCCAGGTTTTATGGAGTCCTGGCCTCTCTCATTACTCTGCCCTCAGCCAGGACGGTCTGATGGAGGTGAAAAAAACATGAACTCATTCCTGCTAAAGCACAAGAGAAAAGTATTGGACAGCCAAGGCCATCATATCAGTCAAACCCGTGCATTAAGGCAAACACAAGCCCAGCAAGAGGAGACTCACCCAGGAAAAGCTCAGTCACATTTGGAGCAGGGTCAGGCACGTTGCTGGGAGCACCAGGTGGTGGCACTCAGTTGCTGCAGTGCCAGGGACAACAGACAGACACAGCTCTGCCTCCCAAAGTTTTACCACAGATTAAATCAGATCAGCAAGCACCTGAAGGAGGGCAGCTCCCTACACTGCTGGCAGGAACACAAACAAACCATGGCTGCAAGTGTCCTTTGCGGGTTGGGTCTGGCAAAAATTGCCTTGCAAGGGCTTGGGAGAGTCCATAGAGAAAGCACTCAGCCCTCAAAAAGACAAATATACAACAGAGCTGGCTAGGTGGTGGCTGCCCTTGCTAAACTTCATGGAAAAACACAACTTGTGCAAACCGAATTCCCTCGCTAACCTCTTCCCCTTGTTGAAATATTAAACAAAAATAACTTCTCTTTTTATCTTTGAGCCAGCGGGACAAATTCATCATTAAAGGATCTTCACTGAAGTCAACAGGGATATATCTGAGATGAAGAAATGAATTTGACCTATTGCTTTTTGTGTCCTTATGTTCTAACTAATAACTAAATTGCACAGGCTCCTAATCAACGGGATCAGAGAACCTGGCCAAAGCAGTTTGCTTTCTTCCCCCCAGCATCGCTATCTGTACTTTTATATTGCTTTCTCTGTTAGCAACTTTTGAAAACAGGTATTTTCAGCCAATTGAATCACATAATTTTTTTTCATGAGTATACTGTCAAAATCTAAACATAGAGTTTTCACAGAATATTTTCTCCTAACACAGAAAAAAAGTAAACAAGAATTTTCCTATTTAAAATTTTACCAACTGCCACTAAAAAAATATTTTTTTGGGTGTTTCAAGCACACACATTTGTTAAAATTACTCCAGCCACAGGATGCCTAGTCTGATCCAAGGATCTCCCTGGAAGATGCATGGAATGAAGCAAAACAAAGCTGTGGCTACACAAGGAGATCCAAAACTCCATGTCTCGGCACACTGACAACTCTTTCCCTGGAGCCAGGGCACACAGCCTTGCCAGGCAGAATAGGAGGGATTCAGAGAAAGGAAGGAAGAGTTGCCGGCAGAGGAGAAGGAAGATGATGAAATATAGAAGCTACCAAAGCCTGCGTTAGGCAGAAGATGCATTTTGTGTCTTGTGTTATATTGGCTGCCAGTCGATTACATTGCAGCCTGTATAAACACGTCATGCGTGCTCTGACAGGGAGTCGGGGTGAAGCAGGGTGTCAGGGTAAAACAGAGGATAATAAAATCACTTTAGATTTATTTCTCTAAATTGGAAACTTCATGCTTACACCTGACTAAATCATCAGCCTGAAACTCTAGCTCGACTCCCACAGAAAAAGTATGAAACCTTATCCCATCTTTGTTTAACAAAGGCCAATCAAGCTCTCCTAATGAATTCTGCAGATGTAGGCGACAGGACGTGTTTGGCCACTTCAATTCTGCAGGGCTTCCTCAGACCTGTCTCCAACATACCCATCTTACCCTTGAAACAACTGAAGAGCTCTCAGAATCTCAAAGCCAGGCTGCCCCACAGCAGCGCACGGGCAGAGGGGACCCAAGAGTGAGTTACTGGACCTTGGGCATAGCACTTATAAATTCTGACCAATATTAAGGAAAGCATCACAGGTGGCTGAGGACAGGGGCTGAAGGATGGCAGAGCTCCCCCTGCTCCTGCCCAGCTTGGCAAGAGCAGGGCACCAGCACCTCCACCTCCTACCACCAGTGAATCTCCTTGCTCACAAAGTGCAAAAGGACCTTTAAAAAAAAAAAAAGTCTAGCATAAGGAGCTGGTTAAAAAACAATAAATCAGTGGTGAAATGTGGATAACAACCTTCTCTGTAAAATCAACATGGATTGTGTTCCTGCAGAGAGCTGTCTGACAGGCCAGTTGAAGCCTGACTGCTTGCAGCCAGATTTTTTTTTCCCTTTTTTTTAAATTTTTTTTTTTTTACAAGCTGGAGGAGTATCTTGGATCGGGGGAGGCAAGGAGGTCTCTTCCTTTTGTACGTGGTTCTGCTGTGTTAGAAAATCAATAAGCAAGGTTCTGACCTCAGCATAACTTCAGACATCACTCATGACTCCTTTGAATCTCTTCCCCCACAAAAACCCAATTTGCTTTTTAATCATGCACACCAGAGGGAGTGCTGGCAGGAAGGGGATATCTTGCCTCAAGATGTGGGCAAAACCCGTTTGCACCCATCTTTCCTGACAGGTAGAAATCAAATTAGAAGAGGAACGCACCCAGGGAGGGCAAGGGGAGCGGGGTTAGCTAAGGTAGAGCACAGCCCAGCAGGAAATGCCAAAAAAGAAACCATATGGAGCGTGGAGGTGCTATGGATTAATATGAGAATTCCCACTTTTTTTTTTTTCCAGAGGGAAAATAATAAAAACTAAAATGCACATTATTTTTCACCCTTCTTGTTATAGCACTGGGCTATTTTCTGTTAAATCTCCTTTTTAAAAGATAAAACAAAACAAAACAAGATTTGCCACCCATTTTCCCTCCAGCCGAGTCCTCAGGCTGGCTAAATTGGGTGATTAAAATATAGGAAGGCCTCCAGATTCCCCTCAGGACTGTTTTTAATATCTGTAAAACTGCCACTTTGTCTTGCCAAGGTAAACACCATCGCATGCAGTTCAAAGGTGAGCAATCCTAAATGTTTCCCTTCGCCTGAAAGGAATCTGCCTTGGGACCCCGTGGGCCGTGCCGGAGGGGACGCGGCCAGGACGGACCGCGGTGTGGTGGCCGGAGAGGCATCTGTGTACACAACACTAACTTCTCCCACACAAATACTAAAAATTTCTCATTAAAAATTATTGCTGTGTCAACATGTGAGGCCACTCAGCCCCCAAATCTGGAAAAGACGTTCTGTTTTTTTCTTGCCTTTGCTGGGAAAGCGGCGGCAACAGTGGCAAAGAGGGGGGGAGAGAGATGGGATGTGAGACTGGAGTCATCTGGTGCTGACTTTGGATCTCTTCTTTCTCCCTTGTCACTCAAGTTGGGACTTCCAACTGTTCCACTTCATCTATTTTAGTTACTTGCTACCCAGGTTTTTTTCCCCCCCTCTCCTCATTCGCTCCCTATCGCAGAGCTTTATATTTCCCTCACATGGCTGGGCTGGCTGCTTGGTGTTACTTTAAATGGAAATGCAATTTTAAGCCATCTCTTTTGTCGTGGCGGCTGCAGTGCCTTCAGAGCAAAAGGTTTGCTGTTATCTCCACCCATCTACACAGATGCAGCCATAAATCTGAACGTGCTCTACCCATGCACGCTCCCTTTCATGGGTGGCCAGGAATTCACAGCAAAACAGCACAAGGACCTAATATTTGATCCAGTGAGACAAAATTCGTAAAGTCCCATCAATTCAAACTCTTAATTCTGCCCTGTGACATTGGGCATTTTGCCCCAACACACCAAAATAAAAATTTTCAAATATGCTCTGTTATTGAGTGAGGTGAAGGGAAGTCACCCCAGGGAATGAAAATACGGGATGGGGTGGGGTGGAGAAGGGAGGGCAGGGAGCCAGTTGTGTACTGTAAAACCAAGCAGCCGCCTCTGCAAAGCATCCATCTCCAGGGAGGGCTGGTGGTGGGCGGGTGGCCAGCACCCCCCAGCCCTCCAAAGGCTCCCGAATCCTCGCTCCCTGTGAGACGATGCACGCGGGTTTGTGCCGAGACGACATGAAATACAGCGAGGCGTAATTAACCTGATGTAATGCTATATATCAATAAGTTAAAAAACCAACAACTTGCTTTGAGGTCAGGCACCCACACACGCAACTCAAACAGTGGAGACCTAATCCAAATTTATTGGAGTTTGTAACAGCTGGACTTATGCCTCTAATACCTTTTAAGTGCCTCTTTTAACAGTGAGCCGAGTGTGTCTTTCATTAAGGTGAAGTTGAAAGTATGTTAAGTTCATAAGCATGAAAATAGCCATTTAGGTCTCTCAGAGATTAATTCTGCCTTCAGTTTGCTCTCACTGAACCCCATTAATGTCTGGGATTTGGTGTTTAGTGTCCCATTTGCATAATCTCTGTTTATTACAGGGCCTCGATAATGTGAAAGTATTAAAGTATTTCTTTCCCAAAATACAGAGGTATTAATCTTTGAATCCTCCTAGTGTCCTTAATTTGCCATCAAATCCCACAACAGAAACAAATGTGCTTTCTAATCAGCAATCTTTTCTCGCTTATAGGCCCTGATCCAACAAGCTTTTAAGCAAACAATTTACTTTAAGCAATGAGTAGTTGTATTGGAACCAATGGAACAGCTCGTGTGCTGTGATGGATTGGGGCCATAGAAAATTGCCTTGATGAAAATGTCAATGCTCCCAAGAGCTGGTGAAAATATATTTTTATTATAAACACACGGAGGAACTGTTTTGATCTGAACATTATGGGGAACAAGCTTTGAAGCGATGCTTTTCCACGGTCAGACCTAAACAGAAACTGAATACCACCAGGTTGGATGACAGTTTAAAAAGGCAGCCCAGAGCCAGATTGATGTTTGTATATAATGAAATTCAGTATTGATGTGATGTGGACACTGTCCAGCCTCTACAACTTGTTAGGGTGACGTACAGAGAATGCAGAGAAGATAAAAATCAAAGGAGCACAAGGAAAGTAAGTCTCAGCACGAAGAGCATTAACATTGTTTTGAGGAACTATTTTGCTGCAAATGTTTTGAAGATAATCCACAGCCAATTGTAGAACACAGAAGTGACGATGGTGTCTAAGCACCATGCACAAGAAGATATCCATCATGCTTCATTTTAAGTCAGAAAACCAAAGCTGGGCCATTCCCCACACATGCATTGAAAACTGAAGATGGGTTCAGAGAGCCATCAAACCATCACTGTCTCCACACCAATTAATGCCTGTGGGCACTGTGTGTCCAGGTGGTTTCAGGCAGCTTTCCTCCACCTCCCTCACCTGCAGGGGATTTTGGATCACACCACTCCAGAGCCAGGTACCAGCGGGACACAAGAACAGATGTTATGTGGCAGCACACAGGACCGCCAGGTAAGAAGTGATAACAGACAGCAGCTAAACCCCAGAGAACAGCACAGAGTTAATCCTCAACTCCTGCTGCAGCAGACAGGGAATCACCCCTGCTCTTTTATGAATATCATATGTTCATCTGTTTGCTAGTTTGCCATTGTGTTGCCTGCTCCGTGATCACCACCAGGAGCCAACTGCACAAGGGTCAGAGGGCTGATGGTAGCCCCAGCTGTCCTCGTTCACCAGCACCTAATGGACAACACAGGCGTCCTCCACCCTGGGGGTTCACCTTGCACCATGCTCAGCTTGGCAGGAATCAAGCCAGAAGTAGAAACTGCAAATGAAAATGCAGGTCCTAAAAGCATAAGGGAGTCAGGGAGGAGCATTTCTGGGAAGGAAAGAGAGAGCCCTGGCTCAGACACAGCAGAGATCTGCATAAACCTGCCATAAATGGCTTAAACTAACCCAGCTTTCCTGCCTTTTCTTTGGTCCTGTTACCTGCAAACTCAGAAAAGAACCGTTGGACTGACACAGCTTCTGCTATTTTCCATAACACAAGGGGACAAAATTAACCAGTTTCTCATAGTACTGCAAGAAAAGGGCCACTGCTGAAGAAATCAGGAAAATGGACACCAGCAGCAGAAGCCTTTACTAGGGCATTTTGGAGACCAAGAACCCTTTCAGAGTTGAGTTAAAATAATAAAAAATATAAAGAGGATGAGACAAATTCAATGCCAGGCCCATCACTGACTCCACCCCACCATATTGCTAAACTTCCAGCATAGAGAAAACGTCAGAAGAAGAATCACTCTCATCTCATTTTTCCCAACCTCAGCAAGCAGACCCACACACAGCACTGGGCTGGACACCCTGTGGACTGACCCAGCACAGCGTGACGTGAAGGGAGGACAGCAGCCCCTGGTAGAGATCACAGGGATGGGAGGCATAGCACCAGCACTGCGGCAGGGAAAGAGAAAAGGGGGATTAAGCTGATAAAAGAAAGGATGAGGTAGAAGAGGGAGCCATGTCCCATTAGCACCTCCAAACTGCATGCCTTTGAGTGTGGAAAATTGCTGGACCAAGGAGAATCAGGCAAAGAGCCAGCAAGGAGCAGGTTATTCACCAGCTTCATCTGCAACAAAGCCACATCCTGACTGCAAATCTTGCAAATCAATTATGCCCACAGGTTGTTGGGTTGCAAAGGCGGGGAAGAGGGAGTTTGTTTTGCTTTTCTTAGTAAACCACGAGACCATTTCCTAGCACATTACCCCAAGAATGACAGGCAGGGCCAGGGCTGCCAGGTGCCTAGGAAGAGGCTGCCAAGTCCCAAGGATCACCATTGCTAATTGGCTCCTCTGAAATGAGCGTGACAGAGAGCCACATTTTCTCACCCACAGGTTTCAGGGTTATATTTAACTGGCTAAGGCAGAATTAAATGTCAGCTTGGCTGGAAGGAGAAGAAACAAAACAAAACAAACAGCAACAAACAAAGTGAGAACTTGTCATTAAGCCGGAGGGGAGTCAGTGCTAAGTGCACTGCCGACGGTGCCCACACACAGCCTGGCAGGCACCAGCACAGGCAAGAAGGAACCAAGGGATTCATCCCTTAAGAAGCACAGTTTAAATTCAGGTTACTTATTTTGATTTGTAAGCAACACAGGGGGTGAGGCAGTCCTGGGTACTGGACTGTCCTGGGTACTCCCACCCCTCATTTTGATTGCAGCCACAGATTTCCACATCCAGCAGCACTGATGGCAGAAACTTCCAGCAAAAAGAGGATGGGCTGGTGAAAAGAGGCAGGCTCCTCAAACACATCTGGGGCCACTGGAGGAAGTTCAATTCAGCTGGAGCACAGGTCCCTTTGTGGGTGATGAAAGAGGGTGGAGGAGGAAGGGGAGGGAGCATTGCCTTCCCCCCACACAGCACCTGCTCCAAAACAGCCAGCAGGGCTTCTCACAGCAACACACACCCCACTGGCATGGAAAGGGCAGCTCCAGACCTCATCCTCCTGCTACCTAAACCATGAGTTTGGGCTTTCTTGGGTCATGGTACCAGTCAGAACAAAACCAAGACCCCATTCCCAAAATCTGCTGTTTTCACCCCCTGCCTCCAGGCATGCAGGTATGGGAACAGCCCTTGCCACAATCCTCAACAGCACACAGCCCCTTCCCCTTTGAGGGAGAGCAGTGCTGGCACATCTCAGGCTTCAAAGTCAGTATTGGGCTGTTTGAGACCTCAGAGGCCCCAGTCAAATACAGCAAAGGGATATTTGTCGTCTGCCAAATAGGATGAGGCAGGATGTGCAACAAGACAAGGCACATCCAAGGCCTGCTTTGGTTGTACCTCACTTGCTTTGGCTCAGGAAAGAGAAGAGGACTGAGTATTTCATCATGTCCATCCTGCAAGCCAGGTTTATGAAGGCAGCCCCAGGATTAATAAAAACGAGTCACAAGCCTTCCCAATCATACTGGACAGCACGAACTGATCCCTCTCCAAAGGCAGCCCAACCGTGTGCCCTATCCAGTGCCATGGATCAAGGGGAGTAACAAGGGGAGATCTCAAGCCATGCGAGATTGGCTGTTTCATGTGCATTAACCACTAAGAAATATAAGTTGGGATACTGATATAGCCCTAATTTTACATTACCAAAAGATGTCTTTTCTTTCCTCTCCTCCACCATAAACTATTGTTTAATCCAGGTGACGTCTTCCTCCTCCCATTCCCCAAACAAGAGAATATGGCAAATCCTAGGAAAGTAGAGCTATAAAATCCAAAGTATCCTTTCAAAACATGGTGTTTCACTTTCCAGTCAGAAGTGAGGTATCCTGGACCAAGCTGAGTTTAAAATCACATTTTTCCAAGTCAAAATGTTAATTGCAAATAAGGTAATTGTTTTGAAGCAGTTTAACTTTGTGAAGAAAATGAGTTAAATATTTTGACACTATTACATCAAAACTTCTTATTCACTGGAAACAGGTTATTTTGACTTTTTAATCTTAACCAAGAACCAAAAATTTCAAAAACCCTACAAAATGTTGATACATCCCAATTTCCTTCAGGCTGGCAGGTCTATTTTCTAACCACCCCTTCTTAAATGAAGACGGAAATATTAAGCTTCAGCTCATATTTCTCCAGGCTTATTTTCTTTAGCTCCCATCTTTAAAAAACTGGAGACCATAAATAGCCTGGGTTTTTTCCTCCAGACTGCAACACAGACTTTTAAACCAAACATTTGCATTCATCACAGCTGTAATAAGTACAATGTTTCTTCAAAGGGATTACATTGGACTGTGGTTTTCAGTATTGCCTTGTTGTCTGTTGTGAAATCTCCTCATCATAAATTAATTTGATTCTATTATCTTTCTGATACAATCTGCTTTCTGACAGATCAGTTTTAATCTTGGTTGATTCCTGTTTCTTATTGACAGCTCGGAGCACTACTGAAGAGATGCAAGTTATTAATGTTGACAGGGTTTGTAATGGAATATCTTTTATCCAGCAACATATCCTTTGTAATGTTTTTATTCCCCCTTCTCTGGCTACTTTAAGCAGCTAAACAGAAAAATCAAACAAGCCATACAGCTTGACTTTCCTGGAATCCTTTCCAGCTCTTTCTGGAACTTCCTTCTACATCCACTGAGGATGTTATGGTATAAGGTGTTATTCATATTGGACAAAACTACTAAAACAATAACATACTGAAGGTTAAGCACAGTGCAATCCAGTTGGAAATCCAAACTGGATTAAACAACTTAAAAGAATTTCATATTTTTACAAAATTATCTAAGTCTACAGTGCCAACCAACAAGAGAAACAAGAAGGGAAAGCAGCAAGACAGCTGATGCACTACCCAAGCTTGAGATAATAACTCCCCATGCACCACCAGATAGGGCAGAAAAGAAACAAAGAGATTTGACCCACTGAGTCAGAGGTACTGGGCTGGCTCACTGGAAATTAGGCTCCTATCTGCCTTCTGGGGTCCTGATCCCCAGGACAAAGTAAGGAAACTTGAACCTCCTCTATCCTGCTGTACCAACTATCCTCAAAACACGCTTCCATTTCACACGTGATTCATTCAGCCTTAAACGCCTATTAAATATTTTCTTGAAAACATTATAACTATGTAAGGAACACAAGAGAAGAATTAAACTGTCACACCTCTCCCTTTGCACCTTCTCTGCTGGAGCAAATAAATTCCAGGCACCAAAACTTCAGCAGCAGCTATACCAGGGACAGCAGACAAAACACCTCTAAATCGGTGTAATTCTCTATTCAGGTTCCCCTGCAAAAGTGTTTTACAGCCACCCAGGGTTCACACTGCACAAGATACCAGGATTTACTATCGGGATTTAAGCAAATCTGTAACTTCTAATGAATTGGGAAAGGCTTTTGCAGGGAGCATGACCCCCAGCAGCCTCCTCTTGGTTTCCTATCTCTCTTTTCCAAGTGCGTTGTGCTCATGCTGCCACAGGCAGCAGAGGGACCAGGTGTCCAGGCACAGCCCAAATAGTCCCAGGATAGAGCAGGAACTATTCTTGCATACTGGAGTGGGGAAAAAGCCTTGACAGTTCCCATTTCCACCCTGAGGTTGGTATTTTCCCACTGGTCTCTTAGAAGCTGCTCCATTGGGAATGCATCTCCCAACAGCAAGGCAGGAGAGGATCCCAGCTCCTGCCTCGCCCACAGGAATTCACTAGACCAAGGGCTGCCTCAGTCTGACATGTCCCTACACTGACATTTACTAATAGAATGTTTTCTCTAGATCTCTAGGTTTACTTTGACCAGTTTCCACATTCTTATCTTTCCTCCAAAGTGATCAGGCCCTATTTCTTGGTATCTTTAGCAGTAGGCTCTCAGCGCTCAGCTGGCTTGCCTTCCAGTAAAATTAATAGTACCTTCCCCCAATTATCTGGAGCCCTTGAGAGCCCCATGTTATTACTGGAGTGTTTTTCATTAGCTGTGCTGGTTCAAGGCTGCAGGAGGATGGAGCTCAGCACAGGAGTCAAACTGTTCTGGACAGAATGAACTAGAAACCTCGTAACACAATTAGAAGTACCCACAGGGTAACATATAACTTTACTGTCAGGCCCTGAAATAACATGGACAGCTAATGAAATAAAATAAACTTTGTTTTAATTAAAATTAAAAACATTTTATCTCTCTCATTTCAGTCTTAAAACAGGGGCAGTTCAAAAGTCACCATGGAACAAATGAGAAAAACATTTGCAAAGTGAGGGGCAGAGACGAGGGTAACATCGCTGGGTTTGGAGTGACCTGCATCACCAGCCCCTGGCAGGATCTTTGTCTGAAAGCAGCCTGCAAGAGATGTTTATGGGACAGATTCCTAATGAAGACTTAAATCTAAAAAACACAGGGATGTTCTCATGGACCCACCCTACCTCTAGATTCCAGCTAAGCAGAGGAAATTCCCCCGAAGCAGGAAGGAATGGGATGTGAGCTGCTCAGGAACCACCAAGTGTGACCCAAGCACAAGTGATCACAGCCTCTGCCTGGTAACACTCTGGGCCCTTGTGCTGGGAAGGGAGCTCCATTCCACTTTGTCTTCACCTTTTAGCAGCAGCTTCCCAGCAGATCTGACAGTACATGGCTTTGCTGCCACAGACATGATCAAAGGCAAGCTCTACCCCCAGAATTCTCATTTCTCCTGGCCTTTTTACTCTTAACTCTTCTCCAAATCCTTGGAGGGGCGCTCTGCAAGAGGGACACTGCTGCTTTCCTCTCACTTTCCATGGTTGTTCAGCACAGGAATGAGCCCACCTAGAGATATGCTAGCTGAACATGGTGTGTTATGGAGGCTTTATGCACACAAAGGGAAAGCTGGTAAAAATAATAATCAGCTTTCCTTTTTTTACACAGAAATTTTGGCAAAAGGTGTCAGGGCAAAAAATATTACACGCTTGCCCAGTTTGATGAACAATGGAGGTATGTGGAGAGCTAGACTGTATGATCAGGGCCTGATGAAAACCAGAAATTACCCAGGGGAACTAAATCCTCTTGGTTGAAATTCCAGTTTTCTGTCAGAAATTCTTCAACAGCTTTTCAACAGCTTCAATTTAACCTTCTTTAAAACCAGTTTGGTACCTAGTCCTGCTGTAAACGAGGTTTGAGGAATTTTCTGATCTCCAAATGCTCCATCTACATGCATACCACCAGCATATCCACTATAGGTATGGATAAGTACTTCCACACAGGACAAGCAGTAGTTGAATTTCAGAATGAAAAAAGTTCTTATATATAAAACTACACACACATATATATCTATAAATTTCTCTCTTATCTCTGTCTCTTACTCTAAAATGCAGTGTAACCTCTGGACCTCTACATTTGTTCACTGACTCCAGTATTCCCTAGCCATTCCTGTTTGCCTATAGCAAGCTGGGGAAGACAGGTCACTACTAGTCTGGAAGTGAGTTAGGGCAGGGTTGATGTGTTGGTTATTTTATTTTTTTCCTGCTCACAGACTCGTCTTCCCCTCTGTTCCTGAGTCCAATGGAAGCACAGGCAAATAATAAACCATGCTACACCCTCATTGCCACTGCTTGTTAAGGGTCAACAATACTGGAGGGAGCACTAGAAGGTGTTCAGAAGGGCAGATGGATGCTCAGCTCATTCAGAAAATCAGGCCAAAATTAAAGCACCCAAGCCCTGATTTCACAGAAAGTGGGTCTGAAATCACCTGCCCAAGCCCAACAGCTGGCTCTCTGCTTTGAGATATATCTACCATTTCCCAAAGAAACTGGCAGGATCTGTATCTTGTTCTAGTCATCAAATGCAAAGGATGGAAAAAATAAAATCCCATACCAAAGAGGAAGTAACATCCAAAGCCAAGGACTATTAAATCAGTTGAAATTGCCTCCCTTGCTTACTGTGAGAGAGCTCACTTGCTCTGGAAGGGACCCAGTAGATGGGCAGCTTTCTTCTATCCAAAGCTTAATTAAATTCTTGACCTCAACCATTAGATTCTAGTACCAAAACCTTGAAGTTACAGGGAAATCTGTCAGCAACCAGGCAAGACTGTGGCATGCAGCTGTGGTGAGGACTCTGCCAGACCCAGCATTGTAGATGAATTTGTTCTTTCTACCAGATCTAATTGCCAGATGACCTGAGCTCCACAGCAAGTACCAAGGCAATGAGGGACACTGCTACAGTGGTTAATGGATCTGCTGCAAGCCACAGCACAAGCAAAGCTCTTTAGGGCTCTTTGATGCCGTGGGTACATTGCTTTCTGATTAAAACCAGCTCAAGTTTGCTTACATGTGCTGCAATCACGTCCTAGAGACCTGCTTAGTGCAAAAAGTGCACTCACTATGACAAATATTAGATGTCCATTAAAAGGAAACAGACTTCCAAAGCCAGAGCAGGAAAGATTAAGGGAAGAGGTGTGAAAAGAAAAGAGCAGACAAAATAGGAATGAAAGTCTCAGAAGCAAACTCAGGATGTAGAGAAATAAGAAGTGATGTAAAAATAACACAGGAGGTCAATCACAAGTGATACAGTTCACTGTTCAAAACATGTATATCTTAAAAACAATCTGAACTTATTCAATCCAATAAAAGCACCAGTTCTCATTACACACTTACTATAGGGAAGTATTATTTCTGTGTTGGCTTACAAATTGTCTCCCTCTCTCTTTCTCAAACTCATCGCAATCTTAACTAATACAAGTAAATCTCTGCACATGAAATATGAGCCACTGGCAGCTCTCAGGCTCGCTTTTCATCCCAAGCCTAATGGGCAAAGCACTGTGATTTCATTTCACAAGCTTTTCCAACTGAGCTCAGAGTCGAGCATTTGCCAGAGTCTGACTCTTGCAAACAGCCTGCTGGAGCCACTGAACTCACAGGGTCAAATCCATCAATGGTGCAACCCCAGCTAACCTGAGACACTTCAGGCCAGAGACTGGTTTGTTCCAAAGCATTAAACATCCCTTGAGACCTGTGATCACAGAACATTGTCATTACACTTAGGCAGCTATGGTATGTTAATTTAAAGTTGTCAAAATACGCATACAGCCCTGCTTGTGCTTCACTTGGATGCACACGAGAGGTCACAAAGTCCATTTGTAATATGGAGAATGTCCCCAGAGTGCTGCAGCTCCACGAGATAGTGAAGGGGCTGTCCAGCACAGTGGGACAGGCTTCCAGTGGAAACTCTTTGCCTCTCCAGTACAAGATTCTTGCTCCTTCAGCAGTGCTACCAGGGTCAGTCACTCATTTAGATGCCTAGAGCAAACCCATGAATTTCCCATCTTAAGTAGCATCAGCACTTGCTCCTCTCCAGAAAGAAGGCTCTGGTAGCTTATAGGAATTTTAAAACCCCTAACTCTCAGGCTAAAAACCTATAAAGCTCAGTAGACAGTGGGGTTTCCCTACACCCAAGGGAAATGGAAAGATGGCATGTGTATTCAGATACATTTGCTGCTGAGTGCTTTCAAACGTGGCCAAGATGAGGTGCGAACACCTCCTGATAGAATTAAAGGCTGCTATAAAGAGTGGAGCAAGTCAAATCTCAAAGCGGTGGGGTCCCTTGACTGAAAAATTAAGCCTGAGATTACACACAAGAGCTGACCTCCAGTCAATTCCCCATCTCAATTTTTTTTTTCATCTATTGGAAATTTCTTCCTGCAACAAACATGGAGGAAAGCCAAGGCTACAGGACAAGAGATGTGCCAGCCCTTGCTCACTCTACAAGAGGGCCAAAAAGTGGATGCTGGCTCCATGGCATTCTCAAACACCAATCTAGGAGCACTGGGGAGATATCTCCCCAGGACCACAGCTGAGGGAACCAGAGCTCTGTGCTAGAGCCCCATGCATACCAAACCAGGAGCATTGCCTTTTACACTCCATCCAGGGGCAGGAGGACTTGGTACTACAGCCCTGCTCCACTCTCTCCTCTGCTCTTCAGAAAACCCTGAGCAGCCCAAACCACAGCTTGCAAGAGAACCAGATCCCCAACTCCCACCTACTGGAGACTGCTCCACTCCCAGGGGTGCCGTGGCCAAAACCCCACATCTTCCTCAGCAGAGTAAAGCCTGGAGCCACCCCCTTATCCCATCTCCATACCTTTACCAAAGTGCTGCTGGGAGGAAACACTTCCCACAGAAAACACAGCAAAAGCAGTAACTTTCTGTTAAAATTTTCATTTTTGACAAAGGCTTCAGTTTCCAAATAGGGGTTAGGGGACAGCAAGGGGGAAACGGGTTGTCAAAGAATTCTCGTAGTGCTTTCTTTAAGTGCTTTGTTGGACCTGGATACAAAGAAATAAGAGAAAGGATAAAAAGCATGGTCAACATGCTACAAAATACATTAGAATCATTTCAATCCTTGGGAAAAGTATTTTGGTTCCCATTGCTAATAATTATATATCATAAAATGTCAGAAAAAGCATTGTGGCTGCAGCCTATAAAAATAACCTCATCTTACAACAAAATACTTCATTATTGCTTTCTGCTGCCCTAGAACAGCAAGCTACAAGAAAGTGGAAATTTCCAGGAAATGCATTAATTGGAAAATAAGAACATGTTGGATTCCTCGTCAGAGAAAAAAAAGCACTTTTATTGAGCAAAGATCATTATTAAAATTCAAGTCATGCAGCTCATACTCTGAATCCAACAGGCAAGAACTTTCCATAGTTACTCACAGTACATTTTCATAGGGTTAAGATGATACACACTTCGTTCTTTTTAAGCCAATTATGCAGAACAAACAACATTATTTGGGTGGATCTAGGAAAGCAAATAATATTTGTTTCCAGAAGAGCTACATGGAGCATTTGTTGACTATTCTGCTAGGTAGCTCTCCAGTTATTCACTTTTCAGGGGAGTTGGCAGGAGCCAGCACTGCAGCCTGACTTGTGGCTAGGTCCCTGTTACGCTGAATAATGGCAGAAGGGAAAGTTAAGCCCAGAATCAAACCAATACAAGTTTTAAAAAGTCAGAAGCCTTAAATTATGTTGGTGTTTTCACTTCAGATGGTCTCAGTCAAAAGAGCAGTGTTCCCTCCACCACACACCCTGTTTGTTCTACAGTAACTGCAGTGGGTGTAAGCCCAGGAGGAGAGGGGAGGGACAGAGAGCACCTCACATCCCTTGGACTCAGGGATACCAAAAGCAGCTCTGGATGCAAGTTCCAGCTGTCCTAGAGGGACAGTTTGATTTACAATTGTTCAGGGGCCTGGCAGCTCTCTGCCAACAGCCACTCAGGGATGCTCACTGGCAGAAAGGGGATAAAATCCTGAGCACAGCAGGTCCTTCTTAGCTGCAGGTTTTGTGCCATGAGCACCATCAGGACAAGAAGAAGAAAAAAATATTCACCTTATCCTCAACTTTGGCACACCTGAGCTACCAATTAATCTTCTTTCTCTTGGGTTATTTCACCCAAATTCCTAATCCCGTTCTTGAAACATCAGACGAGAAAAAGAAAAAGTAACTGAAATGCACATTTTACAAAGCTCTGCTGAACTTGGCAGTAGGCTCTGGATGTCCTCAGAGAGCTCAAAATTTAGGGCCTGAATCAATTCCTATTGGAGCTTTTCCATTCATTCAATAGCAGAGAAATTGGGATTGTCAGTAAGAAGACAGGCAGGGGAGGCAACTGCATAGGAAAGAGGACAGCCAGGGTGCCTGGGTTGCTTTCTCATCTCCCTTTCCCAAATTCATAGCCCAACAAGCCCCTGCACCTCCCCACAACTGCTCCCCCTTCACCCCACCTTTGCAGACAGCATTTAGGCCATTTTAGCTGGTGCAGCTCTGCCCAAAATAATTTCACCCTTTTCAAAAGAGTTTCCTTCCCCATGATTCATGAGCTCACAGACCAGAGGTGAAGCCTGGGAAAGTCCAGCCCAGAAGGGAACATTTTGGATAGGCATGAATATGTAAAAGCAGGGTGTGGAGACAGCACTTTGGTTTGCCAAACCCAGGCTGCCCAAGTGCTAGAAAAACCTCTTCCCTTCCCTGGGATAGTGAGCAGAGCAGGGAGGTGGGAGGCAGCTAAGCATTAACAGCTTGTGCTGTGGGGTCGGGGCCTCCATGGAGGTCAAAGACGCTCTTCATTCCTGGAACATCCCCAGCCCCTGGCCTCCCTTGGAACCTGGGAACACAGCCACCTTTGCCCCACCTTCCCTGGCTGTGCCAGGCCCACGCTGGCCACCACCCAGATTTGGGGCCACTCATTCTCATTTTTGAAGGTAAAAAAAGGGGGAAAGGGGAGAAGAGAGGAACAAGACACGGAAAGGTCAAGTGCCTTTGCCAAGGAGAAATGGCCCATCGATGGTGCAGCTGGCATTTGAGCACAGGAGTGCCTGGTTTTCTGCACCACTGCTAAAACATCCAGACCACCCTGCTGCCTCTGAGACCACACCGCCTCTGTGAAATGTGTGGAAATTTGCAGGCATTTTCCCTGATTTTTACAGGGATTTTTTTTGTTGTTGTTCCACACTTGGCTCACAGCTGTTTGCCAAAATCAAATTGCTGAGGTGTTTCTGTCTCTTTAAAACTTCACGAACAGACACTTGGACAAAACCCATCAGTGAATCACAGCTGCAGTGGGGGGAATTTGATTTAGCCATGGCAGGCTGAAAGCAAGAAACCCAAACTGAGATCCAGCCCAGACCCTCTGCTACTCCAGGCTGCTCACAACACACAATCCCCCTGGCATCACCCACTTGCTGTGAAAGGTGCTGGTATCTGGAGAACCAGACTGCTCTTTGATTCCTCCCAACAAATTAAGCAGCGTTTTCTGCAATAACTGTTTTACTCCCTAGTTCCAAAGGAAAATAAATAAGAAAATATTCAGGTGGCCTCCTGCTCCAGTGCTAACAGGTTCTGCTGCAGCTTACCATCCATATTTCTGGAGGATGATGACAATTAGCTCAGTTAAGCATCTACACCTCACCGTATTCCCCAGCTTGTCACCACTCCGCTCTGCTTGGGAGACACACACAGCCCCAGGATCTTGAAAGCCAGACTGAATCCTCTCCTGTTCCTTCTCAGAACTCATTCCTAATGGATGTGCCACAGATAAGATTTCATTCCTGCCCTCAAGGTCCCTGCCAATCCCACAGCCTTCCCCTGGACCATGCACCTCCCTACAGAGCAACATCCAAGCACATCAGGTGTATCAGAGGAACAGAGAAAGATATTCAAGGCTTACCCCAGGCAGAGGCAATGCTGCAAGCAAAGCACATGGAGATATCTGACTATTCTTTCCTCCTTAAAAAAACCCAATGTAAGACACCAACACATCTGCAACCAAATCACATTCTGCAACTTGCCACCAAGGTTCTGAACAGCAAACAAAAGGTTAAACAAACAAACCCTGAGCAATATCTCAAGCTTGACAGATGCAAAAAAAAAAAAAAAAGACAAGAAAAAAAAGCTTTCAGCCAGTAACATTTCTTCTTCCCCAGCTGTAGGTTCAAATTTTTAATGTCAGATTGCAAAAATAATAAAAGGAGGGGGAAGAAGACAAAGAAAAGCAAACATTTAGCTCACAACTGGATGGGAAATGAACTGGAAGCTCACATTTGTGTATATTTTTCCCTGGCGAAGAGAAGCCAGCTGGTATGTTGGAAGGTCCTGAAAACCTGTCCTGACATCAGCAGAAGTGTGAGCAGCAATACCTCTCCCGTGCTGGCTCATGCATTTTCTCCTATCTCACTTCATCTCTCACTGAGCTCGAGCGAGCCCACACTATTGCAGATTTATCGCCATCTGAAAAACATTAAATATCTCAGGGTTTCAAATATTTGCAGACAGCTGAAGAAGTGGCTGTGATGGAACTGTCTCTTTCTGGCATAAAGCTATCAATTTTCCATGAAAGTTGAGGCCTGGATTTTTTTTTTTAATTTTATTTTTTTACCCCTGTTAAAACACTGTAACAAATGACTTGCTCCCCTTTTAGCGAGAGCAAGGAAAGCGGACAGTCATTATTACCAAATGTGTGCACGCACAAGTAACTAAGGGAAAATAAATCCCATTTGAAGGTTAATTAACTAAGGCAGGGTCACAGCTTGACAATCTGCCCTCAGCAAAGGGGAAGCACAACACTGGAGGGTCTATGAAGCAGAGCCATAATGAATTGTGACTTGAGGCTTGTCTATACAGGGAAATTACCATGCAGCCAGCCCGAAGCTGGATTTATAGTGCTCACTCCACATTCATAGCATTAGACCCTCTGTGCAGACTAATTAGGAACTAGTTTACCTCCTTTACCTTCTGACAAATGCTACTTTGCACAGAAGCCCAGAAAAGCAAATTGAGCCCCATCAACTCCTTGGTTTTCAGCCTCACTGCTGGCTTTGCTCAGTGAGCAGCAAGTCCAGGCTGGAGAGTGAGAAGGGGGTGAGGACAGACACATGCAGCCCCCAGAATGTGAGTGAGAGCTTGGGCTTGAGCCCAACACCCTTCAGTGCCCCCAGATTTGCATGGAAACAAGACTGCAACAATATTCACATCCATCCTTGTGCAAAAAAGCTGAGAGTGAAGCACTGGAGGAGCCAGAGTACATTTGACATCTCAGCATCTCATTCAATCCACTCCTCACTCCATCCCTGCCCGAGCTGTGGTGCCTCTCATAGCCTCGTGGGCCCAGTGGATCGGGAAAAACCACAGAGGTTTAGCCCTGGAGGCTGCAGGAGTCAGAGCCTGTGAAGAGAACCACACTTCCAGTGCAAAGGAGGAAGGAGCTCTGGTGGAGCAGACCAGGGCTGAGACCAACCTAGATTTCTTCCAAGGAAATTTTTAAGAACAACCAACTGGCTCGCTTTCACTCTCCCCGGCCTCTTGGCCAGGCTGAAGGGCACCAAGCCAACACAAGGCCACCACAGTGCTGAGCAAACACACCCATCACAGAGGTTTTGCACAGGTCCTTCTGCTGTCACCCCTCTGCCATGCACCAAGCACTCCAAGAGGCTGCATGGAGTCAATGTGCTAGAGGGGGGCTGTGTCAGGCACCAGCTGGCACAGGGACAAAGGGCAGGGCTGGCATGGGCAGCATCAGGCCCACAAAGGTGACAGGATCAGGCTCCCACACGCTGATTGACAGCTAAAGTCAAGTCCTTTAGGGCTGCTTCACAGATGCAGGGTCACACATGTGAAGGTAGTCAAGACACCAGGTGCCAAAAAGTGCTGGGGAAGGTCAAATATGCCATCAGCAGTTAAAAATAAACACACTTCTTTTGGCATTTTGGCCTTTTGAGGCACCATACAGACAGGGATGTTAACAGATGTCAGGAGGAGGAGGCGTGGGAAGAGCTGTCATGTGGGACCCTACAGAGACCTCAAAGTCAGCTCATCTCCCTGTGCTGCTGTTTCCCTGCAGTAACAAAAAGAAAAGTAACCTCCTCTGGGGGAAATTTTCCAAGTCTTAAGGGGTGGCAGAGGTCTGATAAGAAGGAACCCAAGCTATGGCTTTCAAGGTGAAACATGGCTGCTTTCACTCCTCATTTCCCCCATCCCAGAGAGGCTGGGCAAGTTTTAGGGGTAACCTCAAGGTGCAGAACACACTTTTTGTCCAGCAGGGTCACCAACACAGTGAAACAGGCCAGACAGTGGGGGATACACCATATGGTGGGCTAAAAGCTCCCCCTTTTGGGGAGATCCCTTTGGAGACAGCTCCAGCACAGGGAGGAGGTGTCTGGCAGACACATTTCCGTGCTAAAACCAGAGATAAGAGCAGAAATGACTGCCTATCTCTCATCTGCTGTGGCAAGAATGAAAGGGGTTCACTATGAACATTCACTCCCTCTCTTCCCCTTGGGGCTTGGAAGCCCACCATCTCCTGTCTGCAGCAAGTTTTTCATTTGTCACTTTATCTCACTTTTCTTTTCCTGCTAACAAACTGTAGGTTTCACAAAACTTCTGAGAGAGCTGCTTTACTGAAAAGGAAGTGCTTAAAGCCAGCTTGACTACAAGGTGAGCCCTGCTGAAGGCTGAAGTCAGCTGGTAAAAAAGACTGCCTTTTCCCCAGTAGTCCAAAACCCAAAGGACGTGGAGATAAAACCATCAGAGAAGCTGCTGAAATGAGAAACAGGCACACAGGCCACCGAAAGACAGAGCAAACCCCAAGAGGCACCATCTAAGCAGAACCATATGGCAATCTCAGCCGAGCCATCAAGAGATGGATTCTTTTCCTACCCGGCGCCTGCCTGTGTGCTCTCCAAGTGCCTCCTTGAGTCCCTTCCAGCATGGAAGCATCCCAAGTGACCTGCCCAAACGATAACACCGAGCTAAAACCTCCTGCATGACCCTTTTATTTCTATCTTGCTTCTGTTTCCCCCCCACCCTGCACTTATTTTTTCTTTCCATGCATAAATAGTCTTTCACTAGTCACATCTAAGCCACTGTCATCTAAGACTCTTTACTTTCACCTACTAGATTTGGGAAAAAATGCTTCACTGGAAGGGTGGTCAAGCATAAAGACAGGCTGCCCAGGGAAGGGGGGGAATCATTGCTCCTGGAAGTGTTCAAAGAACACAAAGATGATCAGGTGGTGCTTGGGGACATGGCTTAGTGGTGAACCTGGCAGTGTTATGGTAAAGGTTGGACTCTTGAAGTGTCTTTTCCAACCTTAATGCTTCTGTGGTTCTCAACCCAAGCACCTCACAAACTTCCACAATGCTGGCATCACACCACCCACACTGATCAACTACAAGACAATATTCCATCATGGCCCCTCAGATGAGCTCTTTCATGAGCAATTGAGGGCTAGGAAAAACACCAGTGCAAAGGGGATCAAAAAAAATTAAAATCTGTGGGTATACAGTTCTATTTCCAATGGTCCATTCCAAAGTAGAGATTTGCATTCATTGCTGGATATACAGATTTCATGCCCATGAAAATATAGATGGCCCCTTCTCTATGAAAACAGCCTGGGGAATAAAATAGGTATAAAGCTGTATAGTACAAAATCTGCAGGCTGGTCCTATGAAGTCACAGCCCACCGATGTGTGCATACTGTCATATATTTACCTAATAAAATATAAATAATATTTTATGTAGGAGTCAGTTTATGAGGCCGTGTGTATGCAGAAATGGGAGGACCTGTTATACAGGAGGGAGGGAAGGTTAAAAGACCTGTGTTGTCACACTGATTTACAGGCTGATTTAACCGGTATTTAAATATGATTATTTTGGGGGATGTGGGTGGTCATTCACAAGGGAATGCCAATATCGTTATTAACGGGATTTTCATTTATTTCTTGGACTCATGTAGTTGTATGAAATCTAAATACATGAAACTGCCAAAAACTCCAAACATCCATTTTTGGGTACACTTGCATGGCGCCTTTATCCAAAACACCACAAAAACAGGTAACAACCTTTATTCCTCAGTCTCTAAGAGCAAGGCTGTAGCATCCATGACACAGACAAACCCTCTAGGGACAGAAGATGTCCAGCAGCCTCCTACAGCACAGGGAGGATGGTGGCTTTCATCAGTGCTGTCCTGACCATGAGGCTCCTCTCCCTCATGCCCTCACCCACCTCATATTTCTGTGCTGTGCACACTCATATAGTCTTAGTCTTATTTTAAGAACATGAATATATACATCTGAAAACCCAAACCATTAAAAAGTAGTTGGCTCAGACTTTTACTGGAACACGTGCACAAATATGTTGTTTGGATATTTTTACGGCCATTAACTTTTCCATATATAACCCAGACCTCCCATTAGGTGTTGTGAACTGGATCGCCTCTTTACTTGCCAAGTTATATTTCAATTAAATTAAAGTCACCTTTGGTCCTAATGAACCCCCGTTGTTTGCCTAATGCCATGATTAATTCCAGCTGCAAGAAATGGTATTAGCCTGGGTGGGTACATGGTTGAAGACTCTGATTCTCCTCCAAGATTTATGGGTGCTAGAGAAGGCTCCATAACTCATGTTGCTGAGTCTATAACTTTTCAGGCAGTAAACAGAAGCTTCTGCCACAACAGGCCTCCAACTGGTGGATTCACCCTTAATTTGTTCCTGCAGTAGGAACTTGACACAATTCTTCAGGCATGGATAAACTCCTTTTTTCCCCCCAAAGCTCAGCAGAAAGAGAGGCATCCCAGGCTCTGCACAGACACTTGGTGACAGACACCCTCACCTGCAGAGCCAGGAGGGACTGAAGCCTGTGCTCTCCATCCTCACCCTCCAGAAGAGAAAGGTTCCCTCAGACCATGCTACCGCACCAAACCCACAGGGCCCAGAAGAGAAAAGCAAACAGGGCCAAGATTTTGTGCTGTGGTCTGAAAAATGCTGAGCTCTGGCTCTAGGGCTACACATTTATTTTGGATCCAAGACTAGTTATCCAATGACTAGTTAACATGGGAGGGCTGTATTGGAAGAAGAAGCCACAGGCCATTGAAACCCCAGGTCACTCACATACACATCCAGCTAAGATGCTCAGAAGGAAGAGGATGGCTCTCAACACCTAGACAATGGTCTAGGACCATTGTAATGGCTCTTGCTCAGGGCCATTACAATGGTCCTAGAGCACATCTAGAGGTCCTCCAGGAGATACAGACATGAGAGACTTAGCTGTGAATGAAAACCCATCCTTGTGATGAGGTCTCAGCTTTGCCAAAAAGGGGCTGCCTCAGTGCTATAGCAGAACCCAGACTTTAGGCACCCCAGCACTAAAGGGCAAAGCTCCATCCGAGTGCAGAATCTTTCTGAACAATCTCCTATGCAATAAAGGCATGATAACAGCCCCTGCTGAGCTTCTCCATCACTGCATTAACCCCACTTGCATTTACAGCCATCATGGCACCCAATGGCAGAAGCCCACCACCTCCCCACCTCTAGTGTGGCAAAGGCAGGTGCCTGCCAGGCACAGCACAGTGCTGGAGGAGCTGTGCCAGCTCTGGCCACAGCCTCTAAATTCCCACTGTACCAGGACATCCTGAAGAGAGCATCACAGTGACCTACAAAACCCTTGAGTTCTTTTATTTAACAAGTGTACTTACTTATGGCCAGCCCCTTCTCCATTCCCTTCCCCTCCTCCCCTCTGTATTAAGGCCACAGACGTTGCCTGAGTATTCAAAAACATGACAAGATTATCAGTCCTTTTATTAGTTCCAGTGGCAACCTGATACCATGTCCCATGCTGGCCACTTGCTTCACACCTCCCAAGGCAACATAAGCCTTCCTTATTCATAGCTGCAGAGATTTCCAGAAAAGAGAGGGAAATCAGCAAGTTTCCAGAAAATTAAGTACTGTTCAGAGATTGAACAGGATAAGAGCAGATGGGATACCTCAGCTGTATGAAAATTTCTGCCCTCTCTCAATAAAATCATCATTACAGAGGGGGAAAAAAAAGTGTTCTGTTGCCAGAATCCTGCTTTAGTGTCTGTGTAAGACAAGACCTGTTGCTTACATCCAAGGCTGTCTTTTCCCTGGCAACCAGCCTAGAGGATCAATTCTTAGGAGAATTATCACCTATTTAAACCCAGGTATATCATGAGTACCTCAATCTAGATGGAGTTTAAGACAGGGATGAGAATAAGGGATATGATTTCAAAGGGGCCAAGGTAGCAGAAGAAAATATTCCTGATTCCAAGGCTCAGAACTGTCTTAGTTCATACAGCAGCTCAACACAAATCACAGCCTGAGCACAACATTACCATACTCAGCTCCCATGACTTCTCTGGCACCCACCTCACCTAGACCAGCACTGCACTTGAGCAAGAGTGAAGAAGCAGAGCCAAACCATGCTATGCAACTCCACAAAGAAATACAGAGGTTCAATGTGCTTCAGACAAACCCAAGAATAACCATTGCACTGTGGAAAGTATTTGCCACTGAAGCATTTTTCATTAGAAGTGGCATTTCTGAGCGTTCTATCCTGCTGCAAAGCAATACCAGCCTCACATCAGAAAGTCTTTAAGGGAAATTTCCATTGCTATAATTAACTTCTATGTTGAGATTGTATTGTTCCTTTTTCACAGAAAAATCTCAGCAAAATTTCCATGGTTTAGAGGCAGCCAAAAAGGTGTCCTATTCCACTTTTCAGGAAAAACTTGTGGTCACAAGGCATCTAGGAGAACTTCAAGGGGTGCAGAGCAAACACGGGGTAAACATTTACTCCCCTGAAACCCAAGACAAGCCAGATGAAAGGCCCAGCTCATTCTGTGACACTGGAGCAGCTACAGAGCCCTATCTGTTGGCCAGCAGTTGCCATGGGACCACAGAAGAGTTAGAAATAATACAAGATCCAGGCTTGTACAGCATGTTCCTTCTCCCAGTACACCTCTTCTTACAAGCTTTATTATTAACTTGCAAAATATGTGAGGAGACTCCAGAATGAAGGCAAAACCTTACACAAGGAATACAAAAGGAAACCTAGGCAGCTCAAGCAAACTGGGCCCCTCACTGCAGCCAGCTTCTCACCCAGCTTGGCTCCAACAGTAAGAGACCCTCATACATGAACTGATATTAGTCCCCACAAGACCAAATTCACTTTTTCCTGACACGAACAGCCCTGAATGAAGCCCTGTAATTCCCCTGATCTCTGGTTTTGGGTTGCTAACACATACAGATTAATAGACTAGCCACCACAGGAACCTGCCCCACACACTATTGCAAAACACTCTTGTTTGTGTGTTCCATTTCAGAGATGTGGAGGGGTAGGCAAGACCCTCCAAGGTAACAGCTAGAACAGAATTTAACTCAATTACTTGTGCACTGAGCCCAGTCACTTCCAGATTTCTCTGTGCAGCTTGCTCCTCACTATTTAAATAAAATAGGATTGTGCTTGATTTCTACTTTGAATATAGATCTAGCAATCAGGTGCTTGTTTTATTCACACACCTCCAAAGGAGATTAATAATCCCATTTCCTCCTGGCAATAGCAGTTCACATACTGACAAAGTCATGTTAACTTCATGTTTCTGAGATGAGAATATTTAACTTTCTTCTCTTAACCTCAAGACCTAACTGCAAAGATACTGGTGCACTGATTGTTGATTTCTCCATCCCTGTAAAATGTCAAAGCCATTCTCCCACTTTTTATACCCCTTGATCAGACTTTACTGAACTTAAAAAATAAAGCTGCTGTGAATTGGGTGAAACAAAGGAGAAAAATAAAGACAGTCTAGTTTATGTCCATCAAGACAAAGGAAGCAAAAACTGTTCAACTGTCCCACAAACACAGAAATAGGATCACCTAAACCCCACAAAGAGCTCAGAACCAGATGCATGTCATGCACACTGCACTCATTAGGAGACCAGGGAAAAGTGAATGCATTTTGGAAAAAATGCCACATGAGAGTAAAGGTTGCAACCATGATTGTATTGGATTCATTGCTCATAAAAGCCTTATTTTCCTCTGTTACAGCAGAATTTTCTTACATTTCAGGAAAAAGATCAGAAACAGCCTTGCTGTGGAAGCTGCACATTTCCAGGATACAATCTGGAGCTCACATGTCAGAGGGAGCAAGTCAAGAGTCTGTGAGGCAGCTGACCCCATTCCCAGCAGAAGACATCCTGCCCAGGAACAAGGCACCATCTCAGCTTTCCTGCTTCCAAGCCAAGGGCCTCAGGTGGGAGCTCCTCACCTAGCCCTCACAATACCTGATCTGCTGCTGCCTCCCAGCATCCAAGCAAACCCCAGTACTGTCCATTTCTGTGGGTGCTGGTTCCCAGGATCTGAAGCTGGTGTTGCCAGATACAGGGATTCCCTTTATGAAAGCCACATCCTGTTCTGCTACTGAATCTTGGTCCAGGAGAGCTATCTATAACACATCTGCCCTCACCCTGCCACTTACAGACCACTGACAAGTACAATTAACACCAGGTCAAACATACCACTCCACATTTCAGAGACTCTGGTTTCAGCTGTTGTAATGAAGATCTCTGATTGTGCCAATGACTGGTAACAAACACCAGGACATGAAGCAGGGTCAAGAAATATCTGCAGGATTTTTCCCCCCAAATCAGTGAGGATTTTAGTCTTTATTTTGCTTACTAACTGAAAGAAAAGGGATTTGTTAGGATTACTCTGTACCAATATGAAACCTACTAACATATAAATACATATTTTACATATTATACAGGGTTAAATGATATCCAAAAACTCAATATAAAGTTGAAGACTTATCTTGACCCTCAGTTATTCAAGGAGACAAGTCACCCAGGGGAAAACCAAAACAAACCAAAAAAAAAACCAAAAAAAAAAAAACCACAAACAGAAACCATATCATTCCCAAATATCTTCCAGGCCAGCTTCAGTCCCACTGATGCATCTTCACTCCTTATTAAAAAAATGCCCAATGCCTTGCCCAGAGACTCTGATAAACAACAGAGTGAGGGTATTCCAGAATATCTCTGCAGAACACAAAGCTAACAGAAGGAGCAGATTTATTCTTTACATCTTTTAGCAGATTCAGTTTGAAACTGATCTTATTGTGGTGCCATTAGACACTGCTCAGTCCCAGGACTTGGTTTCCCATGCAGAGAACAGCCTGTGAAGGCTCGGGGTGGAGCTGCATGGACAGGCACTTTAGATGAGCACAGCTTCTGCTCTACTTGTGGTTTAACCCAGGAAGAATTCCCAGAAATCCCATGTGCTGCAAACATCCTTTCCCAAGAAGAAAAGAAATAAGCTTGACATGGTTCCACAGAGCCAAAAGAGCTGGTTTGTTGGACTGGTATTTGGTTACACTCCCAGCTACACCTGATCCCCTTCACTGCTCACTCACCGTCCCACAGGGAACACATGTAGCAAATCATCCACTTGTCCTAAAACAGCACATTTGGATATGAAAAACTAGAAAAATGAGACTTCAACAGCAGACTCACATCCTATGAAATGCTTCTTCTGCTACTCTGGATCTTTGCAAGCAAATCAGACTCACACATGTGAGTTGGTTTGTTCACCGTGGAACCTCAGATTCTGCAGGTGACCTTCTCCCATCCCACCAGCCTGCACTACCACATGGGACAGCTGAAACACAAATACATCCAGCCCCTTATCTTCAGAAGGCTTCCAAAGACTGCTCTTCAAAGGTCTGCACAATGTAGCAAAACAAAAGAAAATTTCAGAAAAAAAAATCCACATTCCCATCAGATTCTGTGTACAAGACATACATCAAATCAACTTTTTAACCTTCCCTTTGACAATATAAATCAAAGTAACTGCCATCCATGTCACATCTCAGTCCTCAAACCCAGAAGATCATCACTACTCATCAGAAATGGACAAAGTTGCCCTAAGCAGCACCACAAAGAACTTAGAAGGAATTTTTAAAACACCAAAGCAGAATTGTGAATAGACATGAATAGGATAACACTGCAATAAGCTCCACATTGGCACAACAAACCAATAGCAATAAACGCATGACAACAATCAGCTTCACCTTTAAACTCATCTCTCCAAGAAAAGCAAACAGTTCTTACCTGTAAGCCCGTGGCAGATGGTGACACACAAGGCCACAAGGACAAGGCGGCTGCATAGCTGGTGGAGCTTCTTCCTGCGGAGCAAAGCTTGTCCTTACCTTACAATCCCAGTGAAGTTTATACCCAGGCACTGCTGTCCTGAGGGACCACCAATCCCAGCTGCTGGCACATCAGGGAACCTGAGCAGAAGGCAAAACAGACTCATTACAAATGGCCAAAATGTTCCTCTCCCTCCATACCCCAACCATCCAACTCCATCCATCAAGAACACCTCTCTAAAGCAAATCCTGGTGGGTACATGGAGCATGGACTGCCCTGGTAATAGAGGCTCAAAAGATGAAGGCAACACCCCACTGCAAATGGGCAGAACAATCCAGGGCAGATCCTTCCCTTCCCCAGATGATATCCTAGGTAGAGTCACCTCCTGGAGATGGAGGGTGACACTTCAGTCAGACTAAGCTAACACTTTTCACCTGGGATGCTCATAGCTAAGCCCAAAATGGATTTGCTGGCTGTGTGCACCCCTTGCTGTCATATTGCTGGCACCTGGCCCTACCCCAGAGCAGTAAAGCAGACAAAAGCACAGAGAAAATTATGGGATGAACTCTTGGAGCAGCCATACACTCATTTAGAGTTTCAGACCCTTCATTTGCAAATCAGTTCTGGCTGACACTATGGCAACTGGGCCACAAGAGTCTTCCTTCTCCAAGGGGAGAGACAAATTAGCCCCATTCCCACTGCTTATTTTTTCATGCTCAACACTAAAAGCTTTATCCAGACTACAATTATTCCATCATTCACTTACAGCACAGGCAGCTTTGGAGGATCATCAGAAAATAAAGGAATGTCTCTTCAGCAGTATCTCTCAACTGCTGTGCCTTAAAAGAAAAAAAAATACATATACATGTATATATACACACATGCAGATGGCAGAGTTCTCAGAAGATAATGGAAGGAATTCTGAGCATTCAAGATGACTGCAATTTAAAATCCTTCTGTTAAACTATAGATATTTTGCCAAAGTTTCTTTTAAAAAGTGAAAGGCTCATTCCACCACAATGCAACTCTTTCCAGCCTGTGTACTTCAAGAAGAAACAATGATTGTTCTCAAAAAATCTTTTAGAAATGCTTTTATCAAAAAGATTAGGAGACAAGGGCCAATCTTTTAAAATCAATTTTTTTTCTCTTCCTCCAGCTCCTTTACCTTTCCCCTACCACTTTAGTATAGATAAAGAGGAAATGCCACCTAAACACAAAGTTCAGCTCATGTTTTTCATTCCGTCAAAAATGGATTCAGAAAGTAAAGTAAAACACTTTTTTCTAGGAAAAAAAAGTCAAGTTTTTAGAATCAAAAAATGTTAAAAACCTTCAATAAACTTCCCTTACTGAGTTTTAACCTGGTGCTCTCTTCAATTAGGGCTACACATTTAAAGTCTTTCTAACAGAGGCATAACAAACCTATACTAAGCTCGTTTATTGTTACTTGCTAGCGCAAAAATTTCTTCTTTCCAGCTAAAACACCAACCTGCAGTCATAGCCTCAGGAAGAGCTAGATCAGAGGTCAGAATCCCTAATCCCAAAGCCTCCTTTAATTTTACAGTCAACAAATCCATCCCTGGTGAATATTCCAGAGATTGCTTTCCAAGCAGCAGCGTGAGATTGCCTGCCTAACTGGAGGACAAGCAGAAAAAAAACCAAAAAACAAAACAAAAAAAAAAAAAACCAAACAACCACACACACAAAAACCTCCATCCTCACCCCTGCCCAGCACCTTCTGCTCCACAGCTGAGCCTGCTGTGGGAAGGGGGGGTTTATATTGGAGAGGGGGTCTGGGCTGGGCTTGTTGTCACAGGGTGGGACCTGTTGTTATGGGGTGGGGCCTGTTCATTGAATCCTGGAATCCTGGAATCACAGAATCATAAAACCACAGAATCATAGAATGGTTTGGGTTGGAAGGGACCTTAAGGATCACCTAGTTCCAACCCCCTGCCCCTTCCACTGGACCAGGTTGCTCCAAGCCCAGCCCAGCCTGTCCTTGAACACTGCCAGGAATGGGGAGTCCACAGCTTCCATGGGCAGCCTGTGCCAGGGCCTGGCCACCCTCACAACGAAGAATTTTCTCCCAGGGCCTAATCTAAATATCTTCTCTTCTAGTTTAAAACAGTTCCCCCTTGTCCTGGCACTACCTTTCTGTGTAAAAAGTCACTCACCTCCTGTTTTATAAGCTCCCTTCAAGTACTGGAAGGCTGCAATGAGTTCTTCCTGAAACCTTCTGTTTTCAAGGCTCAACAACCCCAAATCTCTTGCCTGTCTCCATAGGAGAGCTGCTCCATCCCTCTGATCACATTTGTGGCCCCTTTGGGCCCACTTCAGCAGGTCCAAGACTTTCTCGTGTTGCAGGGCCCAGACTGGATGCAGTGCTCCAGGTGGGGCCTCGCAAGGGCGGAGCAGAGCAGGGGAATCCCCTGCCTTGACCCTCTGGCACACTGCTTTGGACACAGCCCAGGATCTGGCTGGTCTTCTGTGCTGTGTGCATGTCCAGCCTGTCATCCACTAGACCCCCCAAGTCCTCCTCCACAGGGCTGCTCTCTGTGACATCTTCTCCCAGTCCATACTCACGTCTGGGATTGCCAAGATTGCCCAGTGACCAGCACCTGCCACTTGGACTTCTTGAAGTTTGTGAGTTTCCCATGGGCCTGCTTCTCCAGTTCCCTCCGGGTGACATCCCATCCTTTAGGAGTGCCACCTGCACCACTCAGCTTGGTGTCATATTTGCTGAGGGTGTCCTCAATCGCACGGTCTGTGGGAGATGGAAATTGATGCCATTGATGGAAATATTAAAGAGTGCCAGTGCCAAGACACAGCTCTGAGGGACAGCACTTGTCACTGGCCTCCACCTGGACACAGAGCCATTGACTGCAGCCCTCTGGCTGCAGCAATCCAGCCAGTGCCCTATCCCAAATAGTCCACCTTTCAAATCCATGTCTCTCCAACCTGGACATAAGGATGTCGTGTGTTGAAGGCCTGTTGTGACAACATAGGGCTAACACACATACACACAGAGTGGCCACCAAGCTGTGGTAGATGGCATCAGGGGCACTGCTTTCCTGGCTCCAGAGCAGTGCTGTTTTGCAGGGTTTGGGTTCTTTAAATTATCTTTGAGCATCCAAAGTGATGGCACCTACTGGATCTCTGGAAGGGCACAGCCAGGCTGAATGCAACAGGATCCCACAGTGCTCCACACAAGCACTTGGCCCCACGTGCTGCCTCCAAGTTAGTGGGTGCCTGGGTTGATTCCTTAGCCAGAATATTTGTCTCAGCAGTGTTCAAGAAATAGAGGACTCCAAGTCAACTCCTATAACAAAGTCTCCAGTACTATGCCCAGTAGAATCCACACTGAAACTTCTGCCAAGACTCATCCAAGTGCTGGGATGCTAGGAAAGCAAGAGAGAAATTCCCTTAGACAGTTTGCAAAAGCTCAGTTTTAGTTCATGAGTGCTGCAGATTTATCAGAAAAGATGGGAAGTGTTGAGCATACCTTGACTGGCTCTCTCCATGCTGAGCTCCATCACGTGCTGAGTTTGAATTGGGTTGACCACAAGCCTTTTGGATGTGAGCATGGAAACCACTCCATGAGAGTGGAAGCCCAGCCAGGGCTTTGGTAGTTTCTGTGTGGTATTTCTGGGACTCTCCACCCAGAGGAAATCATTAAAAACTGTGCTTTTCTGGATATGTGCTAAAACTTAAGCAACAGAGCACCTCCATGCTGCAATAGCTGGAGTAAAAATTTCATGTTCCAAATTACAGGGTTCTTCCTTCTCTGTCCCCAGAAGCAATGATCGGATACAAAGGTTGAAGGACCAAGAGATCCCCTTCAGTTCTTTTTCCTTGAGGTTGTCTTATATACCTCTGAGGGAACAGACCTTGAATTAAATATTTTTCATGTCCTAGCACATGGCAACTCAGTAACCAGCAGGGTTTCCAGGCAACTGCTGCATTCTCTTGAGAAAGCAGCATCTCCAGCCTGCTTTACCCCTAGAAATACTTCACTCAAACCATGCATGATTGGCAGAGATTTATCTGGATGTTCATAGATTAAATGACACAAACTGCTGTCATAGCTTAAAGTCTGTTTTCACTATGGTGGGGTGAAATGAAGAGCTTTATTTACCTGCAAAAGCAGATATCTATTATCTATGTGTATATATATAGTTCCTTCCCCTGAGTGGTGGAAAAAGTCACTTTGCTCCATAACTCCGTGGTAAGCATTGTGTCCCTCTGAAAACCATGCCCAGACTAAGTCAATTAGAGCCAAGTATTTCCCCTCTATGCAAATCAGGCTCTAATGAAGCCAAGAACAGCTCAGTGTTTCCAAAGACAGAGACCAAGGATGCCTTTTGGCACTTGCCCTCTGTGTGATCTCAGAGCTATGAGGATGCCACAGGAGCCACGTGGAGTGGGACAGGAGGGTGCAGGCAGCTTGGGACATGGGGTTAGGGCAGGCAGAGAAGCCCGGTGTGTGAGCACACAGCTTGGTCTCCAGCTCCAACTGCAGCACCTTTGCAAGAAGCTCTCTGATTCCTGAGCTGGTCCCATTTTGTGGGCACAAGATCTTTGCAATATCTCAGGCACCATCTGCTAAGGCACAGCAGGCATCCTAACAGGTTATTTTACAACCAGATGCAAATACACCAAAAACCCCACTACACACAGACACAGATTTCCTGGAGGGTGGTGGGGAAAGGAGCCCTAACTCCCCCCACATTTGCATTGTTTGATGTGGTACCTGTGTGCCACCACTGCACCCACACATCCTTCACCAACTCGCCCAGCCCTGGCTGCACACACGTGATGGCTTTTGCAGAAGGAGGTCAGAGGGTTCCTTTGGGGATATCCAAACTATTTCAAACATATTTCTAACTTAGCCCCATTCTCCTATGCTACAGTGGCATAGGAAATGCTGCCCCTTTCCCCACACAGCGCAGCAGATGCAGAGTGAGGAGATTGCACGCAGCTTTAAGCCATTGCTGGAGATGCATCATCTTTCCTGGCTTCCCTTGAGTCTCCACCTCGTTGTGTCTCACGCAGCCCCCACTCAAAGCAGAGACAAGGATAAACATCTCAGACAGTCTGGAAAGGCTGGGTATTCCTCCCCTTTCTGCATGACCGCCATGGACTTGTCTTCCAGGGTTTCACAGCTCTCCCTGGGCTCGACTGTTCCTTTCATTGCTCCATGCCTGGCCTCTCCTCCGTCCTCCCCACGACTCCTCGCAGTCGGGGGTCACTGAAGCTCGAGCTGCCAAGCCTCCCCAAGACCCTATCCCTCATTCCCAACCCATGAGTCACTTCCTCTCCTCAAACCTCACCTTTCAACTTCCATTTTTCACTTACTTATGATTTTCTCTCTATCTCCATAGGGGTTTTTGCTCTACAGCATCCAGTTGCAGCCCTGTTGGTGCAGGCAGGAGTGCTATCAGTGGTTTCAGCAGCAAATGGAGAGGGGTGAGGACATCACATAAACACACGGAGCTAAATCCTCCCTCCATGCGACACAGTGCCAGTCCCTGTGGCGATGACCTGACTTGCATCTGCTGAAAATCTAAGCTGTGCTGCTGCCATCACTTGGGGTTTCTTTTCCCTCAAGAAAATAACATCATCTCTCAAGAAAACAAATCCATCTGAAAAAGAAAGAAAATTCACTTTTTTTTTTTCACATAATCTGAAACTGGCACTTTTTTTATGATTTTTAATTGGTATTTTGTGTTGAAATTATTGTTATTTTTGGAAACCATCAGAAATACAGCTTTTGGTAGGAAAATGTAGTGTCTGGCCAATAAAAGAATTACTATCAAGATTTCAAGCAGTACACTGAAAATTTATATATAATTTTAAAAGAAGTATGAAAATACAATTAGTAATAATTTATTTTAATAAATTGTCATTTTAAGAGAGTTTTTTAAAATCCCCTTTTGTCTGTGAAGCATCACAAACTTTTATCTCATCGTAAAACCATGCAGGCTGAGGTTTGGGTGTTTTGCCATCCTCAGCTCATGGCAAGCAGTAGCAAAGGGGCTTCTGAACAGCAGGGTCTGCCTGGGACTTCTGTCTCAATGGTCTCTGAAGGGCACATCCTTTATGGCTCTGTCTCAAATAAAGCACTGACTCTTCTGTGGTTAAGTAATCCTTATTCTTTTACTGCATCAGCTATCAATAGGGAAGTCCTCTGTGGAAGAAGTGGATATTCAACCAAAATGGCCAGACCTGGGATTTTAGGGTGTACAATAAGCTGTACCTATCGTCAGAGCAAAGGAAATTCAATAGCCACTGTGGCTCCTTTCAAAATGTCACTCCTACTTTCAGCATCCTCCTCTGAGCTCTTCTCCCCTTGCACCCTCACTAACACTCAGTGGCAGCCAGTGGCATTTCCTCAAGGGCTTGCAAGCTGAGCACTCTCCCTCCTCACTGAGCGGGTGTAACTGTCCAAACAAAGTTCTTCTTTCTGGAGTGTCTTCTGAAGGTCCCCATCCTCAGCCCAGACCTCTCCAAACAGTTTTTTTCTTCCAAGAAAACATTGTGCAGAGATACCACTAGGAACTGATGAAACAGGGGTAGTAAATCCACAACCACCACAGGAGAGAAGAGCATCCTTCTTAATTTATAACAGCAACCTCAAACCCTCCAAGGGCTCAGGTCTGAGCCTGCCCAAAGCCACCAGTCCTTGCCCTTGACCAAAAAATCCCAGGCTATGTTCGGGCCTGGGCTTGCCTCTCTGGTTTACTGCTGGCTCATGTAAATCCCAGTTTTCTCCTCCTGCTTGTTACACAGAACCGAAATGCACTTTCCCAGCATCTTCCCTAATGCAAAGTCCAACACTTTGCCAGGGTTTGCTCACTCCGGCCATGCTTGAGCTCTCTCTTGTCACTGGCAGAATAGTGACAGATGCAAACCAGGGAGGGAAGAGTGAACCCTGACAGGGACAGGGGAGTGCCCTCCATGGATGGTCCCCTCAATTCCTGGTGACCATCAGCCTGTGGCAAGGGGGGAATGTGGGTGTGCAGGGAAGAAGGGACAGACAGGGCTTGGGAGGGTGCTCTGGTGCCTGCACTCACCTCAGGGAAGCCTGGTGGTGCTAGAGGATCTTCCACATCCCCAGATCAGCAAGCCAGAGATGAATTACTGGGGACAGCTGAGACAGGAGGCAAATGGCATCACACTGAAGCCCAACAAGGCCTGTGACTGTGCACTGTGGGATCCTAAATATTTGGAGAGCAAAGGTCAGGAGAACGGGACACTTCTCAGAGATGATTTTCTTCGCACTCCAGGCCAGGACATGGAACTGCTATGCCTGGAATGACACTGGGTGTCAGCCAGAGCCAGCACCCTTATGGGTCACCCCGAGGTGCCGTGGTACCCGCAGGCAGGTCTGTGTTCCCCGGGCTTTGGCTGCCACCAGGGCCCTGCCCGATGCCCTCCCTGAGCCTGGCCAGTGTCTGTGACAGACCTGATGTGGTGCAGGCCAAGGGCAGCAGAAAGGAGCCCTCTGGCCAAGCCGCATCCTCAGTGGGGCGTGGTAGGAGCTGCTGCCGGGTGGCTGATCCTCCTTGCCATGGAGGAGGATCATGTCCCCCGTGCCTGCTGGCCAGGCCCCTGGCTGTTTCCAAAATAAACACTTGGGCATGACAACGCTGACATTTGCTTTCCACAAACAGGCGCTGGGAGAAGGAGGCAGCCGCGTTCCTCTGTGCAGGCTGGTCACGAGGCAGGAGGCAACCTGCTCAGTGCAGGGAGTTTGGGATCATGTGCCACACACCATCCATCCCTCCCGCAAAAAGAGCATCCCTCCACCACAGGGTCAGAGCTTTTGACGTCCCACACCTGGCTTGTGGCTATTGCTGGGCTGTAGGTAGGGTTGGTGAGCTGGGATTTCACCTGCTGGTTCTTTTTGTGCTGGAAGAGTTTAAAAAGGCATCTGGAGGGAGGTTAGAAGGGTGGAGAAGCTGAGCAAAGGATCCTGCCATAAATGTGGACATTGAGGATCCCAAGGGTCACCACAGCCCAACCCACCCACAGGAGCAAGCATCTGTCAGACCCCTGATGGAGAAGGGTCCATTGGGACACTCACAGGCGACAGGGAGAGGTGTCAGTAAGGACTCCCACCTCAGGGTGCCCTCTGATGCTTCAACCTTTCTCACCTGTTTCAATTCCTATTCCCATTTGGGAATCAGGTGAGATCCGCCTACAGAGTGCTGGCATCCCTGGGATTTCCCCTGGAGGGAGGGCTGGGGACAGAGGGCAGTCCCTGGGAATGTGGTGCCAGTCAATTTTATTCTGGGAGAGATGCCAAAGCTGAGCACAGCTGCTGAAACAGGGGCTTTCCTCACGAGCAGGCTGCTCTCCCGCTGCCCCTGCCCTTGGCTGAACGCTGTGGGGAAAGAGGGGAGGGATTGTAGATCCCTGTGCCTCACCCCAAACACCCCCTGAAGGGGGGGAGGCATCAGCATTCCCCCCAACCACGATCCCAAATTCTCACGCTGGAGCTGTGTGAGCGTTGCTGTCACGCTCACTAATTACCCAGATAATTCAGCTTGGTGAGAAATGAAGGGATTTATTTTTCTGGCTATTGCTCCAGCCACGTTAAGGCATCTGGAAACAACTCCCACATCTTCAAGCTGAAGCGAATATTGAAGGACAAGTTGCAGCAACAGAAGGTCAGGCTGTTAAATCGCATGTCTATAATTAACACTCCCAGCCCATTACAGAAATGGTCAGGAATCACAAGGCTGAGCAGGGAAACTGAGGCACAGAGCAGCAAAGCAGCATCCCCCCAGGAGCAGATCATGGTTCTGCCTCATCCCCAGCACCATCCTGATCTCCCCTTTGGAGGAAAGGCTGGATAGAATCCTTGCTGAGCCAGACCCAGGTCCTGTCTCTTGGAAAGCAGCAGGCAAAGCAGTTTTGGAGGGTATTGAGGGCACACAGCCCTCAGGGCCTGCACTAACAACGGTGTGGGTGAATTCCTTCAAGCTGCTGGATGCTTCTCGCAGCTGCAGAACAAATTCAATAACAATACTCTGAGCAATGCCTTTTTAATAGGCACGAGGTGAAAAGAACCCGACGAGTCAATATTTGCGGATGAAAACAAAATAAGCCGAGCTGTTAGCACAGAGGAATGCGAGGGAGGCCGGAGGCTGCCGGGGTAATTATTATTTCATCTGCCAGACAGCCGCGGTCCTGCCCGCTGCCTCCTTCCCCCGCTGCCCACGGGGCTGCGCCGGAGGGAGGGCAGGGGGAGCTGGGGACGGGGCAGAAAAAAAGCAAATTTGGAAATTTGGCTGCGGCAGCGGCAGCGTGTGGCTGGGGCTGGCTCAGCGCTGCCCTGGCCCGGGTATTTAATGTCAGCGCCTGGAATGTGCTTAACACAACATTTTACAAGGGAACATTAGTCAAGCATCTGCACTGACAGAGCGGGTCAGCGATAAGGAGCCGGTGCATGGGAGCTGCAGGGACACAGCTCTTGTTTCAGGCTGAGCAGGGCAAGCCTTGCAAAGCTGGTGCCAGGGCAGGCTGAGAGGGTCAGAATGAGCCAGGCAGCCCTGCTGTTGGTCTAGGTGTCCTGACAAGCAGCACACGGGAGTGAAAGTGCCACAGTGACAATGTCCTGCTTCCCACACTCCCCCAGCTATTGCCTGTGGTCTCCGAGAGCTCTCCTTCAAACCTCCTGCAAGGTGAGATCTGGGGAAACCTGTCCAAAAGCCATTACCCACCACATGCCCTTGTTTGCAGGAGTGCTGGTGTTTGGCTGTCCATGGGTGGGAGCTTTCTCATGACACATCTCAGGCTTTGCTCCCTTGCCTCAGGGTCTCTTGAGAGAGCAGCTTCCCCCAGCCAGCACTGTCAGGCCATAGCAAGAAGCATCCATCCCTAATCAGCAGGAGCAAGATGTGCCTGGAAATCACCCAGAAATCAGGTCAGTGAAACATTAGTCAGCTTTGCCTGTGACCTGAAAACAGCACTTCCCTCTGTCTATTCCTGGAGCTATCCCTGTTCATTAGCCTTCTTGGCCCCTAGGCTTAAAAAAATCGCCCAGTGTCATGACTCTTTAATAAGATGTCATCTTCAGCCATGACAAACACGAGCACTCAATAAATAATAGCCCTGCCATGTAATGTCATGCCTCTACCATCTGTTGTAGCAATGACTGTGCCTTGCTCACCTGCCACCCTCTCCCGGCTGCTCTGTGTGAGCAGCGAGAGAGCCAGGCCAGGGCTTGGCCATCCTGCCCCTCTGACAGCTGCCAGGCTTAGCTCTGGGGTGGGCAGGGCAGCCAGCACTTCTGTGGGGCAGGGAACATGCTGGGACACAGGTGGAGATGTGTGATCCAGGGCAGGAGGGAGGGATCATGGCCCTCAGCACCTGTCTGCTTCAGGAGATGCAAAGGGGCTTCCTTGCTTTCCTCCCTCTCTTCTCCTTATTCTCACCTTTTTTCTCATTTCATTATTCTCTTTTTTCTTAATGTCTTTTTCCTTCTGTCAGTTTCCCTTTCCTTCCCCCTTTCCCTTTTCCTTTTCTATTTCCTTTATCTCTGCCACGCTCCTGCATCTCTGTGCTGGTTTCCTGCTGGCCTGTTAGAGCACGGTTTCTCTGCTTTTGCTGCAAACTCACTTCCACAAAGCTCTCCAAGCATTGCCTAAGGGACAGAGCAAAGCTGAAGGCATTTGGAAACTCACTTCAGCAGTTTTGGAACAGTTCCCCTTGTCCTCCCCATCCTGTAGCGCTAGCGAGCATTAAATTCTTTGTGCCTCAATTAACCCATCTGCAAATCTGGGATTCATGACCCAGAGCAAACCTGTTGCCATGGGGTGGGTTTTTCACACTGGTTGGCTGTGGACACTTAATTTAACTCTGCTCCCCAGCTCCCTCTTCTCTGAGCCATGAAGAGGAGACTGCACTCCAGAGCAGCTGTTGCTGCTCACTGCTGAAGCAGCTCCTGTTTCCTTTCTCCACACCCCATGCCCATTCCTGCCCCTTGGTACAGCCCCATCCCCGGGCTGGAGGGACACAGGCATCAGGTGGGAGTTGCAGAGCCAGCAGGTAATTGTTGGTAGCAACTTAAAAATAATTAAAACTATTTTTAAAATGGTCCTGATTAATGAAAGCTGATTCTGAGAGGGGTTCAAGTGTGCAGTGCCCTCGGTGTGCAGGGAAGGAGAAGGACACTGCCTTTCAAGATGCCTTTTTTGCCCCCTCCCTTTCCTGTGAAACTTGGGTTACAGCAAGTGCCTAAAGGATCTCAGGACGTGGCAGTGCTGTTTGCCATGAAAACTAATAGGGCCATGCCTGCTTTCATCAGGAGTGTAACCAGAGCCATGGATGATGTTTTAAAAGGCACAGCAGCTTCAAGTGCAAGCAGGGATTTATTAATGAAATCGAAACCACGCTCGAGGCTTTGCGAGTCTTATTTTAAGAGTCTGAAGGAGAAAGGAGTGGGCTGCCTGGCTGGGTGGGCAGGAGGCAAGGTGGCCACAGCTCTGACACTGAGCAGTGGTGACAAGCAGAGGTGGCAGGGGCTCACAACACTGCTGGGCTGCTGTTCTTGCTCTGCCACAGGTTATGTGCCCAACCCTGCTCGTGGCACTTAGCCTCACTGTGCTTCAGCTCTCAGCCTGCACTGGGGGATGTGAATCACTCTCCTACAACACCTTTAGAGAGAGATTATACTTCTGTATAAATAAGAATCCTGCTCCAAGGATGCTTACTGTCTCTGCTTGGTTTTTGGGGCCCTAAAGGACCTAAGGCAGCAGCCAAGGGTTCCCACAGGATCCCGCAGGTTCAGAGAGCAGCTCTGGGACCTTTTCCCATTCTGGCATTGCTGTGTGACAGGACAGCCATGCATGTGGGAACAGGATGAGACAGGTTAAAAATGTCCCAGGAGGTGGTTAGACCAAGCAAATAGATGCCCAGACTCTGAGGGTCTCTGGTTCTGCTACAGACACGAAGTCCATTCATGCTTGAGGTCCCTGGTTTCTGCTGCTTTGCAACAGAGGCAGAGTAGTGGCCACTGCTGGAAGGTTGAACTCCCAGTTTTGGCCAGCTCTCCGTGCTCCTGATGCTATTCAATAGACTCAAATAACTCCTGTGTGCTGGTGGATGTGTTCCCAGTCCTCAGTCAGGCTGCAGGAGGCAGCAAACACAGTATGCTCCTTCTGCTTCAGGAGAGAGCTGAGTATGACCTACAAGTGCATCTGAAAGCTGAATTTGGTGCTAGGGGAAAAGGAGACTCTTCTCCTGAGAACATGTCTTGGTTTAACTCCAGCAGACAGCTAAGTACCATGGAGATTGTTGCTCAGTATCCCTCACCCCAGTGGGGTAGGGATGAGAATTAGAAAAAAGTAAAACCCATGGGCTGAGAACAGTTTAATAATCAAAATTAGTTACTGTATAATATTAAATAATTAATAATAGTAATGGAGATAACAAAAAGAGAGAGGACTAAAACCCAAGAAAAACAAGTGATGCATGACAATTGCTCACCATCCCATCCCCAAGCAGTAATAAGTGGCTCCTGGCCAACTCCCCCCTGTTTATGTACCAAGTATGATGATCTATGGTATGGATTATCCCTTGGGTCACTTGGGGTCAGCTGTCCTGGCCATGCTCCCTCACAGCTCCTCGTGCACCTCCACGCTGGCAGAGCATGGGAAACTGAAAAGTCCTTGACTTGGGGTAAGCACTACTTAGCAACAGCTAAAACAGCAGTGTGTTATCAACATTATTCTCATACTAAATCCAAAACACAGCACTGCACCAGCTACTAGGAACAAAATTAACTCTGTCCCAGCTGAAACCAGGACAGAGCATGATGTGGGTTAGGGTCTGTTTCTCCATCCCAAGGACAGTGTGGCTGGTTATCAAGTAGGAATTGTGCAGAATAGATATTTCTGTATCTATTTATCTCTTTTTAAAAGAGAGGAAACCCTGTAAAGTAAGCATTTCTGTTTGGAAAAAGCCTGTTGGAAAGGCTTTCTTAGCCTCAGATGCCCTTGCCATCTGCACACATAAGAAACCCTTCATAAGGTTCTCATTTCCTCTTTACCTTTTTTATATAGCCCATAATAAGATCCCTAATTTTAATGGACTGCATGGATCTCACTAGCAGGGAGTGGCTCTAGCAGAGAGGCTTTAACCCTCTGTTTCAGCAGGATCAGCAGTGGAGCTTTTGGTCCACTGCAGGTGTTGGTAGGATTTCTGCAGCCACCTCCACCCAAGCCTCCCTTCCTGCCAGGAAATGCTCAGATGGACATGACCCATGCAGTGTTTGTGGAAACTTGCCCTTCTCCCTCAAATGCTTAGGAAACTGTACAAGGAAAATCAGAAGTACTTTGCCAAGCTGGAAGATGTGGAGAGAGATGGGTTTGTTCAGTCAGAGAACAAGGAGACAATGGAGCTGCCATCTCCTCATGGAAGCAAAAGGTACAGCAAGAGAAATTCTACCTAAATATTCAGAAAATAATTCATAGTGAGACTAGTGACAAGGGAGTTAGAAAAGCACATGGAAGGGTGACTTCTCTGGGCTGATCCTTTAGGGGGAAAAAAGACCCTAAAAATATTACCCCAGGGGAGTGTAAATGGTCACAACACGGCACCACACCAGGTCTGGATCTGTTTTAAAACCCTCTTAATGGCTTGGCTGAGATGCAGGGCAGAGTGTAACCCAGCCCAAAAGATGTTTTGGCTTGGTACCCCTTGCTCAGGGCACAGCTCCACTTGGGTGTCAGGAGCCTGGCTGGGATCTCGTCTGGGAAAAGCAGCACATGGGAGCTGAGGGAGCTGTGACTGCAGATGGGTGAGGGCATTGCCAGGCAGAAGGATTCACAGAGCACATGTCAGCAGATCTGGGCTGGTTCCTGGGTTTCTGACAGCTCCTTTCTCCCAGAGTTTCTGGACAGGAGACAAAACGTGATTTCTTGCTCCTTGCACTCAAAGACGGCTGTGAAAGTCTGATTTATGCTGAACTCTCTGGAAAAGAAGAAAGCTTGGCTGTGGAACCAAGTTCAGCTCCCAGCCAGGAGAACCTTGTATGGGATCAGCAAGTTTTAACCATGCAAATCGAATTTGAGTCCAAACAGAGCCCTGTTTCATGACTTCTGCCTCTCCCTTTCTCACTGCACAGAGTCAGGCTACCTTTTCCCTCAACAAGCCCTCACATCCATTCCTAGAATCAGGGACAGGCTGGGATGTTGTAGACAACTATTTTTTCCTTTTTGTCTTTTCTCTTTTATTTTTTCTTTTTTAATTTTTTTTCTTCTCTCCTGCAAGGCACAGCCAAGCACGTCACAGCTCTGTCTTTCACTGAGATGATTCCCAGCTGCCAAAATGTACTGGAAGAGGTCCACCTGCCTGTACGCCTGTCACCAAAAGCTGTGTCTGAGCATGGCCTCATGCTGTGTGACCCCAGGCAGTCTGGAGGATTGCTCAGGGCACTGGGGAGAAGGAATTTCTTGGCTCAGTTGTCGGCCATGAAGGTGAACAGGTGACCTTTATTATCCATGCCTTTGTTTCCCCAGGTGGATGCAGCAGGCCAAAGGCCTCCACACGTCCTTTTTCTCCAGACCCAGCACCTCCTGGATGATCCTGACAGTGGGTTATGGGAGGGATGTTTGGATGCTGCTTGGGATGTCTGCAGTCACGGTAACAGCAAATCCTCGCCCTGTTACACAGGTGAGAGCCATTCAAAGGCAGCACTGATGCACCATGGAGAGGTGACACCTCCCACCCAGGCCTGCTCACACTGGCAGAATCCAAGGTGCTCAGAAGGCCCACAAACCTCTGTCTGAGACAGGAAATTTGTGCCCAATGTTCTGGTTTACAAGGGAGGTACAACAGACCCTGAATGGGTCCTGAGGAACCTGGACATCCCCCTGGTGTACACACACATGTGGAGGGACGGGCAACAAATACACATTGCAGAAGGGAAAGCTTGGATTAGACATTGGGGGAAATTTACTCTGAAGATGGTTCAACACAGAGGACCAGTGATGTGGGGGAATCTCCATCCTTGGGGACATTCAGAACTTCACTGGACAAAGCCCTGGGCAATCTGATCTAAGCTGACTTTGCTTTGGGGCTGTTGGACCAGATGAGGTTCCCAATAACTTGAATCATCCTGTGACCTACATCCAAAGCACTACCCAAGGTTTTCTTGCATCATCTAGAGTTCAATGAGCCCATCTGGTTTTCTGCTTCCAAATCAGCAGGATCCTAATTCTCCCTTATGGTTTAATCCCTTAATTCATTTGGTGTGATCCCGTAGTGTGTGGCTGGAGGAAAAGGAAACAGTGCAGCAGAGAAAAGAGAGAAATGCAAGAAGTGCCCCTGAGATTAGTATATTACTCCTCTTCTTTCCTGTTTGCCTTCCTGCTGTTCTGCTTCCATGAAAATTTGTGGGATTTCATCCAAAGCTCCAGAATCTCCCCTCCAGCAGCGTCTAGGGATGGATGCTTAGAAAGAAAATAAAAGAAACAGTGAGCACAGAATTATTCTCTCCCTGCTACTCTCTGCCAGCCTCTGGCAGCTGAAGCCTGAAGGACATCTGAAGTTAAAGGCCACATCCAGACTTGAGCACTTGGTAGTTACCACCTGAGAACCTGCCAGCAGAGTGACAGCCATGACAGAGGTTTTACAGGATAACCCAGGGAAAGGTATTTCATCTTCTTCATGCAAAACAGGCTGTCCAATTCTCTCACTGGACACCTCCCTGTGCCCTCTCACCTCACCAATGCTGCCCTGGCAAAGTTCATCTGAGGTGTGGAAATCTGGGGAGCTGGATGTGTGTCCAAGTACCCAGTGTTTCCTCAGAGGTGTGAGTGAGCTAAGCACAGCTTCATGGAGGAAAATTATCTACACACATACTCACTGCTTTTGTCCACCAATGCAGCACATGGTGGTCGTAGGAATTCCCTCTCCATGGTGTTTTGGGGTACTCAAAGTTCATACAGCTGCAAGAGGAGAGAGAGGGGATGCCTCGCCTTGCCCCATGCTGACACACAGGGCTGGCTTCGAAAATATGTCAGTGGAGTTTGGAAAAGAAGCAGAAATATGTATTTCCCTAATAAGCTGAAAACTTCAATAAATGTTTTCCCTCAGTAGGATGTAGCTGAGGAATCTGGGGACCATTGCTGGAGCCAGCCTCTCTGAGAGGAGAAAGTGAAAAGCCAGTCCAAGTGCAACAAATGCCTGGACAATAAAGGGATCTGAAGGGGTTCAAGGGTAGGAGGGATTTTTTGTCTCTCTGTTGTTGTTTCTTGATTAATATTTACATGTCAGAACCAGCACAGCACACCTCCAGATCACACACTGGATCTTTTTCTCCTTACTTGGGCAACAGAATGTGTGGGCAGGACAATTGTGCAAACAAAGATGTGTGCCAAGCCCACCACACCGAAGGGAAGAAATAAAAATACCAGTTATTTAAAACACGTGTATTAACAGAGGGGTTGACATCTCCCCTGCCTTCATGCTCTGCTGACATTGAGGAGGGAGATGAAAAACCTCACTGGAGCATCAGAGTGGCCCCAGCCCCTGGGGATGGAGGGGCTGTGCTGCACTGGCCCATGGACTCTCTGGGGCACCCACTGGCCCCTGCTGCATCTCTCCTGTCACCCCTGATGGCACATGCACCTCTCCAGCCCAGCTCCTGGGCAGCAGAGCACAGCTGCAGGAGAAGCTGGTTGAAATTCCCAGCCTTCCCTAGCAGGGAGAAGAACAGCTTTGGTTCAAACAGAGAGGCAAGGCAAGTGGCTGCAGTGTTGTGATACCTGTGGGATGCTTCTGGCATGGCTGAGCCTCATCTGCACGTGGCTGCAGCATCTCCTGGGTACAGGGACGATGACAGCCACAAAAGGACAGGATTCAGACAAATCAACTTCATGCCAGAAAGGCTGTGGCTCTTTCTCCTTCTCATGCCCCTCTCTGCATCCTTCTTCCCTGCCTCCCCTCTTCAAATGCATCCAAAAGATTCCAGCCCAAATGTTCCGAATTCAGGGATAAACAGTGTTCCCAGCACTTTTTGCTTTGTAAGGGGGATAGGGGGATACAGAATAGCAAGGGGCTGCTATCACCCAGCCCCTTCTCACTGCCCAGCTTTGCACCAGGTCTCCAAACCCTGAAGAGAAGTGCCAGGTCCTGCCTGGGGGTTCTCCACTCCATGAGCAATTGCAGCGACCTGATCTGGGTGCTCCAGCACCACCCCAGGAGGTGCAGGGCCCTCGGGGAGATAATGGGAGTCAGAAGGCTAGAATGTCTTATCAACTTGCTTGAAAGCAGAGTCAAGCCCTTCAAATGAAAGCCCTTGGGAGAGAGGAGATGATCTTCCCTCAAGTATCAGGCACATTTCAGCAGTTTAGAAATAGCACTAGTGTGTATGATGTCCTCCCTCCACCAAACTCAGCCTTGCAGCAGCAGCCACAACTTTAACCCTGGACGTGGTTCTGACAGAGCTGAGCACCTGTGCTTGATTCAGACAGGGAGAGCCAGGATCAGGCTTCAGGTCCATGTTTCCAGAGGCACGTTCAGCTGCCATTTTTTAGTTCAGCCTTCCCAGGTTTAAGCAATGTATTTTCCCCTATGCAGACCAAAGAAGGGGTTAAACCAAGCTTACCTTTTCAGGATCAGGACAAGACAGTCACTTGGCTGGAAAGGGAGCAGGATCCAGCCCCCTTCTCTCCCCCTTCCTTCCCATTCCTCTTGCCACCCTGTTTCTCTCCTGCACGTCCCACTGCAAAGCTGCTCTGGTTGCTCAGTGATGAGCAGTGAACGCTGACAGGAGAGGGGACAACATCCTGTTGTCCTGCCCATCCTTCCCAGGTCCTGACACCTGTCAAGGGCAGGAGGGAAGGAACTGAACACGGGATTTCCCCCCACCCTGCTGCAAGGCATCTGGGGCTGAGGCCACCAGTGAGATTCCAGGTCTGCATTTCCCCTGTATCCAGCTCCTGTGTAAAGTTGAGGGGGAATTGTCCCCAGAGGTGTGTGAAGTTGCTGCTTTTATTCTTCCAGTCCTGAGAACAAAAGGAGCATCCCGAGACGCAGCCTCGAGTCTGCTAAGGCAGTCAAATCCCAACTGGCAGTCGTGTTTTATCCACGGGATGAGTTTTGGGATGGGCTCAGCAGAGACACCCAAAGCTGCACGAGGGCCGGTGTTGTGGCTGGGCTCTCGGAAGAGCGGCTGGAAGGGATGAGACGGGAGAATGGATTTGCCAGCTCTGCTTCTCTCAGGACACCGGCCAGCCCGCCCCAGCCGGTTCCTGCCTCTGCCCCCGGGTTCTTCCTAACGAGGTTTCCAGCTCGGCTGGAGCCCCGCGTTGCTTTCAGGACCGCAGCCGTCCGGGGCTGAACGGGGCTGCGGAGGGAGGTGGGGATAGCCGTTCCCATCCCCCGGTTTCTCTCCTCCACGGTATTAGGGAGGGTTCGGGTTACACCAAACTAACGCGAAAGAGGGGCAAAACTGAGGAGGGGGCACAGAAAATATTGTCACTGACTCGTGGAAAGGCGGGCGAGGGGGTTATAAACCCTGTGCCGATGATACCTCAGGAAGGGACAGCTTGGGGTTGCTTTCGGCGGTGGTCCCTGCGTCCTGTGCAGGAGTTTGTGATGGAAAGTCTGCAAAAGCCATTAGGACTTTTGTGCTGGGGCACTAGAAAAGCAACGCAGACACCACTCACTTTTCTAAATAAACATTAGTCTTAAAAAGTTTGCACTGCTGACCCCCGCAGCTCTGATTACTTGTAATTCTCTGAACCATATTTTAAGGCTTGTAACTATTTTTTTTTTTCCGGGGAGGGGGCGGGTTTCGTTCGTTCCTTCCTGCAGCCGTGCCACAGATGTACCGTGTGCTCCAGGGCCGGGGGTCTCTGCCCACCCCCCAAAGCAGGTCCTTATTCCACAGTCCTCCAGCCAGAGCCCCTCCACATATTGAACTCTCCCCATGTTCCCCCGAAGAAGCTTTTTCTTCTTCCTTTTTTTTTTCCTTTTTCTTTTTTTTTTTCTTTTAGTGGTTGTGACCACATTCGCCATCCCGGTGCAGGGATGCTGATCCGCTCTCAGTGCAGGAGCGGTGCGGGCTGCGGCCCCATCCCCACCGGGCTGTGCCCTGAAACAGCCCCGGGAACCCTCCCCAGCCCCCCCCAGAGAGCCGCATCTTCGCGGCACAGCGGAGGCAGCTGCACCGAGGTATCATCAGCATAATTGGAAGGGTCACATGTTAAACCCTCGCTGTTGTTCGCGGTAATGTAGCTGTGTCCCCCGGTTGCACATTTACCGATTTCTCGCAAACCAACCATTGTCACAAGGTTCATTCCAGGAGGAGTGATCCAATGGGTTGCCACGGCAACTATAATGACATTAAAATAGAGGCGGCAGCCGCTGCCCCCCCCAGCCCCCCTCCCCTCTTCTCCCTCCTTTAAAAACCGGCAGCAACCCGACAAAATTCCGCACCTTCCCGTCGGGGCAGCCCGGGAAATAACACGGGCACCCAGCGGAAAACAAACTGTGTGTGGCGGGAGGTTGGTTTGTGTCAAACCTTCCCAGGGAACGCGGCCGAGGGAAGCCCCGAAATGCGGCGAAAATGACCCAAGTGCGCAAATTCCAGGCGGGAACGGCGAGCGGAGCCCGGGGCTGGGAAGCAGGGATCCATCCCTGCCCCGAGCACTGGGAGGGAGCGGGGAAAAGGGTACAAACCTAAGGGTTCTAAAGCCCCGCCGAGGCACCTGCGGGTTGGGCGGTGAGAGCCTCTGCCTCGGGCCGGCCCCGCGCTGGAAATCCGCTTTGCGCCTCTTGCTTTTCCGGGAAACGTTCGTTTCCGATTAATTTGCCTTTATTATTTCTTATCGGTTCTGCTATGGTGCTTTCACGTATTTTTTTTTTTCCCCCACGAATTTTAGGGCGAGAAAAGATGTTTTTAAAAAGGACCTCTGTTTCCGATTATCACAAGACGCCCTTCACTCTCGATAAATATTTCTCTGCTCTCTGTCCCAGGCACATAAATAAGTGCGAGCAAGGAACATAGTGCAAAAGCAAAAGGAAAATTCTGGGAATATCGACTATAATATTATCTGGATCTGGCGGGAGGCTCCGTGTGTTTAATTTCCGTATAAGACAGAAATACTGTCCGTTTTTCCTCGTCGACCGCTGATAGCAGCGCCTGAAATCGAGCCTTGCAGGATTTCAGTGACGCTTTCCAGAGTATTTTTCCCGATCTCTCAGTGAGGTCGGGAAACTAATAAATTCTATCAATTTCTCGCCTTTTTTCCCCTTGTGAGCCCGTGGGCGAGAGTTTGCCGAGCAAGGACAGAGTGGAAAGACCTGACAGCTCCACTCAGAGCCGTGGTTTCGTTGCCTCCGCCAAAATGTGCCCAACACCTGCCTGCGGTTGGGCTAAATCCCCGCTCCGGGAAGAAAGGGAAACGTGTCCGCTGTTGGCAGCGCCGAAAAAATTAAAAAGAAAAAAAGAAGGGGGTGGAGGGGTAAGAATTCAGCGCAACCCGAAGCGGCGCCGCCCGCAGCCGGTTCACACGCGGTTTGCGGCGGCCGAGCGGCTTCCTCCGGCCGGCCCCGACGGCGGAGCTGCGGCAGCGACACTCGCAGCACGTCCAGTGTCCGCTCGGGGACAGGGCCACACTGAGGGATGCTCCGAACTGACCCCTCGGAGCGCCCGTGGCGGGTGGGGCAGGGCTGCAGGGTCTGAGGGCACGGCTGGCCCCGGCCTGCCCGAGCCTCCGGAGCTGCCTCCCTCCCCCGCACACAACTGCGGCTGCCACCCACATCTCGGCAGAGATGGCCAGGGTGGGATGCGGGGACCACCCCGCAGCTTGGACAGAGCTTCCCGCCTCTGGCTGCTGCTGGAAAACGCGCTCGGGCTGCGCTTCGGGCCGGCCGGGGCGGGCGGGGGTGGCAGTCGCCGTTCCCGGGGGGACACGAGGGTGCGGTCAGTGCCCCACAGGAGTTGTGGGGGGGAGAAGCAGCCGAGATGGTGAGAAAGGACCGGCCGGAGCCGCGGGACAGACGGAGAGGAGGCCGCGGGTGGGTGTCCCTACCGCAGGGCCGAGAGGGGTCCCTGTCCCCAGACACGTGTCCGGCTCCGTGGGTGTGGGACCCCCCCCGGGAGAGCAGAGGTTGCTGGGGACACAGCCTGGGCTCAGCTCACTCCCGGGAGTGAGCCAGAAATGTTCTTTTTGACGATCTCCTGAGCTGAAGAGCCGTCACAAACGTCCCTCTGAAGTGACCCTCTTGGCAGGGACTCACTGAAAGACATGCCCAGAGTAGGAGCATGCCTGAGGAGAGATGGCAGCCTCACGGGACAGGGGAGAAAACGAAATCAAAACCGAGTTAAAAAGAAGGAGGAAAGAGATAGAAAGGTGGGAAACCGAAATTATCTTCCTTGTGAAACGTGTCGGGCTTCTAGGGAGCAACTGCAGAAGGGAGGCCTTTCCACTAGGGTGGATAAATTTACTCGTGTCCCACATGACCGAGGGTGGGGGACCCGGGGGGGGGAAGAGAAAGGTCATGGGATTGGGATTTGGGTTGTAAATCACAGAGGAGACGTGGATTTCAGTGCCGCGTTAGGTGGCAGCGGCCTCTGGTTTTGCAAGAGAAGTAATTAAATCGGAGAGAGAGAGAAAAAAAAATGGGGTGGGGGGAAGAAGAGAAAAGAGCATTTTAGGAATAACACTGTGAAATCTCAGGCGGTTAGGGGTGGGAAGGTGCGTTGGGGGAGCGCCTCTGGGAGCCTCTGCTCGCCATGGGAAGGGATTGCCCCCACATGTCCCAGGGCCGGCGGTGGGTGCTCGGCTCTGCATCCCGCCCGGCCCCGGCTCTCTGGCCGAGCCCTGTGCGCTCCTTTTGTTGCCTTTATTTTGTCGCCACGTTTCTCTCCTGCAAAGAGGAGATCGCAGGGGCGCTGCAGGCCGAAGGGAGGGGGTCGGCACTGCCCCACCAGCCGATTCCCATTTCGCTCCCCTCGCCCCTACGCGCCTCACGGGGACCCTGCGGAAGGGGAGCCGCGGTCCGAGGCGAGGGGCGCGAACCCTGAAATTTTTCGGCCCCTTCCAAGAGAAGGGAAGTTTTTCCTTCTCTGTTTGGTTTGTTTCAATTTAAAGAGCGAGCGGCGGCGCCTCCATCCCCGGCCCGCCGGGGCCCGGCCCCCAGGATGGCTCCTCTCCCACCCGGCTGTGGAGTGTCCCCACGCCCGAGGTCTTGTCCTCTGTCCCCCCTCTCGCTCTGGCGAGGGCTGATGAGTGGACATTATGGGGAACCCCCAGCTAATCTCGTCCGGGTGGGGGAAAATTCCCACGGACTTTGCAAGGAGTGCAGCTGGAATGAAAGGCGATCGTGTGCCCCGCAGAAGGCTCTCTCTCACTGCTGAAGAGTGATTTGCGAGGGCGGGGGGTGAGCGGGGGCTCATCCATGGGCTTTCCGAGTGCTCTCCGCTCGCCTCCGTCGGCGGGGAAAAGTGAAGTATCTGGGAATTTTTGAGAGAGTGAAAGGAATCGCCGGTGTTGTTTCAAGCCGTTTCAAACCCGCGGTACTGACGAAAGAGGAATCTAATTTCACTTAAAAGCCGAGCTATAGCAGGGAAAACGAAATATGAATGAAATGGATAAAGACGCCCCCGAAAAGCGCTTCTCTGCCACCCTGCGTCATGGAGTCCGAGCCTCGGGGACCAGAAAGGATCGAGGGCGGGAGAAACACCACCAAACCGGCCAAGAGACAGATCCCAAGGCACCGACACGAAGTCTCCCATGGAGAGACTGACGGACAAACTCATTACACCCCTTGGGTCTCCCTGCCGACCTCTCATCGGGGAGATTGTATCCCTGGCAGGTTTCACGCTGCAGTGGCAGGGAGGGATGAATGTGGTTCACTCATGAACCTAATTCACCGGATCCCAGGGGAAGGGAAGCGGGCAGCCAGGGCGCTTAGGAAGCAGGAATCCCGCCTGCCCGCGGCCGGGAAAGGCCGCCGGGCTCCAGGCTGCTCGGTACCGGCTGCCCAGTGGGGCTGAGCCCCTTCCTGGGCCATCTCGGGGCGAATCCCGGTACCGTTCACCCGAGGATATCATTAGCATCCGAATGATGAGGAAGGATCGGAGAAGCGCGGACAAAACCCTGCCGCGAGCAAGTTTTGTCCCGTCCTGGATCTCAGCGTCACCTGTTGCTGCCACGGGCTTGCGGTGCCAATGTACATCTCATTTAAGAAATTTAAAAAGTGCGAATTGGTGCCGCACAGGACCAGGGGGGAGCGGGCACCAGCACACGCTGAGCCCGCATGGGCCGGCGCGTCCCGGAGCGACCTCCCCGGGGAAGGCACCGGCGGGCCCGTGGAAGGGTGTGGGGCGTGGGTTCCAGGCACCCGCTCCAAAATCTCGGCCTGAGCTGCTCCGCAGCCCTCCGGGCACAGGCAGGGGAAGCGCTGAGCCCGGAATCGCCGCCGGAACCGCTCCTGGTTCAAAGGAGAGGAGACCCCCTCGTTGCGGCCGAGAGAGAGATTCCCAGTGATGGACACGGCTGGGAATCTGCACAGAGTGGGAAAGCGGCCCTCGATGTGCCCCAGAAGAAGTGGGTGAAGCAGGAGAGACAGCGAGAGAAAATGGAGAAAAAAAAGAAAGGGAGAAAGATGAAAGGAAAGAGAAAGAGAGTGGAAGCAAAAGAAATAGAAAAATAAAAAGGAAAATCGTTAAACAGGGTAAGAGCAAAAGAGAGCAAAGAAAAATGAAATGGGAGAAAGACGAAAAAGAAGAGAGAGAGAGAAAAAAACCCCAAAATAAAATAGTTAAAGAAGGGAAAGAGGGAAAAACCAAAACACAAAGAAATTTAACAGGATGGGGAGACAGAAAATGAGAAAAGGAAAGGAGAGAAATAGAGAGAGAAAAGAAAGAGAGAAAAGAGAGAGAGAAAGACAGAGAGAGAAAGAAAGGAAAGAAAGGAAAGGAAGAAAGGAAGGAAGAAAGGAAGGAAGAGAGGAAAAAATGAAGAAAGAAAGAAAGAAAGAAAGAAAGAAAGAAAGAAAGAAAGAAAGAAAGAAAGAAAGAAAGAAAGAAAGAAAGAAAGAAAGAAAGAAAGAAAGAAAGAAAGAAAGAAAGAAAGAAAGAAAGAAAAGAAAGAAAGAACAGAAAAGAAAAGAAAAGAAAGGAAAGAAAGTGGAAGAGGGAAAGAGAGTGGAAGAAGGAAAAGGCGAATGAAAGATAACGAGAGAAAGAGGAAAATAATTATAGAAAGATGGAAAGAAGGGAAGAAAGAAAGAAGATGGGAAATTACAAAGGAGAAATAAAAAGTGAAAAAAGAGCGGATGATAAATAAAAGGCGACGAAGAGGAAGAAGGTCAGACGAGCCGTAGTCCGGGAGGTGAGGGCAGAGCACGGAGCCCCTGCCCCTCTCCTCGCCTGACAGACAGACACAGGGGCGAGCGCAGGTCCTTGACCTACCGCGAACATCTCTAGGAGATTTCAAAAGCACCAATTTAATTTCCAAAGCAATTTTCCCGCGGCTGAGCCAACAGCTCCCTGCCCTCTCCACATCGGAAAACGGGATTTTTAAAATTTTTTGTTTTAAAATCATCTCATTTCTCTACGTTCTACTCGGGGAAGGAAAGAAACGAAAGAGAGATGGAGAGGGAAAGAAGATGCTGCAGGGCGATGTTTTCAGGTCGGGCACTGGGGCACGGGGAGATTGGACGTTATTATTAAATCCTAAATTCACCGTGGAAACGGGAGTTTCTGCGCAGTCACAAGGAAAGGCCAGGGCAGTCCTGGAGTAAGGATCAGACTATTGGAAAAGATGTTCTTGATGTCTTAAGGTGGTTTTTATAATCCAGGATGATTTATTTTTGTTCGGGGCTGCGAGAAACTAGAAAGAGAAAAAAAAAAAAAACTACCGGAGAAAAGAATAAGATCTTGACCTTTCCTAATTCTCCAAATCAGCAGTAATGGAAAGCAGAAGGTGCCAGGGGAAGAGGCAGGGGGTGAGGGCCGAGCGGGGCCGGGGTCCCGCACCCACAGCCCGCAGCGGGCGAGGGAAGGGCCGCTCGCTTCCCTCCTCGGGATCCGCACCGCTTAACACGGGCTTAGTTAAGCGAAAGCAGGGAAAGAAATTACACACACACAGCCCTCCCGCTGTGGTCCCGACGGGGATATTCCGGGGCAGGATCGTTTTATCCCGCCCCGACAAACCCGAGGAGAATCCCCCGTTTTCCGCCTCTCCCGGGCTGCGCACACACGGAAATCCGCCGCGGAGTAACTACGCAGAGAGCGTCGCGGTTTTGCTACAAGCCTTTCATCTGACATATAGAAAGCAGAGGAGTGGGGGCACATTAGGGGAAAAAAAAATCTCCATGAATGCGTGACCAAAGCCAAAAGCAAGGCAGGAAAATCTGCATCCCCCAGGTCCTACTCGGAAACAGCCGCCGACCCGAAAGGAAGAAGTGGAAAAAAAAAAAACAAAACCCCAAACGTGCAGAAAAGGATCGGGCTCCTGGAGGGCTTTGCCCGGGGTTTAGTACTGACAAAACCAACTCCCGAAAGCAGCCCCGAAAACCTGGGCTACAGAGCCTACGCACGGGAGGGGAGGAAAAGGGAAATGCTAAGTCGCCTTTTTGGCCAGGGACTCCCAAGCAGCGACTGCTAATTATTTTCCTTTCAGTGCTCGGTTATTGCTGGTGTCCTCCTCGCCTCCCCTCCAATAAATAAATAAAACCCTCCTTTAGGCAGCGAGGCGTGAAAAATGATCCTCGCTGAACGCTTAAAAATAACGTCCCGTGAAGATCGGGGCCGCGGAGCCAGCCAGCCCCGTAATTAGGGGCCATTATCCGTCCCGCCTAGCCGAGGCGAAATTTCTCGTGAAACCTCCGAGCCGAGCCCGGCCAGGGCATTCCGGACCCAGAGGAGACCCCCGGGTCCTTCCCCGCCGCCCCCCCATTCCTGCGGACGGGCAGAGCCGGGTCCCGGGGGCGCTCCCCGAGCCACGCAGACACTTGCAGGCGGCGTGAGACTGATCGGGGCACGGAACGAGCTGCGGAGCTTCAGGGAAATTCAGGGAATGGGGAAAATTCTAATGTTAGAGACGCTTGGGGTTCTTCCCCCCAAAATAAAACTTCGACGGCGCTTGCAGTCGCAGCCCCCGCAGGTCCGAGCGCGACCCCTCCTGCGTGGGTACCACGTTAAGGGGGCGATTCCCCGCTCCCCAAGTCAGGTCAGCTTCAATCCTGCCCGGCCACCGCGGCTTAAAACTGCACGATGACTCCGCAAGGCGAAAGGAGGCGAGCGGAGCCGGGAAAAGGTGTCCCAGTCGCAGAGACCCCCCCGATCCCCCTCTCCTGAGCGTGTGGGGGCAGGGGGCTCTCCAGGGAAACACCGCTTCCCTGCAGAGGACCCCCCTCCCTCCCTTCCAGCCCCGAGACCACCAACTTGGAGAACCCATTGCACCGGCGGGACTGCAGGGGCCACACGCCTCCTTCATCCCTCCGGGCATCCACTGCCATTTCTTATCCGCTCCTGGCACCATTGGCTCCTTTTCCTCCTGCGCTTCACAAACAAACAAGCCAAAAATTATTTTAAAAACCCTACTTTATATTAAAATAAGCAGCCCCCCTTCTGCCAGGCACACAACCACCGCCCAGCCTCGCTGCACATCGCTTTCTTCCCTCGGATCCCGTCTCCTCAAAGCAGGCTCGGTTATTAAAAGAGGCTGAACAAAGATAGCCCCGAGAGCAGCTATCAGCGCATTTTAACTTCATCAAAGACTTCGGGGGAGAGGGAGAGGAGGGGTCTGGCACCTTCTAGTAATGAGCTTGTCAGGAACACCCCTGCCAGAGCAATTGAACAATTTGCACACAAGCAAAAGAAAAGGAGAGTGGAGGGAGGGAGGAAGGGGAAATGCTACAAAAGCCCCTTCAATTTCCAACCATGTGCTTGGCAATCTGGAAAATAGATTCATTGGCCTCCTCTTTTCTCCCATGTCGAGTCTTGTAGCCCCTTTTGTAGGAGCTGGACATGAAAGGGAGACAACCAAGTGCCGGACACGAAGATCGCTTTTCAAAAGCAAATGTGTGTGAAGGCGAGATGTGAGACCGCTCGCTGCGGGGAGGCGGCACGTTCAGGAACAACATCAACAAACTGCGCGGAGGTTCGAGGTGGCACAGACAGGGGCAGCCGAGGGGGGATAAAAAAGGGATGGGTGGGGGAAGAGAAAAGAAAAGCCGATCCCCCCCTGCTCCCCGGCGCACACCGCCCGGCTCCTGCTCCTGCCTGAGCCCCGGAGGGCCCCGCACAAAGCCCCGTGCCCGGGCACCGGCTCCGTCCCCGCTCCCTGCCTCGCACGGCTCAGCTTTTTTTCCTTTTTCTCCTTCACCTTCAGCTGGCTGCCCGGTCAGAAAGGCCTCGATTCTTTCGATCAGGGTCCCTGCCAACAAACAAACCAAAGAGCCACGTTTGGTCCCTGAAAAAAAAAAAAAATGGAAGTGGGGGGGAGAGAAGTTTGGAAGAGAAGGGAGCGCTTTAAGATGTTTATTTACTTTGTAAGTTGTTGCAAAATTTAGGTAGAGATCAAGTTTCATTCGGTCATTCAGATACTGCAGGCCCGAGGGGGACGTGTATGCGGGGGGAAAACCCTCCAAATATTTTCGCATGTGTCAACTTTTCCAAACAAAATAAAAGGAGCTGTTTGGGGGGGGAGGGGGTGAAAAAGGGAGAACCTTTTTCCCGGCCGCCACCTCCTACCCCCTAAAAACACGAGGGGTATTTTTTGGTTTTGGTTTTGTTTGGGGCTTTTTTTGTGTTTTTTTTTGTTTGTTTGTTTGTTTGGTTGTTTTTGGTTTTTTTTTCCCTGGGAGATACCAAAATCCAAGGAATCAAAAATAAAATTAACCAAAAAAAAAAAAAATATCCGGGGATCTTTTTGCTCTCCGGCCCGCGGACCTGCAGCGGGGCCCGGGCGGTGTGGGAGCCCGCGGCGCTGGGCAGGGGGCGGCGCGGAGCAGCCCCGCGCAGGCTGCGCGCCCGGCCGCGGAGGGGCTGCTCAGCCCCTGCCTGCCGCCGGCCCCAGCCTGGGAGCCTCTGGCTTCCCCGAGGCCCGAGCGGGGCTCTCGACTCTCAGCGTGACAAAGGACATCGCAAAGAACGATTTGGATTGGTTTTGTTTTTTGTTTTTTTTTAACCAGGTCACAAACATTTATTAATTTACACCAACGGTGGACAAAATTCTGTTGCCTTTTCCACATCAAATTATTCACAGATTCTCTCAATAAAATAGATATGACGGATGCACAACCAGTGAAGAGTTAACTGGACTCCTCTCATTAGCTCCCGAATAATCTATATACAAATAATTACCAATACACCAAAAAACCCACGCACGGAGGGGGTGGGAAAACGGGGATTAAAAAAAAATAGTATGGGAATTCTCCAAACTTCCTGACGGATCCGATTTTCTTTTAAACGTGCATTTGAATGTCTAATTGGGGAAAAAAAAAAAAAGAAAGAAAGAAAAAAACCCGCAGTCCTGAGTTTCACCGACTTTTCTTCTTCTTAAAAACAAAGAAACCTTAAACAGTGCCTTTTAAAACCAAACCCGAAGCTTCAAAGAAACTAAAAATAAGATCGGACCATTAAAACATTTTCTTTGAGAGCAGGGGAGAGACGGACACACATGGCAAAACCACCCGGCACGGAGACTTGCAGGAACGAGAACGGGCTCGCTGCGACCGGGGGCGTCCGCAGCTCCCCTGGCCGCTTTCCCAGGCGATCTGGGGGATCCCCGCGGAAAACCCGCACCTCTCAAAGGAAACGTTTCCGACCCTAAGACCGCTTCGTTCTTCACATGCCCCCCCTCCGCCCCTCACACGACGTTGCGTGTTCAAGCAGCCCAGGTCCCAGCTTATGTTACGGCCACTTTATAAATACGCTTTGGCGCTTGTAGGACCAAATCGTGTTATTCTTTCCCTCCTCCCGCCCTCCCGATTTGTTGAATTATTATTTTTTTTCCGAGCAAAGAGAGACAAACAGATCTGGATGCCACTGAGCCTGGAAATTAAGTAAAAATAAAATTAAAAAAAAAAAAAAAAAAGAAATATTTCCTACCTTAAAACACAACAGGAGGAGATGGGGGGGGACACGGGGAGAGGGAAGGGGAGCAGTTTCGGAGGAGCGGGGGAGAGCTGGAAAGGGGCCGTTTGCTTCGCGACTCTCCCCCCCATCCCCCTCCCCTTCCCCAGTCCCCAGCACACTTTAAAAATGACAGCTGCTGAGGGTTGTGATTTTACTGGAAAAGTTCTGGGCCGGCTGGAGGAGCGGCTCGTGTGCCAGGCTGACCTGGGGCTGTGCCGGGGCCAAGGCGGGGCTGAGCATGGCCAGGACCTGCGCCGGGGGGCCCGCCTGGCCGGCGGGGTAGGGCGCGGCGGGCGCGACGCTGGGGTTGGTGCTGGGCGGCGGGGGCACGGCCCCCCCGATGATGTTGTCTATGGAAAAAGAGGGCCGGGAAGGGTGGTTGGTGCCGCCGCTGCCGCCGCCGCCGGCGGGCGAGGGGTCCGGCTTGAGGGTCTGGAGGAGGGCGGCGGGCAGGGCGGTGGGGCTCAGCTGGGGGTGGTAGAAGGACTTCCTGCAGTTCAGCTCGCCGCCCAGGAAGGAGGGCAGCCCCGAGGCGGCGGAGAACACGGAGGCGGCGGCGGGAGGCGGCGGAGCCGGTAACGGGCAGTGCGGCGCCGGGAAGGGGAAGGCTCCCGCGGCGCCGCCGCCTCCGCCACCGGGATGGTGGTGGTGGTGGTGGGGGTAACCCTGGAGCTGCAGGCCGTAGTTGTAGCCGTAAGGTCCGTAGGCGAAGCCGGGCAGGAAGGCGGCGGGGTCGGCGGCCCCGGCCCGCAGCAGCAGCTCGGGGTGCGGCGGGTGCAGCTGCTGCTGCCGCTTGAAGCGCTTCCTCCGCCGCAGGAAGCTCCCGTTGTCGAACATGTCGGCGGACTCGGGGTCCAGCGTCCAGTAGTTGCCCTTGCCCGGGTTGCCGGGCTCCCGGGGGATCTTGACGAAGCAGTCGTTGAGGGAGAGGTTGTGGCGGATGCTGTTCTGCCAGGCGGGGAACTTCTCCCGGTAGTACGGGAAGCGCCCGCTGATGAACTCGCAGATCTCGCTCAGCGTCAGCCGCTTCTTGGGGCTCTGCAGGATGGCCATGGTGATGAGGGCGATGTAGGAGTAGGGCGGCTTCACCAGCGGGTTCTTCCCTCCCGCGCCGCCGCCGCCCGCGGGCGCCTTCTCCCCGGGCGCGGCGCCGCGGGCGCAGGCCGGCTCCGAGCCGCCGGCGGGGGACAGCCGCTCCGGGGACCCCCCCATGCGCGCCTTGGCAGCCCCGCTCCGCGGCAGCGCCAGCCCCAGCGGATCGCCGCCGTCCTCCTCGTCGCCGTCCTCCTCGTCCTCGTCCTCCTCGTCGTCCTCCTCCTCCTCGCTGTACTTGCCCCCATCCTGGGGCGGGCCCACCACGTCGATATCCGCGTCCTCCACCTCGGAGAGCTGCTCTTCCTCCGGGGAGCGCTCGGACATGATCCCGCAGCCGCCGCCGCCGCTGCTGCCCAAAGTCATTGTTGTGCGGCCGGGGCGGCCGGGGCCGGGCTCCCCCTCCCACCTAGCGGCGGCTCCCGGGATGGGCCCGGGGCCGTGCCGGAGGGCTGCGGCCGCCGCTGGGACTCCGCGCCCCGGCGCCGCCGCTCCGCTCCGCTCCGCCCCGCTCGCCGCGCCGCTGCTGGCGGGGCCGCGCTGCCGGCTGCGGGGTGGTGGCTGCGGAGGGAGGGGCGGCGGAGGGGGCGCGGGGCGGGGACGGGGGGACCGGGGCGCCCGTGGGCCGGGCAGGGCGCTTGGGAGCAGCGATAATAAATAATGGTGATAATGATAATAAAAAGAGAGAAATTGAAAAAAAAAAAAGGGGGGGGAAGGTAAAAAAAAAAAAAGAAAAGTGGGTTTTGTGACGGCTCCTTGTCTGGTTGGGGGGAGGGAGGGGGAGGGGGAAGGGAGGGGCAGGGGAAGAGGGAGGGGGGAGGGCAGAAGTGGGGAAGGCGGCTCCCCCCTCCCCACCCCTCCCGAGCTGGGACCCGGTGGAAACGCTGCCACACTGCGCCTGCTGCCAGCGCTCCCCAGGCCTTTATACGGCCGTCCCGGCATCACGTGGCGCCCGCCGCAGCCCCCACGGGGCACCATGAGGGACTGCCTGGCCCGGTCCCCGGGGAGCGTGTCCCCCGCCCGAGATGCTTTCGAGGAAAGGCGCTGCCCGCTCCCCTGGCGCTCGGATGCCCCCAGCTTGTCTGGAGCCGGCTGCTGTAGGAGGGGGCCGATCGACGTAAAGCCCCTCCCCGCCCCAAGAGCCCCGCGGCGCTGGAGGCTCTCAGACCCCATTCCTGAGCGATGCGACGGTCGCCTTCCTCCGCCCGGGGGTCCGCGGAGGGTCCGCTCTCCCCCTGAGGGCTGCCCATCCCCGAAGCCGGGGGATGAGCCGCGGAGCTCCCGCAGCCTCGCCGCCAGGGACCCTCACTCCGCCAGGACCGAGCCTTCGGCCCCTTGAGGGGTCCCGTGAATTTGGGGATCCCCGCTCCCCTTCTCCACGCGCTTGCGTCACCGACACGTCACGGCGGCCGGAGCACCCTGCCTGGAAACCCGCCTCCTCCGAGGGCTCCCACAGAAGGGATGCTGCGCCCGGCAGGTGCGGGCCGGAGGGCGAGGAGCAGCGCTCTGCGAGCCTCTCCCCCCACGAGCAATAACCAAAGCGAAGGCTGTGCGTGTCCGCGGGGTGCTGGGACTGCTCCCGAGCCCCGCATCCCCGCCCGGCGCGCCTGGCCCGGCCGGGCCCCAGGAACCCCTCGGGAATGGGAATATCCTGCGGCCCCGGGATCTCCTGCCTCCGCTTCCCTGACGGCTGGCAGGAGGAGGTGGTGGGCAGCAGACACCCACCTTGTCGGGGGCTGCAGGCGAAGCGGGAGAATTTCCTGCTAAACAGAGGCACACGAGGGCCCCGGGAGCCACCGCAGGGTCCCCGCGGGTGGCAGAGCCCCGCTGCCCGCCTTGCACTTCCCTGGCGCAGTCCGGGGAGCACGTCCAGGGCTGAAGCTGCCCAGCCCATGGCCCGTAGGTGGCTGTGACAGCAGGTTGTCCCTGTCTCTATCGCGGACGCTTTGAACCACGCTCGCGCGGTTAGGCTTTGGTTCGGTTTGGTTTTTTCCATTGGAGGCTCTGCAAACACGAATCTGCTTTCCCGTGGGAGGATGCCTGGGGAGGGAGGAAGGGGATGGGCTCCTCCAAGGGGGTACCACGAGGAGGTGTCCCCCCGCCAGGGCCACGTTCGGCAGTGTGAGAATCCGCGGTGATGAATTGCCAGGCTCTGCCGCTAACAGGTGCGAGCATTTGGTGATAAAATCTCCAGCACTAATACCGGGGAGCCGGGCCAAACAGCTGCGCGGCCCCGCTTCCAAATGCCGGTCACAATTACTCAAGCCCTAACGACTCGGTGCACAGGCTCGGCGAATTCGGCGGGACCCCGAGGAGAGGGCAGAAGCGGACGCCTCCGTCCGCACATCTCCAGTGCAAGCAGCGATTTCAGAGCCCCTGCGCGGAGCCGGTCGCATCCTCCTTCCTCGCCGCCAGCGTGGACATCGGGAAGAATTTCTCGATCGGAGTGGAAAAGTAGAGGGGAAAGCGTGCTGAGAGTTTCTCGGGAAGGTGGGAAGTCTGTCCCGCGGGCGCGTCCCAGCTCTTGGGGAGCTTTCCTGAGCTTTCACTTTTATACTTCTTCGATGTTCCTAACCTGTGTTCACAACACATACGCATATATCTCCCTCTCATAAATTTGCCTCTATATATATATATTCAACTATATCTATATTTATTTTCTTTCTTTTCCCGATATATAATTTTTCATATAGAGAAGTACATATAATTGTATAACACGGAGAAATGCCTCAGAGATGCCGCATCTTTCCTACCAACATTGTTTAAACTCTCCGTTGATCAGCCCGGTGGAAAAGCGATAGGAAGAACAAATGGAAGAGAACGGAGAGGGAAAAGACCCGAGCCGCTTTCCATTTTTATTAAGTAAAATAATAGTTATGCCTCCCCTACATAAACGAAAGTGTCATAAAAAATTCCGAAGCAGCTGCCAGAGATTTCGACCACACACACAACGGGGCGATTGAATTTCCACTTGGTGCATTTCATGGCAGCGAGGAACCGCCGGGAGCTGCGCCTTGTGCCTCTGCAGGGCAGCGAAGGGGAGGGCTGGGGGGGCAGCAAAGTGACGCGCTGCGAGCGGCCGGGGGCAGGGGACACCGCCCGGGGGATGCTCCGGGGCAGAAGATGCTCGGCCGCCCCCCGGGCCCCCCGGTCGTGGGGCAGCTGCCTCCCAATGGCTCCGTCCGCAGGCTGGTCCCGCACGGCTCGAAGTGAAACAGATGTGGGTGTCTGCTGCCTGCCCACCCTGCCCTGCCCCGGCCGCCGGCTCTCCCCCTGTCTGCAGAGGTGGGCAGACCTGGGGGGGGGAGCCCCCAGCAACGCAGAATTCGGGTGCAGTCGCTTGCTGCTATAGTTATGGACATGGGGACTCCGATGGGGTGGAAAATGTACGGGGGAGGCGGGAAGGGTGGATCCGAGGCGCTGCTGATGGGATGCGGCCGGTGCCTTGTCCCGCTCCCGCCTGGATCTGGCTCTGCCGCTCAGCATCGTGCACCCTGAGCAGCGGTGTGTCCCGGTCACCCGGCACCGACCCCATTTCTGCCTGTTTCAAGGCGCATTGTGGTCCCCGTTTAAGTGGGGGATGATCCACAATGGAACGAGAGGGAATATGAATCCCGCTCTCTCTGTCTCCGAACGGCTTCTGCTCGCCGAGTCGGTCTCAGCCTCGGCTTTGCCATGCAAGATCAGCTGCAGAAACAAATCAAAACGAGAAAAAGTACCTAAACTACACCCGTCCCGAGACGATTTAGAAAAGGGAAACCCTGGAGTGAAACAAACCAGATGGTCGGATCCCAGACACGGTGCACACACACACACTCACACACACACACACACCCACACACTCACACACACACATACGCACACACACGCACTCCCGGCCGTGCATCCACACACGGAGCGACGGGCGCGTTTTAATGTGCGCCGGGGTAAGAAATGATGTGGTCTGCCGAAAGAAGAACCCTATTGATCTACACGAAAAGATTGCTTTGTCATCGCCCCGCTGAGCCCGGGCATGCTAGGCTAGGAGGGAAGCATTTTTCCTTGGGCAGATTTTTAATTTTTCTGCTCTCCTCTCTGCAGTATTTCCTTACAGACAGCCTCGCTTCCCGTTTGAACCCAACTCTGCTTTACATTTCACGTTAAATTGCAGAATCAAACGTGCGTGGGGATGAGTGCTGCTGGAGTGGAGAGAGCCTCCAAAAAGTCTCAAAAGTAGGGAAAGAATAAAAAAATTAAGGCCATCAACAGATCATTATGATTTTTTTCTCCTTTAAATTGATTTTCACTGTCTTTCCCGCCTGCCTTAATGAGGTGTTTGATCCAGGCGTGTGGGGTCGGTGTTTGATGCCCTGCTGACGGCTTCAGCAGGTGGATCCCTACGGCCGAGGTTTTCCCACTGGGTGTCCCAGTGACTCCGCCGGGGTCGGAGATCTTCAAAGCTGCAAAACTAGCCACAAAGACCAGGCATCTTTGTTTGTTTGTTTTGTTGGTTTTTTTTTTGTGGTTTTTGTTGGGGTTTTTTTTGTTGGTTTTTTTTTTTTTTTTTGAGCGTTATTTGGTGGGGGTGTACCCGGCGGGCAGAACGCGACGCCCGGAGCAGCGCAGGGTGCGATCGCTGCTCCTGCCCTGGCACCGGCCGTGCCCACCCAAAGAGCATCTCCCGGCGCGGGGGTTTAGCGCGGGAAAGCCCCGGGAGGTGAAACTCTTGGGAATTGTGGAAAGTTCAGCTCCAGCCCAGCCGATGTTGCTCCCACACCCTTCCAGATGATCTGTTGGGTTTGTGATCCGTAATCGTTCTTGTTGCTTCTGCCGAGCAGCATCTAAATTCGTTTATTCCGATGAGAACCGCATCTACAAGTCCCCCAAGGCTCAGAGATGGATTTTTCTTTATTACCTCGTTATCAAGCTTGGCTGACCTCTAGCTTCTCTGAAAACATGAACAAGATGGACCTGCTGCTGCCTGGGCTGCCCCAGGGGTCTCTTTTTCCACTTATGTGATTTCCTTTGATATTATTTCTCCTCTTTCCATATCCCAGGCTCAGACCTTCAGTGCTCCCTGCAGTTCAGCCCTTTTTCCAGCCCCTCACTGCCAGCTCCCAGCTGCAAAGATCAGTTTGCAGCCTGCACACCACGAGCTCCCAGCGCAGGGAGGTCAGTGGGAATGGTGGTGACAGATAGTGAGAGACACATGAAATTCCCAGGTTGAAAACCCCCGGAGCCAAGGGCCAATATCCATCCCTGCAGCGTTCAGATGTTGGACAGCTCGGGTTTGTTGACTTGACTTTTCAAATGTAGGTGTCTCAAAATCCACACCAAAAAAGGCCTGGATTTCAACGAAGGCTTTTCCCAGGAACCCTATTTGCAGGGCTGAGCCCCCATGAAACTTTGGAGCACAGTTATCCCTGTCTTTTCTGTTCCTCAAACGAGTGGGAAACATGGTAAAACACATTCATTTAAGTGCTATGGTCTGACTTTAGGACCTTAGTTTTGAGCTTGCAGTTCCAAAACTTTGCCTCCTGCTCTTTCTTCATAACAGATCCCATCCCATGTGGGTTTGGAGCCCACTAGAAATGCTCACACACAGCTTAACACTCAACTGATTAACTCTGACTTGCTCTAAGCCCTTTTTTCGTACCATTCTTCATCAATCCGACATGAAAAGAGATACACACGCTTACATGACTCAGAGGAGCACAGCATTTTCAAGCCATAAACCACCAGGTGCACTTTTGAGACTCACCAAAGTCAGCTCTCCTGGTTGCCATAAAAAACACATTAGCCAAAGGCCAATGCATGTGGAAGGCAATTATGCTCTGGCACATGGCAATGTGTATAGAACAGCCTGGTAACTGTGCCTACCACACAAGGAAAAATATCCCTGTGAAAACAAGCCTGCTAAATCACTTCATTCTTTCCAAAATCCCCTGAAAATAGAAGGAAGGATTTTCAGGGTTTTTTTGGGAGGTGAGAGATATATGTGGGAAGGAATCAGATTTTCCAAAAGTGGGTGCACCAGTGCAAGAACCGGAATAAATGGCCAGAGCAACAAGGATTTAGAAACTCATTATGAGGTTTCTGAATCCTGGTTTTCCATGTTAGCATCTGATCATGCCAAACTTGTCCAGGAAATCCCTGATGCTGGGTTTTCTGCATTCAGCATTTCAGCAGCTCATGCCCACCTCACCCTCTGAGATCACAAAAGTCCATTTCTGCCAAAGTGCCAGTTGAGGACCTTCAACTTGGGTGCCAGAAGCAATACAGAGAAGGCCTTCAAAGGAGGGAATGACAGAGAAGGTGGAAAATTACTGGAATATAACTTGATCAGTATAAAAAGATTGGGTTTTTTGTGTTTGTTTGGTTTTTTTTTGGGTTTTTTTGTGTTTTGGTTGGTTGGTTGGTTGGTTGGTTGGGTTTTTTGGTTTTTTTTGTTTGTTTTTTTTTTTTTTTTAATGTAGAAAATGGCTGGGGATAGGAGCCTTTGTGGAAGTATCCGGCAATCTCCAGCTGGGAATCAGACCCTGGTCCATCAGTATCCTTCTGAAAAATCAGCCCAGCATAAACGTGCTGATATCTGTGGAGCTGCCTTGCAAAGAGCTTCATAAACACATTTTGCCTCTTGACCTTATATAAGATTGCACAGAAATATAGCACAGGACTCCTTTTCCCTGTTCCCATTTTGGGAGGGAGTTGAATAAACAGAGAAACAACTACAACCTAAAGTATGGGGAGAGATGTGGGGCATCTCACACGTGTAGAGAAGCAGAGGCAGAACCAAACCCCTTAACCCTCTCCCTTATTTAGTAAAGAACTGTCAGGTATTAAACTGCACCACTTTGATATTGTGAACATGCACAGAAGGGTGAATCTCAGCTCCAGATGGGTCTGAACTTCAGTTCCTTTCTTCAAAGCACTGAAAGAAATTGCTATCCTGAACTGCACAGGGCAAGAGAGGAGAAACCTATCAACACACAGATTAAAATTAACCCAGCCACTCTGGGGGTGTTGAGGCTTCACATACACATCCCCACTTCTTGCACTTGCTGCAGGTAAGCTGCTGCTTACTCTTGCTGGGAAGAGGAAAATGGATCACTCACATGGAAGCAGCAGCACTGAGGGCTGATGAAGGAAAGGCTGATGTTTCACATCTGGCTTTATGTTACTTGGAAATTCCTATGATTTCTTCAAGATGGATATTTAGCATCACCCAGCTAACTGGATCCCAGCAGTGCTCAATATGAAATGCCTTTTCTTATTAGCATTTTCCAAGCTTTTATATAATCTAGCTATTGAGCATTCAGATTGTGATCTAAGAGGACATAAGTTAAACGTTCCCTGCAAGTACATGGCCGGGGTCCTGCGGGGACGCAGGCTGGTGGGCTTCCCTCCAGTGCAGAGATAAGCGTGCCATCTAGAGGAAATCCCTTTCATTGCCAGCACTGGCAGCTGAAAATTATCCAATAAAGCATAATTAACCTCTGGCTTCAGAGAAAATCCTCCACCCGTGCCCTGCTGCTCTGAGCTGCTGCACAGGCACGTCGTGGCAGGCTGCTGGTGCACTGAGGCATCGGGGTGGTTTGGGAAGGTCCTGAGTGCTCGAGGGACATCCCAGCCCCCCCTGGCACCAGCTGGCCTGACCCTTCCCCAGTGGTGCTGCCAGCTGCCCAGTCCCCCCCTCCCTGCCCTGCATGGGGAAAGGAGAAAAAGGCGGTGAGGGTGTTTCCATAGCACACGTGGGTGCCTGGGAAAGGCAGGGAGGGGCACACAGGGCGGGATGAGGAGGCGGGATGGACCAGACAATGCCCTCCGGTGGCTGCCAGCAGCGGCTGGACCCGCGGTGCCCATGGCCAAGGCACAGCTGAGGCCCCGGGTGCACTAAGGGAGGCAGTGGTGGGGCCAGCTCCTCCACCAGCAGCTCCCACCCTGTGGAGCACATGCCTGTGGAGCCCTCACAGGGGTGTGCAGAGCACAGCCTACAGTGGGGAGGGGGGCCTGGCCTCCTGTGGGGCAGATCCTCATGTCCACTCATTTTTCCCAAAGAAAAATCTCCTCCACAGCTTTGTCCCCAGGCTGGAATGCTCTCACATGCTGCTGCTGGCATGGGCAGCCTCACCCAGAGCTTCAGGCATGGTTGTGGGTCTGGGACACGGGACATCCACAGCTCCTGTGCTCAGTCAGCCCCCAGAACCTCACAGCATCTGTATCCCACACCTTTCTCTTTTTCTACCGCCTCCACTGCAGCACATCTGCAGTCACCAGCACCAGGCTGTTGTCCCACTAATGAAAACAAACTCTTCCAGCCCTAAAGACAATTGAAAAACAGTGATCTTGGTTCAAGCAGAGGGACAAGTGCTACTCTGCAGCAGGCAGCTGTTTTGTAAAAATGGGAAGCCTTGCAAAAAACCAAAACCTTCAGAGATGGAGAAAGAGCAGGAAAGATCTCACACAAGAGACACCTTATTCTGCAGAAAAAGCAGGAGCATGCTTCAGCAGGGATTATTTGGAGAGAAGCTGCTATTGCATTGATCTGTTCGTATTCTACAGGATTTTTTATATATATTTTCATCACTTTTACTGAAAGTTATTCTCATTTTCCACACTATCTCAGAAGCTCTCTGATGCTCTCAAGTAAGGCTACACTCCAGCAGCACTTTTTAGGTTTTAATGGTCATCTTTTTCCATTTTGAAACCTCCCCACCTTCTCACCCATACCTGAGGACTCTCAGGCTCCACTCATGGCTTGGAGATGCTGCTCTCACCACTGCACAGTTGTTGTTCTCTTCCCAGCTCCATGGCAGGGAGGGAAGATGTGGATGTGTCCGTGGCTCATTGCAGGCTCTTGTCACTCACATGGAGCAAAGGGTTTCATGGCACTGCCCTGGGATCTCCTGCACTTTATACATCTCCTATTTCCTGTCATTACTGAGAAGAGCCTAGCTGCAATAAAAATCTGGGCTCCAATCCTACAAACACTTATGCCTGAGCTTAACTCTAAGCACGTGAGCCGTCAAAGGGGACTATTCATGTGCTTAAAATTTAAGCATGTTCTTAAGAGCCTGCAGGCCTGGAGTCTGTCAGTGGAGGGATTTGTGCCTTAAGCCCATATTCTGGGTCATTATCCTTTTCATGTCTTCTCTGCCATCTCAGAAGATGCTTCAACGGGGAATTTTCAAGTTCTTCAATAAACTTTGTCTTCCAGAGCAGGCTGGATTCTTGCCTATTCTATGGGGCAATTCTCCTGTGTTGCCTCCCCTCCCCCTGTGAGCGATAATCCTGTGCTATTTCATGCTTGGCCAGACAATTAAGCCCTCTTGCTGCTTGGCTCTGTCTTTGTTATGTATAATTGTTCCAAATAATTAGCCACTATTGCACGCTATTCTGAAACTACTTTGTATTGCAATTATACTTAGAGGGTGAGCATCAGCTGGGGAGAATCCAAGCAGCAGACAGCCTGGAAAGAAAGGGCTCGGAGCCGGGGGCGGACGGATACGTGCTTAAACCAACACTGTGGAAAACCTAACAATGAGTAACCAGGCAGGAGCAAATGCGGCTTGGAGAGGGTCTGCGGCTGGTGGGGTCCGGGCAGGAGAGCCGAGGGTGGGCCACAGGGCCTGGCCTGGCTGTCACCTGGCTGCCACCTCGTGGGTGCTGCCCACAGTGCAGGAGGCAAAGCCACAGCCAGCTCCCATCGCTTCCGTGGCCACCTGAAGGGAGCATCTTCACCAGGTGGCCGCTTTAGCCACCGCTAGGGAGCACGGAGCTCTGCTGGGATGGGTTTGGGGTCTGGAAAGAAAATGCTCCCTCCTAACGGTGTCTTTGGGATGGCAAAACTTGCGATTTCTTGAGGGTGAAGGCTCTGGATGATGAGATGGGCTTGGCAGCTCCTGTTTTCCCATGGGTAAACACATTTCTGTTACAGAGGAGTGCTGCATGAGATGCTCTCAGGAGGGAGTTACAGCTCCATATAAGCATCTTTCTGAAAGTGAAAATAATGAGGCACAGCAGAGTCCCCTTAGCTTTACTCAGACTCCTAACTTTCAAGAAGAGAACATCTGAAAAGGGTACAATCAAGACCAGGGATGGCCTGGCCTGCACAGGTGAACTAATTCCTCTTCTGAAACCCATGGCCTGCTCAGAGTGAAGAGCCAGGGAGGTCAGTGAGCTTGGACAATTCTGTACTTTTTGAGGTCCATTTGCTCCAGCCAGATTAGATCACTTGAAACCCCCTGAAAATGGATCTACAGATTAAGTTTGGTTTCCAACACCTGATTAGCAGGAGAGTTTTAAAACCAAGATGAGATGATTCTGGTGCAGATGGAAAGCACCCAAAATGTCTAAGACCATCAGGCCCATTCTCTCCAGAGGTCACACCCTGCAGCAGGGCTGATGCAAATGGAAAATTAACTTTTCCCAGGTGTGTAAGTGGCTCAAGTGCACTTTTTCTCCATGCAACTCCTTGAGCTGCCACAAGCCAGAGCTGCTTGCTGGTGCTGGCATGGCACAGTTGATTCATTACATTCATAAACCCAACTGCTGCAGTGGAACCACTTCAGCAAGCACAGTACAAAGGCTGTGAAATGACTTCATCCCAGATCTCTCCCAGGAGCTTGTAGGTGTTGTGCTGCCAATGCTGAGGCTCTGCTGCTCTGCCTGGCACTTTGGGGTGCTGTTAAGAGCCAGGCCAGCCCCCAGCTCTGCCATTCAACCATCGTGCAGCACATTTCAAACACAAAGTCAGGCTGCCAATGAGACTGGCTGCTGCAGAGGAGTGATCTGTCATCACCAACCCCTCCCAGTCCATCAAGGACGCAGATTCTCACTGTGCTTCTGCTCCTTTCCCTGTTTTCACTCTAGGGAGAAGAGCTGCTCCAGGGGACAGCCAACACAGGCCAATCCTGTGTCCTGTGCCCAGCGATGGCTTAGGAAACGGGCAAAATAAGGTATAGGCAGAGAAACCCTTTCCCTTTGAGACCTCCCCAAGTGATCAACTGGTGTTTTAAGCCCGGAGGTTGCATCCAGCCCTCCCCGAACAAACTCCACAGTGTCTCATCCCACCGCATCCCAAAACTCCCCCACGTCCTGATCCCCGGCAGCCGTGAACAGCATCTCCAAGGCCGAGATGCTGCTGGGACGTGCTGAGCACCCCCCGGGAGCCGGGAGCGTCTTCCCAGGGCTTTCCGCTGGAGGTCAGTGTTGGCCTGAGCACTGCCGGCTGTCCCTCCGGAGGTCAGTGCTGGCCTGAGCACCGCCGGCTGTCCCTCCGGAGGTCAGTGCTGGCCTGAGCACCGCCGGCTGTCACTCGGGGCCGTGTCGCCCTTTCCGCAGCGTTACAGCCCTGGAGTGAAGCGGCGGAGGGCAGCGCGGCGTTGTTCTTGCCCTGTACAAACACAGCCGCTCCGTCACCTCCTCCTGTCCTTGTAGGAACTTTCCGAATGCAAAGGATCCAAACTTTACATAGCAGGACCCCCCACACCCCGATGAGCCTGGGCAGGGCTGACCCCCAGATGCTAATTCGTTCAAATCTCATTATCACCTGGCAAAGCCACCTCAGCCAGTCCCACTGCACCCACTGCCCATCTCCCCATCACTGCCTGACTTCACCAACTCAGTCTTGACCTCCAAGAAACACCACTGAATGTCTTCAAGCTGTGTATTTGCAAAGGGCCAAGTATTGCATAGAATAACAGCAAGTTATGGTGTAACATTTCCAGCCCTGAGACTGTCAGTGAGCAGCTGGCAGCATCCAGAAAAAACCTAACACTACCAAAGGGACTGATGTGTTCTTCAGGAAATGTGTTTCAACTAAAATTCCAGCTAGTGCTGTGTTTGTTTGTAACAGGGTGGAAAACACTATTTGTAGCTTGGGAATATAATCTGGAAAGAGCATTTCTCGCTGCTTGTTTGAACCTGCTGGAAGCAGCAGGAAGGTGGTACAAGCACGAAACGTGCAGAATGCTGCTGTGCACAGACAGACATGGCAGCTCAGTCGGCCCTCCCTGCATAGCCAGAGTTTCCCAGGGAAAAACAAACATCTTTTCAAAGTGGCAGCTCATTTTGGCTGTGTGTTTCTGAATGTGCAGCCTGGGTTATCTGAAATCAGCCTGATTTGCAAGGAGTTATTCCCTGAGAAGTCAGAGAAGACAGCCCAGATCACTGCTAAATCTCTTTGGTGCTCGGGATGGATTCCACCTCCCCCATCAGCATCTCACAGGCTCAGGACAGAGCTCTCCCCACCATGGGGAAGTCCAGAGCACCTCTTGCCATCACCCTGAGGTATGACATTCTTTCCACAATCTCAGAAAGCACAGAAAGTTTTTTGTGAAAAAAAAAATAAAACCAAACCCTGTCTTCTGTGTGAGCTCGAGATTGTTACAACTGTCATTACATAATATTCCCTTAACTCCCTAAATAAAGAGGGGAGGATTTCCAAGGAGACTTGATTTCACAACTGAAATCTGAGTGACAATTACTCCTGTTTCATTCAAATCCCTCTTATTCACTAAACAGGGACATCGAAGAGACACTAAGACAGATGAAGAGCTCGGGTATAAACTTTACAAAGCTTAAAACTACTCTGTCCCAGCAAGGCTCATGCTTTACATGACACCTTAATCCTACTAATTTGCTAGATTCACCCTAACTGTAAACATAGCTTTGAAATGGAAGCTTAAAAGCCTCGTTGGGATACATTAACTTAACCAAGAACACACTCTTAAGGCATTAGTTTAATGACAATCACAATACAAGTTGCCAGAGTTTTGTGCATGTGAGGATTAATATCCACAGGAAAAAGAAGAAAAGGGGTTTGTTCCCCCTGTCTTCCACCTGTTTGGCAGTGAAAGGCCCACGGTGAGGGTGGTTTATTGGTGCTTTCAGGGGGCTCTGGGCTGTCTGGCAGATGGGGATATTCCAGGGAAGATGTGCAACCCAGTGCTGCCCACCAGGGGTTGTCCCAACACACCAGGATGGGGTCATCGGCTCTCTCCAAGCCTGGTTTTTGGGGAGTCAGTCACTGTGGGGTCTCACTCACACCAGACCCGCTCTTGCACAGGCGCAGGGGTGGGTGGATCTCTTGCAGACGTCCCTGAATCTGGAGCTGGATGCCACTGTCCAGAAAGCCCCACAGCGGGAGGGCACAGGCAACTGGGGGACAGGAGCAAGTCACAGCCCAGCCCCCTTCAGCCCAGCCCTCATGGCTCCACCAGCTCAGAGGCATCAGGAACTTGGAAAATCCCTTCCAACACCAGCTCCCTGCTGTCTCCAAGATGACTGGGGATGAGCCAGCTCAGCTCGGTCTAAGATGTCACAGCTTGGCCAACTCTTCCCAGGGCATCCCAACCAGGCAGAGCCCCAGCATCTCCTGCCCACCCCCTCCAGCCAATATTGGTTTTATTTCAGGTCAGTAGCTGGTTCTCCCCTGCCTCAGCAGCCCTCCTGCTCAGGGTGCAAACCCAGTGGAGTCACAGCCCCATCAGCCACCAGACCCAGTGCTTCTGGCACACGTCTGGCTCCGACACCCTGGGTACTTAGGCAAGATTCCAAAAGTTCTTTTGTTAGCAAAACATTGCAGGATCGGGCCCTGGGAATGAATGTGAGCTATGACAAATGTCCTTTCTGCTGACTGTCCTTGCAACTGATTATTTCAGCACCCCCCTAGGTGATCTGTGCAGACAATATGTCACAGGCAGGCATGGCACGTTGCAAATTTCCATTAGACAGAAGATGTCTGCCTACAGATATCGTATGGAGAGACCCAAAGTATTTCAAGGGCTAAGTTCTTTCACAACGCTCTTTCTGAGCAGGGTTATTGCCAGGGGGAAAGCACAGAAGCTGCTGCTGGGACAGGGTGAAAGCTGAAAGGGTAAAGCGGGATGGACCAGAGACAAGCACTCAGAATCTCAGCTGAAGATGGCAGACCAGTTTTTAGAGACAGATGGAGGCCAAATCTTAAGGAAACCAAGAAGAAAAAAGCATTTTTCCCCCTCCACTCTGATACTAAACCCACTCTGTTTCTGTGGAGCACACAGAATGAAAGAATGAAAAGCCACAAGGCCCCAAGCTGTGGACAAAAGCTGATTCTGTGGTACCTGCCAGCACACCAGCTTTTGTTCCTGCCGAGCAGCTGGGGAATGAGATGCTGTTTTACACCAAAGATGAGATGATTTCCAACTTTTCAGAAAGGAGAATGCCACAGGAACTACAGAAAACTGCTCTGCTTCAGAAGACACCTTTGAAAAAAAGGAGATAAATCCTACCTTGGCACTTTTACCCAAAGAATGTTTGCATTTTTAAAAAATGTAAATCTGGGGATGGGGAGTTCTCCCTTCAAATCTTGTCAGGTGGTCTGGCTGGGAGTCCTGCAAATAAATAGCAGCAGCCTAGCCAGTGAACAGGTTAGAATTTTAATTGATTTTGTTGCTAGGAAGAAAAACTGTGATCTCCTAATTTGATGGGCTAAATCAGAATTTCACCTGCAAGGGATTCCTTGGAGGGAAGACACATTCTCTTTATGCAAATGGGAAACTATCAAGTCAAGTAAGAGCTGTGTGGGCAAGCCATGTAGGAATTACCATTTGGTTTTAAGAAAATCATAATAAAAGAGTGAGCTTTAAGAAGCATCACTAAAAATGTAAGATGTGGCAGTGTCACAACAGCAGCACGAATCCATCTCCCACCAGTTACAAAACTATAATTTCCTCTTGCCAAGATACGTCCAGAGCCAGAGGAACAGCAGCACTGGTCATGTTGGAAGAAAAAGCTTTATTTTAAAAAAGTCCTTTCTAACAATAAAAGTAATTTTTTAAAAATAGTAAAAAGGAGTAGTCAAGTTGGGGTTTCTTTTCCTACAGGGAAAGGAAATGATAAACATCTTAAATATTCATTTAAAATCCAGTGAACTTGTTTAGTGGTTTGGGGGCTTTTTTGATAACTTTCGTTCCAGTTACACGGGAAGCACTCAGGGAAGAGAGGAAAAAGCCCATTTGAGAGAGAGTTCCTGCATGTTACACCATGCACCGCTCCTGAGTGCGCTCCTGCCGGCCCTGGGGGTGCCCCGGGGTGCGCTGCTGCGGGTGGCATCCCCTGGGCACAAGGACAAGCGTGGGAAGCCCTGCCTGGCAGAGCCACAGAACTCCTTTTCCGGGAAGGAACGGAGCAGATAAACAGATATCACCTTGCTCCGCTTCAGAACAAGAGAGAGAGAGGAATTGAGTCCTCCCACACGCGTGTGTGTCCGCACACAGCCCGGGACCCCCGATCCACCCCAGCTGACCCCACGGGAGGGAGAAGTCCGCTTGTCCAGAGCCGCTGCTGGGAGCGCGGGGATGTCCGGCCCATTGCCGCAGCCCCATCCATCACATGTAGCGCTCCAGGCCGGCGGGGAAGTTGGGCTGCCTCATGTACGTGTTGCTGGAGCCGAACTGGCCGAGGGGCGAGGCGGAGAGCCCCAGGAGCTGCTCGCCGTGCTCGGCGCAGGCCGGGGCCCGCATGGCCGGCAGGGCCAGTCTGCTGGGAGCCCCGTAGAGCTGCGGGCTGCTGGGCGAGTAGCTGCCCTGGGCTACGGGCAGGTGCGGGGGCGAGGCGGCGTAGGGGTACGCCAGGGAGTTGGGGCCGGCCCGGCCCAGCAAGCCGGGGCTGACGGGCTGTGCCTGGAAGCAGGGAGGCTCGGAGCTGCCGGCAGAGCAGGCAGGAGCCAGCTCGGCCCCGGGCAAGCCCAGCGATGGGTGGCCCAGCTCGGAGGGCGGCGAGGGCTGCAGGGCCTGCTGGCCGCTGATGAGGCTGTCGATGCTGAACATCCTGGGATGCTGAGCCGGCGGCGCTGCCCCGGCCGCGTAGGGGTGGAAGACGCTGCTGGAGAGCTGGGGGCCGTAGCCGGGCGAGCAGAGGGCATTGGGGTAGGGCGCTGTGGGTGCCGTAGGGCGGCCGGCGGGCGGGGGCGTGAAGGCGCTGGAGTTCTGCATGTAGCCGGGGTAGGTGGTGATGTCGGTGCGCTTGAAGCGCTTCCTCCGCCGCAGGAAGCTCCCGTTGTCGAACATGTCCTCTGCGGCCGGGTCCAGTGTCCAGTAGTTGCCCTTGCCGGGATGTCCGGGCTCCCGGGGGATCTTGACGAAGCAGTCGTTCAGGGTGAGGTTGTGGCGGATGCTGTTCTGCCACTTCTTTGGGTTCTCCCGGTAGAAGGGGAAGCGCTCGGTGATGAACTTGTAGATGCCGCCCAAGGTGAGCTTCCTCTCGGCGGCGTTGGCGATGGCCATGGCGATGAGGGCGATGTACGAGTACGGGGGCTTGCCCCGCTGCACCGGCCGCTTCCTCCGGCGGCCCCCGGCGGCGGGCGGCGGCTCCTCGGGCGGCGGCGGCGGCGGCGGGGCCGGGCTGCTCCCAGCGCCCCGCGGCTCCGGCTTCACCGGCGGCGCCTGCGGAGAGCCCCGCGGCGGCCCGGGGGAGCCGGGGCTGGCCGCGGGGCTGGGCGCCGGCAGCGTGCACATGCCTCGCAGGCAGGGGAAGCCGGCCGCGTTCATATACGGCCCTCGCCTTCCTCCTCCTCGGGAGGATGGGGGGGAGCGGCGGGAGAAAGAGCCCCCCCGAGGGGAGGGGAAGGGGAGAGGGAGGGGAAGGGGAGGGGGACACGCTCGGCGGCAGCTCCCTGCGATGGGGAGGTCGGTCCCGAGCCGCTTGGCAATATATAGGGCGGTCGCCCCCCCGGAGGGGCGTGCGGTGCCGGCCCGCCCGGCCCCTCTCTCCTGGAGGGAGGAGGAGGCCCCCGGGGAGGGGTCCCGACTCCCAGGACTAAATCCCCCAGCCTCTCCTGGGGTTCCTGCCATGACCATGCCCCCCAGCGGTCCCTCCCCCGGGGGTCCCGGGGCCAGCGCTGCCGCCGCCTCTCGCCCCGGCCCTTCTCGGCGACGCTTCGCTGTGCTCGGAACTGGAGCTTCCTCCCAGGAGAAAAACCAAACAAAACGAGTCCCGACGGCCAGCCCGGGGCGACTTTGGTGCCGCTGCCAGCCCCCAGCAGTAGAGCAGGTAACCTCCCTCCGCAACCCCTCCTGCGCTTGGATTTCGTTGTCTTTCTCTCCCGTGAAAAGCGCTCAGAGGTGGCCCCAACTCAGCGTCGACAAGAGCCAGCGGCTCTCTCCGAAACCAAGCCCGTCGGTTTAGTTATTTTGCATCTTGGTGAGACCTCCTAGGTAAGAAAATACTGGGAAAATGTTTTGTCTTTCCCCCAGGAGAAAGGGAAATGGCCCACAGAGCTCAGGGCTGCCCAGAGTGTGCAGGAAGGACGTGGGACAGGGACGGGCACTTTGGAGATGGACAGGGAAAATAAGGATCTCTTCTTTATCACTGCAGAGTATGAAGCTGAAGGAAGACACCAGTTTCAGAATTCCCTACTGGAATTCTGGAACCTACTGGCTTTCAGGAAAACCTCTTCAGTTCTCCAGAGTGAGTTGGCTGGGCAGAACTGCAGCCTCTCATCCTCGGCATGTGCCGCTGCCAGGGCTGAGGGGCTGCTGGCTGCTTGAGCAGCACCAAAAAACCTGTGAGCTTCCTCACTGTGCTCAGCCACTGCTCCCGAGAGTCACCTCTAAGGCAAACGCCTGCCCAAGGAGCCCCTGGCCCAGAGCAGGGAGGGAAGCCACTGCTTAAGGGAGGGCTGGACAAACCAGGGGGAACTTTTATAACCAGCTCCCAGCTTTAGGCATAGCCATGTGTCCCTGTCCTGGGGACACAGATGGAAAAGTACCATGAATGCAGTGGCAGATCCCTTCATACATCCCGCTGGAGTAAAACTTGAAGTCTTCAAATTTGCAATTTGTGTGAAAGCATTTCCAAGAGCAGAGCATAATGAAAGGTTTTCTCCACAGAGGCAAGCAGGTGAGCTTGACCAGGTCCTATCATCCTCCTACCTTCCTTTTTTGAACTAAAAATCTGCCCAGCCTTTTGGAGAAGGGTCTTCAGCCCTTTCCTTTGAGCATTTGCTGGTGGTTTAAAATTCACCATCCAGGTTATCTCCCACCATTGCTCATTCCCCTTCTCATGCCTGTGTGTGGCTTTGTTTGTGCTTTATTTTTCCTGCAGATGTTTGTGGCTCTTCTTGCACTCTCCAGGGCTCAGGCAGGGACTTGTGGGTCCAGTCCTGATCCGACAGGGACCAGTGCTGTTTCAGCCTCAGATTCCACTCTGCCAAATGGGATAACAGGAATATTGGTGCTGGCTGGAGGACAGAGAGCAGGTGGAAAAGGTGAAGGATGCCTTTCTCCAGACACAGATCTTCAGGGAGAGCAAATGAAAGGCACAGCTGGCACCATTCCTTCACCTTGTGAGAGCCAAGGGAAAAAGAATGGAAAAATCATATTTCTCCTGAAGCTCACATTTAAATCAAGCAAGTATCTGAATGGAGGTGGCTCATTTCAGCCAGAGGATCTGACTTTTCCACTCACTGGAGAGGGCAGCAGGACAGATATCCAAGAAGGCAGTCACTAAAGACCACCCCAGACTGCACAAAGAAAGTTGCCCACCTTGGGGCAGATGGAAACCTTCAGCTGTGCCAACATTAGCTGGTGAGATTTTCATGTTGATAAAAGGAGTTTAATGTATTCTGATCAGGCAAGAATGGGTTTGGGAGGGAAAAGGGTTATGGAGTGCAAAAGAGGAACAGCTTTTCTCAGTCATATCAAACAGCCTTATTTATCACTCACTATCTCCCACTTGTTTGTCTGGGGGCTTTTTCTTTGTTTTTGTGGGGTTTTTTGTTTGTTTTGGGGCTTGTTTTGCTTTTATTCTTAACAACTGAAAATGAGTTGAAAAAGAAAACCCACCAGCATGGCTGCATCTGGAGCTGCCTGCACCTGAGATCAGATCTAGCGGAGGAAGGGACATCTCATGGACAATGGGCTATGAAGACCCAACTGCTGTGAGTGTTTACAGTCCCAGGCCCTGATCTCATGTCATTTTACACACAGAGGGAGAAGCCCTGGCCCCGTCTGGGGCTGTGGGCTGGCTCAGACTCCAGCTGGTGAGTGGTTACTTTAAAGCTGATGGGACCATTCAAACTGCTCTCAACATCGGTGTGCTAAGACCCAGATGTCAAAATAGCCTTGACAAACAGATAAAACAGCAGGACAGAGGTGGGCAGGAGCACACAGGCAGGAAGCTGTGTTTTACCATGGAATAAGGAAGGCCAGAACACACAGACTTTGATTCCCACATATGTTTTCTCACTCAGGGTGCTCTTTGGCCCAGATCAATTATTAAAAAGTGGAAGACAATAATGAAAGCGGCTACCAAACAAATGTGATCTGGACCTCTCTTTAAAATTAGGTGATGAGAAGGGAATAAATCACCTTTACTAAGTAAGTGTAAGTTTTGCCAGCATCTGCTGCCTTTTGCATCAGTTCATCCTGAGTACACAGAGAGATTTCAACATCCTGCTCCTGAACTGTTTTGCACTGGAGCTGCAGCCTCCTCCAGAAATATTGTACACATAAATCACTTTGTAGCACAGGTGAACTTGCTTCACTGCAGAGGAATGGGGCTGTGCACCCTCAGCCAGATTCTGTTTCAAGCCCCCCATGCAGGAATTGCATCTGTGGTACCCGGGCTACATATCCAAGCTACGCTTGGCAATCATGTGGGTTAGAAAAATGTGTGGCTTTTTCCCCCAAAACAAAAAACAAAACAATCTTCTGCTAAACCACAGGCAGTATGGGAGTACCTGGGTGAAAGCTTTATGATCTTTAATGTAGCCATGCTGAGAGACCAGTGGCTTTGTCCTGTCCTGAGTAAAGTAGTTGCCTGGATGTCTGCACAGGACACAGATGCATTTGGATCATCCCTATTTCCAGAGCCCTACAAATACCTGTGAACCAGTCATCTGTTTCTCAGTCCCCCTGGGATCTGCAGGGAAAAAGAGGGAGTGGAAGCCCTGATGGCAAGGACTTCTCTGCTTTCTCTCCCTAGAAATTCCACAGCGAACAATCCAAGGCACTCTCCAACCTCAGAGCCTGCAGTGGCTCCTAGGGGATGCCTCAATGACACAAAACCTGCTGATGGTGCTCTTAGGATGGCCCTGAATTACCCCATCACTTACCAACAACCAAATGTTCAGGTACTTCCCTGGCTGCAAGCTGGAGGAGCAGCACTGCCCTGACATAACACTGATCCCATTCCCACCCCCTGTGTATCCATGTCTGAATCCACCCATGCTCCAAATTCCCACATGGAGAACCTTGAGTATCTCCAGTGAGGGAGACTCCACACCCTCTCTGGGCAGCCTGTTCTGGTGCCCAGTCACTCACACAGCAAAGTTCTTCCTCATTTTCAGGTGGAATTCCCTGTGCATCATTTTCTGCTCACTGCCTCTTGTCCTATTTCTAGGCAGCACGGAGGAGAGCCATGTAAGAGCTCAGCACATTTGCATGGGGTGATGACAGCTCTGGAGTGTGTGAGATATCCTCTCCTCCTGGGACATTTCCCTCACGGGGTGCCACTCTCAGGGCAGGAGGAGAGCAAACAGCAGACCTGGAGTGTTCACTGTGTGGCTTGTGACCACAGCACGTGTCCAGGAACGGGGCCACCATGCTGCTCAGGACCAGCAGCCACCCAAAAACCAGCCCAGGACACCAAGCAATGGCTGGGGTCAAAGAAGCCACAAAATAAACACCCTTCCTGAGCTATTCCATTTCTTCAAGATGCAGGAAACTGATAGCCAAAGCAAATAAATTCTTCCTGAGAACTAACTCTTTGAGTCGCTTATGTATTTGTAGTCAGCTGCGCAGTAAAGTCCAGACAAAATAATTTCTTCTCAAGAAGTATAGGTAAAAGCATGTACCAAAACTGTGGAACAGCAGGGAAAAATTCTAGATAAAGAAACTTTTGAAGTATTCTGCACCTTTTTGGGCAAGTTTTGGGCTTTTCCCATTACAATCAGTTCAGATTTTTTTCCCCAAGATCATTCTGATGGAATATTTTAAAGTTTACTTTTATTCTTATAGGGAAAAAAAAGGGGATAGGAGGGGAAAAAAATCCTTTTTTTGTTGTTGTTGTTTGTTTATAAAAAATAATGTTCCTAACAGAAGCACATTTTGTTTAAATTTGAAAGAAAACAGAAAAGATTACAGGGGACTTCAGCCGTTGAAACCCATGGGGGACAAATTTTGATATGGAGTTTTGGCAATTTCACTTCTATAAACTTTGTTGCTTTTTTTGCTCCAGACAAGCCTCAATATTTGGGGTGAACAAACATTTAATTTTCCCTCTTTCTGGAACAAAATACTCCTTAAATTTCTGCCCTGGGTCCATACCTCATGGGCAGAACCCAGCCTAAGGGAAGACCACGCACAAGGGCCAGGCTGAGCTGCTCCCTCTCCCTGGCTTCTCAGCTGTCCTGCCTGCTGGCCTCAAGACACTGAGAAGAGCAAAGTGTGGGTCATGCATGGGGTTAGTAAATAATATTTAATTATTTAGCTTTATGAAGCAATATTAAATACTATAGAAAGCCAAAGGGGTTTCATCATCGTGATACAAGTACAACATTTGTCAAAAAATTCTCTTGGTGAATCTGCCCTACCAGCCTGCAGTTTCAAGCAGGGCACAAATCCATCTGAGGATCACAAGAATGGACAGAGACTGGCAGGAAAACTTATCCTGGACAGGGGCACTGCAGCAGGAGTGTTTTGTGCATTGCCACTCTATTTCACTCCCTGTGATCCCATGCATTATCCCACACTGGGAAGTTCTGCCTCTTCCCAATTCTTCCTGGCTTTCCTGCTGCCCAAACCCTGTGCTCAGCCATCTCCCTAAGCCTGCTGAGGCTCGGGTTTGTCAATAAAATCAAGGATCCAATGCCCAACTGCCCCAGATGCTGCACAACAGAGCTCCCAGGCAAGGACTTCAATGCAAAACTTTCCCTTTTCCTTGTTGATTTGCTACTCCCTTATAACTACCAGACCAATTAGCTGAAAGCCTGGGCAGATGGTTAAAATCCTACTTTGCTGGCTCACTATCTGCTCTCTTTTTCCTCTCTTTAGTGCTCCTGCCAGCAGTGATTTCATTGACTCCAACCATAACAGCCTCTTCCCTCCCCTCAGGCCAGGAGCACACCTCTGTCACAAAAAATTTCCCTCCTGTCTTGAACCTTCAGCCTGATCTGCCTGCAGCCCGACCTGCAGGTTGTTTTTCTTCTCACCACTTGAAAATGTTTTTGAAACAAAGACTCCCTAATCCCCCCAGCCCAGACAGGCACCTCTAGGAAGCCCCTGCTGGTGGTGCAGGGGGAACACTAAACTCAGCAGGATTAGGATATCAGGGCACCCCATAAACTGGTGGGACCAGGTGAATGGAGGCTGTGTAGCAAACAGGGTCTCATGAGGTGGTGGGGATGAAGCAGGATGCAGAGGTGAAGCCATGAGATGGTGATCTGGGAGGAAGAAGAACAAAGATCTTCACATCTGCCCACTGCCCAGCCCTTTGGTCCCAAATGGCAAGAGTTCACCACATGTCTGTGTTGGTGGAGAAGCTGGCTGAGGTTGTGACAACCTTATCTGCCTTTAAGGCCTCTCCACAAATGACCAAAATCTAAGATTCTGTGCAGTGATTTCAAAGTGCATGGAAGAGTGGTAAAGAGTCTCCAGCCATGACAGACTGGTGTCCATCACATCATTTCCTACTGAGAAGGGAGAGAGGTGATTCAGACTCAAATCAGACTGGACAAGTATGAATCACAGCATTTGCCTCTCATTCCTTCCAGCCAAAACCATCCCTGTCTGTTGCTGCTTGGGGCTGGGAGAATCAACACAGGCATTTCTTTAATTTGGGGCTCCACAGAAGTTAATTAATTAATTTCCATCTGCCACTGCTGAAGTGCTGTGGACACTGGAGTTCCTCAGCTGAGGTGGGAATCTCTGTCCCACAGGCAGTATTTGATGCAGGGAGGCAGCAGCACTCAGGTGATGGTCTCAGAGTCCATTTAGAAGGTTAGCAATGAGGCCAATTCCATCTGGTAGTGCCACCCTGAGTATAAACAATGAGGGAGATGGATTTGGGCTTGAAACCTGGCTCAGATCCTGGTTACCCAAGAGGATAGGTGCAAAAGCAGACACTGACCTGCCTCCCTCATCAGCTGAGCAGGAAGCAGAGTTCTGCCCTCACATCATCTCTACCTCAAGGAGGGCTCTTGAGCAAGGACTGGAGACCTCAGGATATCAGAAACAAGAACCCTTCTTTAAAAGATGCCCAGTACAGTATGCCTTTGGGGAAATGGCAGAAATTATTTTGCCCATTTCTTTATGCAAGTAGAGCATGAAGGACTTGACTCATCTGAAGCAAAGCAGCAAGGCAGTGACATCATCACAACCACCATCCAAAAACTCTCTGATGGAAAAAAAAAATCTTACATTTACTTTGCAGATGCATCTGATTGGTATCTCTGGAAGCTTTTCCCCCATACACAGTGTTATTTATTGCATACATTTAGTTTTTGTTTGCATGAAAAAGATTTTCCCTGCTTCCTTTCCCTTTCTGTATACACCCTTCTTTGGAAGATGATCACAGGACTATTGTGTGGAATATTATCCATTTTCTTTACACCAAACTTGGAGTGTACAAACTTGGCATAAATTTTCTTGCCTTGTGTTTTCCTCAGCAGCCGTGGCAAATCTTTGTAGTCCTAAGAGATTAAAAAGGGACAGCTTGTCCCCCACCTCACAGTGAGAGAAACTGAGACAGAGGAAACCTGGACCAAATCTGGGAGTGGGTCAAAAGAGAAAAAATACAGAATCTGGTCATCATTTTTTCAGCATAAAGAGTCTGTGAGAGGTTAGCAAAAGATAGAAATCCAGCTTCCATCCAAGCCAACAAGAACTGGGCACTTACATCCTGCTATAAAATTCCGAAAGAAAAATAAAAAATCATCAGTGACAAAAGGAGTCCTAAGGGCCCAAACACATTCAGGTGGAGTGGAAGTCAAAGGAACTGCCTCCAGTCCCAGATGAGCAGCACAGCAACACAGAGGTATTTGAGATATGGACTTCTCCACCAGGATGGAGTTAAGGGGTGCCATCAGCATGGTAGATCCCACCAGAGGGTTCAGCAGCTTCCACCACAGAATTAGGAGTTCCAAACAGGTCCTAATGGCTTTGCCTTGTAGCCCCACAAAATCCAGAGGATGGTGTCTGCTATGGGCTTCTTCTTCCACTGCTTAGCCCACCCCTAAGGAAAAGGGACTCAGGTGCATCTTCATTCTAGAGGATAAAAGATGAGCAGAGAGCAGAAGGCTGCTTCAGCACTGGGGTGGCTGTGCTGTAAATGTCCTGTGAGACCAAGGCTGGCCTTCTTCCCAGGGCTGCCAAGCCTTGTGTTTTCATCACAGAATTCTCAGAGCAGAAAGGATTTGCCCCCATTGAGTTGTTTTGGTTTGTTTACTCCTTACAGAACTGAGGAGTCTAGATTGTAAAGGATAACCTGAAAACTGTGGTCTTTTGTGCACACCCCAGAGGCCAAAGGAAGATTGTCTGTTGCTGACAGGGGCAAAAGCTGGCAGATGGGGTAAAATGCTCTCTTTTATTTTAGTCCAGTCTCCAGAATTTGGCTGACCCCAGAGAGGGGATGTCAGCTCTGGCTGGACAATGGCCCTTGGCCTCTGGAGATAGGAACTCACTTTTTCCTCACAGACCAAGCAAGAGCCTCCCCAGGGAGCAAACCAGAGCTCACACCCTCCACCAGCAGGAGCCATTGCCAGCTGCTGTCATGGGGCCACCAGCCAAGAGCCGGGCTTGGGGTCACCACATCAAAATCCATTAACCTAATTATTGCTTGTGTTCCCAATGGGTGGAGGGGAACTGCAGCAGGGAGAACAAACATGCCACAGCAGCAGCAGGTACCTCTGCACAGCCAGTGCCAGGACTTGCAAGGAGGCTCTGCCTCTTCCCTTTTCCCCAACACACACTCATATTACAAACCTGCCAGCCCCCTGCTCAGAAAATGCCTCGTTCTGCAAACAGAAACTCGATGCCCCAGAGGGTCTCACAGGCCTCGTTCAGGCTGGTGCTTGTGAAGAAACTCCTCCATTCTTACCCATTCCAGGGAAAAAAACAGTGGCAACTGCAGCCACAGGTTAAGCCTGCCATGGGATGCTCTGTGCAGGATCCAGACCTCAGCCCTGCACAGCACATACTCCAAGAGCAGCTTGGTATCCTTGGCCACCTTCAGAGCATCACTGCTCAAATATCCCTTTGATATCCCATCTAGTCAGTTTTGAGTCTGCACCATCCCTCTCTCCCTTCTCAGTAGGAAATGATGTGATGAACACCAGCCTGTCATGGCTGGAGACTCCTTTCCTGTGCCACTTTCCCATGCACTTTGAAGTCGTTGCACAGAATCTTAAATTTTGGTCATTTGTGGAGTGGTCTTAAAGGAGGATACAATACCAATTTCTCCCCAGTGGCCTTCACTGGCTGTCCCCACGGCAGATGTCATCACAGGCAGGGTGATTCCCACGGGCTCAATGCGAGAGAGCAGACTGCATCCCACCTCTCTTCTGACTCAGACCAAATATCTTCCAGACACTCCACAGAGCAACCAAAATCCCAAACAGAAAGGCAGGACCAGAAGGGCACCAGAAGGGCCAGAACAATCAGTTAACATGTATGTGGCAAGGGTGGAACAGGCTAGCTTCCACCTTCTGTTGGGCTAGGGGAGATTTCAGGTGGATTTAACAACTCTCAGCAGTGCTTTGGTCAGTTGGCTTCAACAAGAAGAATCAAACCAGTGTTGAGCACGTCCAACACCCTTCTCCCCAGGATAAGGCCCAATGTGGACACAAAATTATCATCTGTGGAACTCCCCAGCAGACCATTTAAGCAGCAGGGTAGAACAGATTCTTGGGATGTAGGAAACCAATGGAGAGTCATTTCTTCTATGGGACATCTTTGCATAAATGCATCTAAAAAAGTACTCTGCCAGCAGATAGCTGCTGGCCATGGCTCAGTTACTTTGAGATGAGGAGTCAGTAGCACCAAAGGCTGGATTTACACCTGTGGAACAACAGGTCTGCTCCCACCTCCCCCCTGTACCCCATACTGAGCACAATGTTCACGACCTCAGAGGCGTGTACAAGGGTTATCGCATTAACCTGCCCATCTAAAACAGCACATGAAGATGCCTGGTGTCAGCACTGTTGATTGAATCACACCCAAACTCCTGGGGCAGGACTCTGGGAAGCAGCAGGAAAGCACAGCAAGGTACCACAGCCAGCCTGCACTAACAGCAGCAGGGCAGAGAGCAGCAGCCACATCCCCACTGGCCCTGGGCTTCACGTGTCACTGATTGACTCAAGTTTTAATTATGCCCCAATATCTCCATGTCTCCCAAAACACAAAGCTTTCAGCCAGGCAGTTCCTGCCAGCCAAAATTTCATAAAGAGCAGCGGGTGACTAAGACAGCCCAACCTTCAAGTCAGATGCTAACAGCTTTGGACAAGTGTGGGATTTTTACACCCCTATCTGCAGGAAAATCTGATGTTTAGTGCCCTGACTGTGAGCAGGTCACTCTTAAACCCCTGAACATCCCAGGCAAAAAAAAAAAAAAAAAAAAAAGGGCAGAAAAAGAAAAAAAAAGCGCCGGAGGGGAATTGTACTGGCTCTAATCCCTTCTGCCATTCTGCATATTCATGGAACATTGTCATAACACATCAGCAGGACAAAAGGTCTGTCGGCACCTCCTCCTCATTCCTTTGATAAACCACGAGACAAATGCTGAGTAAACACTTGGAATCCATTCACTGCACTATTCTCATCGGGATGAGAAAGGGCTCCTCTTTCTTGCAGGCCCAGAGCTGCTCAGCCTAATAAAGTACGGCCCACGGCCCGTGAAAAGAGAGGCCTATGGATGATGAAAACATGGATTATCTCATTTCACCCTCCTTGTATCAGACCCTGCTCACATTCTGAGTGCACTTGGTCTGACACGCAATTACACGCAAAAAAAAATAATAATATTAAAATTTTTAAAAAAATAAAAAAAGCCAAGTGAAGGGGGTGTTTAACAAGTGGGGGGAACTGTCCACGAAATTTCACAGATGACCTTTTCCTAGCAGGAAAGTAATTTGTTTCTGTCCCAGCCACCACCAAGAGTTCTCATTGATATCATTCCCCTGAATATTGCAGTGGGTGGGAGAAGAGACAACAGTGAGGACAAGGCTTTGCAGGGCACTATGGCCTGATTTGTGCTGGCACTGAGTAGCCCAGGAATGGCTCCCTGGCCACGCTGCTGCCTCAGCTCCCTGCCTGGCAGAGGGAGCAGGCAAAGAGCCCCATTCTCCTCACACAAACCAGGAGTCCTGAGGTCAGACAAGCAGCTGGAGAAGGAGGAATGACTTCTGTGCCCGAGGAGGGATAAAAGCACCTCGGTAGTTCAGGATCTCCAGGTGAAAGCCACAATGCCAGCCAAGCAGGTTGGGGCATGGGATCTCCAAACTCCAGTCTGGAGTGCCTTCAGTCAGGCTTGGACCCCGCCAGAGCCAAGAGCAGGCTGGTGAGGCTGGAAGGAGCACAGCAACTTCAGCCTTCCTTCACAACCCGCAGGTAGGCAGAGAGACCAGAGACACGCTGCCAAATAACTGATAATAGTCCTAAAATCAGCATAAAAATCCTCTTTACCTTGAGGCATTCAGTGACTTGACCCAGTTATGCAGGACATCCATGACCAAAGCTGACCCCAAGTGCTTTCCAACACCTACAGCCACCTCCTCTGCTGCCCAGGTTTCCAAAGGCCGAGCTAAAAAAGCCTGCAATAAAACAAAGAAAATAATTTAATAATCCAAAACAGGGCAAGGAAATGGTTCTTTTGAAAGCAATCATCTGAAATAAATATTTTCCATTTAAACATGATCCTTTATTTAAGAATATGAGCAATTTTCAAAGGGAAAATAAAATTCAGAGATGGTACATGGAGAGCAAGCACACTTAGTGCAATTGTGCCCATAATGAAAAACAAGACGCAGTTATGAATTACTGCCAAATTATGAAGAAACAATAAATAGACTGCTGATTAACTAGGGTCTCTTTGTTAAATAAATGGCTTATAATCCTGCTCACTAACTGCAGGATGAGTATGTAAATGATGTATTCACTGCTTTTGTCTCTGGAAAATCTTTACGTTCACCCTTTAAGTTTCAAACAGCCAGCAAAAAGTATAAGCAGTTGTTCCTCGACCTGGCACATTAGCCGTGAACGTCGCTATTCAAATATTTGCGTTTTACAAGGTGTTTGCTCCAAAACCTCCCGGAGAGCTCGGGGCAGTCTCCAGGCGCTCGCTCCAGCCCGGGCCAGGCAGGCGATGCCGGCTCTTTGTTCTCCCTGAGAGGGGATTCTCCTCTCCCCAAGCAACCGAGAAGCAAAAGCGAGTGTGAAACTTGCAGGGCTTCCAAGAGGCTGCTTGCTCTGCTGCCCGAAAGCAGTTTCTGGGCTAAACTGCACTCGTACAAGTGACAGTCACATTTCTGTGCCCCAGGATGGGTGACGAGCAGGCTGCAAACACCTGACCTGCAGGGCAATAGTGCTTCATTAAAATATTGGGCTAATGCAATGATTTCTTTTTTTTAGATCATGCTTTTATTTCCCCAGTTGCTGCACTATTAAAAAAAAAATCAGCAATGTTGTTAAACCCAGATCCTCTGAGATTACTCAGGCACATAACTCCCATTCACGTCCAAATGATCTCAGGCGTCTTTGGGATATGAGCCTCGGGGAACTCATCACTTGATATTTCTCACAGACACAAGTCTCCAGGCAGTTTCTCTGCCTGTCCAGCAGCAGCTCCAGCCTGCAGGGCTTCGGGGCTCTGAGCTCAATCCCATGGGATAAACATTGGTTCTGAGCACACAAAGATGCTGAGCAGCCCCCTGCTCATGCAGCCACAGGTACCAGGCACCCTCAGCTCCCTTCTCCACAAGCTGGGACCAAGCTGGGGGACAGATCAGTTTTGAAGGGAAGTAAAAACAACCCTCAGCCTGTTCTGGGCAGCCTCCCACAGCCTCCTCTATGCTTTGCACCAGGTCCCAGGGTGTCTGCACAGTTCCCCAGGGCTGGGATGTGGGCAGCTGTGCCACAAACAAGCCCAACCCAGGGATGCTCTGTACTTTGCAGAGTAGGAGGCTTCATGCATCTCATTCCAACCCGCTGACTTTTAGTACTGACTCTGATACCCCTGAGAGCTGCTGAGCCCTGGGGAAGGGCCAGAATTTGGCTCCAAAGACTGACAGGGAGTTTTTCCATCGATCCCTGCAGAAAGAGCTTTGCTACCTATGGCATCCTGTCAGCAGCACTCAGGTTAGAGCATCCAGCCTCAAATCGACAACGTTCCTCTCCAAACCCAATAAGTAACTGTGGGATTGGCTAATAGGGCTTGTCAAAATCAATTGGGGTTAAACACCTTTGGCTACAATAACAGTCATCTGACCCCGGGCTCCAGAAACCGCCGGGCTCAGAGGAACCCCGAGGGGTTGTTCCTGGCTTCCCACTGCTTTGAGACAGATAAAAGAGCAGACTGTGCAGAGCTGGGTAATCCGTTCAGCCCATCCCAGCCATGCACTGAAGTGACAGCTCCCAGAGTTTCTGCAGAGCTGGCTCCTCCTGGGAATTGTGTGTGCAGGGACCAATTTGTCCAACAAAACCTGGGCAACCAGAGTTTTCTTAAATTCAATTGCCTGAAGGAGAAGGCAAATAGCATTTAAGCAGAGGAAAGTGCATTAAAACCACATCTTTGATACAATGGCTGATACACCCCATGCTGCCAACGCCTGAAATGATAATATTTTTTTTCTTAAATAAATAGCTCAGCAGCAGGATCCCAGCCTCCCCCAGCACAGGGAGGCCTCACGCTGCAGCAGCCACATTTCCAGCCCTCCAGGCCAAACTGCTGCAGTGCTTCCCCTCTTTGCTGGACTCATTGCTGAGGGTGGAATGATTCAGGAGGGACCAACAGCAGTGCTCGTGCTGTGCTGTGAGGATCCACACATCCAGAGGGCACTTTCAGCTGATGTTTCCCCACTGGTTCCCAGGAGCAACATGTAGGAACACCAGCTGGTATGGAGATCCTTCCCAGGTTGATACAAAGGTCCTTTCCTGCTCATGAGAGCTCTCTGCCTTTAGAGGCCTGCCAGACCTTGATGCAGAGGAAGGCCAAGCAGGGTGGGTCAGAAAGAGAAATTAATATTCATGATTTGGGGCACTTGCATAACCCAGGGTGCTTCTTGCTCTTTCTCCAGTTGTGGGATGCACCACTACATCCTACTCCTCCTTGGCAGCTTTTCATCTGTGCCTTCCTCCCTTCTCTACCTGGGGACATCGGGGGCCTCAGGAGAGGCTCCTTGGGCACCTGAGACCCTGGGTTGGACAGCAACAGTTCAGAGGGAAGGGCACAGCTCTGGGGTGGTGCACAGACAGAAGGCTCCATGGCTGGCTGTCCCTTGGAGCAGCAGCTGACTTTACATTTCAGCACAATATGTGATATTTGGATAAAGTCAAGCCTATAATGAGGGATTTTTAATTGTCCTACCTGGTCTCAAAATTTTTGTGGAATTGTGACAGTCAAAGAAAAGCATCCCTTGCCTCCATAAACTGCAGAGGAATCTGCTTTAAAGCCTCCCTGAAGATTTCAGTTTCTGCTGCTTATGGGGAATCCTGACAAGGTTGTGCTCTCTCACACTAAACAGGCATTTTACCTTCTTACCTTGGCTGGGGACCAAAAATCCAATGCCAAGGTGGAAATATGCAATAGAGTGAGCAAAGAATTACGCCAACAATCCCAAACAAGCATGCTGAGGTGAAACCTGAGCAGAAAAAATGCAGGAGGTGATAGCAGGGACTACAAACAGGAAAAACTGGAAGAATAGAACTAAATAAAATCTTCCCTACAACATAAGGGAAGGGTTCCATCTGCAAGGGATGTCACACCGTAGACATCTGTGTTGTTAGCAGCTCCAGATTTCCCCCAAGCCACCCTCTGCCCTGAGCCCAACCCCATCCAGCAGAGACCAGACCCCCACGTGTGGGACGCCAGCACATGAAACCTTCACTCTTGCAAAGCTATTATGCTAGGAGGAAAAGAAACTTTCCAGAGGAATCTGAAAAGGAGGGATTGGTTGTGATTCATCATAAAGAGCAGGAGAGGGAAACCTGGAGAATCTCAGCAGTGGAGGTGCCTGCCTGACCCCAGGGAACAGCAAAGCTCTGTGCTCCTGAGGGGTGGGACACAGCCAGGACCACCCAGGCGCTCATTCACGCATTGAGGCTGTTAGTTGCCTGCAAGCCCAAAGAAATAACTTCCAAAAATTTGAATCCCAAAATGTCCCTGCACCCAGAATCATCTTGCCTGCATCCAGAGTCACTGCAGGAGGGCTGTACCACCTGCCCAGAGCACGTGTGTGCTGCTGGAAATCAAAGGCTGCACACCAGGTGGAATCCGCTGGGATGGCTTAGTTCCCCAGGTGACATCAGCATGGACCAGGCTGCAGGCAGCATCCCTTGGGTGCTCCCAAATGTGTAGATAGGAGCAGACAGGGCAGAGCAGCATCTACAGGGGGCTTCTCTCCTGCCCATCCTTGGGGTGCAGGGGGATGGCAGCTCCAGAGCTTGGTCCTCTCCTGCTGGCTCTGCACAAGCCAAGATGAAGAGCTGCTGTCCTCAGCCTTTTCCTGAGTCACTGCAGCAGGGCAAGCACAGCCCCTGCATGGGAAGGAGGAGCTGGTAGGTACCAGGCAAAGGGGATCCCAACCACAGCTGGGACAGGTGCCAGCTCACACGTGTCATATTTTACAAAACCAAAGTGAGCCCACGTGGTCCAACACATTTGTGGTGCCAGCTGCAAGATCCCTTTGCAGGAAAATCAACCTGCACCTTCAGCTGGGCTCTGCTTTACCAAAACCCCGAAAATATTACATGTGAAAGGAAATTCAGAGCGAGCTGATGGGCTCCGCATTGCTCCACTCAAAGGAGATTCCACTTTCTCTAAAGTCTAAACCTGTCATCAGCCAGGGGGCACAGCGTCCCTCAGAGCAGTGGCTGGTGCCACATAGGAGGCATTCAGTCTAAATTAACTCTCCCCCTAATACCTGAGCAAACATTTTCAGCTTGAGACTTAATATCCCTGGACATGCCTGCTGTCTCCCAGGTGAATCCCCGGATAAACAAGGTCAGCTCAGCCCTAATGCTGCTGTAAAAAGCTGTCAGTCAGCCCAGGAGATCTGGTTGCAAGGTCAAACCAGTTCTGAAGGTTGCTGGGGCCAAACCTGGCCTGTCACTCATTTTAAGTGCAGGAAGGTTTGTTTTCTCATTACCATGTCAGGTATCCCAAATTTAGGATTAGCTGTCGGCCGCCACAACATTGTACTTTCAAAAAAAAATAAAATAAACACGAGCACACACACATCCCTGGCCCTAAATAAATCTGTGTGCTGAGCCTGCCTGCAGCTGGGAGGTGAAAAGAAACCTGTCCTTCAGGAAAAGGGAAAGGGGACTTTCCCACACATTGTGACAGCTTCTGGCACAAAGAAACACCCAAAGCACAGAGAAACACCCCTCAGTTAAAACACCCAGCTGAATTAAGGCATCTCCACTGCTGAAAAGCCTTTTTGTCCAGCAGATGAGGAGAAAGGCAGGGCACCCTCCATTTCGAGGGAGAACACATGGAAGCTGCTCCCAGGCCAGCTGCAAGCAGAGCAGTTTTGCATGGGATGAGTCCTTGGTGCCATGTGTGAGATGAACACATCACCTTCCCCAAACACCCGCAGCTATCTAAGAGTGGGGAGCAGTTTGCATCCTTCCTCCCAGCCCTTGTGACCAGATGAAGCTCTGGGAACAAGATCCAGACCAAACAAGCTGCCAGAGTCCAATCCAGCCTTGGCTTGGTCCTCCCGCTGCCCTTGTGGTGCCAGCAGCATGGCACAGGTACAACACTCACAGTCTGGGGGACACAGACCTGGTAACAGGGGAAAAACTCCCTGGTGCTCCCCTGCCCACAGGGCTGCTCAAGGGGACAAGTAGTCTTTGTGGGGTAGATATTTTGGAAATAATTCCACAGGGAAAGATGTATTAAAGAGGCTCTTAAGGCAACTTGTCCCTTTCAGAAAAGCATCAACCTCTACCATAAGACTCACTTGAGTTTTTGCCCCTCACCAGATCCTACATTAATTTGCTTCAGCCCTTCACCTTCTGATGCTTAAAGCATGAGTTGATCCATAGACAGTTTATCCCTTGCTGGGAACCAACAGGATTCCTGAACAGCCTCCCTTCTCCCCTTGGGTGTTCAGCCACAGTGTTGCTCCTGCTGGTACTTAAGTTTTCCTGCTGCTGCAGGGAGCTGGCTGGGCAGGGATTGTCCAGGATAGCCCAAGGTATGTGCCAGGGACCCTGTTTGCAGCTGAAGAGGAGGATAATTTTTCAGGCTGTGCCTCAGGAGGGGAGGATGGGGAGCAGGGGGTTGGTCCAGCCCCTCAGAAAGAAAAAGCAAAGACAAATAAACTCCTCACAGGAGGAATTACCAGACTGTGCACAAAGAGGCAAACCTGAAGAGACTTGTGCCAGGAATGCCTGGAGTGAGGCAGGCTGATGACTGACAGCAGCACCCTCCCTCTGCAGCAGGCTGTGGCAAAGAGCAGGAGAGGTGGGCCCATCTCAGCGCCTGGTGTCTCCACACAGCACTGCAGGTTTGATGTCTCAGCCCTCAGCTTGCATTTTCATGCTCCAGCCATCCATGAAGACTAAGGAACCAGGTGGGCTTGGATGTGATACACAAAGAGAGATACCAACCCTCACCCCCACACCAGCCAGATGCAGCAGAGGTCCCCCCAAACTCCACTGAGAAGCCAACCAGTGTCCCAAGGGTGTTAGAGGGGGCAGGTACATTTTGGGGCGCACATCTTTACTCCCCAAGGCTGTCAAAAGACTCTCTTCACCTCCAGTTGTGCTAGTAAGTATTTATGTCAAGACATCCATGACTGAGGATCGGCCATGGGGATGATTTATGAAGAGAGATCATCTGCATGATGGAATATTCATGTTCAACTCTGCAAAGCCTTGGCTTTCAAAGCAGAGCCAGGCTTAGAAGTTACCATCCCAAATGCCTGCAGCTCACTGTCACACCCCCAAAAGGGATTAGTTTTTAACCCAGGCCATTTGGGTATCCAGCTAAACTCTTGGCCTTATAAAAAACTCACAGCCACACAGCCTAAGGGCTGGGGAACTGGGGCATAGCTGGGAGAGCAGTTGGGGCAGGAAAAGCTCATTTTCAGCCAAAGTGAGTGAATTATCTATGACTTCAGCAAAACTGAGCTGACACCATCTGCTGCCCATCCTGGGGCAAAGTCCTAAAATGATATCTCCTGGTGAAGGAAGCCTCCAGAAAGCAAAGACAACAAAAGCCTGTGGAATGCCAAGGGTGCTCATCCATCACCTGCAGGGCTATGGCATCTCCCCAAGAATCTTCTCTTCCATGTTGCCCGTCAGAAGGACATCCCACATTCACTTAACAATATCCAAAATTGTAATTTTTATGTTCTTTCCATTTTCAAGGCATGTTAATTTCAAAACAAAGACACAAGACACTGTCCTTAAACATCCCCAATATTTCAAGTGCAACTTTGTTTCAACATCCCTAAAATTGAGTTTTTCAACAATTAAACAATTCATCTTTTTCAGATCCACTCGGGACCTCATCTAGATACACATTAATCTTCCTGATCTCAAAGCCAAGGAGAAAATAGGCATTTCTTTCCCCCAATCCTACAAAACAATACTGCCACAGTATTTGCCACCACTTCCAACCCAGGCTATCAATGCGTTCAGACACGAGGCTTTCCTCACGTTGCAACTCAACCTAAAATATCTGATTCTCAGTGTCATCCCATTACATCATGCTCTCAACATCCTAAAAAAAAAAAAACAAACCAAAAAGACCCCCAGACAAACCCAAACTCAGCCACCTATTCAACAATCTGCTTCTTGGTGATGGCCTCAGAGAGGTCTCAGGAGCTGCTGTCTCTGCTGGAGATCAATGTATCCACTGAAGAAGGGGAATGATCCATTCATTCACTCTTTTCTTAACCCAGCTCTTCACCATTTGACCTCACTCACTCCTACACCATCTTGCATGTAGGTGCTGCTCCTTCCTCTTCTTTCCTCACCTCTCCACTCTTCAGGAGTTGCAGCTGAATCAAGATCCACTCTCCAGCAATTGCTGGAGCTGGTCCTGGAGCTGCAGTGGTAGAGAAGCTTTGGGCCAGCACCTAAAGCTCTCTTCCCTTTCCCAAACAACATCATTCCCATTCTGGAGCAGAGCACGATGGATGTTTTCACCCCTATCAACACAGACAACATACAATGCAACACAAATACTCTCAGGGTTTACAAAGCATATTCCTCCCCTCTCCTCCTGCCTTGCCTGCTTGAGTTCAGAGATGGCCAACAGCTATTAAACACATCAATGTAAATGTTAGTAGATTGCCTCTAATAGGAAACAAAAATGTTTTGAGCAGAGCTAATTGCCGGGAAATAAGGTCGTTCCAATATTTCAGCAGGGGGTTATAAATCTCTTGGTTCCTGCCTCCTTCCAGCATTAAGGTTTTACAGATGTTGCTGTCAGAAGGAGAAGAATGATTTCAGATGCTTGTTTCCACTGTACATTAAAAAAAAAAGGGCATAAATGTGTGCAGCAAATTGCTGGGCAAGTTTTCTTTCTACAAGAGAAAAACCACAGAAATCTCAGAGAGCAAAACATAGAAAATCTGCATTGGGACTCCTAAAGTCTTATAATGATACAAAATGCTCAACACACTGACAAATGGCAAAACTTTAGCACGTAATTCAAGCCAGCCAGTTGCACTGACTGCCAAATTGCTTGTTCCAGTCCTCTGCTGCTTTTTTACTCTTCTGCACCACCAAACACTCACTGTACATGGAGGGACCCTCTAGACCCAAAAGAAGAATGTGAACCAATCCATTTTTTCCTGAGCTGGAATAGGAGGATGAGAAGAGTCTAAGCAGCTGATAGAGAGGACAGCTGTTTGCTTGAGAAGCTAGACCTAGACCCAAATTCAAATGCTAAGAGGGCCAGGAGAAGGAAGAAAGCTTATACTGAGTATAAGACAATGATTAGGGAAAAAAAAGAGATTTGGTGACTGTCTCCAAGTTGTCTTGCCAGGGTAGTTCATCATTTGCATGGGAAATATCCATGAAAGGGGCTGGCTCAACTCCTTTCCCCTGGCACAGAGTGGCTGATGAGGCCTTGAGAGCACCCAGACAATTCCAGAACTGGGGTGAAGCTCCCCAGCCCCTTGCTGACACCCCATGGTATGTGCTGTACATAGACACACAGTGTGCTCTCTTAGGAAACTATTCCCCAAGCAGAAAGATCTTGATAGTTAAAAAAAAAAAGAAAGCAAGACCTACAAAAATAAAGCTCTCAGCTGCACAACCAATTTGCTTCCTGGAAAAACAAGGGAAGCAAGGAGAGGACCAAAGACAGGCCACCACAGACTAGAGGTGAGTCCCTGCAGGAAGATGCTCATTGAGTTTCTCATAATTGTTTTAATTGGGATAATGTAAGCCTTACAGAGGACAATGATCTGGTCCCTGGTCTCACCATGAGACCTGGGTCACATCCCCAACCAAGCAGGTGCCCACACTGTCAGCAGTGCCCGCACCCAGCATCCAGCCAGGCACCTGCCAGAGGAGGACCTGAGTGGGCTCTGGATGCCCATGTCCAAAACTGCCACCACAACAGCCCAGGGAGCTCAAGTCCTGATGGGGACGTGTACACCAAAGCACACAGCTTTGCTCAGCTTTAACTCAGTGAGCCAATTTAGCTTTCACAGGTGTCACCATCACACACTGCAGTGTGTTAAGGTGACCTTTTTTCCCAGCAAAGCACAATCCACTCATTCTTCCTCAGCTTCGCTTCCTTTAACAACACCATCCAACAGAGGGGAGGGCTCTGGATCTCCATGCCCAGCATCCCCAGTGGTCTCCTTGGGGCTCCATGGCTTCCCCTTCAAGGCATCAGATTTGCTCCAAACACGCCTGACTTGAGCCAAGGGGCCAGGACCTCTCACGAGAGGCATTTGGGCTGCTTTATTTTTCCAATTCAGCAGAAACTGTGACTCTGCTGCTAAGAAGCCTGGAGCCCACTCTGAAGACTGTTCCAGATTTACACTGTTTTTCCTTAAGCTCAGAGATCACCACTGAGCTGTCTCTCATTCTGCTTTTGGCACTTTCTTTCATTTGAAAACGCAACCATACTCCCTCCCCCAAAATAAACCAACAAAAACAATATATCCAGACAAGGGACCATCCAGTTCAGCTCCTTTAACATTCCCAGGACAGCAGTACAACTTCTCCAACTGTGGTGGGGATTACACTTTGGATACGATTTCCACTAGACACAAGTGGCACTGCTTAAAAAAATAATCCAAGCCAGAAACAACCCACAGGGACAGAGGAACTGAAGTCCAACCTCTCTCTTACTCAAGTTGAGAAATTCGAGTAAAGCTTCCCTCAGAAACCAGACAACCACCACATATGAAGAAGCAGTGTCCATCTCAAACCTCTCAATGCTCACACACAGCTGGACCCCAGGGCCTGTATTCATGTTCTCATTTTCTATCTCATGGCTACTCTACAGGACCCACGAGTGGGGCTGTGCTGAGGCCAGCTGGACCTGGGACTGATACCTGCAGCTGGCAAAGATAAGGATGCTGAGATGGCCCATTTCAGGGTCAGCCTGTTCAATCACAGAGGTCAGCGTGGCATCCCTGGGGGGCAGCTCAGCACCTCCTGAGCTGTGGGTCAGCAAACCCAGTGAGGAGGAGATGTGCCAGCAGCTCCACACCCCAGCCCCGTGCAGGGGGGTGGCACAGCTGCCAGATGTGCACTCCAGGGTGCCCATTTTGGGAAGGCTCCCCCACCCTGGCTGTAAATACCAGCCCTGACCACAGGATCCCAGTGGCTCCCCGTGCTCTTCCAGCAGATGTGCCAAGACAAGCTTATGTGAGGCTCTGTAACCAGAGGTTTGTTGGTCTCCTGGGAGTGGTGAAAGCCCAGGCTGGGGACTGAGCTGCTGACTCGAGAGCACAAGCAACTGAGCTCTGTGAGGGCCATGAGCAACTGTGGAATGATTTAGGAGATGAGACCTTGAATTTGCCAATTATTTATCTTGTTGATGACTCAGACAAGCAGTTTTACTGTCCAATCCTTAGGGGAAAACATGTGGAACTAATCAGGCTACACCAAAATAAAAAAGATCAAATTAACATAAAATAAATTGAACGACGCACACAATACTAAACCTGGTTTTTCCTTCCAAATGGGCACTGTATCTGAGATTCTTGCTCATTTATTATTCTTTAGCTTTTAAAGGACAACACATGGCAGCAGAAGTCATTTTTGCAAGCACAACAAAACATAATCTCTTCACAAAGAAAGGCAATAGCTGTTTATTCAGCAGGCCCCTCCTATTCATGACGTTGCCATCTGGAAATAAGAATGTCAATGAAAATAATAATAAACCAAGACATTTTTGTGATTAACTTAGAAAGACACCAATTTCAGTATTAAAGCAGCCAATATGAACAAGATTTTGTGCTAATAAGAACCATGAGTTTGTTGCCTGTTAATGCAGGCTAAGGAGAGACAAGATGCTTTAATGTTGACTGGGATATTTGGAGGCTTTTACCTTTTGTGCCCCAGAATCTTTAGGAAAGTCACTTCAGCTCCACTAATCAGGAGCTGGATGCCTAGCTCCTACCAAGAGCCACAATTTAGGATCTTGTAGGATTTGGGACCTGTGATGAGACACAGTGATGTCCAGAGCCTCACCCTTTCCCAGCCAGGATCTATGATATGTTAACATCTAGTTTCAAAGGCGTGCATGGAGATAAAAACCAAAACTTTTCTTAAAAATTACAGATTTTGATGAAATTTCCTTTCGGGAGAGGGAGAATCAAGTTACCAGCCACACTAAAACAACATGCTTAGAAACAGAACTGAAAACTCTTGCACCCAGCATCAGAAAGGACATGGATAAAATTGAGCCAGCTTAAAGCAGCCTCAGCCCAGCCAGCTCCTCCAATGCCTTGCATCCCTCCTCAGCACAGGTGACTCAAATCCCTTCTCCCATCAGCATCACCTCCCTGGGATCTCAAGGCTTGACTTTGAGCCAGAGGCTCCTGCCTGCCTGCCCATTTCACTGCCTCCTCCCCAACACAGCCTCCCAGATAACATCAGCCCAAGGTGATTATGTCCTTCCCAGGCCAGCAAACCAGATTTTCTGAATGACCTGCCCAGATCACTTCTCATCAGCCTCATGCATTGGTCGGTGCCGGAGCTCTTCCTCTACCCAAGTCACCAGGTATTGTCCTGGAGCCAGACAGCTTTTCCCTCCTTGTGTTCACTGAAAGACTGAGAATTTCAGTGCTGGAGCCATTCATTTCACCCACGCTCCAGTGATTTGTGTCCCCACCCCATCCTCAGGTCACTCAAACTTGCCCTTCCACTGAGCTCTTCCTGTTTGCCTTCCCTTCTCCCCTGCCCTTTGACTGACACAGTTACAGATGGCCCTGTCAAGTGGTCTGGGGCCAAAAAAGGGACAAGACCCCACTCAGCAGGGAAAGGTACCTGCTGTAAGAGCTTATTTCATCCCTGTCAGAGGGATTATGTTTCACCTGGGGCAGACCATCTCCCCACTGAATCAGCCCAGTGCTCTCAAGCCAGGCCTCAGCAGAGAGCATCCCAATGCTGGTCCATCCCCAAAAGCTTCCTGGCAGCTACTGGTGCATTTATTACTCATGATGGGTGTTTCAAGATGTTTCATGGTTGTGTTTTCTACCAGGGAGCAGCAGGAGTCCAACTTCTTGCCTGCCTCATCCTCACCCACCCCAGAGCTCTGCTCTCACCCATGAGGAGAGGTGTGATCCCAGGTTCCTCTCACCCACAGAGCATGGGGGATCTGCAGCCACTCTGGGTATCTGTCATCCCTCCCTTCCCTACCAACAGCTCTAAGAGACCACAGTGACCCCAAAAAAAGGTCTGTTCACAGGCCTGCAAGCCTTCCCATCGGCCCCACTTTCACTAAAGGAAACCTTTCATCAGGAATGCACCTTCACTGGAGCCACTAGGCAGAGGAGACCAGGCAAACAGCACACCTTAAAACAGAGCCACAGCCTCATGCAGCATCCCAGACTCTTTCCTTTTAGTAAAGAGAGACAATCAGCATTCAGGCTGACTTAAAAGATTGAGCAGGATGATGACAGCTCCCATTTCGGGGAGAAAGGCAGAGGGAGAGGGGATTTGGTTTCAGCAGGCTCCCATCAACACACACCCAAGGTCACACGTGGGAGGCAGCTTCTTTAAAATAATAGGAGAGCTTGGGGATTTATTTACCTCCAGAAAGGCTTTTGGACTCTGCTGTGGTGGCTTCACCCCCAGGACCTCATGGGACGTTAGAAACGTCACCCCTAAATAGGCAGGTTTTGGGGACCAGTGTCTGTGTGTGGGGATGGGGACAGCAGAGCCCAGACAGGGTCCCATGTCCCCATGGATGCCCACCTGGTGAACCCATCCCCCAGGCAGGTTTTCACACCTACAGTACACAGCCCAGCACTGCAGTGGTGCCTTGTCCCTGCCCTGCACAAGGCAGGGTCGGGCTGACTGCCAGCAGCAGCAGAATTCCTCCCTTGCACTGACCCCCTGGACACAGACATGTTCTAATGCACACCCGATTTAGGCACACAAAGCCCCCACCATCACAAGGCAAGAGCACAAAGGGTCAAGGCCACGAGTTCGCTGGGAGCAGAGGGTCTGTCACTGCAGCCAGGCACGGCCACAGCAGCATCTCAGCACTGGGACAAACATTTCCCATTTGTCTTATGCCTCTCAGGTGATAACAACATCGTTCTGCAGCAGAAAAGGGAAAATGGTACCAGCTGTACATGAAACAGAGAACAAGGCTGGCGGGTCATGGTCCTTCTGTCTCACCTCCGTCACCTGCAGAGGAGGGGTCAGGGTTTACTCATGCAGCTCACTTACTTATTAAGAGTAGGTTAATAACTTAGAGCTGGCTCTGACTTAAAACTAGCCAAGAAAAGACCAGCCTCTCAGTGTCACACCTGCTGCTGATCTGTGGGCAGCGCAGAGCAGGCAGATCTTGCCACAGCTCTGCTAAACCTGTGCAGGGCAGCTCCTCCAGCAAGCAAGGCTCACTGATTTGTTACAGGTGTGTGATTAACTCATTTAGCCTTCAGCATTTCTTTCACTTGTTATCCTTTACTCATTTTCTCCATTTAAATTTAAAGCCTGCAGTACAGGGACAGCAAGGGAAGTTTTCTCACTGAATAGAGTTAGGCATGCTTCCTTAAAGCTTTCAATACTGGAGTCGGAGGGAGTTGGGTAGGATTTTTTTCCTTTAAATAAAGCTCCAAAAGATGATACAGAAATCTGAGTCCACTTAAAAAGAGAAGAAAAAAAAAAAGCAAATCATCTTTCCTGCTCCTTGTGGTTACTGGAAAGAAACAAACCAAAAAAAAAAAAAAAAAAAAAAAGAAACAAAGAAAGAAGAAAAAAAGAGAAGACAAAAAACAACCCAAACCAAGCTTCAGATGATTTCTAACCGGATTTCATGCTCCCTGAGTGCCTGGCAGGCCTTCCAGTCACGAAGGTTTTGGGGCACCAAAGTCCCTCCCCTTAAGTAACTCCTCAGTCATCAAACTCCTCAGCAGCTTGGGAACTTTAGGGCATTTACTAGTGGGGGAAAGGGACCGCGAGCATGGGAAAGACCTGAGCTTGATAAGGACCTTTGCCTAAGGGATCCCGAGGTTTTGGGCTCCAGTGACCACCCTGCCTCCAGTAATGCCCTGTGAAAAGGAGCTCCTTGGCACTGGTCAAAACCTCACTCACACAGCCCTAAGGACCCAGCAGCTTTGCCCCTGAGCAAACAGATTCAGCAACCACCAAACTTTCAGCTACAACCAAACCAAACCGAGAGCTCTCACCTCTGCTCCTTGCCCGGGTCCCTTCGCTCTGTGCGATGCCCTGTCAGCAGCTCCACGCTGACTCCTGGGGACCAGGAGGAGCCCGCTTGGTAAATGCCTGTCCTCACCCGTCTGGGCTGGGTTCGCTGCTGGAACCAATTAGAGCAATTAGCAGCACATCAGCGTTTGTGCTAAGGACTCTCACATGTGGGTGTTTGCCAAAGACCTTCCCCATTTCCCTGCTGTCAGCATCTCCTGCGCTGTTTGTGGGGGCTCTCATGTCCCCCTTTCCCCCCGAGCTCGGTTGTTAAGGGACTGCGCAGTTCGGGGAGCAGCAACCTAGATAAGGCAGCAGTTAATGAATTGCTCATAATGGAAGAATAACAACCAGCTAATTAAGGGTCTTCATTTGCCTCCTCCAACCTTCATTAGCTGCTGTGGCGACCCTGTGCCTGCTCAGACAGCAGAAACCTACCCATTCTCTCAAAGAGACCCAAAATCTCCCTTCTCCAGAGCAGTCTCTATCACAGTGCCAGTTCATGGATGCATCATTTTCCCCTAATTTTCGAAATTAAGGCTAAGACTTTTAATTATTATTATTGATGCTTATGTCACTTGTGCCTTATCCTTTTCATTAACTGATGTTTTTAACTTTTAAAAAACATGTGCCATCTGAAACAAAATTATCTATTCTTTTACTCTGCAGTGCAGATGGGCTTTAGCAGGCTGGACATGAGTGCTGACAGATATCACATCCTTCAAGGACAACTGGACATCCAAGCTAGTTTTGGTTCTCTCTGCCCACAATTATGATAAATTGTTCTTGAGGCACTTCTCTACCAGTATCAGCAGGTGTTCTAAAAATTGCAAAATTTCCCAGGAAAAACCCCTCTCCTCTCAGTCCTTTGGAAAAACAGCAGAATTAACATCCTGACTTAAACACCTGGACTAACTTTGGAGGCAAATTGAAGAGATGCAGTGAATTCCCCTCAACCCCAATTAGCCTGCCCTTCTTAAGGGACCTTGTCCTGCTAACTGCGGTGAGCTAGGAGCCAGTTTGGTCAAATTTGAGCAGTTGCTCTTTGCAAAGGCCATTTCTCCTTTTGCCATTCATGTACGGCGTACTTCTGTTAAATTTGGGAGTCCCTTTGTCCATTGATCTCCTGGTCTGTAATACAGGCTGCTCAGAAAATGGGAACACATCTGAGTAGAGAGGAACAAATCTGCTGCAAAGGGGCTACAACTCCTTAGTGCTGAGCCCCAGGCAGCAGTGCTGCTCTGCTGTCTATTGGGGAGTGTCACAAGACCCAGATGTCACAGGAACAGCAGAGGTGCTGAGCCTGCCCAGGGGGTGCCTGCTGGTACCAGTCCTGCTCATGCCCCACGGTCAGAATTACCGGCCATGCCCCAGCACAAAGTGTTGTCAAAACAAAGTCTAACCCTGCTGGCACCTCCACACTTCTCATTCCTGCCCTGCACCAGCCAAGATGCCAACCCCATTCTGTCTCTTCCCATTCTCCTACCCTGGGGTCCTTTTGGGAAAGCATGGGCTTGTAATTGCTGAAGGATACTCAGGTAGCATCTGCACAGCCATGCCTGAAGAGTAAACTAGTCCATGCTTTCCCACCAGAGTCATTTGGGAGGAATAATAGGATAGAAGGGCAACTAGAAGATTTTGACAAAAAATATCTATGAACGGGCACAGCAATTAAGGTTTTGACTGTGTTGCTACTACCTTTTATCTCTAAAATTCTCCTGTGGAAGGGAATCAGATGCAATGCACCTGTAAAAGGGAACCAGGTGCTTACCACTCAGCTCTTCCCAGCAGCTTCACTTTTAGTGTCCCCTCTGCCATCCCAGGGTAGAGCTTATTTCTGAGGCACTCTGGGATGGAGAGACATCAGAACTACTTCTCTGCCATGGTACCAGGTATCAAACTCCTTCACTAGTGGCAAACTCTCACTCAGGATTATCTGAGAAAGTTACCTTTTGGTCCATGCTGTCACGAATGTAGTTGCATAGAACAGCCAAAATAATTAAGTTGTCCCCATCTAGTTGTTCTCGTTAGATGCAATTAAATAAAATTACTAATAATAAAAAAAAAAAAGAAGAGGCATGGCAATGACTGTTGTCAAGTTACCAACATAGCATATCCATCTCAGTGCAACAAAAAAACTAATCAAAAATCTATCTCTTTATAAGGATTTTTTTTTAGTTACACCGTTAAAAAAAGTCAGGCTTTTCAACTAAAAATCAGGTCTTTCAACATACTGTGCATCCCAAGAATGCCATTTCCAAGCTGCATGCTGCTCTCCGCGAGCCTTGCACCCCTCCTTGTGGTGCATCGAAGCAATTGTCGTGTGAGAAAAATCCTCTGCTGGGCTCTGGCTCCCAAAAAAGAGCACAGAGACATCCATCATCTCTGGCACCAAGCACCACCTTCTCCATGTTGTGAACGTCTCCGAGCTAGAGATATAAACAACTTCTGCCTCTTACTAGAAGTCAACTCTAAGCACACGTTTCAAACATCATTAAACTGGAGGGAGTAGAAATGTGTGACACATTGAAATAGTTACACTTCTCAACCTTAATGTTTGTTTAAAGGTTACTTTTGGATGAAAGCTGGTTAGAGAATAAATAACAGATGCTGAAAGCATCCATTATGTATTTTTGCAATTAGCAGAAAATCTTGGTACTTCTCTTAAAGAACATACATAATTTTGTGGAATGTTTATTGCTGGAAGCAATCTGCTCTTGCTGGCAAGAGCAGCATCCAAGAGCCCAAGGAAGCTTCACAAGGAGTCACACATAGTAAGCCAAAAGCAATGCTTGCTTCAGGAACAGCACTTAAACCCCTGTGCTTGCTGTTGCAAGGAAGTGGTCAAATGCACTTTCTTTCCACAGAAAATTTTAAATTAGAAAGAACATGGTGAAATCATCCCCGTTTCTTTTCCACAGACATTTTGATTACCCATGAAAAAAAAAAAGTGGTTCCTGATTATACTTTCATTTGAAAAATGCACCCAGGATGTTTCATGCTGTTGTTGTCTTCTCTGCCCAAAAGGTTTCTTCCATGGCCCAGCTACCACATCCCCTCTTGGCGTATGGAGATACTGCTGTGCCTTAGGAACTCCTGTGCATCCAGCATGGCCTGGAAGGGAAAATGGAAGTAAGGAAGCCACTACAGCTCCCAGAAAGTATCTCACTCTCAAAAAATTGTGTGTGGAACATGAGGTGGAGCAGCAGCTTTAACTGTGCCAGTCCTCCCTCTCCCTGATGATTTCCATCACATCCAAATGAAGCTGGAGGGGGTATTCACACAGAACAGAGGTATTTGAGTTAAACATACTACAAACCTCAGCACACTTAGTGACCACAGCTGGGAACTTCAGCTGGTTCTGGTTTAAGAGGACAACAGTAGTAATGCCCTGAACAGAAACCTAAAGAGCTGCCCTCTGCTCAGTCAGGAGAGAGGACCACCAGATATTACACCCTCCATACACCCTGATAGATCCTGATAATCCTGAAGACCTACACCATAGATTAAGCTTTAATCCTAATTAAAGCTTAATCTAATGATGTAATTCTATCCCCAAATATCTTTTATACCTCTTGGCACTAAATAGAAGTTGTCCAAGGCACCATTTTCATGTACCACACCCAGCCCATCACACTTTGGTAGTCACACAGCAATCTGTGCCATTTCTCACCACACAGAAACAGCGTTGTGCTGAAAAGCCCTCCAGAGTAAAGCAGATAATATCTTTTGGGATGGTGCCTTGTATTTTTCAAGAGTTGTCTCGCTGTAGCAGTTATTACAAGAAACTAAACCAAACCCTCCTATTTGCAAATTGGATAGAAAAAGCACAACTCAAACTGGTATTTGGTTTAGGACTGAAGGGTTCACACAGTGCTTAAGAAGCATTTTAGACAAAAGCAAGCTTTCTGCCAAACATTTGAGGGGGAAGAGAAAATTTCTGCTTTGCTGTCTGAACACAGTTATAAGCCAGGATGATGAAAATGCCTGGCACTGCTGCCCACAGTGAAATACACTGTGCATCTCCCACCTCACATGCAAGGCTCATGTTGCTTTCCTCCTGCCCAGTTTAGTTTCTATTGTGTTATCCTGAAGAAAAATTCCTGTCTCCACAACCCATGGCATTAAAGGTGGCAGGCTCAACAAGGGGAGATGAGGAACTTGTAGGCAGGGAGTGCTTTTGCAATAATTTCTATACAGCACAATCATGAAATAGCAGGACCCCACAAGCACTGCTGCCCTGTAGAACAGGTATTTATCTAAAGCTGAAGTCTTACAAGTGAAGCAGAATTGACTGAGCTTCTCTAAGCATCTTCTCTCCCCTCTTCAACCATCTTACTTGCCTCCACTTATGCACAACTCGTCACTGCTGGTTTAACATCTAGTGACAGGAGGTTTTCTCATGCAGCTGCTGCTAAGCACTGCGCTGAAGCAAGGCAGGCACAGCTGATCTGACTCACACTGGAGAAAAGAGCAGAGGTACTACACAGAGATTTCCTGTAGCTGGAAAAAAAAAACCCAAAAAACAATGTGCTTTATGTTGGTTTTGTAACAGCTTATGTACCAAGTTCATGTCAGAAACTGGTTCAGATTGCTCCAGAGAAAGGTTTAAAGGTTTTCTTTATTTTCCAGTAGAGATTGGCAAAAGCAGCCCCTTCCCTATCCCAAAGAGCATCTGCAATTCAGAAAGGTAAGGAAAAGGCATTAAAAGACAGAAAGCAAAGAGGATAAGAGCATACCTCAGTTGAGGAGATTAGAAGATTCAATAAAGACACCTATTGTTACAAACAGAAATACTCTACAAATACACGGGCTGAAACCCACCATCTTAAATTAAGCAATCCATGAAAAATAGCAGAGATGCAAGATTAAATTCTTCCATGCTCCCCTATCTCCCCTGGAAGGCTTATAAAGGTCTGCAGATCACAAGAGTGTGCACATTGCTGCTATATTAAACCATGTGTCAATATTTTTATATTATCTAATGTTTTGTCTCCTTTGTTACCTGATCAGGCAAATCCTCTTCACACTGTCTTGCAGTTTTCATTAAACCTGGGATGTCTGCACTGTGGCAAGGGCACAGCCCCGGGTCTCCAAATCCTGCTGCACCACAGCTTGAAGAAATAACCTGCTTGTGCCAAGGAGCCAACTGTTGCCCCCCGGAGCAGAAGGCCAGCAGAGCTGTCACAGATCACAGCCTTCAGAGACATCCGTGCCACAGCAGGGACCAAACTGGTCCTGGAGCTCACACCAGAGGAGGAAAGTAATCCCCTAAGCTGCAACTTTCCTAAATGCTGGCAGCCAGGAACTGCCAGCCGGTAACGACAGCTGGCAGCTCCGCTCTGAACTGAGTGGTTTTTCCATTTAACTCTCCCCTTCTCCCCAGCTCAGCCTGGGCAGCAGCACACACACGTCCCCACTGTTGTAAGAGACAGGATTTTCCACAAGATCTCGGAACTCCCTCATGAGCCAGTTCTTCTTGTTAAGGACAAATTGTTCCTAGTGGGGGATATCTTACACTGAGGCAATCCTCAAGTGTGTGTTGATGGTCTTCTCTGCTTGCTCCTACTCTCAAAGTGGGAAACTTAACTCAAAATCTCTGTCCAAAAGGTGCAAATCCAATGGGCAGCTTTGCCCCTTTCAGTCCATCCCTGAGGAGGTGCTACAACTTCAGGGTGAGGTTTCAGCAAAAGTTTAGTCTCTGCAGATTTCCCAGCAGAAAGGTACCTGGCACAACTGAAAAATCCCTTGCTCTTCCCCACCCCCTTCAGACCAGCTCTGCAAATCTTTCCAGTGTAAAGTTTCAAGTTGGAAGGGATGTTCTGCCTTAGAAGTCCTTTCCAACCCAAATGATTCTATGATTTTAAGTTCAAGAAGTTGTTTAATGGGAAGCTACACATGACAAAACAACCTCTTTTGTAACAGACCTTTACATAAAATGGGTTATTTTAAAATGAGCCTGGCAGCCTCTCAGTTTCTTTTCTAGAGAATATTATGCTGTGCAAATCTCCTTTAAGAACAGCCTGGAGTATAGCATGTACACATGTGCTGCAGAGCCAGCAGAATGGCAGTCAGGGGATCAGCTGCTGACTGAACAAGGAATCATGAGAAATCCAGGCCAAAAGTGTCTCCAACAGCAGGTGCACAGTAAGTTTGTGCTTCCTAACCACTCCAAGTCAATTTTCTTTCACACATGTGCTAAATGAATTCTGCACAACTATATGAATACAGTCATTTGATAAACCTGTATAATCAAAAAAAGGTATCAATGCCACAGGCAATGGCTTGATCTTCTCCTGTGCCTAAAAGGATCTTCAGCACTTCAGTTTCGATGGTGAAAAATGATTATACACATACCTGTGCATGTGGCCACATGAAGTATTCAACTCTAATAAATACTTACTTTATATAGATGGATATACTTGAAAAACATCCCTTGTGACAGATAACTGTAAAGCAAGCAGTCATTAAGCCACAGAACAAAGTTTATTGGATCTCCTCAAATTCTTTATACAGTTTTGCTGCTAAATGGACACAACACATTCGCATATTGCCTTTAATTTTTATTTCAATCGTAAGTCCATCTTGAAAGAAGTGGTAACACATTTAATGGTATCTTCAATAAATAAAATGACAAAAAATCCAGTCCTTGCACAGACACATTACAATCCACTCCAAATTCAATATCGCCAAAACATTGTTGGGAGTTTTTCTAAAACTTGCTTCAGAGGTTGGGGTCTTTTTGTTTCAGCACTTAAATACACAGAAAAGTGTATGATGAGAGAAAATTCTGAACAGAACTTGTAAAAACCAGTAACTTAGAAGCAAGAGCTAATGAAATCTCTCTAATTGGATTAAAGAATCCAGTTTGAAGTATTTTTTGAAAAACCCTGATTCTAACCTTCATATTAAAACACGCAGTTTTGCTGGATCCTATCCATGTCAGCATACTTATACAGGAAGAGTTAAATTCCAGGTTTTCTTCTTTTATTTTTTAAAACAAGAAATTCAAAAAGTGAGAGCACTGGCCTCCCACACTCACAAAAGCAGTCATGGTCCATATATTCAGCAGTAGTAAACAGCTATTTGTGGCCAGTCCATTGCCTGAACTCCTACCAGACTGGAAAAGCTACTGCAGTTTACCCTTGGTTCTGCACCCATCTCTTGCCCAGTCCAGGAGCCTCAACAACTTCAATGAGATGAGAATTCCTGAAAATAGAAATCTGACTGCAAGATGAGGACCAACACATCTGATTCTAATTAAAAACTAAGCTTAATTTAAACCTTCTCCTAAATAGAGAAAGTCATGACTAAAGAAAAGCTGAGCATCAAGATATCCAAATTGCAATTCTGTGTAATTAGCATGTCACAAACCAATTAGACTGTCAGTTAATGTAGGAACAACCACTCTAGCACTAAAATCAGTTAACACTCTCATCTTCATGCCATCAGTGGAAGCTTAGGGCACAAAAGGAATGCATGGTTGGGCCCCTCCAGACCTATGCATACTATATAGGGGACAGGAAAGCTTAAACAAAAGACAAAATTGCACCACATCTGTGCAAACGTTTCAACCAGGTTGTTTCAAACAGTTCCCTGCTCACCCCAGCTCCTCCTGCTGACTGCACTTGGCTTCCTCAAGAGAACATGGAAAAGCAGGACTCTGTTTCAGGGAATGAAACTTTTTTTCTGCAATTATCTTCCCCTCAGCTGACCACATTGTAACAAAAGTGCAATAACTTACAAACTTCTCAAACAAACAGCTATTAAAATTACACATTTTTAGGGAAACATATTCACTAGTTTAACCATAAAAATATTTCCCCAGCTAACAAACCTTAAAGCATTTGGTAACACAGTATTTCAACAATAATAAAGAAAAACCCTTCCACTTGTTACAAAAGACAGAACTGTCAGATTTTGCCTACTGTACACTTTTTAAGAACTTTGCCATCTTGTGAAGACTATGCTGTAGTTAAGAACTAACTATCATTTAAGATAAATGAGTACTGAAATATTAAACTGACTTTCTTAATCTTTTGCAAATTAAAACAAGGAAAAATCCAGGGCCATGTCATCCAAAAACTTGCAAGACAGTTTACATCCAGAGTCATAAGGAAGCACCACTTTCCATAAAGTACTTTGTATGTCTGTTCCTGAAAAGCATATTTAATAGTTTCTTGGCAACTGCTAAAACAGATTCTCACACTAACTGCAGCTTGACTTAGAGAATTGAGGTCTGGGGATATAAGAGAATTTGGGGCAAAATTATACTTAAAAAAAAACCTGCTAAATTTGGTCCAAGCATCCAAAAAACCCCAAGATATATGGGTCCTTCATTGATTAATGCTGCTGTTCAGTTGATCTTTAAAAAGGAAATAGGTGTACAGCAATAAGGAAGAAGAAGGACTGCCCATGACAGGCACAGAACTGTGACAGAATAAACAGTTTGTTCAGAAAGATGTATTAACTGTGTTTCTGCCATGTGAGTAACAACTTGCACTTATGGAGAACCCTGAAACTTGTATACTATAGCCACAAGAAATGATTTCCTATTTAAAAAACAGATCCATTTCTAATCAACTGTTTTACCAATCATCATTAGATATGTGAAAAAAAATAAAAAGTCTTTTAAAATAATTACAAAGAGTGGACTGCAGTAGCAGCTATTCAAGCAAGATTCAAGCACAAGTTTAAATGGAGTTTCAAGCTGGGAATTAGCCTTCTTTGTCGAAAATTTGTACAACGTTTTCAAAAACCTAAAAAGATAAAGAAGAATTTTATGAAGCATTCATCTAACAATTACTCCAAGTTAAACCAACTTAAACAGTATTTGACAGTACTTTCAAAAATATATAGGGTTTTTTTAGAACATCCACAGTAATTCTTTAACAGTGAGACTGGCATCAATTTTGGGAAGCAGACAGAAGAGCAACACTACTTGAGAAGAGCAGAAGCTCATGAAAATGTAAAAGGCAAGATGCTGTTAAACACAAACACTGGAAATGTGTTTAGTCCAGTTCACACTCAAGCAGAACAGATCAATTTCCTCAAGTTATTCACATCTTACTTGGTCCTTCAAGAGTCAAATCAAGAGCTCCACAACATCCCTGAGTAATAACATCAGTGCTTAATTAGCAAGCTAATCACACAAACACACATCTCAGAAGAATGCCAGAAATATGCACCCTGCCACCCTGTGATCCCCATGGCTTTTTGGCATATATACTTACTTCATCAACAGATTTAGAGGCATCCACTTTTCTGACTTTTCCCATTCTCTCATACAAATCTATGATAGGCTTAGTGGACTGCAGATATGTATGAATTCTAAGAGAAAGCACAGGGAGAAAAAATCCACATTACATAGAAAAATATCAAGAGAAGGGACCAGAAAAGTTTTTAGGACAGTACCTCTTCTCCAGGCTCTCCCGGTTATCGTCGCTCCTGCCACTGCTCTTGCCTCTCTCAAGACAGCGGCCGATACAGATCTACAAAAAAACACCAGAAGGATGACTGCATCCAGGAACACCAGCTGCCATCCTGAGAGCAGGAACTAGCAAAAATCCTGCAAATCTAAATTGGCCTGGCACACAAAATACAGCCCAGAACTGGTGGATGTAACCAGAAGTCACACGGGAAGTTAGTGTCTTCTAGAGAAGATTGTTGGTTTACAATCCAGTTTACGTAAACAGGATTGGGGTCAGAGGAAGTAAAAGCAGCATCAAGCTCTGTGATTTGACTGGATCCCCAGCCTGAGACATAAAGAAAGAAAATTACCTG